>NC_081857.1:11500064-12112064 GCF_963259705.1 Myotis daubentonii
AAGTTAAGGACCAAATGTACGTAAAACTTGAACTCATACACACAGACAACAGTTTGGTGCTTACCAAAGGGAAGGATGGGTGGTGGCAGGGGTAGTAATGAGTAAAGGGGACCAAGTATATGTGGAAGATGACTTGACTTTGGGTGGTGGGCACACACCCAAATAAAATGTACAGATCATGTGTCATAGGTGTGTACACTTGAAACCTACATAAGCTTATTAACCAATGTCACCCCAAGAAATGCAATAACAATAAATAAGAAAGTATTTCCATCAGTTTAAAAGCACAGTGTAGAGTTTTTATTTTTATTCAAATCTATTATGACATTGGTATAAAACAACATATTTGAAATTTTTTTTTAGTAATGTCATGTTCAAAGCTAACAGACCCTTCACATGGCAATGTATTCTACATTAATGGAACTTCCTCGTTTGACTCAGAAGTTCAGTTTACTTGTGATGAGGGGTAAGTAAGTTGCTCCTTGGAAGAATAAGGTAAACATTGCTGGTTCCATTTTTGGTTTGGTTCTCTTCTTAACCTTTTCCATACTGTTGATTTCATCTTGCTTTCTATGGACAAAGTTGTACTTACAGCCAATCAACCCTTCGGTTTTTTATGGAGACTGAAAAGGTGTGCAATGAATAGAAAGACATTTAACTTGAAGGAAAGCAAAATTGTATCATATGATAAGTAACAATTAGCCTATCATAGTCGTTAAAAATGTAGTAATGATGGTGACATGGTCCTAAATTAAATTACAATAGGAAGGAGGGTGGGAAAGTGAGACAGGGAGTTCATCAGTTAATCAAAGCCAAAGGCAGAAACTAATGAAATGTGTGTTGAAACTTTTAATGAACTTCCGGAGGTACTTTAGATTCGTGTTAATATAAGAGCTAGTAGTGTAGCTGTTCTTCAATAAGGGCCAGCTGACCACCACATTTCACCGGATCCTGTTTCCACATGAACGTTTCAGACTGTCCAGCAAACTGTCCAAAAGCAGCAAACACTTCTTCCTTCCATCTATGCACCTATCCCAGAACTAGCCCTACTTTCCCTTCTTCTGCCCCCTTATCTATAGACAATGTGAATTCCTTCAAAATAACTTACATCTTTCTACTCAAAGCTGTAAAAGAACCCTATTAAACCAGGATGGTGGAAATGCTTGCCTTCATCTCCCTGCTGCTGCTGGTTTAGACTGTATGCCCCAGACCTGGTTCTTTTTGCTGGTGGCCATATGGCTAGTCAGTAAACCCATTCCTTGAGAAAATCGGGCCGTGAAGGGTTTTGTTTCACAACTTTATCCCATTGTGGTCAGAGAAGATACTTTGTTTCATATCTATCTTATTATACCTATTGATTGGCTAATATTAATTTGTGGCTCATCATATGGTCTATCGTGGAAGATGTCCCATGTGCATTTGAAGAGAATGTATATTCTGTTCTATGGTGCTCTATGTCTGTGAGATCTAGTTGATTGTGTTGTTGAAGTCCTATATTTCCTTACTTATCTTCAGTCTGTTGTACTATCCATTATTGTGAGTGGGATATTGAAGCCTCCAACTATTACTGGAGAAATGCCTGTTGCTTAGAAATGTGTATTTCTCTCTACAGTTGTGTCACCTTTTGCTTCATGTATTATGAAGGTGTGTTATTTGGTGCATTAATGTTTATCATTATTATTAGAGGCCCGGTGCAGAAATTAATGCACGGGTGCAGTCCCTATGCCTGGCCAGCAATGGAAGCGTGAACGCCTGGCTTAGAAGGTAGGTCTCAGCTGACTTCTGGGCCCGGAGCAACACCTGGGCCCCCATGTCCTGTGTGCCCCCCTCCACCTGAGTCATTGGGCCCCAACCTGGCTCCATCAGTGCCCGGGAGCCAGGCGTCAGCCCCACCCCCGACTGCCATTGCTGGTTGCCATCTGCAGGGCAATTGGTGGGGCAATTGGGCCTCACTCACACTCACCTTGCCCTGGCACCACCCACTCGCCTGCTCCATTATGCCACTGTGGTCCTGCTCTCCTTGGGGTACATTCAGCTGGCAGTGCCTCCACTGCCCCCGTAGCAACGTGGAGTCACCGACACCTCATAGCAAGCAGTCGAACTGTTGGTCGAACTCCCAGTTGAGAGGACAACTTGTATATTTTATTATATAGGACTAGAGGCCTGGTGCATGTGCACCGGCCCACTACTTCTATATAATAAAGTATCGGGCCTAAACTGGCAACCGCACATCCCACTCACACCAGGACTGCTGACTCTTAACTGCACACCTGCCTGCCTGCCTGCCTGTCTGATTACCCCTAACCACTTCGGCCTGCCAACCTGATTGCCACCTAACTGCTCTCCTGCCAGCCTGATTGCCCCCTAACTGCTCCCCTGCTGGCCCGATCGCCCCCAACTGCCCTCCCCTGCCGGCCCAGACACCCCCAACTGCTCTTTCCTGCCGGCCTGGTCACCCCCAACTGCCCTCCCCTGTTGGCCTGTTCTCCCCGCAACTGCCCTCCCTTGCCAGGAACTCCCAGCTCAAACATCACCACCCCCTCTTTCTTGCTCAGGCCCTCAGTTCTTATATAGTTAGGGAGGGTAGGGCTTTATTTTCTATCCAATTATCTTGATACCTTTTGGCAAACTTGTGCCCTGTTCCTTCATATTTATAGTTGTTGGTGTGCTTAGTGTAAGAATCTCTCCCTATACCAACTTGGCTAATGGGCAACATTCCCCAGCACTAGGGAAGGCTGTCGGTAATATTATTCTCTCTAGTGAACTTTAGGAGAGCCTTGAGCTTTTTTTTGTAGGTGAATTATAGTGGTAACAAATTCTCTTAACTTTAATTTCTGGGAAAGTCTTAATATTTCCCTCAATTCTGCAGCACAGTTCTACTGTAGAGAGGATTTTTGGCTGAGCTTTTTATTTGTGTCTGTTATTCAATGCTTCCTGGCCCCCGAGTTCCTGTTGAGATCTCTGCTGACTATTTAGACTCCTTTTCTTGGATTTTGGCTTTGACATTCTCAGTGGTATCACTGGGCTCAACCTGGAGAGGGATGGTCTTGCCCATCAGGCTACTCACAAATACCCGCATCTCTGCAATGCCATCAGCTGCCTCATGAAGCGAAATAGGACTATGGAACTGGAAACTGCAGATCTGTCCCAAGAGGGCCTGTGAAAGATGTACATGCAGCTTCACTGACTATTTCCAAGTCTTTAGTACGTGTCCCCTCAGGGCTTTTTCAGGAATAGTTTTCATTGGTTTATGTTTTCCATTGAATGGGCCATACTTTCCTATTACTTTATAGGCCTTATAATTTTTTGTTGAACTGGCCAAATATACTCTAGTAATGAGGTAACTCTAAATATCAAATTCTCACCATTTCCTAGGGTTTATTGTGTTATGTTATTGTTTTGTTTTTTGATTGTTTAAGTGTGTCTCTGTGCTGAGGATCAGCCTGACATGTAAACTGAGCCTTCTTCTGGGCATGCGCATTCCCTCTACTTGTCCCTGAAAGGTTCAGGGTTGGGCCGGGTCACACAGAACGGACTCGGGGCTCAGTGTAATCAAAACAATATTTATTCCAGGCACCTGGGTGCAGGTGGTCTGACTCGAGAAAGTCAGCGGTGAATTGGGGAGGAAGCAGGGGTTTTGTGTGCTCAGGGAGAGCTGCAGATGAGGCTCAGTTTGACCCAGATATCAGGGCTGTACCCCCGTGTATTTAGGACCTTGCCCTTTGTCCATCTGCTGGCACCAGGTGTCCTTTCTCACGGTTCTGTGTAGGGGTTATGGCCTTGAAAAATCTATAGTAATAAAAGGGCAATATGCTGATTAGACCAGACATCTTCCAGGTGTCCTTTCAGACAAAGCCTCTGTGGAAGGGGCTGAGTCAGAGGTCAGCAAGCAAAGGCAGTTTGGGGCGACAGGGCCAGCAGGGGAGGGCAGTTAGGGGCAACAGGGATGGCAGGGGAGGGAAGTTAGGGGTGACCAGGCCAACAGGAGAGGGCAGCTACGGGCGACTGGGCCAATAGGGGAGGGAAGTTAAGGGAGACCGGGCGGCAGGGGAGAGCAGTAAGTGGAGATTAGGCCATGAGGAGAGGGCAGTTGGGGGTGTCGGGCAGGAAGGGGTGGGCAGTTAGGGGCGACCGAGCTGGCAGGGGAGGAAAGTTGGGGTATCAGGCTGAGAGGCAAAGGTGGTTAGGGGTGATCAGGCAGGCAGGGAGGTGAGCGCATTAGGAGCCAGCAGGCCCGTATTGCGATCAGGATGTCCAAGGGGTCCTGGATTGGAGAGGGTACAGGCCGGGCTGAGGGACACCCTTCACCCTGTGCATGATTTCAAGCACCAGACCTCTAGTTTCTGTAAAATAACCACTTAAGGGGAGCATGTTTGTGTAAGGCTTAGGCTAGCAGAATGAGCGTTCTTTTATTAGCCCCTGCTAAAGTAGAGCCCTTATCTTGATTCACCTTTCAATTCCCATATATGCAGTTGTTATATAAATTCACAGTTTTATTGTCAGTCTCCTGAAAGGGGAAAAGTGAAAAATGAAGGCTGGAGCGATGATCTCTGGGTCTGTGAATCCCCTGGAAGGATGGGTCTTGCAACTTTAGGGGAGGCGTGACAACATGGCTGCCAGCCTCTGTCTGCCTCTCTATGATCAACAACAGCAGTGGATTATGAGAGCACAGATCCCCAAGGACATGGCTTTTCTGCACACCCTGGTCCCTCAGGCTGCCTATAAGCTGCCTGAAGGACACACGCACAGCTGCCTGCTGTGGGAGTGGGATGGGTACCTGCCACTGTGCTAACAGCTGAAATTGACCAATATTCCTGCATTGTACCTTTCCAAGGATTTCCTGGAAAGTTCAAACCTTCAACAGATATCAGAGTTCAAAACAGTGACATCAGGCAAACCCTAGCAGTGAAATTGTTGTCTATTGGAGAAGACATATTTTTTGGTGCTTCCTACCCTGCCATCATCCCAGAATTCTCTCCTAATAAATTATAATATAAGTCAGTGAATTAGCCTTGGAGGAAAAGTCAGCTGGAGGCATGAACAGGCAGTTTTACTGACTATATTTTAACTTGATCAAGTGAGAATATTCAATCAATAGTTCGAGAGAGAGAGAAAGCCTGCTAGGCACCTTGTGGAGTACCAAAAGGTTAGGACATAGACCAGAGATTTTCAACTGGTGTTCCACAAGAATTTTTAAAACTTACACTACCTGACTATTTACTTGAGACACTGACCTCTTTTCTCTGAGATTTTCAAATGAAAAAATAGCTACTGCCAATACAATAATAGCCATCCCATGTGAATAAATCAAAATTATACCATTTTTTGGCCCGACGGACAACACTATATATATTTAGGTGGGCCTCAGAATTTTAGTAATTATGTTATGTGTGCCATGAAATGAAACAATTTGAAAATGGCTGACATAGGTTATTCTAAAAGAAGTTTTAGCTTCATTGAGAATTTATATACATATATATATATATATATATATATATATGTGTGTGTGTGTGTGTGTGTGTGTATATATATATATATATATATATATATATATATAGAGAGAGAGAGAGAGAGAGAGAGAGAGAGAGAAAGAGAGAGAGAGAGATATACAAGAACCGCAGAAATAGATTTGTTCATGATCATTTTAAGGAGAGTCCAGAAGGAGGAGAGAGTTCTTTGAATTACAGTCATCAGAGATTTCATCGTAGAGAGGTCTCCCTGAGCTCTATCTAGGAAGATACTCTAATCTGAAGAGTATTCATAACATCAAAAACTTCCTAGCACTCACTCTGTTCTAGATGCCAATTCACTTACTACTTAAAGCAACCCCACAACCTATATGCTTTTCCACAGAGGAGGAATTTAAGAAAGAGAAACATTAAGAGTCTCTTCCTAGCTCAACAAGCAAATTCGTATTGGAGCTGGAACTCAGATGCAGTCAGGTCAGCTCTTGGGCCAGATCTCTCTGCTCAGTAGTTGCCCTGACAGAGCAGAATGGCATGAGCAAGGACATAGATGTGACTGTGCTGTGCCTGCCAGAGGTAGCAATCCCCAGACTGTCAGGCAAGACAGGTTTGTTTGTTTATTTGTTATTATTTTTAAGAATATTTTTATTGTTTTCAGAGAGGATGAGAGAGGGAGACAGAGATAGAAACATCAATGATAATAAAGAATCACTGATGGCTGCCTCCAGCACGCCCCCAGGATCGTGCCTGCAACCTGGGCATATGCCCTTAACTGGAATGGAACCCACAACCCTTTAGTCCACAGGCCGACGCTCTATCCACTGAGTCAAACCATCTAGGGCATGACAGGTTCATTTAGACACTTTGCTCTACCAGTGGTTCTCAACCTTCCTAATGCCACGACCCTTTAATACAATTCCTCATGTTGTGGTGGCCTCCAAACATAAAATTATTTTCATTGCTACTTCATAACTGTAATTTACCTACTGTTATGAATTGTAATGTAAATATCTGATATGCAGGATGTATTTTCATTGTTCGCGTCCCACATGTTGAGAACCGCTGCCTAGGCCAATGTGAAGAATCTCTCCATTTCATTAAATTGCAGATTCAGTGAACACATTCAATACCTGTCACTTCAGAAACTTCTCCCTTAAGCTAGTGTAGTGCAGAAAAACAACCATATAAAAACTTTGTCATTATTATGTGTTCCTGTTAAGTGGTAAGGAAAACAATCATCATATCTTTTCTCATTCAGTTATTACTTAATTGGATCAAAAATTCGAAAATGTGTAGCGTCTGGATATTCTGTGCATTGGAGTGGTGCTCCACCAAAATGTGAAGGTAAGTACATTCTGTCTTTAGAATTTAGAGCAGCAGTTCTCAATCTTTTTGGCCTGGGACCCCTGTATGCTTTACAATTAACAAAGACACCACAGAGCTTTTCTGCAGGTGGGTTATTGCTACTAATCTTCTTTACCTTGGGATTAAAGCAGAGTTTTTTAATAATTATTTTCTAATTCATTTTTAAGAACAGTAATCTCAATACATGTTAACAAATGCAGCATATTTTTGTCCTAAGATCAAACATTTCCAAAACAGTGGGAAGGGTGTCATTGCTTTACGTTTTTCTAATCTCTTCAGTGTCTGGCTTAAAGGAAGAGCTCCACATTCATTCTGCAGCTTATCAGACAGTCTCAGGCCATTGGAAAATGTCACTGTCCGCTCTAAGCATGACAGTGAGAAAAGACAAAATCATGGCCTACCTGAGATTCAGGAATGGATGTAGCATTTCTCAACTAGCACTGAGTTTTCCTAAGTCGTAAGTTTATTTTCTCATTAAATTGCCAGCGTCTCACGATTAGAAAAAACAGCATGGCCTTACAGATATCACAAGTCTTTCACACAGGTATCTTCTATGCGTATTTAAGACAATGGGTTTTATCCTAAAATTTTATTTTTCTATTTTTGATTTCAATTGGGATAATACGTTTTTTCATAGAAACTAAGTTTCAAATGAATATTGGATTTATAAATAGAGTGTAGATATCACATGATAATGAACTAATTGACTACAGTTCATAGGACCTTACTAATGCTATCTGAATCTTTCTTTTTTGCATTTCCTGTCCTCTTTTTTCTCTTTTAAAGAGATTTATTGTGACCCACCTATAAATATACCAAATGGAGACTTCACCAATAGCCACAAGGAAAGATTTGAATATAATGAAACAGTTATTTATACTTGTAATCCTTCGACTGAAACAGATATTTATACACTTGTTGGAGAGAACACGCTAGTTTGTATTGGGCCGGACGAATGGACTAGTGATCCTCCTGATTGTAAAGGTAATAACATTTCCATTTATTTCCCTCTTATTTGTAAATAGTTTGGAAAGATTTATGAACTTTTATTTTATTTTTGTTTTTTTAAATACATTTTTATTGATTTCAGAGAGGAAGGGGGAGGGGAGAGAGAGATAGAAACATCAATGATGAGATAGGATCATTGATTGACTGCCTAATTCACACCCTTTACTGGGGGTTGAGCCCACAACCCAAGCATGTGTCCTTGACTGGAATGGAACCTGGGACACTTCAGTCCACAGGTCGATGCTCTATCCACTGACCCAAACCAGCTAGGGTGATTTACCAACTTTTAGATTCTTTGGCCAACACTTAAAAAACAAACAAAAAAACATCCAAATGTGTTTCCCCCCCCTGTTAAATAGTTTCTAATCTAATTGTTTATGTGTCAAATAATCAAAAACAGTTCTACTTGTAGAGTTTCCTACTCTTCACCGCACATGTTCTTGGCATTGCTGTTTATGCATATTAATTACTATGTATATGCATGAATTAAATTGTTGTTTTGGGCTTGAGAGCATCAAAAAACACATACTTGCATAAAGAAAGTTTTTTCTTTTATTTTTCTTTAAATCTTAATTGTTGAGAGTATTACAGATATCCCCCTTTTTTGCCTCCATTGTTCCCATCCACCCAGTTTTCACTCCACCCCGGTTTCACCACTCTATTTTTTGTGTCCATAGGTAATGTATATCTATATATATAAAAGCCTAAGTGACCAGCCGACCAGCCGGTAGCTATGATGCCCAATGACCACCAGGGGGAAGACACTCCATCTGGTAGCTATGATGTGCACTGACCACCAGGGGGCAGACACTCAATGCAAGAGCTGAGGAGCTGTGGTGACTGGGCAGCTGCAGTTCTCGGGTGATGCATGTGGAACCATAGAGGAGGGAGCCCAATTCCGGGGTGCATCACACGATAACCACCCTCTTGCAATCCAGTACCCCTAGGGTGAAGTCAGAGAATTGGTTTGGGTCCAATCCCTACAGGCCATGCCGAGGGACACCAAGTATGAATATAAATTCTTTGGTTGATCTCTTCCTGCCCACCTACCCCCTTCCCTGTGAGATTCCTGAGTCTGTTCCATGTTTTGATACCTCTGGGCTATTTTATTCATGAGTTCATTTTTTTCACTAGCTTTCTTGTTCGTTTAATTTGATTTTTAGTTTCAATTGATGATAGATATGTATTTATTACATTTGTATTTGTTATTGTTTTTGTTAGTATTCTTCTTCTAGAATATGCTTCAACATTTCATGTAATATTGTTTTGGTAGTGATGAATTCTATTACTTTTTTTTCTCTGGGCAGCACTTTTTCTGACCTTCAATTCTAAATGATAGTTTGCTGGGTAGAGAGTAATCTTGATTGTAGAACCTTACTTTTCACCACTTTGAATATTTCATACCACTGCCTTCCAGCCTGCCAAGTTTCTGTTGTGAAATCAGCTGACAGTCAAATGCATGCTTCCTTGCAGGTAACTAACTGCTTTTCTCTTGCTGCTTTTAAGATTCCTTCTTTGTCTTTAACCTTTGGCATTGCAATTATGATGTATCTTGGTGTGGGCCTCTATGGGTTCCTCTTGTTTTGGACTCTCTGTGCTTCCTAGACTGCCGGGGTCCATCCCCAGCAGGTCCAGGGGTCCCCAAAGGTGTGGACGGAGTCGGCGAAGAAGGAATGACACGGAGACAGCGTTCAGTTGATCAGCAGCCTAGCCAGGATCTCCAGCCAAGTTCTGGTCTCGATCTCCAGAGAGGTTCTGCTTCGGATCTCCAGCCAGGTTCTGTCTGAGATCTCCAGCCAGGTTCAGTCACCAGGTTCTAGTCAGGCTCTCCTGCCAATCTCCGCAGTCAGGTTCAGTCCAGGATCCCCTGCCATGCTCTCTCGCCAGGCTCCGCCTCCAGGCTCCGAGGCCAGTCCCTGTCCAGGATCCTCCGGCATGCTCTCGCCAGCGAAGTTCTTCTGTCCCTAGAGAACTTTCTGTGTAGGTTCTGTGCCTAGGCTCTGTCTCTCTTGGTCCTGTCTTCCAAGCCCTGTGTTCTAAGTTCTGAGTTCTGAGTTCTGTTCTAAGTTCTGTTTGCTTCTGTCTTCTGAATTCTGTTCTAAGCTCTGTCTCCTGAGTTCTGTGTTCTAAGTTCTGAGTGTTTCTGTCTTGTTACAACTGTATTTATACCAGTTGATTCAATCCTATCAATCGCTATTACAAAGGTTAGGGCGTTTCTTATCTCCATTCCAGGGAGAAAAGATTATGTAGTTTAAGCATGATTGTTCGTAGTTAAAGGGATTAATTACCCGCCTGGCACTTAGTTGAGGTGTTTTATTCCCTCCCTAACTTCAGGGGAAAATCCCTACCTGGGGATTCAACCTTTCTCGGAGAGGTGACCTTGGTTAAAACACAGCACCAAGAAGGTGAGCAAACATATTAAGAACCGTATGCCATATATGCCAGGTCCCTTGAAACAGCAAGGATGGACCGGCTCCCGGCACTAGACTTGTACTATTAAGTCTTTTTATTTTCACCAGGTAGTGGAAGTTTTCTGTCAAACTAAAAATAATATGTTTTAATATCTGGCAGAACACTTTCTTTTCAGAAATGTTTAATATACTCTCTATGCTAATTTTTGTACATGAATTTTTATTGTATTTTATTTTTATCATTTTAACCATTTTCAGTGTACATTTCAGTGGCATTAAGTATATTCATATGGTTGTGCAACCATAACTTCTATATATCCAAAACTGAAACATTGTACCCATTAAACAACAACTCTCCATGTCTCTCTTTCCCCAACCAGGGCAATGGCTAGTCGTTTTCTATGTATTTGACTATTTTAGGTACCTCATGGAAGTGGGATCACTTCTGGCTTATTTCACTTAGCATAATGTTTTCAAGGTTCATCTACCTTGTAGCAGGTATCAGAAATTTGTTTTTCTTTTTTTATACTTGAGTCATATTCCATTGTCTGTTGTTACCACCTCTTTTATTTTTTTAAATCCATTCACCTGGTGATAGACACTTGGTTTGCTTCCAACTTTTGGCCATTCTAATATGCTCTCTGAAAATTGACATTTGAGTAACTGTTTGAGGCCTGTTTTCAATTTGGGGTGTACATACCCAGGAGTAGAGCCGTTGGGTTATGTGTTTGCTTTTTGAGGAGCAGCCACACTGTCTTCCATGGCAGCTGCACCATTTACACTCCTGCCAGTGACCCAAGAAGATTCCAATTTCTCCACCACTTTACCAATGGTTGTGTGTTTTTTTATATACTAGGCTTCCTAATGTGTATAAAGTAATATGTCATTGTGGCTTTATTTTCATTTTCTGATAACTAGTGATCATATTTTCCTGTGCTTATTGGTGTTTTGTGTATCTCATCTGGGGAAATGTTTCTGCAAGTTCTTTGCACACTTATTTTGGGTTTCTTTTCTGTCACTAAATTTAGGAGTTCGTTATGTGTTTTGGATATTAATCCCTTATCAAGTGTATTATTTGTAGATGTTTTGTCCTATTCTATGTGTTGCCTTTTCACTCTATTTATAATGACTATTGAAAAAAGGTTTTAATTTTGCTGAAGCCCATCATTTATCTATTTTTTGTTGTTCTTCTTGTCTTTGCTCTTGGCGACACACCCAAAAAAATCATAGTCAACCCAACATCATGAAACGTGTCTTCTGTGTGTTTTTTTTAATGAGTTTTATGTTTTAGCTCTTTGATCCACTTTGAGTTCATTTTTGTATATGACGTAAGATAAAGATCCAACTTCATTCTTTTGTATATAGACATTCAGTTTTCAAAGAAGCATTTGTTGAAAAGATTTCCCTTCCCACATAAGTGTTTGTAGCACACTTCCATACAGCCATTTGACCATATATGCACAGGTTTATTTGTGAGCTCTGTATTCTATGCATTGGTCTGTTTGTATTTATGCCTGTAGCACTGTGTTTTGATTATTGTAGCTTTTGAGTAAGTTTTAAACGCAGAAAGTGGGAGTTCTCTCAACTTTTCATTTCAAGATTATCCTGGCTACTCCTAGTCCCTTGAGGTTCCATCCGAATTATATGTTGGATTTTTCTATTTCCACAAAAAGCATATTCAAAATGGTGATGGGGATTGCATGTAATATGTAGGTTGCTTTGTGTAATATCAACATCTTAACCATATGGTATCTTCCAATGCATGAACACAGGATGTCTTTTCATTTATTTATTTCATCTTTTTCTTTGAGCAGTGTTTTGTAGTTTCCAGTGTAAGAGTTTTTCACCTCTTTGGTTAATTCTTTTTAAGTATTTCATTTCTTTTTTATCTTCAATCAAGGATATGCTTATTGATTTGAAAGAGATGGGAAGGGGTTGGAGATAGAGAGGGAGGAAGGGAAGAAGGGAGGGAGGGAGTTAGGAGGGAGGGAGAGAGAGAGAGAGAGAGAGAGAGAGAAAGAGAGAGAGAGAGAGAGGTGTATTAGCTACCTCCTGTGGGATCAAACCCGAGACCTACATTATGTGCCCTGAGCAGGAATGAGCCCTGTCCTTTTGGTGTATGACACAACATTCCAACTGACCCACTGGTCAGGGCAGTATTTTACTCTTTTTTGATGCTATTGTAGATAGCATTGTTTTCTTCATTTCCGGTTTGGTTTGCTCATTGTTAGTATATACAAATGCAACTGATGTTTACTTGTTGATTTCATAGACTGCAACTTTGCCATATTTATTTATCAGCTCCAACAGGTGAGTGTGTGCATGTGTATGTATGCAATCGCTACCGTTTTCTGCTTACATAAACATGTTGTCTAGGACAGTGGTGATTTTATCTCTTCCTTCCCAAGTTGGATGCTTTCTTTTCTAGCCGAATTGCTCAGATTATAACTTTTGCTATTATGTTAAATAGAAATGTCAAAAATGGTCATCCTCTCTTGTTCCTGATCTTAAGGAGAAAACTTGCAGTCTTTCACCATGATGTTACCTGAGTATTTCCTAAATGGGCCCCAGTATATTGAAATTTCTCAGCATTACCGAATAACCTCTAAATCATTTTTTAAGCTCTCCGGTATCGTTTAAATGTAGGTAGAATCACCTTGAATCCATAGGCTAATATTGAGGATACACTACTGATAAATTTGCAATTAATACCACAGAATATTGTCACAGGAAATGTTCCTGGAGAGGAAGAAGAATGCTGATGACTATAAATTTATACTTTTTAAAAACATATATTTTTTTTTGACTTCAGATAGGAAGGGAGAGGGAGAAAGATTTAGAAACATCATTGATGAGAGAGAAGCATTGATCGGCTGCCTCCTGCATACTCTGTACTGGGGATTGAGCCTGCAACCTGGGCATGTGCCCTTGGCCAGAATCAAACCCCGACTCTTCAGTCTCGAGGCCGACACTCTATCCACCGAGCCAAACCAGCTAGGGCTGTAACTTTTTATAATACTTTAAATGGAGACATTAACATTAATTATATAAGCAAAGTAAATGATAAGAGATATTGTGAAGAGACAAACTATCCAAACCTATGATTTTAGGCGTCTGTAAGCTTTACTATTTTTTACTTCTTTTTAAAATTTATTTCTTTTTTTTTCTTTTAGTAAGGTACACTGATGAACCAAGAAGTAGAGCTGATGAATTAGGTATTATTTTGGTTATAAATAACCCTCCATTCTGAGACCATAGTGTTGTCTATGGAAATATCATATTTCAATTATCTGCAGTTAGAGAAGAAACAACGGGTCATGAGATAATTGACATTTGTATTTAGTTTTATGTGCAGATACCATGACAAATAGAAGCAGTAGTATGTGTAGACACATGCAGATAATACGGTTTTTAAGAGGTTCCTCTAGTTCAAATTCCTAGTAGGGGAGGGAACTTTCTCAATCGCTGTGTCTATTTGTAGGTTGAAATGTATAAAACCTAACTTGTTTTCCATGTGATAGTGCTATTTTGTAATGGCAATCTGTAAATAAATTTTCTTTCTATTCATACCTTGTGTACACATGCCTTAACGAACTGTAATTTGGGTTGCTTTTCTTCTAGAACAGGCTGTGTATCACACTTTATTTAGGCTCATGTAGTTCACACAATATATGTTAAAAGAAAGGATAAAAGTATGGTTGAGGCAGTTACATAAAATATTAGGATTTTTGTTGAGTAAGTGAGAAAAATATGTATTACTTTTCTTTACATTGGACTGGTTCTGTAAGGTTAGTGTTTTTATACAATGCACTTTGTGCCCCTGAAGCTTTCCGTATGAGCACTGTTGTCAAAGGGTCCTTATGCCAGTAAATCCAAATCCATTTAAATTCACTAAACACTTGATTTTTTAGATGAAATAAAAAGACCAGAGGTAAACAAGACGTTCTATGCTTTGACCTAGAAGAATTTAAGAAAAATAATGGCAGTGTAGAAGCAGAGGTAATACTGAACAGCATTTCTAAGACGTAAGCTCTTGTAGTATTACTTATTGCTCTCTGGATAGCCAACAGTGGATGTTCAAGTTTCCATGCATAATTTATCCATGTGCCCCTGTGCTTCATTTGTATTCTTATAGTGTTCTTGTTCATTAAGATTGTGTCTTAACTTGGGGGTGGAGGTGAATGAGGAAACATTTTTAAGATGATGTGTAGTTGGTGAAGCCTGCAAAGTCGGTTTAAGTAATGACTTAATAGAACTTCATCACGGATTATTCCACAGACTCACTTTTGGGGAACAATGTAAATGAAATTTCTAACAAAATCATAAGAATGATGGGCTGAACACTGAACTAAGGCAACTAGAACGGGTCAATACATTCTTAAGATGATTTTCCTCTGATGTAGTAAATTCTAGTTTTTGTAATAATTTTTCCTAACTTATAATACTAACTTTTATAACCTGGTGGAATTAGTACAGCACAAAACAATGAGAAGTGAGGTCCCTCTTAAGAGTTTCAGAAATTGGACCCTAAGCCTGGAATCGTATGAGAAGGCTCTGGAATCAAAATGAGCTGGATGCACTAGCAGTCACACTAAACTAGAATGATAAACTTTTCTTTGCTGTAGTTTATAGATGATCAGATCAAAATTAAAATGTATCAACTATGTGGAGACCCACGTGTGCTCAATTACCTTCAAACTGGCTTTTTTTTTTTTTTTTTCAGATGGAGGACTCATTGCTGTGATTGTTCTGACTGTGTGTAAGTTTCCCAAACTTGGATGCCACTTAAATCAAAATATTAATGTGAACAAGTGCATTTTAACACCTTTTTTAGTTTCTATAGTTTTCATAGCTTGACATTAAGTAAACCAGTCTAGAATTACCTGACCTTTTATATGATTCCACCCTGTGTTGGTATAGTATATTCACTGTATTCTACATGTCCATGTAGTAACAAATCTTAATATCCCAAATATGCTTTGAGTAGTATTCTAAATTAAGCGAGGACTCTTGCCTGCCTTACTGCAGACCCTACGTGATACCAGGGAGATGCATTTACACAGTGAAGAGTCTAGATAGAATATGAATGAATATGGGCTTAAATAAAATAAGATTACCGTCCACTGAAATGTAACAACATTAGATTGTTGTCCTGGATTTTGAAACTTGTCATTACTTTTTAGACTTACATGTCATTTGTTTTCTGGTTCTTGTAGTTGTTGGCGTTGCAGTGGTTGACATCTGTGTATAAATGTCGTCACATCAGGGAGAAAAAATAAACATCTTTCCTGCACCTGTTGCTGCTTCTCATCTTGATGTACTTGTGCAGTTCTTGCTTGCACTCGGTATTGCGTGCTGTCATGTTTTAAAATGTGCTTGTGTGAGTGTGCTGTCAGAATTGCATTTCCTGCTAAAATATTTTCTCCTCCTTTTCATATTATTGTAACAAGCCTAATCTGTGCAGAGTTGTTTTAGCTTTTATGACCATAAGAAAAATTCCTGTGTGGGTTTGTGATTTAATTTCTGCAGAAAATCATGGATCTTTATAGTGACTCCCCTACCCTAGGTTAACCCTATTCCTACAATGGAGTGGCAGCCAGGACTAAACTTACAATAGTTCACTGTGGAGATTTTGACAATTCTATTCACTGTAATCTTTACGATGAAAACTTCCATGTGTCTTTATAGCATAAACAGTTGTAAGATGTTATGTAGGTGTCTTATCAGATTCCCAATTTGATTTATTTTTATTTAGAGCTGTTATTTATGGATGTTAAACGGGGGGATTAAAAGCAACATTGCTCTCCTCTCCTCTTACGTTCTCTTAATTTACTAGCTTGTGGTAAAGCTCAAGGGTTAAACCTAAAGTTGCTGAGACAAATTGACTTTTAAGATGGTTTCTATTTCAGATTATTTTCATATTTGGATATGTTTACATGTGAGATGGATATAAGTATAACTATCATTTATGTTCTCTTGTCAAATACTTTCTCAATTACTGAAATACATAGGGAACCCAGTTCACTGTGGAAAAGGTTGTTTAAATGACAGAGATGGAAGGATATTTCAATTACAAGTTTCTTAAACTGGAAGATATGGGAGCCCCATGCATGGTTTATTTTCTGGGAAATGTGGTCTTCAAATCTGGTAAATACAATGCAGGGTGGATGAAGTTTGCTTGTGTCAATGTGCTCATTTCCAGTGTGCTTGATTTCAAATCAGAGTATGTTTCTAATGGGGTCCCACCCTCTCTAACCTTTCCACTCTCACAGTCATGACTCCTGCTCCTCACATCTCAGAGCCTGACATACATCCGGGCTTCTCCACTCCCAGCCCATCACCTGCCTCTCCTGCTCACAGGTGTTCAGTGACACCTACAGCAGAAGTCCAAGTTCCTCAGCGTGATGCTTGAAGACGTTCTACAATTAAATCCCCAATTTTCTCCTCAAGGCTCCACTTTCTGCTGCATTTCTCTAAGTAACACACTGTTAGTCAAGCTGTACCGTCTGCCCTGTACTGCCTTCCTGCTTCCCCGGTGCCTGAGAGGCCTGTGGTCCTGTCAGATCCTGGGCACCTTCCAGGGCCAGCGCCTCATGCCCATTGGGTGAAGCTTTTCCCGATTTCTGCCCAGGTGTCCTATCACCAGCTTGAGGCAACCACATCTGAGTATCTGTAGACACTGTCTGCTAGGAGACATCCTTCCACAGCAGTTTAATGCGTGGATACGGCTAAGTACTTACAATCCCAAGTACAACAAGGAAATTATAAAGTTTGATTTGGGTAACTGTTAAGATGTTTTCTTATTTATGTGAAAACTCTTACCCTTGACATTAAATCAGGTTGCTGGAGCTCTGAGATCAGGCTCCATGGGATTCAGCCATGGCTGCAATCACTGGCAGTGCTTCCATCCAGAATTCCCAACATAATGGATCTGCTCTGTGCCCTGGGCAGAGGGATGTTTTTAAAGCTCCCCAAGTGCTTCTAATATGCATCTAAGGTTGAAAACCTCTCCATTACCGACGCTCAACCCACAGTCCAATTCTACATGGAAACTTATAAATACAGAAAGTAAATGCTTACATTTACTTAAGAAATTTGAGTTTTTATTAAATCAGCCTATGAAATGTTGGGGTCCAGCCCCACCAGGTCCAGGGGTTCCCAAAGGTGGGGACGGCGTTGGCGAAGAAGGAAGGACACGGAGGCAGTGTTCAGGTGATCAGCGTGGTTGGGTTCTCCCTTCATTGTCCTATTACATCTATGTTTATACTATTTGATCCCATAAGCATGCGTCTATAATTACATCATGGTATGTTCGGGAAACCTTCCACAGTTCCTAGTTTCATTTCCAAAATAATCCTGTCTCTATCTAGTTCTGTTGATTTTAATCTTGTCTAGGTTAATCTCTGTGTTCCATTACAAGGGCTATTCCAAGGTCACTATTCTATTGCTCTACTGATAAGCTACAAGGAAGTGACTGAAGGAGTTTATCCTACCCAGTAAAGGTTAAGTCCTCCCAGCCTCGCTGCTCACCTTCCCTGGGACTGCCCTGTGCCGGTGGGTCTCCAGGGGTATAGGCTTTTGTGCTTTCCATGGTGGGCAGCCCCCTGGGGATGCGGGCCCAACAAGTCCCAAAGTTATTGCCAACAGTCTTAGTCTAAGTTCTTCATAAGTACTACATGGTATTTCTGTAACACTAGGGGGATTTACTGATTTATTCTCTTCCTTCGTCCTGTTAACCCCTAACTTGGGGAAACAACCTTTGGGGGGGGTTGGGGGAGAAGGGGGGTGGTCCTGGTTAAAACACATAGCGCTTAAGAGGGGCAGTGAACATATGTCATATACGCCAGGTCCCTTGAAACATAAGCTGTGCAGATGTTTCTTCCCTGCAGCGACTGTGTCAAGCAGCAAGGATGGACTGGCTCCCGGCAATGAATGAAATCAGAAATGCCTAAGACTTGAATCAAGGTCTTGTTGCCTGCTTAACCAAACATGGTTATCTGTGGTTTAAAAATACAAGAACCAATCTAATACTAACACTGAAAGAAAATTAGCTTGATGAAAATAAAGCATTTTATCAATTTTAATTGGCTTCAACTTAATGTTATCTTTTATCCTGTATAATAATAGAGGAATATGCAAATTAGCCCAGAGGCAATAATTTCATGACTGGTTAGCAAGAGGCATGCACAGCAGGAGCTGGTGGGCAGGGATTGCCATCATGAGGAGGGCCTCCTCACGGCCTGGGGCGGCCCCCCTGGCAAGGGGGCCCCCATATGGCCCAGCCCAGAGGCCACCGGGCTGGAGGGCTACCCAGAGGCCCACTGCGCTGCCCCGCCTGGAGTCCGCAGGCCCAGGGGTGGAACCCTGGGGAGTTGGCCACCAGCAGTGCTGTCCTGACAGGAGGCCACCCAGCCCAAGGGCGGAACCCAGTGGAGCCCCACCCACCCGGGGAGATGTGCATAGGCCTGCCAAGATGCTCAGCCCAGAGGCTGCCCAGCTCGGGGGTGGCCCCTGGATCTGCTTTCTTGAGTTTGTGGTTTCCAGGGACGCAGCCAGAAGGGATGATAAACCCTCTGGCACCTATCTAAGAAGCGGCTTCATTTAATTCCAGACTTTCTGGCAGTGAATGACCCCAGCCCTCCCCCGCCCTGGAGAGATCCGGGACTGAGGAGCGGCCCGCCCAGGCATTGTGTACCTGCTTCCCACCCGCTTCATCCAAATGGACAGGTTGGGGGTTAAGGGGAGGAAGAGAAGCCTAGCAGGAAGGGGATCCTGGAACCGCACCCCTGCCCTCCCTGCAGACCTGACCTCTCAGAGCACAGGGCCTGACTCCGCCCCAAGCAGATTTGCATATCCCAGACCCTCCAGTGCTTCCAGGCACTGGGCATTCCCACATCTTCCCTGCCTCCCAGTGGCTGACCCTCACTGTCGCCTACCCCAGAAGCCCTCTGTCCTCCCCAACCTTCAGTCTTTATAGCCTAAATGCATGGTGGATGTAGTTGCTTCTCCAAGGATTTTATTTGATAAGAACTGAGTGAAGTCGCTTAGCAACTGAGCTGCTCAGACTTCATCAGGGACAACGAATGACACACCTTACTTGTCTTTTATAGCAAAGCAAAATTATTTAATTTTTTAAAATAGGTTTTTATTGATTTCAGATTGGAAAGTGCTGGGGTCCAACCCCAGCAGGTCCAGGGGTCCCCAAAGGTGTGGACGGAGTCGGCGAAGAAGGAATGACTCGGAGACAGTGTTCAGTTGATCAGCAGCCTAGCCAGGATCTCTAGCCAGGATCTCCAGCAAAGTTCTGTTTAGGATCTCCAGCCAGGTTCTGTATCCATGTTCTCTTGCTAGGTTCTCCAGGTTCTCCAGCCAGGTTCTGTAGCCATGTTCCCTCGCTAGGTTCTCCAGCCAGGTTCAGTCACCAGGTTCTAGTCAGGTTCTCTTGCCAATTTCTGTACTCAGGTTCAGTCCAGGATCTTTTGCCATGTTCTGTCTCTAGGTTCTGTGTAGGTTCTGGTCTAGGTTCTGTGCCTCTTGGTTCTGTCTTCTAAGTTCTGTCTTGTTACATCTGTATTTATACCAGTTGATTCCAATCCTATCAATCTCTATTCCAAAGGTTAGGGCGTTTCTTATCTCCATTCCAGGGAGTAAAGATTATGTAGCTTAAGCATGATTGTTTGTAGTTAAAGTGATTAACTAACTACCCGCCTGGCACTTAGTTAAGGAGTTTCATCCCATCCCTAACTTCAGGGAAAAATCCCTACCTGGGGAAACAACCTTTCTCAGAGACCTTGGTTAAAACACATAGCGCCAAGAAGGTGAGCAAACATATTAAGAACAGTATGCCATATATGCCAGGTCCCTTGAAACAGCAAGCATGGACCGGCTCCCGGCAGGAAAGGAGAGGAAGAGAGATAGAAACATCAATGATGACAGAGAATCATTGATCGGCTGCCTCCTGCTGGGGATCAAGCCCGCAACCGAGGCATGTGCCTTTGACCAGAATCGAACCACTGAGCCAAGTCAGTTAGGGCAAGCAATCCTATTCTTAAAGACTTGATTTTTGTCATAAAGAAGTGGATTTGAATCATATCAAACCAATATACATTCTTTATGAAATGTCTCTTCATTTCTACTAATGTATAATCCATAGTGATAAAAGGGTAATATGCTAATTAGACCATACGTCTTCTGGACATCCATCCAGATGTCATTCCTCACAAAGCCACAGTGGCAGGGGCCGAGGCACAGGTGGTTAAGGGTGATGAGGCCAGCAGGGGAGGGCAGTAAGGGGCGATCAGGTGGACAGGCAGGTGAGCAGTTAGGAGCCAGCAGTTCCGGATTGTGAGAGGGATGTCCCACTGCGGTTTGAGGCCCGTCACTGAGGGGTCCCAGATTGGAGAGGGTAAGGGCCAGGCTGAGGGACACCTACCCCAGCCCCCATGCATGAAATTTGTGCACCGGGCCTCTAATATTTTTATATTGGTATAAAATATACTGAGAACATTCAAGGTGATTAACAATACAAGTCTTCTGCACAAATGCTAAAAAGACCTGGGAGAGGAGGATTTTTTATTTGCACTGTTAAAGTAGATTGCAGGTTTAAAGAAAATAGGTAACTTTGGTATTTAAAATTTAGTAATGACTGACAGCTAGTGTTGTAACTCAGAATGAATATTTCTACATGTTTTAAGAATTTGCATATGTGTACTCAAGAGCAGGATTCACCTGGTGTGCTGACTTAATGAAATCATGCAACATTGAATGAGTGCACCCATTTTTGTTCTAACGTACATTGTTTTCATCATTTCCAGTCTCATCCATGAAAGGTTACACTGATATGAAGCTGTCCTTTAAAAAACAAAAACCACACAAAAACGTTTTTTCTTGATTTTTCGCACCGTGGAAAGGAGAGGGATAAGGAGATGGAAACATTGATAAGAGAGAATCATCACCATTGGCTGCCTCCTGCACACTCTCTATTGGGCATTGGGTCCTCCATCCCTGTATGTGCCCTGACCTGGAATCAAAGCAGTGACCTCTTGGTTCCTGGGTGGACTGTCAACTGCTGAGCCACACCAGCCAAACAAAGCTGTCCTTTTGTAAATCATAGTACTATTGCCCTCGTGTACACTGTTAGAGCATTTGGCAATCCCTTCCTTAGCCTTTAAAATTGTCTTTATTCAGAAGTTTGTCATTACTTTCATTACTTTATAATGTCACTTCGAATGTGGTGTTAACAACTCTTTTCTGGTTTCTGTTTGTGAAATTAACATTATAAAAGGCTAAACTGTCCCTTATGAATACTGGGGTCTGTTGTCTGTGAAGTATTTTTCCCTCTCTCCCATTTCCATACCAGCAGAAGGTGAACAAATAGCCATGAGTACAAGTCGCATTGAGGAAGTTACCCACCCTGGATCCTGAATTCTAGATCAAGAAAACCTGCAGAGGGATAGTAACACTCATGTTAGCAGGAGTAGCCAATTGTGGTTTCATTACTTTATGTAGCTTTAAAAAATTGAATTATATGTTGCAGTTGAAAACTTTATAGTGAATATCAGAAACAAGCAACAGCTCTGCTTATCCTGGGATTTAGGTTAGGCCCTCACCATTGGGTCACGGGCTTCAATTCTGTAATCTACTGATGTTTATGTTTATTTTATATATTTTTTTTTATTGATTTCAGAGAGAAAGTGAAAGGGAGAGAGAGAGATAGAAACAACAATGATGAGAGAGAATCATTGATGAGCTGGGAATTGAACATGAGGAATCCAACAGTGACTTCTTGGTTCATAGTTTGATGCTCAACCAATGAGACACACCTGCTGGACGTAATCTACTGATATTTAGATGAGCTCTTATTTATGGTGTCGGGAAAATGATTGGTCATTGATCATCTACTACCACCTGAAAAAGCTCCTAGAAAAATACTCCTTCATCAGCACTTGACATGGGACTCCATTATGAGAGAATATTTGCATAGGATGCCATAGTCCTGTGCTTCTCCCATTTCAGTGTGTGGGTGAACCACAGGTTGATCTTGATAAAATGCAGATTCTGATTCACATGGGTCTCAGGTGGGCCCTGTGGTTGCATTCCTGTGAGCCCACATTCTGCACTTGTGGTAGGCTCCTGTATCATGGCCTCACAGATAACAGGGGACTGACACCTGGGACCAGTGATGTCACCTGCATGGCAAAGGGTCTTCAAAGATGAGACCTTGGATGGGGAAATTATGCCAGATTATCCAGGTGGGGCCCTAAATGTAATCACAATCTCCTTCTAAGAGGAAGGCAGGGGGAGATGTGACTACAGCACAAGGCGATGTGACCACTCAAGCACAATGTTGCTGGATGGAGGATGGAGGCAGGAGCCAAAAGAACAAAGAATGCAGCTCCAGAAGCTGGAAAAGGCAAGGAAATGTTTCTCTCCCAGTCCCTACCAATAGCTTCCTTTCCAACGAGTGAAACTGATTTCAGACTTACGACCTCCAGAAAAAAAGAATAAATGTGTGTTGTCTTGAGACACTGTGTGAATGTTTGTGTTCCTCCAACATTCCTGTGTTAAATCCTAACCTCTAGGGGCCACTGGGAAGTTACTAGGTCATGGGGGCTCAGGCTTCACGAATGGGATTCCTGTCCCTATAAAAGAATCCCAAGAAAGTCCCTCAGCCCTCTGCCATGTGAACTTTCAGCCAGAAGGCCCTGCCCATGAACCACAAAGCTGGCTCTCACTAGATGCCGACACTGCCAGGGCCTCGATCTCGGGCCTCCCGGCCTCCAGAACTGTGAGGAACTGTGGCTCACCGCTTACCCAGTCTGTAGTATTTTTATAGTGACCCGAAGACACTGCGACGCCCAATCTGCTGTGATTTGTTACCGTGGCCGCAGGAAAGGAGCCACCAATGCCTCTTAGCAGCAAAGCCACAGGCAAGCGGTTCTCAACCCAGGCTACACATTAGAATCACTGGGATGAGTTTAAAAAACAAACAGCAAAAAGCAATGCCCAGGTCCCATTGCTGGAAGAGTTAAGGCAGAACCTGTAAGGGTGGCAGCTAAGAATCACTCTGTAAAGACTCCTTGGCTGAATCTGATCAGAAAGTAGAATGAAGCTGTCCCATTAGAATAAACCTCAGATACAACTTCTCTTGTGTTTAAAAATACCTCCTAAGCTCCCCAAATTATGGACACACTAGTGTTCCCAGTACCCCCTGAAACAATATGCCAGCTCCTCAGTGAGGCCTGGCCCAACACCTCAGGTCAAGAATGACCAGGTTGGAGATTCCACACAGGATATCACCCTCTCTAGGGTTGAAGCACAGCCCTGGGGCTTAGGCCCCGCCTTGCAGGCCGCCATTGGCCCCGCCCTGCCTTGACGTGTGGGTCCAGGCCACACCCTCTCTGTGTGAAGCCCTGGGCACTTTATGAGTCTGGGGATTGTTGCGTCTGCTACCTGCACTCAAAGAGCAAATACTCACTGTCCCTGGTGTTTCTCCGCTGATGTCTGGGACATGAGGGCCTCCTATGAGCCGCTCAGGACATCTTCCCGCCGCCTGGAGAGTCCCTTCTCTTGGGGCTTCCTGGGGATCCTAGTGCTGGCCCTAGAGCTCCTGCTACCCACATGCTCAGGTAGGGAAGGGAAAGGGTGTCAGCTCTGGAGGGAAACTAGAGCGGGTAGGGGAGCTGGTCTACAGGATCAGAGGGCAAAGGGAACTTTGCTTGGTGTGTGTGTGTGGGGGGGAGGCTCAGGGCTTGTGGACCAGGTGATGCAGGGTTAGGGTAGAAGCCTTAGCCACAGATCCTCCTGGTTGTTCTGTGGGGGACCCAGAAGTGAGGGGGGACTCAGAGGCCCGCGGTGAGGGTTGTTAGATGGTAGGTACTGAGCCTTGCAGAGCCCTAGGTGCAGTCAGTGTTTGCTGGGGGCCAAGCTGTGTCCTTAGCAAAAGCCTGCAGGTGTTTGTGGACTGAGCTAATCAAGATGTCAGAGATTAACCAAAGAACATGTATGCATATTTGCATAACCCAAGACATGGACAATAATGTGGGGAAGGCCAGGAGTGGGGCGAGGCTGAGTGGATGAGGGCAAAGGGGTGGGGAAATCAGGGACATCTGTAATACTGTCAACAATTAAGGAAAGGAGAAGGGAAGCCCTGCCCAGGTGTGAAGGTGGGGCCTGCTCCTCAGTGCCCAGTGTGTGGGGTGTTGCTTGGGCCGGTGCTGGGCCCCTGGGGGGGCTTTGCCCTGTGCCCCCTGGACTCAGTGAAGCCTTGGTGAGTGGGGTGCTGCGCCCACTGGGTTGGGCTGGGGGATCCCAGGCCGGGTGTTACCAGGCATATGCTTTACAGAAGGGTCCAGGCCAGAGGTGCAGGGTGTGGGGCAAGGAAGCCCACTGCTTGCTTTGTATGGGGTTTGGGAAGCACGAGTTACCCAGAGAGCCCTTAAGTGAGAGCGAGCTCCAGGGCCTGGGGTTTAGAAGGATTGGGAAGGACATGCAGTGCTTTTTGTACAAAAAGATAACAGGCTGCTTGTTGCCCCCAAACCATATTGGTATTGCTCTCCAGGCTGTTGCTTGTTTTAAGCCTGGAGACACAGTCCTAATCCCATGCAGTATAGATAATACCCTATGCTATTCCCAGATGTCATGTGTGCAGTCTTTTTCTTTTTTTATTAGCTTGGGTCCCATTTGAGGGGAGATTAGAAGCAACCTGGTAGCCAATCCTAATGAGAAATGAGTCATAAGATATGAGCAATGCGTAACATCAATATGTTTTTCCCTTAAAGCTGATAAACTGAAGCTGAAGGGCTGAAGGCCATCCACTACTTTTGACTCATGTTTCACAAAATGCAATCTATATATATATATACACACACACAAACACACACACACACACACTTACCATATAAAATGTATGTGATGCAAGGGCAACCACTGGATATTATGGTGTATGGTGTATTTTCAACTGTCGTTATATGCATGTGTGTTTCTATACCAAAGTGATTTTTAGGATGCTATTATATAGAGATTGTATGCTATATTCTCTCCTTAGGAGAATTCATTCAATAAAGATTTGCCTTGTATGTGCCAGGCCCTGTACTGGTTCTGGGGACACACTGGTGACCAATAACAAACCATTCCAATTTTCATGATCCTCATTTCACTATTTGCTTCCACACAAACACACATAAACAGCAACTGTGTTTTGCTCACTGTTAGATCCCCAGTGCCAGGCGCACAGTAGGCAATCAATAAAGATTTACAGAAATGTACTGGGACTGGTGGACAGTACCCAGACCACAATGCTAGTGTTACAATCCCAGTCAGGTGCCCTGGAGGAAGGAGCATGCTTCTCTGAGAGCATTTAACAAATGAGGGTTGGGAGGGAAGGCTTTTCTGCTCAGAGGTCACACTCTGTCGCTTTGGGGCTTCTGCAATTGCTGTCCCCAGGCTCCTCCTTTCTCTTGCGTAATTGGCTCCTCGTCCTTCAAACTGAGGTGTGATGAAATCCCCTCAGACCCCTTCTCTGAGCAAAATATCTCAGAGAGTCCCACACACTCCAGCTCAAATTCTTCTGATTTGCCGTCCCTCTTCCCATAGTACCATTTCTGTCCTAGATCTACTAGAATGCAGAGATCCTTTCTGGCTTGTCACACTGGTGTTTGCAAATACCCCATGTTTTTGCTATGATAGCACCATTCTTATATAACTAGTGAGTTCCAGAAAAATGAAGTATAATATTCATTGGGGTCAGCAGCCCAGTGAAAATTCAAATCAAACAGGAAAACAAATACTACCTTGACAGAAATGAAGATGGAAAACAAAACCTTACAAAATTTAGGAGATAGAGCAAAAGCAGTTATAAGAGGAAGGTTTATAGCTATACCAGCCTTCATCAGGAAGCAGGAATGATCCCCAAATAAACAATCTAATTTATGTCTAAAGGAACTAGAGTGAGAAGAGCAAACAAAATCCTAAGTAAGTATATGGAAGGAAATAATAACGATCAGAGTGAAAATAAATGAAACAGAAAATAGTAGAACAGAAAAGATCAGTGAAACTATGAGGTGGTCCTTTGAAAGGATAAATGACATTGGCAGATCTTTACCAAGAAGCATAATGTGAAAAGAGAGAGGAAACAAAATAAAATCACAATTGAAAGAGGAGACATTGTGGTAGACAACACAGGAATACAAAGGACCACTAAAGAATACTATGAACACTAATATGCCTACAAATAGTATAATCTAGAAAAATCGATGAATTTTTAGAAACATACATGCTTCCATGACTAAACCAGGAAGAAACCAAGAATTTGCATAGACCAATTCTAGCCACTAAATTGAAGCATAAAACAAAACAAAAAAAGTAAGAAGAAACTGAAGCACTAGAGCAGACCCTCAAAGGTGAATTCGGCCAAATATTTAAAGAATTAGTACCTATTCTTCTGAAACTATTTGTAAACATTGAAAAGACAGGAACACTTTCAAACTTATGCTATGAGGCCAGCTTTAGTCTGACAACCAAAACCTGACAGAGGCACTGCCAAAAAGAGAATTAGAGGCCAATCTCCCTGATGAATGTCGATACCAAAATTCTCAACCAAATTTCAGCAAATGAAAGTCAGCATACATTAAAAAGATAACATACCATGATCAAGTGGGGTTTATATCAGGGATGCAAGGATGATTCAAAATCTGTAAAACAATGCATGTGATTCATCACATCAATAAAAGCTATGGTGAAACTCATGTGGTTATTTCAATAGATGCAGAAAAAGCTATTTTACTGCCACCACCATCCAAAAGCCCACACACTGAAATGTCATTGGTTTGATTCCTGGTCAAGGGCATGTATATAGGTTGCAGATTTGATCCCCAGCTCTGTTTGTGTAACATGCAGGAGACAACCAATTGTGTCTCTCTCAGATTCATGTTTTTCTCTTTCTCTTTCTCTTCCCCTGGCTCCATCCCTTCCTCTCATTCTAAAAATCAATGGAAAAAGTATTCTCAAGTAAGGATTAACCAAAAGAACGTGAAAAAAAGTGAAGAAATATTTGTAAAAGATACCTCTGATAAGGGGCTAATTTCCAAAATTCATGAAGAACTCATACAGTTCAACAATAGCAACAAAATCTGATTAGAAAATGGGCAGAGGACCTGAATAGATAATTATCCAAGGAAGACATACAAATGGCTAACCAACATATTAAAAGATGCTCAACATCAGTAGTTATAAGGGAAATGCAAATCAACACCACAATGAGGTACCACCTCATAACAGTTAGAATGTCTATTATCAATAAGACATGAAATAACAACTGTTGAAGAGAATATAGAGAAAAGGGAATCCTCATATACTGCTGGTGGGAATGTAAATTGGTGCGGCCATTATAGAAACAGTATGGAGGTTCATTAAAATTTTAGAATAGAGCTTACATATGGACCAGCAATCCTTCTTCAGGGTATCTACCCCCAAAATTTGAAAACACTTATCAAGATATATGGGAGGCGATGTTCATTGCAGCATTATTCACAATAGCTAAGACATGGGAACAACCTAAGTGTCCTTCAATGAGTGATTGGATAAAGAAGAAGTGGTACATATCCTATATAACAAAGAGCAAATATGCTAATTAGACCAAACAACAAAATGATTGAATGGACGACCTTCTGGACAAAGCTAAGGCTGCGAGGGTCATGGCAGCCAGAGCTGTGAGGGCCAAGCCACTTGAATGAATTTTGTGCATCGGGCCTCTAGCCTATAATAATTAAAGCATAATATGCAAATTGACCAAACTGCTAAACAGCGGAACGACTATCAGAGGACCACGCTAGGACAGGTACTGATGCCCGGCCAGCAAAGGTATGTGCGATGCAATTGGTCGGGGACGCAAGCCCAGGCCACGGGCCAGCTCAGCAGGGTGATCAAGGAGGAAGGAGGGGTTACAGCAGATGCAGGCAGTGCCAGGCCAAGGCAGGTGCAGGCAAGGAATGGTCCGGCTGCCAGCAGTTGGGGGAAGTCCAGGTGCCAGCAGTCAGAGGGAAGCCGGGGTCCTGGGTGCAGGAGGCCAGAGGGTAGCCTGGGTGATGGCGGTCGGAAGAAGGAAGCCCTACCCTTGCATAAATTTCGTGCATGGGGACTCTAGTATACAATGGATACTACTCAGCTATAAAATGATTAAATATTGCCATTTGCAACTTGAGAGGATTCTGCTGAGGAAGTCAGCCAGAAAAGGACAAAAGCTGTGGTTTCACACATGTGGGATAGAAACCAAAAAGCAACAAATGAAAAAAGCAAAGAAACAGAAGAACTCACCAATGGTGGGTACCGGAAGGAAGGGGTGGTGGGGAAGAGGATAAAGGGAGGTGAGGGAAGGAGACTGCACTTCACATAGAGTATACCAATGTCCTATTACAACGTTGTGAAACATGAAATTTACAAATAGTATTAACCAATGTTACCCCATACATTTAACTTAAAAAGAGTTAAATATTTTTTTTGTTATTTGATAGAAGTACAAATATATATATAGAGAGATAGATATAGATATAGATATAGATATAGATATAGATATAGATATAGATATATAGATATATAGATATATAGATATATATAAAAGTTTACCTCAATCTGACCTAAAGCCAACTCAAGGCATGAGGAAAGAGAGGTTTCCCAGGGATCAGCATAGACCTAGCTCCTTTCTTAGATTCTTAATCTTATAGGAGAGGCCCCTGCATGCTTATAGCCCTTTAGGACTTTACGTGATATGTCCCTACCACATTATTTCACATACTAGTTTTATCAGGTCTGTTAGATATTCAAGCACACAGATAATTAAAAGGAAGGAAAATAGCTCAAGTAGAAATGATACTATTCTAAGAACTAAAAAAACTACCAAAAAATCCAGAAACAAAAAATTCTAACAGCATATAAATATAGTAACACAGAGTAAACATCTACGTCAGAGAAATTCTGCAGACAAGCATGATCCACTGATTAGTGAAGGAAGAATAAATTATATTTAATGTTAAAGTTATAAGTGTTGACATTTAATTGGCATCTATTCACTTATAAAATGCTCAGTTCACTGATATGGAACATATGACGTGAAGTCTTACATTTTAAAACAGTTTATCTCACCTTTATTTTGACCTATGAAACCCATGATGCTTATTTAAGAGTCAGCACTTACCATAGCATGTCTTGAGCATGCAGGGGGCACAGAGTGTAGTAGGAAAAGAAGGCATATGATCCATGACCTCTAGGAACGTGCCTCCTGAGAGGAGACTGAGCCTGAAGTGACAAGTCACCATCATCTTGTAGAAAAGCCATGTCTACAGCCAGCAGAAGCCCTTAATGGCAAAGTAGTCCACTTTAGTGGAACTACCGATGGGTTCACATTCTCACCATGTTTGTAACGAGGGCTAAGGTGCTCCATAGAGGAATGAGGGGAATGTTGCTAGTTCCATTTTTGGTTTGGTGCTCTTCTTGCATTTCAAACTGTGGACGAGTAGTCTGATGGAGGGCTCTATACTATAGAAGTCTTCTCAGGGGGGAGGTGAGTGTGGAATAAATTCAGAAAAAATGGGAAGGGCACATATCTATAAATAAATTTCTAGACCAAAAACATTGGTGCTCTCTCTTCAGTTTACTGTTTAAAGAATATTCAAGTTATTCCCAAAGAAACAAAAACTAATAGGATGTTATTTAAACCATCACAGCTCATCATCTGGTAAAAGCCTGGCACAATCACTTAAAATCTCACCAAGGGCCTTCCATTTATCCTGTACAACCTGCCTGCTGCCAGGCCATAATCTGTGGCTGGTGGGAAAGGAAATACTTTACTTTCATGTTCTTAATCTCTCATGCCCAGATGCCTGTGGTGACCCACCAAAATACCCATCTATGAAACCTAAGGGTAATCCTGCACCTCCTTATAATGCTGGATTTGCAGTAGAATATGAGTGTCGCCCAGGATACAGGCCTATGGTTCCTCTTGTTCATCCCACCTCTGCTGTTTGTCAGTCTAATGGCACATGGGCACCTCCTCTCCGAGAGGCCTGTACAATTAAGTACATAAAATTTTTATTTTTATTGCTCTAAAGATTTTCATACATTTTAGACTGCATATTCTACTAGTACCATGATGGTTTTCTCAAGATGGATATAGATATTAGGTAGCAAGATATTTTTTCAGGCTTTGAAGATCTCAGGAAATTTTTAATTTGGCCTTTCATTCTCTGGGTAAATGTGAATCTAACCAGTTAACTACCAAGTGTCCAAAAGGAAAACCATCCCCATATACCACGATATTTTGAATTTAAATTGCAAAAATCGATTAGCATTAGTTAGTATAAATAAACATATTATTCACAATTCGGGTGTTCTTGAATATTTTCAGCTGAAAATTCTCATGAAAAATGATTTTAAAGTTGGTCAGGGCTACCACATAGGGAAATCATTTTTATGTATTTTTATGCATGTGGCCTAGGGTAAGGTCCGCAACTTGCATCTACAGATGCTTACGGCGTACAACGGGTTAACTTTGTCCATTAGCAACAACATGGATGTAGCTTGAGAATACTATCTTAAGGGAAATAAGTCAGTCAGAAAAAGTTAAGGACCAGATGTATGTAAAACTGGAACTCATAGACACAGACAACAGTTTGGTGCTTACCAAAGGGAAGGGTGGGTGGTGACAGGGGTAGTAATGAGTAAAGGGGACCAAGTATATGTGGAAGATGACTTGACTTTGGGTGGTGGGCACACACCCAATAAAATATACAGATCATGTGTCATAGGTGTGTACACTTGCAACTTATATGTTTATTAACCAATGTCACACCAAGAAATGCAATAACAATAAATAAGAAAGTATTTCCATCAGTTTAATAACATAATGTAAACTTTTTATTTTGATTCAAATCTATTATGACATTGGTATAAAACAACACATTTGAAATTTTTCTTTTAGTACCGTCTTGTCCAAAGCTAGCAGGACCTTCACATGGCGATGTATTCTACGATAATGGAACTACCACGTATGGTTCACAAGTTCATTATGATTGTGATGAGGGGTAAGTAAGTTGCTCCTTGGAGGAATAAGGTAAACATTGCTGGTTCCAGTTTTGGCTGGGTTCTCTTCTTAAGCTTCTCCATAATGTTGATTTCATCTTGCTTTCTATGGAACAAGTTGTACTTACAGCCAATCAACCCTTCGTTTTTTTATGGAGACTGAAAAGTTGTGCAATGAATAGAAAGACATTTAACTTGAAGGAGAGCAAAATTGTATCAGATGATAAGGAACAATAAGCCTATCATAGTTGTTAAAAATGTAGTAATGATGGTGACATGGTCCTATATTAAATTACAATAGGACGGAGGGTGGGAAAGTGAGACAGGGAGTTCATCAGTTAACCAAAGCCAAAGGCAGAAACTAATGAAATGTGTGTTGAAACTTTGAATGAACTTCCGGAGGTACTTCAGATTCGTGTTAATGTAAGAGCTAGTAGTGTAGCAGTTTTTCAATAAGGGCTAGCTGACCACCAGATTTCACTGCATCCTGCTTCCACAGGAACTTTTCAGACTGTCCAGCAACCTGTCCAAAAGCAGCAAACACTTCTTCCTACAGACTATGCACCTATCCCAGAACTAGCCCACTTTCCCTTCTTCTGCCCCCTTATCTATAGCCAATGTGAATTCCTTCAAAATAACTTATATATTTCTACTCAGGGCTGTAAAAGAACCCCATTAAACCAGGATGGCGGAAATGCTTGCCTTCATCTCCCTGCTGTTGCTGGTTTAGACTGAATGCCCCAGACCTGGTTTTGCTGGTGACCATATGGCAAGTCAATAAATCTGTTCCTTCAGAAAATCTGGCTGTGAAAGCTTTTGTTTCACAACTTTATCCCATTGTGGTCAGAGAAGATACTTTGTATCATATCTATCTTATTAAAACCTATTGATTGGCTAATATTATTTTGTGGCTCATCATATGGTCTATCGTGGAAGATGTCCCATGTGCATTTGAAGAGAATGTATATTCTGTTCTATGGTGCTCTATGTCTGTGAGATCTAGTTGATTGTGTTGTTGAAGTCCTATATTTCCTTACTTATCTTCAGTCTGTTGTACTATCCATTATTGTGAGTGGGATATTGAAGTCTTCAACTATTACTGGAGAAATGCCTGTTGCTTAGATATGTGTATTTCTCTCTACAGTTGTGTCAGCTTTTGCTTCATGTATTTTGAAGGTGTGTTATTTGGTGCATTAATGTTTATCATTATTATTAGAGGCCCGGTGCAGAAATTAATGCACGGGTGCAGTCCCTATGCCTGGCCAGCAATGGAAGCGTGAACGCCTGGCTTAGAAGGTAGGTCTCAGCTGACTTCTGGGCCAGGAGCAACACCTGGGCCCCCGTGTCCTGGGTGCCCCCCTCCACCTGAGTCATTGGGCCCCAACCTGGCTCCATCAGTGCCCGGGAGCCAGGCGTCAGCCCCACCCCCGACTGCCATTGCTGGTTGCCATCTGCAGGGCAATTGGTGGGGCAATTGGGCCTCACTCACACTCACCTTGCCCTGGCACCACCCACTCGCCTGCTCCATTATGCCACTGTGGTCCCGCTCTCCTCAGGGTCCATTCAGCTGGCAGTGCCTCCACTGCCCCCGCTAGCAACGTGGAGTCACCGACACCTCATAGCAAGCAGTCGAACTGTTGGTCGAACTCCCAGTTGAGGGGACAACTTGTATATTTTATTATATAGGACTAGAGGCCTGGTGCATGTGCACCGGCCCACTACTTCTATATAAAAAAGTATTGGGCCTAAACTGGCAACCGGACATCCCAATCACACCAGCACTGCTGACTCTTAACTGCGCACCTGCCTGCCTGCCTGCCTGTCTGATTACCCCTAACCACTTCGGCCTGCCAGCCTGATTGCCCTAACTGCTCTCCTGTCAGCCTGATTGACACCTAACTGCTCCCCTGCTGGCCCGATCGCCCCCAACTGCCCTCCCCTGCTGGCCGAGACACCCCTAACTGCTCTTTCCTGCCGGCCTGGTCGCCCCCAACTGCCCTCCCCTATTGGCCTGTTCCCCCCGCAACTGCCCTCCCTTGCCAGGAACTCCCAGCTCAAACATCACCCCCCCCCCTCTTTCTTGCTCAGGCCCTTAGTTCTTATATAGTTAGGGAGGTTAGGGCTTTATTTTCTATCCAATTATCTTGATACCTTTTGGCAAACTTGTGTCCTGTTCCTTCATATTTATAGTTGTTGGTGTGCTTAGAGTAAGAATCTCTCCCTATACCAACTCGGCTAATGGGCAAGATTCCCCAGCACTAGGGAAGGCTGTGGTAATATTATACTCTCTAGTGAACTTTAGGAGAGCCTTGAGCTTTTTTTTGTAGGTGAATTATAGTGGTAACAAATTCTCTTAACTTTAATTTCTGGGAAAGTCTTAATATTTCCCTCAATTCTGCAGCACAGTTCTACTGTAGAGAGGATTTTTGGCTGAGCTTCTTTTTATTTGTGTCTGTTATTCAATGCTTTCTGGCCCCGGAGTTCCTCTTGAGATCTCTGCTGACTATTTAGACTCCTTTTCCTGGATTTTGGCTTTGACGTTCTTAGTGGTATCACTGGGCTCAACCTGGAGAGGGATGGTCTTGCCCATCAGGGTACTCACAAATACCTGCGTTCTGCAACTGCCATCAGCTGCCTCATGAAGGGAAAGAGGACTATGGAACTGGAAACTTCAGATCTGTCCCAAGAGGGCCTGTGAGAGATGTACATGCAGCTTCGCTGACTATTTCCAAGTCTTTAGTCTAGTACGTGTCCCCTCAGGGCTTTTGCAGAAATAATTTTTGTTGGTTTATGTTTTCCATTGAATGGGCCATACTTTCCTATTACTTTATATGCCTTACAATTTTTTGTTGAACTGGCCAAATATACTCTAGTAATGAGGTAACTCTAAATATCAAATTCTCACCATTTCCTAGGGTTTATTGTGTTATGTTATTGTTTTGTTTTTTGATTGTTGAAGTGTGTCTCTGTGCTGAGGATCAGCCTGACATGTAAACTGAGCCTTCTTCTGGGCATGCGCATTCCCTCTACTTGTCCCTGAAAGGTTCAGGGTTGGGCCGGGTCACACAGAACGGACTCGGGGCTCAGTGTAATCAAAATAATATTTATTCCAGGCACCTGGGTGCAGATGGTCTGACTCGAGAAAATCAGCGGTGAATTGGGGAGGAAGCAGGGGTTTTGTGTGCTCAGGGAGAGCTGCAGATGAGGCTCAGTTTGACTCAGATATTAGGACCGTACCCCAGTGTATTTAGGACCTTGCCCTTTGTCCATCTGCTGGCACCAGGTATCCTTTCTCGCGGTTCTGTGTAGGGGTTATGGCCTTGAAAAATCTATAGTAATAAAAGGGCAATATGCTAATTAGACCAGACATCTTCCAGGTGTCCTTTCAGACAAAGCCTCTGTAGAAGGGGCTGAGTTAGAGGTCAGCAGGCGAAGGCAGTTCGGGGTGACAGGGCCAGCAGGGGAGGGCAGGTCGGGGCAACAGGTATGGCAGGGGAGGGAAGTTAGGGGTGACCAGGCCAACAGGAGAGGTCAGCTACGGGCGACGGGGCCAACAGGGGAGGGAAGTTAAGGGAGACCAGGCTGGCAGTGTAGAGCAGTAAGTGGAGACTAGGCCATGAGGAGAGGGCAGTTGGGGGCGTCAGGCCGGCAGGGGAGGGCAGTTAGGTGCAACCAAGCCGGCAGGGGAGGAAAGTTGGGGTATCAGGTTGAGAGGCAAAGCTGGTTAGGGGTGATCTGGCAGGCAGGGAGTTGAGCGCATTAGGATCCAGCAGGCCCGTATTGCGATCAGGATGTCCAAGGGGTCCTGGATTGGAGAGGGTACAGGCCGGGCTGAGGGACACCCTTCACCCTGTGCATGATTTCAAGCACCAGACCTCTAGTTTCTGTAAAATAACCAATTAAGGGGAGCATGTTTGTGCAAGGCTTAGGCTAGCAGAATGAGCGTTCTTTTATTAGCCCCTGCTAAAGTAGAGCCCTTATCTTGATTCACCTTTCAATCCCCATATATGCAGTTGTTATATAAATTCAGTTTTATTGTCAGTCTTCTGAAAGGGGAAAAGTGAAAAATGAAGGATGGAGCGATGATCTCTGGGTCTGTGAATCCCCTGGAAGGATGGGTCTTGCAACTTTAGGGGAGGCGTGACAACATGGCTGCCAGCCTCTGTCTGCCTCTCTATGATCAACAACAGCAGTGGATTATGAGAGCACAGATCCCCAAGGACATGGGCTTTTCTGCACACCCTGGTCCCTCAGGCTGCCTATAAGCTGCCTGAAGGACACACGCACAGCTGCCTGCTGTGGGAGTGGGATGGGTAACTGCCACTGTGCTAACAGCTGAAATTGACCAATATTCCTGCATTGTACCTTTCCAAGGATTTCCTGGAAAGTGCAAGCCTTCAACAGATATCAGAGTTCAAAACAATGACATCAGGCAAACACTAGCAGTGAAATGTTTGTCTATTTGAGAAGACATATTTTTGGTGCTTCCTACCCTGCCATCATTCCAGGATTCTCTCCAAATACATTGTAATATAAGTCAATGATTAGCCTTGGAGGAAAAGTCAGCTGGAGGCATGAACAGGCAGTTTTACTGACTATATTTTAACTTGATCAAGTGAGAATATTCAATCAATAGTTTGAGAGAGAGAGCCTGCTAGGCACCTTATGGAGTACCAAAAGGTTAGGACATAGACCAGAGATTTTCAACTCTTGTGCCACAGAATTTTTAAGACTTACACTACCTGACTATTTACTTGGAAACCTGACCTCTTTTCTCTGAGATTTTCAAATAAAAAAAAATAGCTACTGCCAATACAATAATAGCCATCCCATGTGAATAAATCAAAATTATACCATTTTCTTGCCAGACGGACAACATTATATATATTTAGGTGGCCTCAGAATTTTAGTAATTATGTTATGTGTGCCATGAAATGAAACAGGTTGAAAATGGCTGACACAGGTTATTCTCAAAGAAGTTTTAGCTTCATTGAGAATCGAGATATATATAGAGAGAGGGGTGTCCAAGGACCACAGAAATAGATTTGTTCATGATCATTATTAGGAGAGTCTAGAAGGAAGAGAGAGTTCTGTGAATTACAATAATCAGAGATTTCATTGAGGAGGGGTCTTCCTGAGCTCTATCTAGGAAGATACTCTAATCTGAAGAGTATTCATAACATCAAAAACTTCCTAGCACTCACTCTGTTCCAGATGCCAATTCACCTACTACTTAAAGCAACCCCACAACCTATATACTTTTCCACAGAGGAGGGATTTAAGAAAGAGAAACATTGGGGTCTCTTCCTAGCTCAACAAGCGAGTCAGTATTGGAGCTGGGACTCAAATGCAATCAGGTGAGCTCTTGGACCAGATCTCTCTGCTCAGTAGTTGCCCTGACAGAGCAGAATGGCATGAGCAAGGTCATAGATGTGACTGTGCTGTGCCTGCCAGAGGTAGCAATCACCAGATTGTCAGGCAAGACAGGTTTGTTTTTTGTCTGTTTATTAATTATTATTTTTTAAATATATTTTTATTGTTTTCAGAGTGGAAGGGAGATGGAGAGAGAGACAGGAACATCAATAATGAGCCCTAACCAGTTTGGCTCAGTGGATAGAGTGTCGGCCTATGGACTGAAGGGTCCCAGGTTCGATTCAGATCAAGGGCATGTACCTCGGTTGGGGGCACATCCCCTGTAGGGGGTATGCAGGAGGAAGCTGATCGATGTTTCTCTCTCATCGATGTTTCTGGCTCTCTGTCCCTCTCCCTTCCTCTCTGTATAAATCAATAAAATATATTTTTTTAAAAAAGAAACATCAATGATGAGAAAGAATCACTGATCAGCTGCCTCCTGACTGACCTCAATGGGGATAGTGCCTGCAACCTGGGCAGGTGCCCTTAACTCAAATGGAACCCAGGACCCTTTAGTCCACAGGCCGACGCTCTATCCACTCACCCAAACCAGCTAGGGCATGACAGGTCCATTAGGACACTTTGCTCTAGGCCACTGGTTGGCAAACGCGGCTCGCGAGCCACCTGTGGCTCTTCGGCCCTTGAGTGTGGCTCTTCCACAAAATACCACGTGCAGGCGCACATGTACAGTGCGATTGAAACTTCGTGACCCATGCGCAGAAGTCGGTTTTCGGCCTGGGCAAGTCTATTTTGAAGAAGTGACATTAGAAGAAGAGAAGGGTGTTGGTTGGTCTGGCAACTGGATACGGAGCGTGGGGGAGGGGCTGCATGATTCATGCAGGAGTTGAGTGAGTCAGTCAGTCAGCAGTCTCATGTGCCATGGATAGTGCTAGTTGTCTTGCAAATTGCGCACAGGTGACAACAGTACCTACTCGAAGCATAAAGTTAGCTGTATTTTTCTAACCAGCTGCAAATCCTACAGGTATTTTTGTCATCAACTTTAGAATTGTAATTCTTTTGTGTTGGTGGCTTTATTATTATAAAATGAAACATTTTTTTCGGTGCCCTGTTTGAGATGGCTAAAATAGGAAGCAAAGAAAAACAAAAGATGAAAACCGTGAATTTAAAGTTGAATGTACCTAGTTATATAGTTTAAGTTTAAAAAATTTTGCTCTCAAAAGAAATTTCAATCATTGTACTGTTGATATTTGGCTCTGTTGACTAATGAGTTTGCCGACCACAGCTCTAGGCCAATGTGAACAATCTCTCCATTTCATTAAATTGCAGATTCAGTTAACACATTCTATACCTGTTACTTCAGAAACTTCTCCCTGAAGCTAGTGTAATACAAAAAACAACCATATGAACACTTCGCCATTATTATGTGTTCCTGTTAAGTGGTAAAGAAAACAATCATCATATCTTTTCTCATTTAGTTATTATGTAGTTGGAACAAAAATTCGAAAATGTGAAACCCTTGGAAAGGCTGTGAGATGGAGTAAGAAGGCACCAACTTGTGAAAGTAAGTACATTCTCTCTTTAGAATTTACAGCAGCAGTTCTCAAACTTTTTGGCCTGGGGACCCTATACGCTTTACAATTAACAAATACACCACAGAAAAATAATGGACTCAGATCCAAGGAACAGCAGCCTCCTGTTCACCACACCCTCTGTCTGAGGAACAGCAGCTGTGTGTGAAGCCTCCCCCCACCAGCCAGAGGAGCCACCACAGCAGTGAACAGCACCCACCACAGGACCTGATCCCAACTGAGGAGCAGCTGCTACCACAATCGCCCGAGGAGGAACATCAGCCCGAGGAGCCACTGCCACCCAGGGAACAGCCACTGAACGACTCAACATCTAGATATGTCAGTGAGATCAAACATGGGTAGACAAAGAAACCCCCAAAGGAAAGAAAAAGAGGACTCGCCAGAAAAGCAGCTAAGTGAAACCGAGGCATGCAGCATGACAGAAAAAGAATTCAGATTAAGGGTCCTAGAATGCATAAACCGGAGGAAAAAATCAACAACTTATGCAAGAAGCAAGCAGAAAAAGAAGAAAAAAAATCAATAAATTATGTAAGAATCAAGAAAAAATGAAGAGTGATATAGCTGCAATAAAAGAACACCACTGAAAGTTTCAACAGTAGACTAGGAGAAGCGGAGGACCGAATTAGCGAATTAGAAGACAGGGAAACAAAACACACCCAAACTGAACAGCAGTTGGAGAAAAAAATTAAAAGACAGGAGGAGAGCCTAAGGGAGCTATGGGACAACATGAAACAAAACAACATACAAATAATAGGGGTGCCAGAACAACAGAAAGAGGAACAAGACTTAGAAAACCTATTTGAAGAAATAATATCAGAAAACTTCCCTGAGGTGGGGAAGAAAAAAGTCACACAAGCACAGAGAGTCCCAAACAAGGTGAACCCGAAAAGACCCACACCAAGACACATCATAATTACCATGGCAAATGTTCAGGACAAAGAGAGAATCTTAAAGGCTGCAAGAGAGAGATGGAAAGTTACATACAAGGGATCTCTCATTAGATTATCAAATGATTTCTCAACAGAAACACATCAGGCCAGAAAAGAATGGACAGAAATTTACAAAGTGATGCAAAGCAAAGGACTGAATCCAAGAATACTCTATCCAGCAAGGCTATCATTCAAAATTGAAGGGGAAATAAGAAGCTTCACAGACAAAAAAAGGCTAAGGGAGTTTATCACCACCAAGCCAGCAATGCAAGAAATGCTAAAGGGACTGGTGTAGAAAGAAGAAATAAAAAGCTCAGAAAGAAAACAGCCACAAAAAATAGAAATGGCGACATAGAAGTACCTTTCAATAATTTTAAATGTAAATGGACTAAATGGTCCAATCAAAAGACATCGAGTGGCTGAATGGATAAAAAAACATGACCCATATATTTGCCGTCTACAAGAGACCCAACTCAGAAGAAGGGACTCACACAGACTGAAAGTGAAGGGATGGAAAAATATCTTTCAGGAAAATGGAAAGGAAAAGAAAGCTGGGGTAGCAATACTTATATCGGACAAAATAGACCTCAAAGTGAAGGCCATAACAAGAGATAAGGGAGGCCACTTCATAATACTAAAGGAATCAATACAACAAGAGGATATAACCCTGATGAACATATATGCACCAATGCAGGAGCACCCAAATACATAAGAAAACTCCTGGAAGATACTAAGGGAGAGATTGACAACAATACAACCATAGAAGGGGAGTTTAATACATCACTGACATCACTGGATAAATCCTCTAGACAAAAAATCGGCAAAGACACAGCAATCCTAAATGACTCACTAGATCAGATGGACTTAATTGACATCTTCAGAACACTTCACCCCAAAGCCACAAAATATATGTTCTTCTCAAGTGCTCATGGGACATCTTCAAAAATAGAACACATATTGGGTCACAAACAAAGCCTCCCCAAATTCAAGAAGATTGAAATCATACCAAGCATCTCAGACCACAAGAGCATAATATTAGAAATAAACTACAATAAAAACAACTCAAAATACTCAAACACTTGGAAGCTGAATAGCATGTTATTAAATATGGGTTGGGTTACCAGTGAGATCAAAGAAGAAATTAAAAAAATTCCTGGAAACTAATGACAATGAAAACACAACAATCCAAAACTTTTGGGACACAATGAAAGCAGTCCTGAGAGGGAAGTTTATAGCTCTACAGGCCTATCTCAACAAACAAGAAAAAATGGTAGTAAGTCATCTAAATCTACATCTCAAAGAATTAGAGAAAGAGCAACACGAAAAGCCCAGAGTGAGCAGAAGGAAGGAGATAATAAAGATTAGAGCAGAAATAAATGACATAGAGACCAAAAACAATACAGAAAATCAATGAAACCAAGAGCTGGTTCTTTGAAAGGATAAACAAGATTGATGAACCTCTAGCCAGGCTCACCAAGAAGCAAAGAGAGAGAACCCAAATAAACAAAATCAGAAATGATAGTGGCGAAATAACAACAGACCCCACAGAAATACAAATGATTGTTAAAAAATACTATGGACAACTCTACTCCAACAAACTAGACAACCTGGAGGAAATGGACATATTCCTAGAAAAATACAACATTCCAAAATGTAATCAGGAAGAATCTAAATATCTCAAAGGCCAATAACTATGGAAGAAATTGAAGCAGTCATCAAAAAGCTTCCAGCAAACAAAAGTCCAGCACCAGATGGCTTCACATGGGAGTTTTACCAAACATTCAAGGAAGAACTAAAACCTATCCTCCTCAGACTACTACAAAAAATTCAAGAGGAACACTTCCAAGCTCATTCTATGAAGCCAGCATCACCCTAATACCAAATCCAGGTAAAGACAACACAATGAAAGAGAATTACAGGCCAATATCCCTCATGAACATAGATGCCAAAATCCTCAACAAAATCTTAGCAAATCGGATCCAGCAGTACATCAGAAAGATCATACACCATGACCAAGTAGGATTTATCCCAGGGATGCAAGGATGGTACAATATCCGCAAATCAATAAACGTGATACATCACATAAACAAATTGAAAGAAAAAAACCCACATAGTCATATCAATTGATGCAGAAAAAGCATTTGACAAAATTCAGCACTCATTTTTGATAAAAACTCTCAGCGGATGGCGGCATAGGTTAACGCCGGAGATTGCTGCCTCGAACAACCACTTCAGAGATATAACTAAAGGACAGAACGGACATCATCCAGAACCACAGGAAGGCTGGCTGAGTGGAAATTCTACAACTAGGAGGAAAGAGAATATCATACCCAGACTCAGAGGAGGCGCAGTGCTGAAGTGAAATACTCAGGTGCGGAGTGCGCGCGCGGAGCGGGCTGGTGGCAGAGGGCGCGGTTGTTTTCAATTGGGAGGGAGTTTCAGACTCTGAGCTCCAGATCCAGGCGAGTCTTTAGGGACCCAGACTCAAACGGGAGAAGGGGGACTGTCTGGCTTCGGTCGGAACTCGAAGGCAGCTTTCTCTCCGAGGCTTGCAGCGGATGCTGGGACTCTGAGAGGCAGAGCCTCTGGGGACGGGACTGAGAGCAGCCATAACTGCTTGTTCTGCCCGCCTTGTAGATCCCCAGGGACCCGCCCCGCCCAAGCCCTGTGCAGAGCCATTTGCCAGATAGCCTCAGGCAAAGGCTAGATCAGCACCGCCCTAGAGATCCAGCACAGAAGCTCTCCCACTGCAGACACAGCTGACTCTCATAGCCAGTTAGCCTGGAGGTCAAATCACCCCTGGTATTGCCGACAATCAAGGCTTAACTACAACAAGACTGCCCACAAAGACCACTAGGGGGTGCACCAAGAAAAGATAAAAAAATGCAGAGACAAAGAAACAGGACGCAAATGTCAGAAATGGAAGATATAGAGCTCAAAACCACACTTTTAAGGTCTCTCAAGAACTGTCTAGAAGCTGCCGATAAACTTAGTAAGGCCCTCGAAAAGACTGGTGAGACCGCCGATAAATGTAGTGAGATCCTCAAGAAATCTAATGAGACCCTCAATGTTGTGATAAAGAACCAACTAGAAATTAAGCATACACTGACTGAAATAAAGAATATTATACAGACACCCAACAGCAGACCAGAGGAGCGCAAGAATCAAGTCAAAGATTTGAAATGCGAAGAAGCAAAAAACACCCAACCGGAAAACCAAAATGAAAAAAGAATCCGAAAATACGAAGATAGTGTAAGGAGCCTCTGGGACAACTTCAAGCGTACCAACATCAGAATTATAGGGGTGCCAGAAGAAGAGAGAGAGCAAGATATTGAAAACCTATTTGAAGAAATAATGACAGAAAACTTCCCCCACCTGGTGAAAGAAATAGACTTACAGGTCCAGGAAGCACAGAGAACCCCAAACAAAAGGAATCCAAAGAGGACCACACCAAGACACATCATCATTAAAATGTCAAGAGCAAAAGACAAAGAGAAAATCCTAAAAGCAGCAAGAGAAAAAAACCCAGTTACCTACAAGGGAATACCCATACGACTGTCAGCTGATTTCTCAACAGAAACTTTGCAGGCCAGAAGGGAATGGCAAGAAATATTCAAAGTGATGAATACCAAGAACCTACAACCAAGATTACTTTATCCAGCAAAGCTATCATTCAGAACTGAAGGTCAGATAAAGAGCTTCACAGATATGGAAAAGCTAAAGGAGTTCTTCGCCACCAAACCAGTATTATATGAAATGCTAAAAGGTATCCTTTAAGAAGAGGAAGAAGAAGAAAAAGGTAAAGATACATATTATGAACAACAAATATGCATCTATCAACAAGTGAATCTAAGAATCAAGTGAATAAATAATCTGGTGATCATAATAGAATCAGGGACATAGAAAGGGAATGGACTGACTATTCTGGGGGGGAAAGGGGTGTGGGAGATGCATGAAGAGACTGGCCAAAATTGTGCACCTATGGATGAGGACAGTGGGTGGGGAATGAGGGCGGAGGGTGGGGCAGGAACTGGGAGGAGGGGAGTTATGGGGGGGAAAAAGAGGAACAAATGTAATAATCTGAACAATAAAGATTTAATTAAAAAAAAACTCTCAGCAAGGTGGGAATAGAAAGATCATACCTCAACATAATAAAAGCCATATATGACAAACCCACAGCCAACATCATACTCAATGGACAAAAACTAACACCATTTCCCCTAAGAACAGGAACAAGACAGGGATGCCCACTCTCACCACTCCTGTTCGACATAGTACTGGAAGTATTAGCCATTGCAATTAGACAAGAAGAAATAAAAGGCATCCAAATTGGAAAAGAAGAAGTAAAACTGTCCTTATTTGCAGATGACATGATATTTTACATTAAAAACCCTAAAGACTCCATCAAAAAACTATTAGACTTAATAAAAGAATTCGGCAATGTGGCAGGATACAAAATTAATGCCAAGAAATCTATGGCATTGCTATACACCAATAGTGAACTTGCAGAAAGAGAGACTAAAAAAACAATCCCATTTACCATTGCACCAAAAAAATTAAGCTACCTAGGAATAAACTTAACTAAGGAGGTAAAAGACCTCTACTCAGAAAACTACAGGACGTTGAAAAAAGAGATAGAGGAAGACATAAACAGATGGAAGAACATACCATGTTCTTGGATTGGTAGAATCAACATCATTAAAATGTCCATACTCTGCACAGCAAAAGAAACCATCAACAAAACAACAACAAAGCCCACTACATGGGAGAATATATTTGCCAATGTTATCACTGATAAGGGTTTAATCTCCAACATTTATAGGGAACTCATACGACTCAACAAAAGGAAGATAAACAATCCAATCAAAAAATGGGCAAAGGACCTAAATAGACACCTTTCAAAAGAGGACATTCAGAAAGCCAAGAGACATATGAAAGCATGCTCAAAGTCACTAATTATCCAAGAGATGCAAATCAAAATAACAATGAGGTACCATCTCACACCTGTCAGAATGGCTATCATCAACAAATCAATAAACGACAAGTGCTGGAGAGGATGTGGAGAAAAAGGAACACTCGTGCACTGCTGGTGGGAATGCAGACTGATGCAGGCACTATGGAAGACAGTATGGAGTTTCCTCAAAAAACTAAAAATGGAACTCCCATTTGACCCTGTGATCCCACTTCTAGGATTATATCCCAAGAAACCAGAAACACCAATCAGAAAGGATATATGCACCCCTATGTTCATAGCAACACAATTCACCATAGCTAAGATCTGGATACAACCTAAGTGCCCATCAGTAGATGAATGAATTAGAAAACTGTGGTACATCTACAGGATGGAATACTATGCTGCTATAAAAAAAGAAGGAACTCTTACCATTTGCAACAGCATGGATGAAACTGGAGAGCATTATGCTAAGAGAAATAAACCAGTCAATGAAGGAAAAATACCACATGATCTCACTCATTTATGGATAATAAAGACCATTATAAACTTATGAACAAAAATAGATACAGAGGCAGAGCTGCCTCGAACAGACTGTCAAACTACAGTGGGAAAGCCGAGGAGGGATGGGGGGCAGGCAGGAGGAGGATGTAAGTGATCAACCGAAGGACTTTTATGCATGCATATAAGCATAACCTATGGACATAAGACACTGTGGGGTAGGGGAGGCCAGGGGGTTGTGAAGGGCGGGGAAAAAAAGGAGACATATGTAATACTCTTTGTAATACTTTAAGCAATAAAAAAAAAGACACCACAGAACTTTTCTGCAGGTGAGTTAGTTCTACTGATCTTCTTTACATTGGGATTAAAGCACAGTTTTTTTTAATACTTATTTACTAAATCATTTTTAAGAACAGTAATCAATATATGTTAACAAATGCAGCATATTTTTTGTCCTAAAATCAAACATTTCCAAAACAGTGGAAAGGTTGTCATTGCTTTATGTTTTTCTAATCTCTTCAGTGTCTGGCTTAAAGGAAGAGCTCCACATTCATTCTGCAGCTTATCAGACAGTCTCAGGCCATTGGAAAATGTCACTGTCCACTCTGAGCATGACAGTGAGAAAAGACAAAATCATGGCCTACCTGAGATTCAGGAATGGCTGTAGCATTTCTCAACTAGCACTGAGTTTTTCTAAGTCTTAAGTTTATTTTCTCATTAAATTGTCAGTGTCTCTTATGCTTGGGAAAACTTAGCACGGTATTACAGATAAATACAAGTGTCTCAGACAGGTATCTTCTATGCATATGCAAGAAAATGGGTTTTATTCTAAAATTTTATTTTTATATTTTTTTATTTCAATTGGGATAATACATTTTTTATAGAAATGAAGTTTCAAATGAATATTAGATTTGTAACTAGATTGTAGAAATCACATGATAATGAACTTATTGAATACAGTTCATAGGACCTTACTAATGCTATCTGAATCTTTCACTTTTTCTTTTGCTTTTCCTGTCCACTTTTTTCTCTTTTTAAGAGATTTTTTGTAACTCACCTACACGTATACGATATGGAGACTTCAACAATAGCCACAGGACTAGATTTGAATATAAAGAAAAAATTATTTATACTTGCAATACTTCGAATGAAACAGATCATTTCACACTTGTCGGAGAGAGCATTCTTGTTTGTATTCGACCGGAAGAATGGAGTAGTGATCCTCCTGAGTGTAAAGGTAATAACATTTCCATTTATTTCCCTCTTATTTGTAAATAGTTGGGAAAGATTTACGACCTTTTATTTTATTTTTATTTTTTAAATACATTTTTATTGATTTCAGAGAGGAAGGGAGAGGGGAGAGAGAGATAGAAACATCAATGATGAGATAGGATCATTGATTGACTGCCAAATTCACACCCTTTACTGGGGATTGAGCCCCAAACCCGGGCACGTGCCCTTGACTGGAATGGAACCTGGGACACTTCTGTCCATGGGTCAGTGCTCTATCCACTGACCCAAACCAGCTAGGGATTACCAACTTTTAGATACTTTGGCCAACACTTAAAAAACAAACAAAAAAATATCCATATCTGTTTGTTCCCCCTGTTAAATAGTTTCTAATCTAATTGTTTATGTGTCAAATCATCAAAAATAGTTCTACTTGTAGAGTTTCCCACTCTTCACCTCACATGTTCTTGGCATTGCTGTTTATGCATTATTAATTACTATGTATATGCATGAATTAAATTGTTGTATTTGGCTTGAGAGCATCAAAAAACACATACTTGTGTTAAGAACGTTTTTTTCTTTAAATCTTAATTATTGAGAGCATTACAGATATCCCTCTTATTTGCCTCCATTGTCCCCATCCATCCAGTTTTCACCCCACCCCAGTTTCCACCACCCTATTTTTTGTGTCCATGGGTAATGCATATCCATATATATAAAAGCCTAAGTGACCAGCCGGCCTGCCGGTAGCTATGATGCCCAATGACCACCAGGGGGAAGACACTCCATCTGGTAGCTATGATGTGCACTGAACACCAGGGGGCAGATACTCAATGCAAGAGCTGAGGAGCTGTGGTGACTGGGCAGCTGCAGTTCTCGGGTGACGCACCTGGAACCAGAGAGGAGGGAGCCCGATTCCGGGGTGCATCACACGATAACCACCCTCTTGCAATCCAGTACCCCTAGGGTGATGTCAGAGACTCGGTTTCGGCCCAATCCCTACAGGCCAAGCCGAGGGACACCAAGTATGAATATCAATTCTTTGGTTGATCTCTTCCTGCCCACCTACCCCCTTCCCTGTGAGATTCCTGAGTCTGTTCCATGTTTTGATACCTCTGGGCTATTTTATTCATGAGTTCATTTTTTTCACTAGCTTTCTTGTTCGTTTAATTTGATTTTTAGTTTCAATTGATGATAGATATGTATTTATTGTATTTGTATTTGTTGTTGTTTTTGTTGGTATTCTTCTTCTTCTTCTAGAATATGCTTCAACATTTCAAGTAATATTGTTTTGGTAGTGATGAATTCTATTACTTTTTTTTCTCTGGGCAGCACTTTTTCTGACCTTCAATTCTAAATGATAGTTTGCTGGGTAGAGAGTAATCTTGATTGTAGAACCTTGCTTTTCACCACTTTGAATATTTCATGCCACTGCCTTCTGCCTGCAGTTTCTGTTGAGAGATCAGCTGACAGTCATATGCAGGCTTCCTCGCAGGTAACTAACTGCTTTTCTCTTGCTGCTTTTAAGATTCCTTCTTTGTCTTTAACCTTTGGCATTGCAATTATGATGTATCTTGGTGTGGGCCTCTATGGGTTCCTCTTGTTTGGGACTCTCTGTGCTTCCTAGACTTGTACTAGTAAGTCCATTTATTTTCACCAGGTAGTGGAAGTTTTCTGTCAAACTAAAAATAATATGTTTTAATATTTGGCAGAATACTTACTTTTCAGAAATGTTTAAGCCACTCTCTATGCTAATTTTTGTACATAAATTTTTATTGTATTTTATTTTTATCATTTTAACCATTTTCAGTGTACATTTCAGTGGCATTAAGTATATTCATATGGTTGTGCAACCATAACTTCTATATATCCAAAACTGAAACATTATACCCATTAAACAACTCTCTATTTCCCTCTCTCTTCAACCGTGGCAATGGCTAGTCCTTTTCTGTGTATTTGACTATTTTAGGTACCTCATGGAAGTGGGATCACTTCTGGTTTATTTCACTTAGCATAATGTTTTCAAGGTTCATCTACCTTGTAGCATGTATCAGAAATTTGTTTTATTTTATACTTGAGTAATATTCCATTGTCTGTTGTTACCACCTCTTTTATTTTTTTTTAATCCATTCACCTGGTGATAGACACTTGGTTTGCTTCCAACTTTTGGCCATTCTGAATATGCTTCTCTGAAAATTGACATTTGAATAACTGTTTGAGGCCTGTTTTCAATTTGGGGTGTACATACCCAGGAGTAGAGCCATTGAGTTATGTGTTTGCTTTTTGAGGAGCAGCCACACTGTTTTCCATGGCAGCTGCACCATTTACACTCCTGCCAGTGACCCAAGAAGATTCCAATTTCTCCACCACTTTACCAATGGTTGTGTGTTTTTTTATATACTAGGCTTCCTAATGTGTATAAAGTAATATGTCATTGTGGCTTTATTTTCATTTTCTGATAACTAGTGATCATATTTTCCTGTGCTTATTGGTGTTTTGTGTATCTCATCTGGGAAAATGTTTCTGCAAGTTCTTTGCACACTTTGATTTGGGGGTCTTTTCTATCACTAAATGTAGGAGTTCGTTATGTGTTTTGGATATTAATCCCTTATCAGGTGTATTATTTGCAGATGTTTCCACCTATTATATGAGTTCCTTTTCACTCTATGTATAATGATCATTGAGAAAAGTTTTTAATTTTGCTGAAGTCCTTCATTTATCTATTTTTGTTGTTGTTCTTGTCCTTGCTCTTGGTGGCACACCCAAAAAATCATAGTCATATCCAACATCATGAAACTTGACTTCTGTGTTTTTTTCTATGAGTTTTATTGTTTTAGCTCTTTGGTCCACTTTGAGTTCATTTTTGTATATGATGTAAGATAAGGATCCAACTTCATTCTTTTGTATGTAGATATTCAGTTTTCAAAGAAGCATTTGTTTAAAAGATTGTCCTTCCCCATTAAATGTTCTTTGCACCCTTCCATATAATCATTTGACCATATATGCACTGGTTTATTTGTGGGCTCTGTATTCTATTGCATTGATCTGTCTGTATTTATGTCTGTAGCACTGTGATTTGATTATTGTAGCTTTTGAGTAAGTTTTAAACTCAGAAAATGGGAGTTCTCTCAACTTTTCCATTTCAAGATTATCCTGGCTATACCTAGTCCCTTGAGGTTCCATCTGAATTCTATGTTGGATTTTTCTATTTCCACAAAAGGCATATTCAAGATGGGGATGGGGATTGCATGTAATCTGTAGGTTGCTTTGTGTAATATCAACATCTTAACCATATCGTGTCTTCCAATGCATGAACACAGGATGTCTTTTCATTTATTTATGTCATCTTTTTCTTTGAGCAGTGTTTCGTAGTTTCCAGTGTAAGAGTGTTTCACCTCTTTGGTTTAGTTTCTTTTTAAGTATTTTATTTCTTTTTTATCTTCAACCAAGGATATGCTTATTGATTTAAAAGAGATGGGAAGGGGTTGGAGATAGACAGAGAGGGAGAGAGAAATAGAGAGAGTGAGAGAAAAAGAACCATGTATTGGCTGCCTCCTGTAGGAGCAAACCTAAGACCTACATTATGTGCCGTGACCAGGAATGAGCCCTGTCCTTTTGGTGTATGACACTACACTCCAACTGAGCCACCGGTCAGGGCAGTATTTTACTCTTTTTTGATGCTATTGTAGATAGCATTGTTTTCTTCATTTCCTGTTTGGTTTGCTCATTGTTAGTATATACAAATGCAACTGATGTTTACTTGTTGATTTCATAGACTGCAACTTTGCCATATTTATTTATCAGCTCCAACAGGTGAGTGTGTGCATGTGTATGTATGCAATCTCTACAGTTTTCTACTTATATAAACGTCGTCTAGGACAGTGGTGATTTTATCTCTTCCTTCCCAAGTTGGATGCTTTCGTTTCTAGCCAAATTGCTCGGATTATAACTTTTGATATTATGTTACATAGAAATGTCAAAAATGCTCATCCTGACTTGTTCCTGGTCTTATGGTGAAAACTTGCAGTCTTTCACCATGATGTTACCTATGAGTATTTCCTAAATGGGCCCCATTATATTGAAATATCTCAGCATTACAGAATAACCTCTAAATCACTTATTAAGCTCTCTCGTATCATTTAAATGTAGGTAGAATCACATTGAATCCATAGGCTAATATTGAGGATACACTACTGATAAATTTGCAATTAATACCACAGAATATTGTCACAAGAAATGGCACTGCAGAGGAAGAAGAATGCTTATGACGATAAATTTATAATTTTTAAAAACATATATTTTTATTGATTTCAGATAGGAAGGGAGAGGGAGAAAGATTTAGAAACATCATTGATGAGAGAGAAGCATTGATCAGCTGTCTCCTGCATGCTCCGTACTGGGGATTAAGCCTGCAACCTGGGCATGTGCCCTTGACCAGAATCAAACCCGGGACCCCTCAGTCTGCAGGCCGAAACTCTATCCTCTGAGCCAAACCAGCTAGGGCTATAAGTTATAATACTTTAAATGAGAGACATTAACATTATTTATATCAGCAAAGTAAATGCTAAGTGATTTTGTGAAAAGACAAACTATCCAAACCTATCATTTTAGGCATCTGTAAGTTTTACTAGTTGTTACTTCTTTTTAAAATTTATTTCTTTTTTTCTTTTAGTAAAGTACACACCCAGTGATGAATCAAGAAATAGAGGTGATGACTTTTATACTATTTTGGTTATAAATAACCCTCCATTCTGAGAGCTTAGAGTTCTCCATGGAAATATCATATTTCAATTATCTGCAGTTAGAGAAGAAACAACGGGTCATCTGATAATTGACATTTGTATTTAGTTTTATGTGCAGATACCATGACAAATGGAAGCAGTAGTATGTGTAGACACATGCAGATAATACGGTTTTTAAGAGGTTCCTCCAGTTCAAATAGTAGATGAGGGAACTTTCTCAATCGCTGTGTTTGTTTGTAGGTTTAAATATATAAAACCTAACTTGCTTTCCATGTGATAGTGCTATTTTGTAATGGCAATTTGTAAATAAATTTTCTTTCTATTCATACCTTGGATACACAAGAGTTTAACGTACTGTAAATTGGGTTGGTATTTTCTACAGCTGGCTGGTGTATCACACTTTATTTAGGCTCATGTAGTTCACACAATATATGTTAAAAGAAAGGATAAAGTATGGTTGAGGCAGTTACATAAAATATTAGGATTTTTGTTGAGTAAGTGAGAAAAATATGTATTACTTTTCTCTACATTAGACTGGTTCTGTAAGGTTAGTCTTTTTATACAATGCACTTTATGCCCCTTAAGCTTTCCCTATGAAACAGTTGTCAAAGGGTCCTTGTGCCAGTAAATCCAAATCCATTTAAATTCACTAAACACTTGGTTTTTTAGATGAAATTAAAGGAGCAGAGGTAAACAAGACATTCTATGCTTTGACCTAGAAGAATTTAAGAAAAATAATGACAGTGTAGAAGCAGAGGTAATACTGAACAGTATTTCTAAGACGTAAGCTCTTGTAGTATTACTTATTGCTCTCTGGATAGCCAACAGTGGATGTTCAAGTTTCCATGCATAATTTATCCATGTGTCCCTGTGCTTCATTTGTATTCTTATAGTGTTCTTGTTCATTAAGATTGTGTCTTAACTTGGGGGTGGAGGTGAATGAGGAAGGATTTTTAAGATGATGTGTAGTTGGTGAAGCCTGCAAAGTCGGTTTAAGTAATGACTTAATAGAACTTCATCACGGCTTATTCCACAGACTCACATTTGGGGAACAATGTAAATGAAATTTCTAACAAAATCATAAGAATGATGGGCTGAACCCTGACCTAAGGCAAATAGAACGGGACAAGACATTCTTAAGATGATTTTCCTCTAATGTAGGAAATTCTCATTTCTGTAATAATTTTTCCTAACTTATAATAATTCCAATTTTTATAACCTGGTGGAGTTACTACAGCACAAAACAATGACAAGTGAGGTCCCTCTTAAGAGTTTCAGAAATTGGACGCTAAGCCTGGAATCATATGAGAAGGCTCTGGAATCAAAATGAACTGGCTGCACTAGCAGTCACACTAAACTAGAATGATAAACTTTTCTTTGCTGTAGTTTATAGATGATCTGATCAAAATTAAAGTGTGTCAAATATGTGGAGACCCAGGTGTGCTCAATTACCTTCAAATTGGTTTTATTTTTTCTCAGATGGAGGGCACAGTGGTGTGGTTGTTCTCACTATACGTAAGTGTCCCAAATTTTGATGCCACTAATATCAAAATATTAATGTGAACAAGTGACTATTTTAGTCCATATTGTATTTATAGATTGAAATTAAGTAAACCAATCTAGAATGACCTGACATTTTATTTTTTCTTTATTTTTTTTCTGACCTTTTATATGATTCTACCCTGTGTTGGTATTGTATATTCTTTTGTATTCTACATGTCCATGTAGTAACAAATCTTAATATCCCAAATATGCTTTAAGTAATATTCTAAATTGAGCGAGGACTCTTGCCTGACTTACTGCAGACCCTAAGTAAAACCAGGGAGCTGCATTTAGACAGTGAAGAGTCCAGATAGAATATGAACAAATATGGGCTTAAATAAAATATTATTTTTGCCCACTGAAATGTAACCAACATTCATTTCTGTTGGATTGTGGAACTGGGCATTAGTTTTTAGACTTACATGTCATTTCTTTTCTGGTTTCTTGTAGTTGTTGGCATTGCAGTGGTTGACATCTCTGTATAAATGTCGTCACATCAGGGAGAGAAAATTAAACATCTTTCCTGCACCTGTTGCTGCTTCTCAACTTGATGTCCTTGTGCAGCTTTGGCTGGCTCTCGGGATTGCGTGCTGCTTGTTTTAAAATGTGCTTGTGTGAGTGTGCTGGCAGAATTGCATTTCCTGCTAAAATATTTTCACCTCCTTTTAATATTGTTGTAACAAGACTAATCTGTGCAGAGTTGTTTTAGCTTTTATGACCGTAAGAAAAATTCCTGTGGGGTTTGAGATTTAAATTCTCCAGAAAATCATGGATCTTTATAGTGCCTCCCCTACCCTAGGTTTACTCTATTCTTACAGTGGATTGGGAGCCAGGATTAACTTACAATAGTTCACTGTGGAGACTTTGACTATTCTATTCACTGTAATATTAAGAATGAAAATGTCCTTGTGTCTTTAAAGCATAAATAGTTGTAAAAAGTTATGTAGGTGTCTTATTCAGATCCCAATTTGTTTTCTTTTTATTTAGAGCTGTTATTTATGGATGTTAAGTGAGGATTAAAAGCAACATTGCTTCACTCTCCTTTTGCGTTCTCTTAATTTACTAGCTTGTAGTAAAGCTCAAGGGTAAAACCTAAAGTTGCTGAGACAAATTGACTTTTAAGATGGTTTCTATTTCAGATTATTTTTTATTTGAATATGTTTACATGTGAGATTGATATAAGTATAACTATCATTTATGTTCTATTGTCAAATACTTTCTCAATTACTGAAATACATAGGGAACCCAGTTCACTGTGGAAAAGGTTGTTTAAATGACAGAGATGGAAGGATATTTCAATGACAAGTTTCTTAAACTGGAAGAAATGGGAGCCCCTTTTATGGTTATTTTCTGGAAAATGTGATCTTCAAATCGGGTAAATACAATGCAGGGTGGATGAAGTTTGCTTGTGTCAATGTGCTCATTTCCAGTGTGCTTGATTTCAAATCAGAGTATGTTTCTAATGGGGTCCCACCCTCTCTAACCTTTCCACTCTCACAGTCATGACTCCTGCTCCTCACATCTCAGAGCCTTACATATATCTGGGCTTCTCCACTCCCAGCCCATCACCTGCCTCTCCTGCTCACAGGAGTTCAGTGACACCTACAGCAGAAGTCCAAGTTCCTCAGCGTGATGCTTGAAGACGTTCTACAATTAAATCCCAATTTTTCTCCCCAAGGCTCCACTTTCTGCTGCATTTCTCTAAGTAACACACTGTTAGTCAAGCTGTACCATCTGCCCTGTGCTGCCTTCCTGCTTCCCCGGTGCCTGAGAGGCCTGTGGTCCTGTCAGATCCTGGGCACCTTCCAGAGCCAGCGCCTCATGCCCATTGGGTGAAGCTTTTCCCGATTTCTGCCCAGGTGTCCTATCACCAGGTTGAGGCAACCACATCTGAGTATCTGTAGACACTGCCTGCTAGGAGACATCCTTCCACAGCAGTTTAATGCGTGGGTATGGCTAAGTACTTACAATCCCAAGTGTAACAAGGAAATTATAAAGTTCGATTTGGGTAACTGTTAAGATGTTTTCTTATTTATGCGAAAACCCTTACTCTTGGCATTAAATCAGGTTGCTGCAGCTCTGATCAGGCTCCATGGGACTCAGCCATGGCTGCTATCACTGGCAGAGCTTCCACACAGCGTTTCCCAACATAATGGATCTGCTCTGTGCCCTGGGCAGAGGGATGTTTTTAAAGCTCCCCAAGTGCTTCTAATATGCAGCTAAGGTTGAAAACCTCTCCATTACTGACTCGCAATCCACAATCCATTTCTACATGGAAACTTATAAAGATAGAAAGTAAACTCTTATATTTACTTAAGAAATTTGAGTTTTCATTAAATCAGCCTATGAAAGAAATCAGAAATGCCTAAGTCTTAAATCAAGGACTTGTTGCCTGCCTAACCAAACAACGTTATCTGTGGTTTAAAAATACAAGAAACAATCTTTCTAATACCAACACTGAAAGAAAATTAGCTTGATGATAAACAAAGCACTTTATCAAATTTTATTTGGCTTCAACGTAAGGTTACGCTTTATAATTTTATATTAGCATAAGATATACTGAGAGAACATGCAAGGTGATTAACAATACAAGTCTTCTGCACAAATGCTAAAAAGTCCTGGGAGAGGAGGAATTTTTATTTGCACTGTTAAAGTAGATTGTAGGTTTAAAGAAAATAGGTAACTTTGGTATTTAAAATTTAGTAATGTCTGTCAGCTAGTGTTGTAACTCAGAATGAAGATTTCTACATGTTTTAAGAATTTGCATAAGTGTACTCGAGCAGGATTCTCCTGGTGTGCTCACTTCCTAATTTCATGCAAAATTGAATGATTGTACCCATTTTTGTTCTAACCCACATTGTTTTCATAGTTTCCACTCTCATCCATGAAAGGTAACACTGATATGAAGCTGTCCTTTACAAAATAACAAAACACAAAAACGTTTTTTATTGATTTTTCACAGAGTGGAAAGGAGAGGGATAGGGAGATGGAAACATTGATAAGAGAGAAACATCACCATTGGCTGCTCCTGCACACTCTCTATTGGACATTGAGCCCTCCATCCCTGTATATGTGCTGACCTGGAATGTAAGCAGTGACTTCTTGCCCTAACCGGTTGGCTCAGTGGATAGAGTGTCGGCCTGCGGACTGAAAGGCCCCAGATTCTATTCCGGTCAAGGGCATGTACCTTGGTTATGGGCACATCCCCAGTAGGAGGTGTGCAGGAGGCAGCTGATCAATGTTTCTAACTCTCTATCACTCTCCCTTCCTCTCCATAAAAATCAATAAAATATATTTAAGAAAAGAAAGAAAGAAAGAAAGCAGTGACTTCTTGGCTCCTGGGTGGACTCTCAACTGCTGAGCCACACCAGCCAGGCAAAGCTGTCCTTTTTGTAAATCATAGTACTGCTGCCCTCGTGTGAATGGTTAGAGCATTTGACAATCCCTTCCTTAGCCTTTAAAATTGTCTTTATTCAGAGGTTTGTCATTACTTTCATTACTTTATAATGTCACTTTGAATGTGGTATTAACAACTCTTTTCTGGTTTCCTTTTGTGAAATCAATAATAATAAAAGACTAAGCGACCATTGAAACTGAATGGACAACTGAACAGGCTGTGTGGGGAGACTAGGCCGGCAGGGAGGTTAGTGAGGGACGAGCAAACGACTGAGCAGCAGGTTGCGTGGGGCCACCAGTCTGGCGGTGGGGGGTGTGGGGGGACAGTTGGGGGCAACCAGGCCGGTGGGGAGGGCAGTGAGGGTCGACCAAACAACTGAGCAACAGGCTGCATGGGGCAACCAGGCCCACAGGGTGGGCAATTGGGGGCAACCAGGCTGGCAGTGGTAGCAATGAGGAGTGACCAGACCAGCAGAGGGGGGCAGAGAAGGCAACCAGGCTGCGGGAGGGGGTGAGGGGGCCAAGTAAAGTCAACTAGGCTGGCGAATGGGGGGTACTTGGGGGCAAATAGGCAGGCAGGGGGCACAGTTAGGGGCAATCAGGCAGTCAGGCAAGTGAGCAGTTAGGAGCCAGTTGTCCCAGATGGTGAGAGGGATGTCTGACTGCCAGTTTAGGCCCCAACCTAAACTGGCAGTCAGACATCCCCCAAAGGGTCCCAGATTAGAGAGGGTGCAGGCTGGGCTGAGGGGACCCTCCCCTGTGCACAGATTTTGTGCACTGGGCCTCTAGTTAACATTGTAAAAGGCTAAACTGTCCCTTATGAATACTGAGGTCTGTTGTCTGTGCAGTATTTTTCCCTCTCTCTCATTTCCATACCAGCAGAAGGTGAACAAATAGCCATGAGAACAGGTCACATTGAGGAAGTTACCCACCATGGATCCTGAATTCTAGATCAAGAAAACCTGCAGAGGGATAGTAACACCCATGTTAGCAGGAGGAGCCAATTGCGGTTTCATTACTTTATGTAGCTTTAAAAAGTTGAATTATTGTGTGTTGCAGTGGAAAGCCTTGTAGTGAATATCAGAAACAAGCAACAGCTCTGCTTCTCCTGGGATTTAGGTTAGGGCATGTGGCTTCAATTCTGTACTCTACTGGTGTTTATTTTTATTTTTTATATATATTGTTATTGATTTCGGAAGAATGGGAGAGCAGGAGAGATAGAAACATCATTGATGACAGAGAATCACTGATCCGCTGGGAATGAACACCTGGAATCCAACAGTGACTTTCTGGTTCATAGGTCTAAGCTCAACCATGAGACACACCTGCTGGACATAATCTCCTAATATTTAGATAAGCACTTATTTATGGTGTTTGGGGAAATGATTGGTCATTGGTCATCTACCACCTGAAAGGCTCCTAGAAAAATACTCCTTCATTTGCATTTGACATGGGATTCAATCATGAGGGGATATTTGCATAAGATGCCAAAGTCCTGTGCTTCTCCCATTTCAGTGTGTGGATGAACCACAGGTTGATCTTGATAAAATGCAGATTCTGATTCACACGGGTCTCAGGTGGGCCCTGTGGTTGCATTCCTGTGAGCCCACATTCTGCACTTGTGGTAGGCTCCTGTATCATGGCCTCACAGATAACAGGGGACTGACGCCTGGAACTGTGATGTCACCTGCACGGCAAAGGGTCTTCAAAGATAAGACCTTGCATGGGGAAATTACGCCAGATTATCCAGGTGGGGCCCTAAATGTAATCACAATCTCCTTCTAAGAGGAAGGCAGGGGGAGACGTGACCACAGCACAAGACGATGTGACCACTCGAGCACAATGCTGCTGGATGGAGGATGGAGGCAGGAGCCAAAAAACAAAGAATGCAGATCCAGAAGCTGGAAAAGGCAAGGAACTGATTCTCTCCCAGTCCCTACCAATAGCTTCCTTGCCACCGAGTGAAATTGATTTCAGACTTATGACCTCCAGAAAGAAGAATAAATGTGTGTTGTCTTGAGACACTGTGTGAATGTTTGTGTTCCTCCAACATTCCTGTGTTAAATCCTAACCTGTAGGGGCCACTGGGAAGTTACTAGGTCATGGGGGCTCAGGCTTCACGAATGGGATTTGTGTCCCTATAAAAGAATCCCAAGAAAGTCCCTCAGCCCTCTGCCATGTGAACTTCCAGCTAGAAGGCCCTGCCCATGAACCACAAAGCTGGCTCTCACTAGATGCCGACACTGCCAGGGCCTCGATCTCGGGCCTCCCGGCCTCCAGAACTGTGAGGAACTGTGGCTCACCGCTTACCCAGGCTGTAGTATTTTTATAGTGACCCGAAGACACTGCGACGCCCAATCTGCTGTGATTTGTTACCGTGGCCGCAGGAAAGCAGCCACCAATGCCTCTTAGCTGCAAAGCCACAGGCGAGCGGTTCTCAACCCAGGCTACACATTAGAATCACTGGGATGAGTTTAAAAAACAAACAGCAAAAAGCAATGCCCAGGTCCCATTGCTGGAAGAGTTAAGGCAGAACCTGTAAGGGTGGCAGCTAAGAATCACTCTGTAAAGACTCCTTGGCTGAATCTGATCAGAAAGTAGAATGAAGCTGTCCCATTAGAATCAACCTCAGATACAACTTTTCTTGTGTTTAAAAATACCTCCTAAGCTCCCCAAATTATGGACACACTAGTGTTCCCAGTACCCCCTGAAACAATATGCCAGCTCCTCAGTGAGGCCTGGCCCAACACCCCAAGTCAAGAATGACCAGGTTGGAGATTCCACACAGGATATCACCCTCTCTAGGGTTGAAGCACAGCCCTGGGGCCTAGGCCCCGCCTTGCAGGCCGCCATTGGCCCCGCCCTACCCTAATATCGCAGTCCAGGCCACGCCCACTAAGTGTAATGCACTGGACACTTGATGAGTCTGGGGATTGTTGCGTCTGGTACCTGCACTCAAAGAGCAAATACTCACTGTCCCTCGGGTTTCCCGCTGATGTCTGGGACATGAGGGCCTCCTATGAGCCGCTCAGGACATCTTCCCGCCGCCTGGAGAGTCCCTTCTCTTGGGGCTTCCTGGGGACCCTAGTGCTGGTCCTAGAGCTCCTGCTACCCACATGCTCAGGTAGGGAAGGGAAAGGGTGTCAGCTCTGGAGGGAAACTAGAGCGGGTAGGGGAGCTGGTCTACAGGAGCGGAGGGCAAAGGGAACTTTGCTTGGTGTGTGGGGGAGGAGGCTCAGGGCTTGGTGGACCAGGTGATGCGGGTTTAGGGCAGAAGCCTTAGCCACAGATCCTCCTGGTTGTTCTGTGGGGGACCAGAAGTGAGGGGGGACTCAGAGGGCCCGCGGTGAGGGTTGTTAGGTGGTAGGTACTGACCTCTCAGAGCCCTGGTTGCAGTCAGTGTTTGCTGGGGGCTAAGCTGTGTCCTTAGCAAAAGCCTGCAGGTGTTTGGGGACTGAGCTAATCAAGATGTCAGAGATTAACCAAAGAACATGTATGCATATATGCAAAACCCATGGACATGGACAATAATGTGGGGAAGGCCAGGAGTGGGGCGGGGCTGAATGGATGAGGGCAAACGGGTGGGGAAATGGTGGACATGTGTCATACTGTCAACAATTAACAAAAGGAGATGGGAAGCCCTGCCCAGGTGTGAAGGTGCGGCCTGCTCCTCAGTGCCCAGTGTGTGGGGTGTTGCTTGGGCCGGTGCTGGGCCCCTGGGGGGGCTTTGCCCTGTGCCCCCTGGGCTCAGTGAAGCCTTGGTGAGTGGGGTGCTGCGCCCACTGGGTTGGGCTGGGGATCCCAGGCCGGGTGTTACCAGGCATATGCTTTACAGAAGGGTCCAGGCCAGAGGTGCAGGGTGTGGGGCAAGGAAGCCCACTGCTTGCTTTGTATGGGGTTTGGGGAGCACGAGTTACCCAGAGAGCCCTCAAGTGAGAGTGAGCTCCAGGGCCTGGGGTTTAGAAGGATTGGGAAGGACATGCAGGGCTTTTTGTACAAAAAGGTAACAGGCTGCTTGTTGCCCCCAAACCATATTGGTATTGCTCTCCAGGCTGTTGCTTGTTTTAAGCCTGGAGACACAGTCCTAATCCCATGCAGTATAGATAATACCCTATGCTATTCCCAGATGTCATGTGTGCAGTCTTTTTCTTTTTTTATTAGCTTGGGTCCCATTTGAGGGGAGATTAGAAGCAACCTGGTAGCCAAACCTAGTGAGAAATGAGTCATAAGAAATGAACGATAAGTAATATCAATAGGTTTTTCCTCTATAGCTGATAAACTGAAGCTGAAGGTCATCCACTACCTTTGACTCATGTTACACAGAATGCAATCAATATATATATATATATATATATATATATATATATATATATATATATATATATGCTCACTGTATAAAATGTATGTAATCAAAGGACAACCATTGAATATTAAGGTGTATTTCCAACTGTCGTTATATGCGTGTGTGTTTCTATACCCAAGTGATTTTTAGGATGCTATTATATAGAGATGGTATGCTATATTCTCTCCTTATGGGAATTCATTCAATAAAGATTTGCCTTGTATGTGCCAGGCCCTGTGCTGGTTCTGGGGACACACTGGTGACCAATAACAAGCCATTCCTATTTTCATGATCCTTATTTCACTCTTTGTCTGCTCCACACGAACACACATGAACATAAACAACATGCGGCCATTATAGAAACAAGTATGGAGGTTCATCAAAAAGTTAAGAATAGAGCTTACATATGGACCAGCAATCCTTCTTCAGGGTATCTACCCCCAAAATTTGAAAACACTTATCTAGATATATGGGAGGCGATGTTCATTGCAGCATTATTCATGATAGCTAAGACATGGAAACAACCTAAGTGTCCTTCAATGGGTGATTGGATAAAGAAGAAGTGGTACATATCCTATATAACAAAGAGCAAATACGCTAATTAGACTGAACAGCAGAATGATCGAACGTATGACCTTCTGGATGAAGCCAAGGTTGCAAGTGCCGAAGCAGCCAGGTCTGCGAGGGCCAAGCCCCTTGAATGAATTTTGTGCATTAGGCTTCTAGTCTATAATAATAAAAGCATAATATGCAAATTGACCAAACTGCCGAACAACAGAACGACTATCAGAGGACCACACTAGGACAGGCACTGGCACCCAGCAAGAAAAGGCACGTGTGATGCCATTGATCGCGGAGGCTCAGCCATTGCCCCATGATCACACCACAAAGGCAGGCCAGGCCATGGGCCAGCCCAGCAGGGTGATCAAGGGGGAAGGATGGGTTGCAGCAGATGCAGGCAGTGCCAGGCCAAGGCAGGTGCAGGCAAGGAAAGGTCTGGCTGCCAGCAGTTGGGGGAAGTCCAGGTGCCAGCAGCCAGAGGGAAGCCGGGGTCCTGGGTACAGGAGGCCAGAGGGTAGCCTGGGTGCTGGCGGCCAGAAGAAGGAAGCCCTACCCTTGCATAAATTTCATGCATCGGGGACTTTAGTATACCATGGATACTACTCAGCTATAACATGATTAAATATTGCCATTTGCAACTTGAGAGGGTTCTGCTTGTGGAAGTCAGCCAGAAAAGGACAAAAGCTGTGGTTTCACTCATGTGGGATAGAAACCAAAAAGCAGCAAATGAAAAAAGCAAAGAAACAGAACAACTCACCAATGGTGGGTACCAGAAGGAAGGGGTGGTGGGGAAGAGGATAAAGGGAGGTGAGGGAAGGAGACTGCACTTCACATAGAGTATACAGATGTCCTATTACACCGTTGTGAAACCTGAAATTTACATATACTATTAACCAATGTTACCCCATACATTTAACTTAAAAAGAGTCACATATTTTTTTTGTTATTTAATAGTAATATATATATATATATTATAGTTTACATCAATCTGACATAAGACCAATCCATGGCATAAGGAAAGAGAGGTTTCTCAGGGATCAGCATAGACCTACCTCCTTTCTTAGATCCTTAATCTTATAGGAGGGACCTCTGCATGCTTTTAGCCCTTCAGGACTTTACTTGATGTGTCTCCACCTCATGATTTCACATACTAATTCTATCAGATCTGTGAGATTTTCAAGCCCACGGATAATTAAAAGGAAGGGGGAATGGCTAAAGTAGAAATGATACTATTCTAGGAAGAAAAAAACTACCAAAAAATCCAGAAATGAAAAATTCTACCAGCATAGCAATATAGTAACACAGCGTAAACAGCTACCTCAGAGAACTTTTGTGGCCAAGCATGATCCATTCATCAGTGAAAAAAGAATAAATTACATTGAAAGCAATGTTAAAGTTATAAATGTTGACATTTAATTGACACCTATTCACTTATAAAATGCTCAGTTCACTGATATGGAACAGTGACGTGAAGTCTTACATTTTAAAACAGTTTATCCCACCTTGATTTTGACCTATGAAACCCATGGTGCTTATTTAAGAGTCAGCACTTACCATAGCATGTCTTGAGCACACAGTGGGCACAGAGTGTAGTAGGAAATGAAAGCTTATGATCCCTGACCTCTACGAAATTGCCTCCTGAGAGGAGACTGAGCCTCAAGTAACAAGTCACCATCATCTTGTAGAAAAGCCATATCTACAGCCAGCAGAAGCCCTTAATGGCAAAGTAGTCCACTTTAGTGGAACTACCGATGGGTTCACATTCTCACCATGTTTGTAATGAGGGCTAAGGTGCTCCTTAGAGGAATGAGGTGAATGTTGCTAGTTCCATTTTTGGTTTGGTGGTCTTCTTGCGTTTCAAACTGTGGAAGAGTACTCTAATAGACGGCGCTATACTATAGAAGTCTTCTCAGGGGGGAGGTGAGTGTGGAATAAACTCAGAAAAAATGGGAAGGGCACATATCTATAAATAAATTTCTAAACCAAAAACATTGGTGCTCTCTCTTCAATTTACTGTTGAAAGAATATTCAGGTTAATCCCAAATAAATCAAAGCTTATAAAATATTATTTAAAGCAAGCACAGCTCATCATCTGGTAAAAGCCTGTCACAGTCACTTAAAATCTCACCAAGGGCCTTCCAATTATCCTGTACAACCTGCCTGCTGCCAGGCCATAATCTGTGGATGGTGGAAAAGAAAATACTTACTTTCATTTTCTTATTTTCTCAGGCCAAAGTTTCTGTCCTGAGCCACCGAAATTCCAAACTATGAAAACCAAGTTAGATTTTGGAGGCCCTGTCATTGCTGGTTTCCCAGTAGAATATGTGTGTCTCCAAGGATACAAGCCTATTGTTTTCATGCAAAACATCATTACTTATTGTCAGTCTGATGGCAAATATGATCCTCCTCTACAGGAGGGTTGTACATGTAAGTACACAAAATTTTCATTTTTATTGTTCTAAAGGTTTTCATACATTTTAGATTGCATATTCTACTATTACCATGATGGTTTTCTCAAGATGGATATAGATTTTAGGTAGCAAGATATTTTTTCAGGCTTTGAAGTTCTCCAGGAAATTTTTAATTTGGCCATTCATTCTCTGGGTAAATGTGAATCTTAACGAGTTAACTACCAAGCGTCCAAAATGAAAACCATCCCCACAAAGCACGCTATTTTGAATTTAATTTAAAAAATCAATTTGCATTGAGTATTATAAAAATAAATATATTACTCACAATTCGGGTGTTCTTGAATATTTTCAGCTGAAAATACTCAAGAAAAATGATTTTAAAGTTGGTCAGGGCTACCACATAGGAAAATCATTTTTTTTTCTTTATAGACACATGTGGCAAGGGGGGAAGGTCCGCAACTTGCGTCTACAGACGCTTATGGCGTACAATGGGTTAAGTTTGGCCATTAGTGACCACATGGATGGAGCTTGAGAATATTATGGAAAGTGAAATAAGTCAGTGAAAATAAGTTAAGGACCAAATGTACGTAAAACTTGAACTCATACACACAGACAACAGTTTGGTGCTTACCAAAGGGAAGGATGGGTGGTGGCAGGGGTAGTAATGAGTAAAGGGGACCAAGTATATGTGGAAGATGACTTGACTTTGGGTGGTGGGCACACACCCAAATAAAATGTACAGATCATGTGTCATAGGTGTGTACACTTGAAACCTATATAAGCTTATTAACCAATGTCACCCCAAGAAATGCAATAACAATAAATAAGAAAGTATTTCCACCAGTTTAAAAGCACAGTGTAGAGTTTTTATTTTGATTCAAATCTATTATGACATTGAAATTTTTTTTTAGTAATGTCATGTTCAAAGCTAACAGACCCTTCACATGGCAATGTATTCTACATTAATGGAACTTCCTCGTTTGACTCAGAAGTTCAGTTTACTTGTGATGAGGGGTAAGTAAGTTGCTCCTTGGAAGAATAAGGTAAACATTGCTGGTTCCATTTTTGGTTTGGTTCTCTTCTTAACCTTTTCCATACTGTTGATTTCATCTTGCTTTCTATGGACAAAGTTGTACTTACAGCCAATCAACCCTTCGGTTTTTTATGGAGACTGAAAAGGTGTGCAATGAATAGAAAGACATTTAACTTGAAGGAAAGCAAAATTGTATCATATGATAAGTAACAATTAGCCTATCATAGTCGTTAAAAATGTAGTAATGATGGTGACATGGTCCTAAATTAAATTACAATAGGAAGGAGGGTGGGAAAGTGAGACAGGGAGTTCATCAGTTAATCAAAGCCAAAGGCAGAAACTAATGAAATGTGTGTTGAAACTTTTAATGAACTCCGGAGGTACTTTAGATTCATGTTAATATAAGAGCTAGTAGTGTAGCTGTTCTTCAATAAGGGCCAGCTGACCACCAGATTTCACCGGATCCTGTTTCCACATGAACGTTTCAGACTGTCCAGCAAACTGTCCAAAAGCAGCAAACACTTCTTCCTTCCATCTATGCACCTATCCCAGAACTAGCCCTACTTTCCCTTCTTCTGCCCCCTTATCTATAGACAATGTGAATTCCTTCAAAATAACTTACATCTTTCTACTCAAAGCTGTAAAAGAACCCTATTAAACCAGGATGGTGGAAATGCTTGCCTTCATCTCCCTGCTGCTGCTGGTTTAGACTGTATGCCCCAGACCTGGTTCTTTTTGCTGGTGGCCATATGGCTAGTCAGTAAACCCATTCCTTGAGAAAATCGGGCCGTGAAGGGTTTTGTTTCACAACTTTATCCCATTGTGGTCAGAGAAGATACTTTGTTTCATATCTATCTTATTATACCTATTGATTGGCTAATATTAATTTGTGGCTCATCATATGGTCTATCGTGGAAGATGTCCCATGTGCATTTGAAGAGAATGTATATTCTGTTCTATGGTGCTCTATGTCTGTGAGATCTAGTTGATTGTGTTGTTGAAGTCCTATATTTCTTTACTTATCTTCAGTCTGTTGTACTATCCATTATTGTGAGTGGGATATTGAAGCCTCCAACTATTACTGGAGAAATGCCTGTTGCTTAGAAATGTGTATTTCTCTCTACAGTTGTGTCACCTTTTGCTTCATGTATTATGAAGGTGTGTTATTTGGTGCATTAATGTTTATCATTATTATTAGAGGCCCGGTGCAGAAATTAATGCACGGGTGCAGTCCCTATGCCTGGCCAGCAATGGAAGCGTGAACGCCTGGCTTAGAAGGTAGGTCTCAGCTGACTTCTGGGCCCGGAGCAACACCTGGGCCCCCATGTCCTGTGTGCCCCCCTCCACCTGAGTCATTGGGCCCCAACCTGGCTCCATCAGTGCCCGGGAGCCAGGCGTCAGCCCCACCCCCGACTGCCATTGCTGGTTGCCATCTGCAGGGCAATTGGTGGGGCAATTGGGCCTCACTCACACTCACCTTGCCCTGGCACCACCCACTCGCCTGCTCCATTATGCCACTGTGGTCCTGCTCTCCTTGGGGTACATTCAGCTGGCAGTGCCTCCACTGCCCCCCTAGCAACGTGGAGTCACCGACACCTCATAGCAAGCAGTCGAACTGTTGGTCGAACTCCCAGTTGAGAGGACAACTTGTATATTTTATTATATAGGACTAGAGGCCTGGTGCATGTGCACCGGCCCACTACTTCTATATAATAAAGTATCGGGCCTAAACTGGCAACCGCACATCCCACTCACACCAGGACTGCTGACTCTTAACTGCACACCTGCCTGCCTGCCTGCCTGTCTGATTACCCCTAACCACTTCGGCCTGCCAACCTGATTGCCACCTAACTGCTCTCCTGCCAGCCAGATTGACACCTAACTGCTCCCCTGCTGGCCCGATCGCCCCCAACTGCCCTCCCCTGCCGGCCCAGACACCCCCAACTGCTCTTTCCTGCCGGCCTGGTCACCCCCAACTGCCCTCCCCTGTTGGCCTGTTCTCCCCGCAACTGCCCTCCCTTGCCAGGAACTCCCAGCTCAAACATCACCACCCCCTCTTTCTTGCTCAGGCCCTCAGTTCTTATATAGTTAGGGAGGGTAGGACTTTATTTTCTATCCAATTATCTTGATACCTTTTGGCAAACTTGTGCCCTGTTCCTTCATATTTATAGTTGTTGGTGTGCTTAGTGTAAGAATCTCTCCCTATACCAACTTGGCTAATGGGCAACATTCCCCAGCACTAGGGAAGGCTGTCGGTAATATTATTCTCTCTAGTGAACTTTAGGAGAGCCTTGAGCTTTTTTTTGTAGGTGAATTATAGTGGTAACAAATTCTCTTAACTTTAATTTCTGGGAAAGTCTTAATATTTCCCTCAATTCTGCAGCACAGTTCTACTGTAGAGAGGATTTTTGGCTGAGCTTTTTATTTGTGTCTGTTATTCAATGCTTCCTGGCCCCCGAGTTCCTGTTGAGATCTCTGCTGACTATTTAGACTCCTTTTCTTGGATTTTGGCTTTGACATTCTCAGTGGTATCACTGGGCTCAACCTGGAGAGGGATGGTCTTGCCCATCAGGCTACTCACAAATACCCGCATCTCTGCAATGCCATCAGCTGCCTCATGAAGCGAAATAGGACTATGGAACTGGAAACTGCAGATCTGTCCCAAGAGGGCCTGTGAGAGATGTACATGCAGCTTCGCTGACTATTTCCAAGTCTTTAGTCTAGTACGTGTCCCCTCAGGGCTTTTTCAGGAATAGTTTTCGTTGGTTTATGTTTTCCATTGAATGGGCCATACTTTCCTATTACTTTATAGGCCTTATAATTTTTTGTTGAACTGGCCAAATATACTCTAGTAATGAGGTAACTCTAAATATCAAATTCTCACCATTTCCTAGGGTTTATTGTGTTATGTTATTGTTTTGTTTTTTGATTGTTGAAGTGTGTCTCTGTGCTGAGGATCAGCCTGACATGTAAACTGAGCCTTCTTCTGGGCATGCGCATTCCCTCTACTTGTCCCTGAAAGGTTCAGGGTTGGGCCGGGTCACACAGAACGGACTCGGGGCTCAGTGTAATCAAAACAATATTTATTCCAGGCACCTGGGTGCAGGTGGTCTGACTCGAGAAAGTCAGTGGTGAATTGGGGAGGAAGCAGGGTTTTGTGTGCTCAGGGAGAGCTGCAGATGAGGCTCAGTTTGACCCAGATATCAGGGCTGTACCCCCGTGTATTTAGGACCTTGCCCTTTGTCCATCTGCTGGCACCTGGTGTCCTTTCTCACGGTTCTGTGTAGGGGTTATGGCCTTGAAAAATCTATAGTAATAAAAGGGCAATATGCTGATTAGACCAGACATCTTCCAGGTGTCCTTTCAGACAAAGCCTCTGTGGAAGGGGCTGAGTCAGAGGTCAGCAAGCAAAGGCAGTTTGGGGCGACAGGGCCAGCAGGGGAGGGCAGTTAGGGGCAACAGGGATGGCAGGGGAGGGAAGTTAGGGGTGACCAGGCCAACAGGAGAGGGCAGCTACGGGCGACTGGGCCAATAGGGGAGGGAAGTTAAGGGAGACCGGGCGGCAGGGGAGAGCAGTAAGTGGAGATTAGGCCATGAGGAGAGGGCAGTTGGGGGTGTCGGGCAGGCAGGGGTGGGCAGTTAGGGGCGACCGAGCTGGCAGGGGAGGAAAGTTGGGGTATCAGGCTGAGAGGCAAAGGTGGTTAGGGGTGATCAGGCAGGCAGGGAGGTGAGCGCATTAGGAGCCAGCAGGCCCGTATTGCGATCAGGATGTCCAAGGGGTCCTGGATTGGAGAGGGTACAGGCCGGGCTGAGGGACACCCTTCACCCTGTGCATGATTTCAAGCACCAGACCTCTAGTTTCTGTAAAATAACCACTTAAGGGGAGCATGTTTGTGTAAGGCTTAGGCTAGCAGAATGAGCGTTCTTTTATTAGCCCCTGCTAAAGTAGAGCCCTTATCTTGATTCACCTTTCAATTCCCATATATGCAGTTGTTATATAAATTCACAGTTTTATTGTCAGTCTCCTGAAAGGGGAAAAGTGAAAAATGAAGGCTGGAGCGATGATCTCTGGGTCTGTGAATCCCCTGGAAGGATGGGTCTTGCAACTTTAGGGGAGGCGTGACAACATGGCTGCCAGCCTCTGTCTGCCTCTCTATGATCAACAACAGCAGTGGATTATGAGAGCACAGATCCCCAAGGACATGGCTTTTCTGCACACCCTGGTCCCTCAGGCTGCCTATAAGCTGCCTGAAGGACACACGCACAGCTGCCTGCTGTGGGAGTGGGATGGGTAACTGCCACTGTGTAACAGCTGAAATTGACCAATATTCCTGCATTGTACCTTTCCAAGGATTTCCTGGAAAGTGCAAACCTTCAACAGATATCAGAGTTCAAAACAGTGACATCAGGCAAACCCTAGCAGTGAAATTGTTGTCTATTGGAGAAGACATATTTTTTGGTGCTTCCTACCCTGCCATCATCCCAGAATTCTCTCCTAATAAATTATAATATAAGTCAGTGAATTAGCCTTGGAGGAAAAGTCAGCTGGAGGCATGAACAGGCAGTTTTACTGACTATATTTTAACTTGATCAAGTGAGAATATTCAATCAATAGTTCGAGAGAGAGAGAGAGAGCCTGCTAGGCACCTTGTGGAGTACCAAAAGGTTAGGACATAGACCAGAGATTTTCAACTGGTGTTCCACAAGAATTTTTAAAACTTACACTACCTGACTATTTACTTGAGACACTGACCTCTTTTCTCTGAGATTTTCAAATGAAAAAATAGCTACTGCCAATACAATAATAGCCATCCCATGTGAATAAATCAAAATTATACCATTTTTTGGCCCGACGGACAACACTATATATATTTAGGTGGGCCTCAGAATTTTAGTAATTATGTTATGTGTGCCATGAAATGAAACAATTTGAAAATGGCTGACATAGGTTATTCTCAAAGAAGTTTTAGCTTCATTGAGAATTTATATACATATATATATATATATATATATATATATATATATATATGTGTGTGTGTGTGTGTGTGTGTGTGTGTGTGTATATATATATATATATATATAGAGAGAGAGAGAGAGAGAGAGAGAGAGAGAGAGAGAAAGAGAGAGAGAGAGATATACAAGAACCGCAGAAATAGATTTGTTCATGATCATTTTAAGGAGAGTCCAGAAGGAGGAGAGAGTTCTTTGAATTACAGTCATCAGAGATTTCATCGTAGAGAGGTCTCCCTGAGCTCTATCTAGGAAGATACTCTAATCTGAAGAGTATTCATAACATCAAAAACTTCCTAGCACTCACTCTGTTCCAGATGCCAATTCACCTACTACTTAAAGCAACCCCACAACCTATATGCTTTTCCACAGAGGAGGAATTTAAGAAAGAGAAACATTAAGAGTCTCTTCCTAGCTCAACAAGCAAATTCGTATTGGAGCTGGAACTCAGATGCAGTCAGGTCAGCTCTTGGGCCAGATCTCTCTGCTCAGTAGTTTCCCTGACAGAGCAGAATGGCATGAGCAAGGACATAGATGTGACTGTGCTCTGCCTGCCAGAGGTAGCAATCCCCAGACTGTCAGGAAAGACAGGTTTGTTTGTTTATTTGTTATTATTTTTAAGAATATTTTTATTGTTTTCAGAGAGGATGAGAGAGGGAGACAGAGATAGAAACATCAATGATAATAAAGAATCACTGATGGCTGCCTCCAGCACGCCCCCAGGATCGTGCCTGCAACCTGGGCATATGCCCTTAACTGGAATGGAACCCACAACCCTTTAGTCCACAGGCCGACGCTCTATCCACTGAGTCAAACCATCTAGGGCATGACAGGTTCATTTAGACACTTTGCTCTACCAGTGGTTCTCAACCTTCCTAATGCCACGACCCTTTAATACAATTCCTCATGTTGTGGTGGCCTCCAAACATAAAATTATTTTCATTGCTACTTCATAACTGTAATTTACCTACTGTTATGAATTGTAATGTAAATATCTGATATGCAGGATGTATTTTCATTGTTCGCGACCCACATGTTGAGAACCGCTGCCTAGGCCAATGTGAAGAATCTCTCCATTTCATTAAATTGCAGATTCAGTGAACACATTCAATACCTGTCACTTCAGAAACTTCTCCCTTAAGCTAGTGTAGTGCAGAAAAACAACCATATAAAAACTTTGTCATTATTATGTGTTCCTGTTAAGTGGTAAGGAAAACAATCATCATATCTTTTCTCATTCAGTTATTACTTAATTGGATCAAAAATTCGAAAATGTGTATCGTCTGGATATTCTGTGCATTGGAGTGGTGCTCCACCAAAATGTGAAGGTAAGTACATTCTGTCTTTAGAATTTAGAGCAGCAGTTCTCAATCTTTTTGGCATGGGACCCCTGTATGCTTTACAATTAACAAAGACACCACAGAGCTTTTCTGCAGGTGGGTTATTGCTACTAATCTTCTTTACCTTGGGATTAAAGCAGAGTTTTTTAATAATTATTTTCTAATTCATTTTTAAGAACAGTAATCTCAATACATGTTAACAAATGCAGCATATTTTTGTCCTAAGATCAAACATTTCCAAAACAGTGGGAAGCGTGTCATTGCTTTACGTTTTTCTAATCTCTTCAGTATCTGGCTTAAAGGAAGAGCTCCACATTCATTCTGCAGCTTATCAGACAGTCTCAGGCCATTGGAAAATGTCACTGTCCACTCTAAGCATGACAGTGAGAAAAGACAAAATCATGGCCTACCTGAGATTCAGGAATGGCTGTAGCATTTCTCAACTAGCACTGAGTTTTCCTAAGTCGTAAGTTTATTTTCTCATTAAATTGCCAGCGTCTCACGATTAGAAAAAACAGCATGGCCTTACAGATATCACAAGTCTTTCACACAGGTATCTTCTATGCGTATTTAAGACAATGGGTTTTATCCTAAAATTTTATTTTTCTATTTTTGATTTCAATTGGGATAATACGTTTTTTCATAGAAACTAAGTTTCAAATGAATATTGGATTTATAAATAGAGTGTAGATATCACATGATAATGAACTAATTGACTACAGTTCATAGGACCTTACTAATGCTATCTGAATCTTTCTCTTTTGCATTTCCTGTCCTCTTTTTTCTCTTTTAAAGAGATTTATTGTGACCCACCTATAAATATACCAAATGGAGACTTCACCAATAGCCACAAGGAAAGATTTGAATATAATGAAACAGTTATTTATACTTGTAATCCTTCGACTGAAACAGATATTTATACACTTGTTGGAGAGAACACGCTAGTTTGTATTGGGCCGGACGAATGGACTAGTGATCCTCCTGATTGTAAAGGTAATAACATTTCCATTTATTTCCCTCTTATTTGTAAATAGTTTGGAAAGATTTATGAACTTTTATTTTATTTTTGTTTTTTTAAATACATTTTTATTGATTTCAGAGAGGAAGGGAGAGGGGAGAGAGAGATAGAAACATCAATGATGAGATAGGATCATTGATTGACTGCCTAATTCACACCCTTTACTGGGGGTTGAGCCCACAACCCAAGCATGTGTCCTTGACTGGAATGGAACCTGGGACACTTCAGTCCACAGGTCGATGCTCTATCCACTGACCCAAACCAGCTAGGGTGATTTACCAACTTTTAGATTCTTTGGCCAACACTTAAAAAACAAACAAAAAAACATCCAAATGTGTTTTCCCCCCCTGTTAAATAGTTTCTAATCTAATTGTTTATGTGTCAAATAATCAAAAACAGTTCTACTTGTAGAGTTTCCTACTCTTCACCGCACATGTTCTTGGCATTGCTGTTTATGCATATTAATTACTATGTATATGCATGAATTAAATTGTTGTTTTGGGCTTGAGAGCATCAAAAAACACATACTTGCATAAAGAAAGTTTTTTCTTTTATTTTTCTTTAAATCTTAATTGTTGAGAGCATTACAGATATCCCCCTTTTTTGCCTCCATTGTCCCCATCCACCCAGTTTTCACTCCACCCCGGTCTTTCACCACTCTATTTTTTGTGTCCATAGGTAATGTATATCTATATATATAAAAGCCTAAGTGACCAGCCGACCAGCCGGTAGCTATGATGCCCAATGACCACCAGGGGGAAGACACTCCATCTGGTAGCTATGATGTGCACTGACCACCAGGGGGCAGACACTCAATGCAAGAGCTGAGGAGCTGTGGTGACTGGGCAGCTGCAGTTCTCGGGTGATGCATGTGGAACCATAGAGGAGGGAGCCCAATTCCGGGGTGCATCACACGATAACCACCCTCTTGCAATCCAGTACCCCTAGGGTGATGTCAGAGAATTGGTTTGGGTCCAATCCCTACAGGCCATGCCCAGGGACACCAAGTATGAATATCAATTCTTTGGTTGATCTCTTCCTGCCCACCTACCCCCTTCCCTGTGAGATTCCTGAGTCTGTTCCATGTTTTGATACCTCTGGGCTATTTTATTCATGAGTTCATTTTTTTCACTAGCTTTCTTGTTCGTTTAATTTGATTTTTAGTTTCAATTGATGATAGATATGTATTTATTACATTTGTATTTGTTATTGTTTTTGTTAGTATTCTTCTTCTAGAATATGCTTCAACATTTCATGTAATATTGTTTTGGTAGTGATGAATTCTATTACTTTTTTTTCTCTGGGCAGCACTTTTTCTGACCTTCAATTCTAAATGATAGTTTGCTGGGTAGAGAGTAATCTTGATTGTAGAACCTTACTTTTCACCACTTTGAATATTTCATACCACTGCCTTCCAGCCTGCCAAGTTTCTGTTGTGAAATCAGCTGACAGTCAAATGCATGCTTCCTTGCAGGTAACTAACTGCTTTTCTCTTGCTGCTTTTAAGATTCCTTCTTTGTCTTTAACCTTTGGCATTGCAATTATGATGTATCTTGGTGTGGGCCTCTATGGGTTCCTCTTGTTTTGGACTCTCTGTGCTTCCTAGACTGCCGGGGTCCATCCCCAGCAGGTCCAGGGGTCCCCAAAGGTGTGGACGGAGTCGGCGAAGAAGGAATGACACGGAGACAGCGTTCAGTTGATCAGCAGCCTAGCCAGGATCTCCAGCCAAGTTCTGGTCTCGATCTCCAGAGAGGTTCTGCTTCGGATCTCCAGCCAGGTTCTGTCTGAGATCTCCAGCCAGGTTCAGTCACCAGGTTCTAGTCAGGCTCTCCTGCCAATCTCCGCAGTCAGGTTCAGTCCAGGATCCCCTGCCATGCTCTCTCGCCAGGCTCCGCCTCCAGGCTCCGAGGCCAGTCCCTGTCCAGGATCCTCCGGCATGCTCTCGCCAGCGAAGTTCTTCTGTCCCTAGAGAACTTTCTGTGTAGGTTCTGTGCCTAGGCTCTGTCTCTCTTGGTCCTGTCTTCCAAGCCCTGTGTTCTAAGTTCTGAGTTCTGAGTTCTGTTCTAAGTTCTGTTTGCTTCTGTCTTCTGAATTCTGTTCTAAGCTCTGTCTCCTGAGTTCTGTGTTCTAAGTTCTGAGTGTTTCTGTCTTGTTACAACTGTATTTATACCAGTTGATTCAATCCTATCAATCGCTATTACAAAGGTTAGGGCGTTTCTTATCTCCATTCCAGGGAGAAAAGATTATGTAGTTTAAGCATGATTGTTCGTAGTTAAAGGGATTAATTACCCGCCTGGCACTTAGTTGAGGTGTTTTATTCCCTCCCTAACTTCAGGGGAAAATCCCTACCTGGGGATTCAACCTTTCTCGGAGAGGTGACCTTGGTTAAAACACAGCACCAAGAAGGTGAGCAAACATATTAAGAACCGTATGCCATATATGCCAGGTCCCTTGAAACAGCAAGGATGGACCGGCTCCCGGCACTAGACTTGTACTATTAAGTCTTTTTATTTTCACCAGGTAGTGGAAGTTTTCTGTCAAACTAAAAATAATATGTTTTAATATCTGGCAGAACACTTTCTTTTCAGAAATGTTTAATATACTCTCTATGCTAATTTTTGTACATGAATTTTTATTGTATTTTATTTTTATCATTTTAACCATTTTCAGTGTACATTTCAGTGGCATTAAGTATATTCATATGGTTGTGCAACCATAACTTCTATATATCCAAAACTGAAACATTGTACCCATTAAACAACAACTCTCCATGTCTCTCTTTCCCCAACCAGGGCAATGGCTAGTCGTTTTCTATGTATTTGACTATTTTAGGTACCTCATGGAAGTGGGATCACTTCTGGCTTATTTCACTTAGCATAATGTTTTCAAGGTTCATCTACCTTGTAGCAGGTATCAGAAATTTGTTGTTCTTTTTTTATACTTGAGTCATATTCCATTGTCTGTTGTTACCACCTCTTTTATTTTTTTAAATCCATTCACCTGGTGATAGACACTTGGTTTGCTTCCAACTTTTGGCCATTCTAATATGCTTCTCTGAAAATTGACATTTGAGTAACTGTTTGAGGCCTGTTTTCAATTTGGGGTGTACATACCCAGGAGTAGAGCCGTTGGGTTATGTGTTTGCTTTTTGAGGAGCAGCCACACTGTCTTCCATGGCAGCTGCACCATTTACACTCCTGCCAGTGACCCAAGAAGATTCCAATTTCTCCACCACTTTACCAATGGTTGTGTGTTTTTTTATATACTAGGCTTCCTAATGTGTATAAAGTAATATGTCATTGTGGCTTTATTTTCATTTTCTGATAACTAGTGATCATATTTTCCTGTGCTTATTGGTGTTTTGTGTATCTCATCTGGGGAAATGTTTCTGCAAGTTCTTTGCACACTTATTTTGGGTTTCTTTTCTGTCACTAAATTTAGGAGTTCGTTATGTGTTTTGGATATTAATCCCTTATCAAGTGTATTATTTGTAGATGTTTTGTCCTATTCTATGTGTTGCCTTTTCACTCTATTTATAATGACTATTGAAAAAAGGTTTTAATTTTGCTGAAGCCCATCATTTATCTATTTTTTGTTGTTCTTCTTGTCTTTGCTCTTGGCGACACACCCAAAAAAATCATAGTCAACCCAACATCATGAAACTTGTCTTCTGTGTGTTTTTTTTTATGAGTTTTATGTTTTAGCTCTTTGATCCACTTTGAGTTCATTTTTGTATATGACGTAAGATAAAGATCCAACTTCATTCTTTTGTATATAGACATTCAGTTTTCAAAGAAGCATTTGTTGAAAAGATTTCCCTTCCCACATAAGTGTTTGTAGCACACTTCCATACAGCCATTTGACCATATATGCAAAGGTTTATTTGTGAGCTCTGTATTCTATGCATTGGTCTGTTTGTATTTATGCCTGTAGCACTGTGTTTTGATTATTGTAGCTTTTGAGTAAGTTTTAAACGCAGAAAGTGGGAGTTCTCTCTACCTTTTCATTTCAAGATTATCCTGGCTACTCCTAGTCCCTTGAGGTTCCATCCGAATTATATGTTGGATTTTTCTATTTCCACAAAAAGCATATTCAAGATGGTGATGGGGATTGCATGTAATATGTAGGTTGCTTTGTGTAATATCAACATCTTAACCATATGGTATCTTCCAATGCATGAACACAGGATGTCTTTTCATTTATTTATTTCATCTTTTTCTTTGAGCAGTGTTTTGTAGTTTCCAGTGTAAGAGTTTTTCACCTCTTTGGTTAATTCTTTTTAAGTATTTCATTTCTTTTTTATCTTCAATCAAGGATATGCTTATTGATTTGAAAGAGATGGGAAGGGGTTGGAGATAGAGAGGGAGGAAGGGAAGAAGGGAGGGAGGGAGTTAGGAGGGAGGGAGAGAGAGAGAGAGAGAGAGAGAGAGAAAGAGAGAGAGAGAGAGAGGTGTATTAGCTACCTCCTGTGGGATCAAACCCGAGACCTACATTATGTGCCCTGAGCAGGAATGAGCCCTGTCCTTTTGGTGTATGACACAACATTCCAACTGACCCACTGGTCAGGGCAGTATTTTACTCTTTTTTGATGCTATTGTAGATAGCATTGTTTTCTTCATTTCCGGTTTGGTTTGCTCATTGTTAGTATATACAAATGCAACTGATGTTTACTTGTTGATTTCATAGACTGCAACTTTGCCATATTTATTTATCAGCTCCAACAGGTGAGTGTGTGCATGTGTATGTATGCAATCTCTACCGTTTTCTGCTTACATAAACATGTTGTCTAGGACAGTGGTGATTTTATCTCTTCCTTCCCAAGTTGGATGCTTTCTTTTCTAGCCGAATTGCTCAGATTATAACTTTTGCTATTATGTTAAATAGAAATGTCAAAAATGGTCATCCTCTCTTGTTCCTGATCTTAAGGAGAAAACTTGCAGTCTTTCACCATGATGTTACCTGAGTATTTCCTAAATGGGCCCCAGTATATTGAAATTTCTCAGCATTACCGAATAACCTCTAAATCATTTTTTAAGCTCTCCGGTATCGTTTAAATGTAGGTAGAATCACCTTGAATCCATAGGATAATATTGAGGATACACTACTGATAAATTTGCAATTAATACCACAGAATATTGTCACAGGAAATGTTCCTGGAGAGGAAGAAGAATGCTGATGACTATAAATTTATACTTTTTAAAAACATATTTTTTTTTGACTTCAGATAGGAAGGGAGAGGGAGAAAGATTTAGTAACATCATTGATGAGAGAGAAGCATTGATCGGCTGCCTCCTGCATACTCTGTACTGGGGATTGAGCCTGCAACCTGGGCATGTGCCCTTGGCCAGAATCAAACCCGGACCCTTCAGTCTCCAGGCCAACACTCTATCCACCGAGCCAAACCAGCTAGGGCTGTAACTTTTTATAATACTTTAAATGGAGACATTAACATTAATTATATAAGTAAAGTAAATGATAAGAGATATTGTGAAGAGACAAACTATCCAAACCTATGATTTTAGGCGTCTGTAAGCTTTACTATTTTTTACTTCTTTTTAAAATTTATTTCTTTTTTTTTCTTTTAGTAAGGTACACTGATGAACCAAGAAGTAGAGCTGATGAATTAGGTATTATTTTGGTTATAAATAACCCTCCATTCTGAGACCATAGTGTTCTCTATGGAAATATCATATTTCAATTATCTGCAGTTAGAGAAGAAACAACCTGTCATGTGATAATTGACATTTGTATTTAGTTTTATGTGCAGATACCATGACAAATAGAAGCAATAGTATGTGTAGACACATGCAGATAATACGGTTTTTAAGAGGTTCCTCTAGTTCAAATTCCTAGTAGGGAAGGGAACTTTCTCAATCGCTGTGTTTATTTGTATGTCGAAATGTATAAAACCTAACTTGTTTTCCATGTGATAGTGCTATTTTGTAATGGCAATTTGTAAATAAATTTTCTTTCTATTCATACCTTGTGTACACATGCCTTAACGAACTGTAATTTGGGTTGCTTTTCTTCTAGAACAGGCTGTGTATCACACTTTATTTAGGCTCATGTAGTTCACACAATATATGTTAAAAGAAAGGATAAAAGTATGGTTGAGGCAGTTACATAAAATATTAGGATTTTTATTGAGTAAGTGAGAAAAATATGTATTACTTTTCTTTACATTGGACTGGTTCTGTAAGGTTAGTGTTTTTATACAATGCACTTTGTGCCCCTGAAGCTTTCCGTATGAGCACTGTTGTCAAAGGGTCCTTGTGCCAGTAAATCCAAATCCATTTAAATTCACTAAACACTTGATTTTTTAGATGAAATAAAAAGACCAGAGGTAAACAAGACGTTCTATGCTTTGATCTAGAAGAATTTAAGAAAAATAATGGCAGTGTAGAAGCAGAGGGACTACTGAACAGCATTTCTAAGATTTAAGCTCTTGTAGTATTACTTATTGCTCTCTGGATAGCCAACAGTGGATGTGCAAGTTTCCATGCATAATTTATCCATGTGCCCCTATGCTTCATTTGTATTCTTATAGTGTTCTTGTTCATTAAGATTGTGTCTTAACTTGGGGTGGAGGTGAATGAGGAAACATTTTTAAGATGATGTGTAGTTGGTGAAGCCTGCAAAGTCGGTTTACGTAATGACTTAATAGAACTTCATCACGGCTTATTCCACAGACTCACTTTTGGGGAACAATGTAAATGAAATTTCTAACAAAATCATAAGAATGATGGGCTGAATACTGACCTAAGGCAACTAGAACGGGTCAATACATTCTTAAGATGATTTTCCTCTGATGTAGCAAATTCTAGTTTTTGTAATAATTTTTCCTAACTTTTATAACCTGGTGGAGTTACTACAGCACAAAACAATGACAAGTGAGGTCCCTCTTAAGAGTTTCAGAAATTGGACCCTAAGCCTGGAATCGTGTGAGAAGGCTCTGGAATCAAAATGAGCTGGAAGCACTAGCAGTCACACTAAACTAGAATGATAAACTTTTCTTTGCTGTAGTTTATAAATGATCAGATCAAAATTAAAATGTATCAACTATGTGGAGACCCACGTGTGCTCAATTACCTTAAAACTGGCTTTTTTTTTTTTTCAGATGGAGGACTCATTGCTGTGATTGTTCTGACTGTGTGTAAGTTTCCCAAACTTGGATGCCACTTAAATCAAAATACTAATGTGAACAAGTGCATTTTAACACCTTTTTTAGTTTCTATGGTTTTCATAGCTTGACATTAAGTAAACCAGTCTAGAATTACCTGACCTTTTATATGATTTCACCCTGTGTTGGTATAGTATATTCATTGTATTCTACATGTCCATGTAGTAACAAATCTTAATATCCCAAATATGCTTTGAGTAGTATTCTAAATTAAGTGTGGACTCTTGCCTGCCTTACTGCAGACCCTAAGTGATACCAGGGAGCTGCATTTACACAGTGAAGAGTCCAGATAGAATATGAATGAATATGGGCTTAAATAAAATAAGATTTCCATCCACTGAAATGTAACAACATTAGATTGTTGTCCTGGATTTTGAAACTTGTCATTACTTTTTAGACTTACATGTCATTTGTTTTCTGGTTCTTGTAGTTGTTGGCGTTGCAGTGGGTGACATCTGTGTATAAATGTCGTCACATCAGGGAGAGAAAATTAAACATCTTTCCTGCACCTGTTGCTGCTTCTCATCTTGATGTACTTGTGCAGCTCTTGCTTGCACTCGGTATTGCATGCTGTCATGTTTTAAAATGTGCTTGTGTGAGTGTGCTGTCAGAATTGCATTTCCTGCTAAAATATTTTCACCTCCTTTTAATATTATTGTAACAAGCCTAATCTGTGCAGAGTTGTTTTAGCTTTTATGACTATAAGAAAAATTCCTGTATGGGTTTGTGATTTAGTTTCTGCAGAAAATCATGGATCTTTATAGTGACTCCCCTACCCTAGGTTAACCCTATTCCTACAGTGGAGTGGCAGCCAGGACTAAACTTACAATAGTTCACTATGGAGATTTTGACAATTCTAGTCACTGTAATCTTTAGGATGAAAGCTTCCATGTGTCTTTATAGCATAAATAGTTGTAAGATGTTATGTAGGTGTCTTATCAGATTCCCAATTTGATTTCTTTTTATTTAGAGCTGTTATTTATGGATGTTAAACGGGGGGATTAAAAGCAACATTGCTCTACTCTCCTCTTACGTTCTCTTAATTTACTAGCTTGTAGTAAAGCTCAAGGGTTAAACCTAAAATTGCTGAAACAAATTGACTTTTAAGATGGTTTCTATTTCAGATTATTTTCATATTTGGATATGTTTACATGTGAGATTGATATAAGTATAACTATCATTTATGTTCTCTTGTCAAATACTTTCTCAATTACTGAAATACATAGGGAACCCAGTTCACTGTGGAAAAGGTTGTTTAAATGACAGAGATGGAAGGATATTTCAATGACAAGTTTCTTAAACTGGAAGATATGGGAGCCCCATGCATGGTTTATTTTCTGGGAAATGTGGTCTTCAAATCGGGTAAATACAATGCAGGGTGGATGAAGTTTGCTTGTGTCAATGTGCTCATTTCCAGTGTGCTTGATTTCAAATCAGAGTATGTTTCTAATAGGGTCCCACCCTCTCTAACCTTTCCACTCTCACAGTCATGACTCCTGCTCCTCACATCTCAGAGCCTGACAAACATCCGGGCTTCTCCACTCCCAGCCCATCGGGCCCATCACCTGCCTCTCCTGCTCACAGGTGTTCAGAGACACCTACAGCAGAAGTCCAAGTTCCTCAGCGTGATGCTTGAAGACATTCTACAATTAAATCCCAAATTTTCTCCCCAAGGCTCCACTTTCTGTTGCATTTCTCTAAGTAACATACTGTTAGTCAAGCTGTACCATCTGCCCTGTGCTGCCTTCCTGCTTCCCCGGTGCCTGAGAGGCCTGTGGTCCTGTCAGATCCTGGGCACCTTCCAGAGCCAGCGCCTCATGCCCATTGGGTGGAGCTTTGCCCAATTTCTGCCCAGGTGTCCTATCACCAGCTTGAGGCAACCACATCTGAGTATCTGTTGACACTGTCTGCTAGGAGACATCCTTCCACATCAGTTTAATGCGTGAGTATGGCTAAGTACTTACAATCCCAAGTGCAATAAGGAAATTATAAAGTTTGATTTGGGTAACTGTTAAGATGTTTTCTTATTTATGTGAAAACTCTTACCCTTGACATTAAATCAGGTTGCTGGAACTCTGAGATCAGGCTCTGTGGGACTCAGCCATGGCTGCAATCACTGGCAGGGCTTCCACCCAGAATTCCCAACATAACTGATCTGCTCTGTGCCTTGGGCAGAGGGATGTTTTTAAAGCTCCTCAAGTGCTTCTAATATGCATCTAAGGTTGAAAACCTCTCCATTACTGACTCTCAACCCACAGTCCAATTCTACATGGAAACTTATAAATACAGAAAGTAAATGCTTACATTTACTTAAGAAATTTGAGTTTTTATTAAATCAGCCTATGAAATGTTGCGGTCCAGCCCCACCAGGTCCAGGGGTTCCCAAAGGTGGGGACGGCATTGGCGAAGAAGGAAGGACACGGAGGCAGTGTTCAGGTGATCAGCGTGGTTGGGTTCTCCCTTCATTGTCCTATTACATCTATGTTTATACTATTTGATCCCATAAGCATGCGTCTATAATTACATCATGGTATGTTCGGGAAACCTTCCACAGTTCCTAGTTTCATTTCCAAAATAATCCTGTCTCTATCTAGTTCTGTTGATTTTAATCTTGTCTAGGTTAATCTCTGTGTTCCATTACAAGGGCTATTCCAAGGTCACTATTCTATTGCTCTACTGATAAGCTACAAGGAAGTGACTGAAGGAGTTTATCCTACCCAGTAAAGGTTATGTCCTCCCAGCCTCGCTGCTCGCCTTCCCTGGGACTGCCCTGTGCCGGTGGGTCTCCAGGGGTATAGGCTTTTGTGCTTTCCCTGGTGGGCAGACCCCTGGGGATGCGGGCCCAACAAGTCCCAAAGTTATTGCCAAAAGTCTTATTCTAAGTTCTTCATAAGTACTACATGGTATTTCTGTAACACTATGGGGATTTACTGATTTATTCTCTTCCTTCGTCCTGTTAACCCCTAACTTGGGGAAACAACCTTGGGGGGGATTGGGGGAGAAGGGGGGTGGTCCTGGTTAAAACACATAGCGCTTAAGAGGGGCAGTGAACATATGTCATATACGCCAGGTCCCTTGAAACATAAGCTGTGCAGATGTTTCTTCCCTGCAGCGACTGTGTCAAGCAGCAAGGATGGACTGGCTCCCGGCAATGAATGAAATCAGAAATGCCTAAGACTTGAATCAAGGTCTTGTTGCCTGCTTAACCAAACATGGTTATCTGTGGTTTAAAAATACAAGAACCAATCTAATACTAACACTGAAAGAAAATTAGCTTGATGAAAATAAAGCATTTTATCAATTTTAATTGGCTTCAACTTAATGTTATCTTTTATCCTGTATAATAATAGAGGAATATGCAAATTAGCCCAGAGGCAATAATTTCATGACTGGTTAGCAAGAGGCATGCACAGCAGGAGCTGGTGGGCAGGGATTGCCATCATGAGGAGGGCCTCCTCGCGGCCTGGGGCGGCCCCCCTGGCAAGGGGGCCCCCATATGGCCCAGCCCAGAGGCCACCGGGCTGGAGGGCTACCCAGAGGCCCACTGCGCTGCCCCGCCTGGAGTCCGCAGGCCCAGGGGTGGAACCCTGGGGAGTTGGCCACCAGCAGTGCTGTCCTGACAGGAGGCCACCCAGCCCAAGGGCGGAACCCAGTGGAGCCCCACCCACCCGGGGAGATGTGCATAGGCCTGCCAAGATGCTCAGCCCAGAGGCTGCCCAGCTCGGGGGTGGCCCCTGGATCTGCTTTCTTGAGTTTGTGGTTTCCAGGGACGCAGCCAGAAGGGATGATAAACCCTCTGGCACCTATCTAAGAAGCGGCTTCATTTAATTCCAGCCTTTCTGGCAGTGAATGACCCCAGCCCTCCCCCGCCCTGGAGAGATCCGGGACTGAGGAGCGGCCCGCCCAGGCATTGTGTACCTGCTTCCCACCCGCTTCATCCAAATGGACAGGTTGGGGGTTAAGGGGAGGAAGAGAAGCCTAGCAGGAAGGGGATCCTGGAACCGCACCCCTGCCCTCCCTGCAGACCTGACCTCTCAGAGCACAGGGCCTGACTCCGCCCCAAGCAGATTTGCATATCCCAGACCCTCCAGTGCTTCCAGGCACTGGGCATTCCCACATCTTCCCTGCCTCCCAGTGGCTGACCCTCACTGTCGCCTACCCCAGAAGCCCTCTGTCCTCCCCAACCTTCAGTCTTTATAGCCTAAATGCATGGTGGATGTAGTTGCTTCTCCAAGGATTTTATTTGATAAGAACTGAGTGAAGTCGCTTAGCAACTGAGCTGCTCAGACTTCATCAGGGACAACGAATGACACACCTTACTTGTCTTTTATAGCAAAGCAAAATTATTTAATTTTTTTAAAATAGGTTTTTATTGATTTCAGATTGGAAAGTGCTGGGGTCCAACCCCAGCAGGTCCAGGGGTCCCCAAAGGTGTGGACGGAGTCGGCGAAGAAGGAATGACACGGAGACAGCGTTCAGTTGATCAGCAGCCTAGCCAGGATCTCTAACCAGGATCTCCAGCCAAGTTCTGGTCTGGATCTCCAGCAAAGTTCTGTTTAGGATCTCCAGCCAGGTTCTGTATCCATGTTCTCTTGCTAGGTTCTCCAGGTTCTCCAGCCAGGTTCTGTAGCCATGTTCCCTCGCTAGGTTCTCCAGCCAGGTTCAGTCACCAGGTTCTAGTCAGGTTCTCTTGCCAATTTCTGTACTCAGGTTCAGTCCAGGATCTTTTGCCATGTTCTGTCTCTAGGTTCTGTGTAGGTTCTGGTCTAGGTTCTGTGCCTCTTGGTTCTGTCTTCTAAGTTCTGTCTTGTTACATCTGTATTTATACCAGTTGATTCCAATCCTATCAATCTCTATTCCAAAGGTTAGGGCGTTTCTTATCTCCATTCCAGGGAGTAAAGATTATGTAGCTTAAGCATGATTGTTAGTAGTTAAAGTGATTAATTACCCGCCTGGCACTTAGTTAAGAGGTTTTATTCCCTCCCTAACTTCAGGGGAAAATCCCTACCTGGGGAAACAACCTTTCTCAGAGACCTTGGTTAAAACACATAGCGCCAAGAAGGTGAGCAAACATATTAAGAACAGTATGCCATATATGCCAGGTCCCTTGAAACAGCAAGCATGGACCGGCTCCCGGCAGGAAAGGAGAGGGAGAGAGATAGAAACATCAGTGATGACAGAGAATCATTGATTGGCTGCCTCCTGCTGGGGATCAAGCCCGCAACCGAGGCATGTGCCTTTGACCAGAATCGAGCCACTGAGCCAAGTCAGTTAGGGCAAGCAATCCTATTCTTAAAGACTTGATTTTTGTCATAAAGAAGTGGATTTGAATCATATCAAACCAATATACATTCTTTATGAAATGTCTCTTCATTTCTACTAATGTATAATCCATAGTGATAAAAGGGTAATATGCTAATTAGACCATACATCTTCTGGACATCCATCCAGATGTCATTCCTCACAAAGCCACAGTGGCAGGGGCCGAGGCACAGGTGGTTAAGGGTGATGAGGCCAGCAGGGGAGGGCAGTAAGGGGCGATCAGGTGGACAGACAGGTGAGCAGTTAGGAGCCAGCAGTTCCGGATTGTGAGAGGGATGTCCCACTGCGGTTTGAGGCCCGTCACTGAGGGGTCCCAGATTGGAGAGGGTAAGGGCCAGGCTGAGGGACACCTACCCCAGCCCCCATGCATGAAATTTGTGCACCGGGCCTCTAATATTTTTATATTGGTATAAAATATACTGAGAACATTCAAGGTGATTAACAATACAAGTCTTCTGCACAAATGCTAAAAAGACCTGGGAGAGGAGGATTTTTTATTTGCACTGTTAAAGTAGATTGCAGGTTTAAAGAAAATAGGTAACTTTGGTATTTAAAATTTAGTAATGACTGACAGCTAGTGTTGTAACTCAGAATGAATATTTCTACATGTTTTAAGAATTTGCATATGTGTACTCAAGAGCAGGATTCACCTGGTGTGCTGACTTAATGAAATCATGCAACATTGAATGAGTGCACCCATTTTTGTTCTAACGTACATTGTTTTCATCATTTCCAGTCTCATCCATGAAAGGTTACACTGATATGAAGCTGTCCTTTAAAAAACAAAAACCACACAAAAACGTTTTTTATTGATTTTTCGCACCGTGGAAAGGAGAGGGATAAGGAGATGGAAACATTGATAAGAGAGAATCATCACCATTGGCTGCCTCCTGCACACTCTCTATTGGGCATTGGGTCCTCCATCCCTGTATGTGCCCTGACCTGGAATCAAAGCAGTGACCTCTTGGTTCCTGGGTGGACTGTCAACTGCTGAGCCACACCAGCCAAACAAAGCTGTCCTTTTGTAAATCATAGTACTATTGCCCTCGTGTACACTGTTAGAGCATTTGGCAATCCCTTCCTTAGCCTTTAAAATTGTCTTTATTCAGAAGTTTGTCATTACTTTCATTACTTTATAATGTCACTTCGAATGTGGTGTTAACAACTCTTTTCTGGTTTCTGTTTGTGAAATTAACATTATAAAAGGCTAAACTGTCCCTTATGAATACTGGGGTCTGTTGTCTGTGAAGTATTTTTCCCTCTCTCCCATTTCCATACCAGCAGAAGGTGAACAAATAGCCATGAGTACAGGTCGCATTGAGGAAGTTACCCACCCTGGATCCTGAATTCTAGATCAAGAAAACCTGCAGAGGGATAGTAACACTCATGTTAGCAGGAGTAGCCAATTGTGGTTTCATTACTTTATGTAGCTTTAAAAAATTGAATTATATGTTGCAGTTGAAAACTTTATAGTGAATATCAGAAACAAGCAACAGCTCTGCTTGTCCTGGGATTTAGGTTAGGCCCTAACCATTAGGTCACGGGCTTCAATTCTGTAATCTACTGATGTTTATGTTTATTTTATATATATATTTTTTATTGATTTCAGAGAGAAAGTGAAAGGGAGAGAGCGAGATAGAAACAACAATGATGAGAGAGAATCATTGATGAGCTGGGAATTGAACATGTGGAATCCAACAGTGACTTCTTGGTTCATAGTTTGATGCTCAACCAATGAGACACACCTGCTGGACGTAATCTACTGATATTTAGATGAGCTCTTATTTATGGTGTCGGGAAAATGATTGGTCATTGATCATCTACTACCACCTGAAAAAGCTCCTAGAAAAATACTCCTTCATCAGCACTTGACATGGGACTCCATTATGAGAGAATATTTGCATAGGATGCCATAGTCCTGTGCTTCTCCCATTTCAGTGTGTGGGTGAACCACAGGTTGATCTTGATAAAATGCAGATTCTGATTCACATGGGTCTCAGGTGGGCCCTGTGGTTGCATTCCTGTGAGCCCACATTCTGCACTTGTGGTAGGCTCCTGTATCATGGCCTCACAGATAACAGGGGACTGACACCTGGGACCAGTGATGTCACCTGCATGGCAAAGGGTCTTCAAAGATGAGACCTTGGATGGGGAAATTATGCCAGATTATCCAGGTGGGGCCCTAAATGTAATCACAATCTCCTTCTAAGAGGAAGGCAGGGGGAGATGTGACTACAGCACAAGGCGATGTGACCACTCAAGCACAATGTTGCTGGATGGAGGATGGAGGCAGGAGCCAAAAGAACAAAGAATGCAGATCCAGAAGCTGGAAAAGGCAAGGAACTGTTTCTCTCCCAGTCCCTACCAATAGCTTCCTTTCCACCGAGTGAAACTGATTTCAGACTTACGACCTCCAGAAAAAAAGAATAAATGTGTGTTGTCTTGAGACACTGTGTGAATGTTTGTGTTCCTCCAACATTCCTGTGTTAAATCCTAACCTCTAGGGGCCACTGGGAAGTTACTAGGTCATGGGGGCTCAGGCTTCACGAATGGGATTTGTGTCCCTATAAAAGAATCCCAAGAAAGTCCCTCAGCCCTCTGCCATGTGAACTTCCAGCTAGAAGGCCCTGTCCATGAACCACAAAGCTGGCTCTCACTAGATGCCAACACTGCCAGGGCCTCGATCTTGGGCCTCCCGGCCTCCAGAACTGTGAGGAACTGTGGCTCACCGCTTACCCAGTCTGTAGTATTTTTATAGTGACCCGAAGACACTGCGACGCCCAATCTGCTGTGATTTGTTACCGCCGCCGCAGGAAAGCAGCCACCAATGCTTTTTAGCAGCAAAGCCACAGGCGAGCGGTTCTCAACCCAGGCTACACATTAGAATCACTGGGATGAGTTTGAAAAACAAACAGCAAAAAGCAATGCCCAGGTCCCATTGCTGGAAGAGTTAAGGCAGAACCTGTAAGGGTGGCAGCTAAGAATCACTCTGTAAAGACTCCTTGGCTGAGTCTGATCAGAAAGTAGAATGAAGCTGTCCCATTAGAATAAACCTCAGATACAACTTTTCTTGTGTTTAAAAATACCTCCTAAGCTCCCCAAATTATGGACACACTAGTGTTCCCAGTACCCCCTGAAACAATATGCCAGCTCCTCCGTGAGGCCTGGCCCAACACCTCAGGTCAAGAATGACCAGGTTGGAGATTCCACACAGGATATCACCCTCTCTAGGGTTGAAGCACAGCCCTGGGGCTTAGGCCCCGCCTTGCAGGCCGCCATTGGCCCCGCCCTGCCTTGACGTGTGGGTCCAGGCCACACCCACTCGGTGTAAAGCCCTGGACACTTGATGAGTCTGGGGATTGTTGCGTCTGCTACCTGCACTCAAAGAGGCAAATACTCACTGTCCCTCGGGTTTCCCGCTGATGTCTGGGACATGAGGGCCTCCTATGAGCCGCTCAGGACATCTTCCCGCCGCCTGGAGAGTCCCTTCTCTTGGGGCTTCCTGGGGATCCTAGTGCTGGTCCTAGAGCTCCTGCTACCCACATGCTCAGGTAGGGAAGGGAAAGGGTGTCAGCTCTGGAGGGAAACTAGAGCGGGTAGGGGAGCTGGTCTACAGGAGCGGGGGGGGGGGGGGGGGGGGGGGGGCAAAGGGAGCTTTGCTTGGTGTGTGGGGGAGGAGGCTCAGGGCTTGTGGACCAGGTGATGCGTGTTCAGGGGAGAAGACTTAGCCACAGATCCTCCTGGTTGTGCTGTGGGGGACCAGAAGTGAGGGGGGACTCAGAGGGCCCCCGGTGAGGGTTGTTAGGTGGTAGGCACAGAGCCTTGCAGAGCCATGGGTGCAATCAGTGTTTTGGGGGCCAAGCTGTGTCCCTAGCAAAAGCCTGCAGGTGTTTGTGGACTGAGCTAATCAAGATGTCAGAGATTAACCAAAGAACAAATATGCACATAAGCATAACCCATGGACATGGACAATAATGTGGGGAAGGCCAGGAGTGGGGTGGGGCTGAATGGCTGAGGGCAAAGGGGGGATGGGGAATGGCGGACTAAAGGAGAAGGGAAGCCCTGAGCAGGTGTGAAGGTGCGGCCTGCTCCTCAGTGCCCAGTGTGTGGGGTGTTGTTTGGACCAGTGCTGGGACCATGATGAGGCTTTGCCCTGTGTCCCCTGGGCTTCGTGAAGCCTTGGTGAGTGGGGTGCTGCGCCCACTGGGTTGGGCTGGGTGATCCCAGGCCTGGTGTTACCAGGCATATCCTTTACAGAAGGGTCCAGGCCAGAGGTGCAGGGTGTGGGGCAAGGAAGCTCACTGCTTGCTTTGTATGGGGTTTGGGGAGCACGAGTTACCCAGAGAGCCCTCAAGTGAGAGCGAGCTCCAGGGCCTGGGGTTTAGAAGGATTGGGAAGGACATGCAGGGCTTTTTGTACAAAAAGGTAACAGGCTGCTTGTTTCCCCCAAACCATATTGGTATTGCTCTCCAGGCTGTTGCTTGTTTTAAGCCTGGAGACACAGTCCTAATCCCATCCAGTATAGATAGTACCCTATGCTATTCCCAGATGTCATGTGTGCAGTCTTTTTCTTTTTTTATTAGCTTGGGTCCCATTTGAGGGGACATTAGAAGCAACCTGGTACCCAATCCTAGTCAGAAATCACTCATAAGAAATGAGCAATACGTAACATCAATAGCTTTTCCCCTATAGCTGATAAACTGAAGCTGAAGGCCATCCACTACCTTTGATTCATGTTTGACCAAATGCAATCAATATATATATATATACTAGTGGCCTGGTGCATGAAATTCGGGCATGGGGGAAGGTGTGTTCCTCAGCCTGGCCTGCACCATCTTCAATTTGGGAACCCTCAAAGGATATCCTACTGCCAGTTTACAGGGGTTCGGGCCTAAACCAGCAGTAGGACATCCCTCTCGCAATCCGGGACTCCTGGCTCCTAACTGCTCACCTGCCTGCCTGCCTGATTGCCTCTAACCACTCTGCCTGCCAGCCTGCTCACCCCCAACTGCCCCCCCCCCGCTACCGGCCTGCTTTCCTCCAAATGCCCCCCCCCCGCCCCGCCAGCCTGATCAACCCAAACTTCCCCCCCTGCTGGTCTGCTTACCCCTACCTTCCCTCCCCACTGGCCTGCTCATCCCCAACTGTCCCCCTGCTGGCCTGCCCACTCCAAACTGCCCCCCCCCCCCGCTGTCCTGATCACCTCCAACTGCTCCCCACTGATGGTCTGCTTGCCCCCAACTGGCCCCCCTGCTGGTCTGCTTACCCCTAACGGCCCCACCCCCCACCAGCCTGATCACAACTGCCCTCCCCTCTTGGCCTCTAACTGCCTCTACCTCGGCCTGCCACCATGGCTTTGTCCAGAAGAACATCTGAAAGATCTCCTGCAAAGTCTCCCAGTCTAATTAGCATATTACTCTTTTATTAGTATAGATATATTTGTCTGTAAATATGGTTATGATTGCAGACATGAATAGGACCAGGTAAAATTTTATAAAATGGGCCTTTTTATTACAGATGGTTTGCCATGTATGCATTTTTTCTAAAGAAGTAAAAATTACTTTAAAAAATGTTTCAGGAAGACTTTGAGAAATTTACAGTATCTGCTTTTCTTCCAAGAAAGTTGTCACTTTTATGCCAGAGTGAGAATTATTTGTATGCTTTGTATGTCAGCATTGGACCACTGTGACTAGGGGGCCCTTAGCTTGACTTGAGAGTAATTATCTTGCTCACTGGCTGGGAGGGAGGGTGTGTGGCAGAGGAGATAAATACTCGGTTCTGGATTATTCATAGATTGCTGACTTTCTGGATTGATTGTACAAGCCCCTCCTTTTATTGATGTCCACCTTCTGTTGACAGACATCTAGCCTGGGAGAGAAATGAGATGAAACTCTCTTTCTTTTCATTGTAAAAAGCATTTGAATTCCTAAAATGTGATAAGGCCACCCAGCCATCCACAGTCAAGGTACACATTTTCATGGAGGATGTTCCCACTCTCGAATAAATTAAAACAATTTTTTTCTTTTAATTTAAACTTTCTTCTCTAACTGTTTTCTTGTTACTTAAAAGCTAGTTTTTTTGAAACTGCTTCCAAAACTTTTCAAGCTGTATATGTCCTTGGAATGAATTTATAAATAAGAATTGAGCGCGGCCGGTGTGATTCAGTGGTTTAGCATCAACCTATGAACCAGGAAGTCACAGTTTGATTCCAGGTCAGACCACATGCCCGGGTTGTGGGCTTGATCCCCAGTACAGGGTGTGTAGGAGGCAGCGGATCAATGATTCTCTCTCATCATTGATGTTTCTATCTCTCTCCCTCTGCCTTCCTCTCTGAATCAGTAAGAATATATTTGAGAGAGAAAGAGAGAGAGAGAGAGAAGAGTATATATGTTTGTAAATAAGAAAACATGTATTTGATGCTCTTAGAAAGTCTTATTTTCTTTCATTAAAACTTGTGCAGTATAGGGAACACCATAGATTCTCTTAATTTGAAGAAAAAGGGAAAGGTACTAATTCAGAGTTCCTTGGGAAAATGTGTCACATATATTTTTTTATGTTTATTTTTTTTAAATCAAAAACTGAAATATTTTCTATTCAGAAAATATATTTGGATCTAAATATCTTCTATAATTTTAACCCCAAAATATCAATTTAAATATTTTAAAAATGGTTGGGATGTTTGTTTGTTTTTAAATAAGTTAGGTTACTGGAGTTCTACAGGTTACTGGATCACCTGGGGTAATTTTCTGATTGGAAAATTAAGAATTATAGTCAGAGGGGAGGACATGAGAATTTTTAAAGAACATATTCAATTTACTTTAGAAGCCGAACCTCTCTTATCATGTGACTTGTTTTGTATGATTGTTAAACTATATTATCACATAAGCATTGTTGCTATTGGGACAAACAGTGACAGTTGATTTGGGTCATTTGAATGTCCACTGTCTTATTTTTTTTGTTTGTTTTTTAAATATATTTTATTGATATTTTACAGAGAGGAAGGGAGAGGGATAGAGAGTCAGAAACATCGATGAGAGAGAAACATTGACCAGCTGCCTCCTGCACACCTCCTACTGGGGATGTGCCTGCAACCAAGGTATATGCCCTTGACTGGAATTGAACCTGGGACCCTTCAGTCCGCAGGCCGATGCTCTATCCATTGAGCCAAACTGGTTTGGCCCACTATCTGCTTTAATTTGTCTGTTTGTTTTAACTCTGTCATATGCTCAAACTTCAGTGGAAGTCATGAGAACCTCCTTCTGTTACTTTGGAAATATTCTTTTTTACTCAGAGGGACCTTAACTTTGATGTAAGGGATTGTTTCCGTTGCCAACTGTTTTCTTCCTTGCCAAGTAAGACAGTTGTTGTAACTCTTCAGTGATGCCTTCCCCAGGATATTTGCAGATGTGGTTGGGAAAAGTCATTTCATCCCCGACCTTTGCATCTCAGGTGCTGAGGTGCCGGGGGTGCCATGGCGATCACGGGGAAGCAGGCCAAGCAGCCCTCCTGGCCCCCGGGGGGTCTGAGATTGCCGACTGGCCTGCGCCCAGGCTCTCTCTCTCCCTCCGATCACCATGGCGATCACGGTGAAGCAGGCTCTCTCTCCCTCTGATCGCCATGGCAATCACGGGGAAGCAGGCCAGCCAGCAGGCCAGCCTGGGGTTGTTGCCTCGCCTGCTGCCAAGCTTTCCAATGGCGATCACCTTCTGGGGGGTGGGCAAAGGCGGCTGGCAGGGCCGCCTTTGCCCACCTCCCAGCTCTTGCCTGCCACCTGGGTATCCGATCCCTTTTGCCTCCCATGATTGCACCTATGAATGCAAACTAACTGCCATCTTTGTTGGCAGTTAACCGCCATCTTGGTTGGCAGTTAATTTGCATATCACCCTGATTAGCCAATGGGAAGCATGTTGGAGGTATGGTTAATTACCATGTTTGTCTATTATTAGATAGGATATCTATACTCACTGTATAAAATGTATGTGATGAAAGGGCAACCATTGAATATTATGGTAGATTTCCAACTGTCGTTATATGCATGTGTGTTTTTATACCCAAGTGATTTTTAGGATGCTATTATATAGAGATTGTATGCTATATTCTCTCCTTAGGAGAATTCATTCAATAAAGATTTGCCTTGTATGCGCCATGCCCTGTGCTGATGCTGGGGACACAATGGTGACCAATAACAAGCCATTTCTATTTTCATGATCCTTATTTCACTCCTTGCTTCCACACAAACACACATGAACATAAACAGTGACCGTATTTTGCTCACTGTCAGATCCCCAGTGTCAGGCACACAGTAGCAATCAATAAATATTTTCTGAAATGTACTGGGACTGGCAGACAATAACCAGACCACAATGCTAGTGTTATAACCCCAATCAGGTGCCCTGGAGGAAGGAGCATGCTTCTCTGAGAGCATTTAACAAATGGCGGTTGGGAGGGAAGGCTTTTCTGCTCAGAGGCCACACTCTGTCGCTTTGGGGCTTCTGCACTTGCTGTCCCCAGGCTCCTCCTTTCTCTTGCAGCATAATTGCCTCCTCGTCCTTCAAACTTAGGTGTGACGATATCCCCTGAGACACCTTCTCTGAGCAAAATATCTGAGAAAGACCCACACACTCCAGCTCAAATACCCCTGACTTATTGTCCCTCTATTCAAACTACCGTTTCTGTCCTAGATCTATTAGAATGCAGAGATCCTTTCTGGCTTGTCACACTGGTGTTTGCAAATGCCCCTGGTTTTTGCCATGGTACCACCACTCTTTTATAACTAGTGAATTCCAGAAAAGTGAAGTATAATATTCATTGGGGTCAGCAGCCCAGTGAAAATTCAAATCAAACAGGAAAACAAACACTGCCTTGACAGAAATGAAGATGAAAAACAAATCCTTACAAAATTTATGAGATACAGCAAAAGCAGTTATGAGAGGAAAGTTTATAGCTATACCAGCCTTCATCAAGAAGCAGGAATGATCCCCAAGAAACAATCTAATTTATGTCTAAAGGAACTAGATTGAGAAGAACAAACAAAATCCTAAGTAAGCATATGGAAGGAAATAATAAAGATCAGAGTGAAAATAAATGAAACAGAAAATAGTAAAACAGAAAAGATCAGTGAAATAAGAGGTGGTCCTTTGAAAGGATAAATGACATTGACAGATCTTTACCAAGAATCATAATGTGAAAAGAGAGAGGACACAAAATAAAATCAGAATTGAAAGAGGAGACATTGTGGTAGACAACACAGAAATACAAAGGATCACTAAAGAATACTATGAACAATAATATGCCTACAAATAGGATAATCTAGAAAAATGGAAGAATTTTTAGAAACATACATGCTTCCATGACTAAACCAGGAAGAAACTAAGAATTTGCATAGACCAATTCTAGCAACTATATTGAAGCATAAAATAAAAAACAAAATAAAAAACAAAAAAGTAACAAGAAACTGAAGCACTAGGGCAGACAGCCTCAAAGGTGAATTCGGCCAAATATTTAACAATTAGTAGCTATTCTTCTGAAACTATTTGTAAACATTGAAAAGACAGGAACACTTCCAAACTTATGCTACGAGGCCAGCTTTAGTCTGACAACCAAAACCTGACAGAGGCACTACCAAAAAGAGAATTAGAGGCCAATATCCCTGATGAATGTAGACACCAAAATTCTCAACAAAATTTCAGCAAGTGAAAGTCAGCATACATTAAAAAGATAACATACCATGATCAAGTGGGGTTTATATCAGGGAAGCAAGGATGATTCAAAATCTGTAAAACAATGCATGTGATTCATCACATCAATAAAAGCTATGGTGAAAATCATATGGTTATTTCAATAGATGCAGAAAAAGCGACATTACTGCCACTGCCATCCAAGAGCCCACACACTGAATTGTCATTGGTTTGATTCCTGGTCAAGGGCATGTATTTGGGTTGCAGATTGGATCCCCAGCCCTGGTCGTGGAACATGCAGGAGACAACCAATTGTGTCTCTCTCAGATTCATGTTTTTCTCTCTCTTTCTCTTCCCCTGGCTCCATCCCTTCCTCTCATTCTAAAAATCAATGGAAAAAGTATCCTCAAGTAATGATTAACCAAAACAACATAAAATGAAGTGAAGAAATATTTGTAAAAGATACCTCTGATAAGGGGCTAATTTCCAAAATTCATAAGGAATTCATACAGTTCAACAACAGCAACAAAATCTGATTAGAAAATGGGCAGAGGACCTGAATAGATAATTATCCAAGAAAGACATACAAATGGCTAACCAACATATTAAAAGATGCTCTACATCAGTAGTTATAAGGGAAATGCAAATCAACACCACAATGAGGTACCACCTCATAACAGTTAGAATGTCTATTATCAATAAGACATGAAATAACAACTGTTGAAGAGAATATAGAGAAAGGGGAATCCTCATATACTGCTGGTGGGAATGTAAAATTGGTGCAGCCATTATAGAAAGAGTATGGAGGTTCATTAAAATTTAAGAATAGAGCTTACATATGGACCATCAATCCTTCTTCAGGGTATCTACCCCAAAAATTGAAAACACTTATCAAGATATATGGGAGGCGATGTTCATTGCAGCATTATTCACAATAGCTAAGACATGGAAACAACCCTAGTGTCCTTCAATGGGTGATTGGATAAAGAAGAAGTGGTACATATCCTATATAACAAAGAGCAAATATGCTAATTAGACTGAACAGCAGAATGATTGAATGGACGACCTTCTGGACAAAGCCAAGGCTGCGAGGGCCAAGCCCCTTACATGATTTTGTGCATTGGGTCTCTGGTCTATAATAATTAAAGGATAATATGCAAATCGACCGAACTGCTGAATAGCGGACTGACCATCAGACAACCACGCTATGACACGGTGGTGCAATGTGATTGGTCCAGGGTGGGGCCCGCCATTGCCCCACAATCAACCCACAAAGGGAGTCCCAGGCCACCGGCCATCAGGGCAATCAAGGGGGAAAGGAGGGTGGCAGCGGACATAGGCAGTGCCAGCCCAAGGGAGGTGGCCGGCTGCCAGCAGCCAGATGGAAGCCCAGGTCCTGGATGCCAGCACCTGGAAGGAACCCCAGGTGCCAGCAGACAGGGGATGGAAGCCCTACCCTTGCATAAATTTCGTGCATGGGGACTCTAGTATACCATGGAATACTACTCAGCTCTAAAATGATTAAATATTGCCATTTGCAACTTGAGAGGGTTCTGTTGAGGAAGTCAGCCAGAAAAGGACAAAAGCTGTGGTTTCACTCATGTGGGATAGAAACCAAAAAGCAACAAATGAAAAAAGCAAAGAAACAGAAGAACAACTCACCAATGGTGGGTACCAGAAGGAAGGGGTGGTGGGGAACAGGATAAAGGGAGGTGAGGGGAGGAGACTGCACTTCACAGTTCAGTATACAGATGTCCTATTACAACGTTGTGAAACCTGAAATTTACAGATACTATTAACCAATGTTACCCCATATATTTAACTTAAAAAGAGTCACATATTTTTTGTTATTTTATAGAAGTACAAATATCTATATTTTAAAGATTAACATCAATCTGACATGAGACCAATCCATGGCATAAGAAAACAACGGTTTCTCAGGGATCAGCATAGATGCAGCTCCTTTTTTAGATTCTTAATCTTATAGGAGGGACCTCTGTATGCTTTTAGCCCTTCAGGACTTTACTTGATGTGTCTCCACCACATTATTTTACATACTAATTCTATCAGATCTGTGAGATTTTCAAGCCCACGGATAATTAAAAGGAAGGGGAATGGCTAAAGTAGAAATGATACTATTCTAGTAAGAAAAAAATCTACCAAGAAATCCAGAAACGAAAAATTCTAACAGCATAGCAATATAGTAACACAGCTTAAACAGCTACCTCAGAGAACTTCTGCGGCCAAGCATGATCCATTCATTAGTGAAGGAAGAATAAATTATATTTAAAGTAATGTTAAAGTTATAAATTTTGGTATTTAGTTGACATCTATTCACTTATAAAATGCTCAGTTCACTGATATGGAACATATGACATGAAGTCTTATATTTTAAAATAGTTTAGCTTACCAGTATTTTGATCTATGAAATCCATGATGCTTATTTAAGAGTCAGCACTTACCATGGCATTTCTTGAGCACGCAGGGGGCACAGAGTGTAGTAGGAAAAGAAGGCATATCATCCCTGACCTCTAGGAACGTGCCTCCTGAGAGGAGACTGAATGAACCTGAGGTGACAAGGCACCATCATCCTATCTAATAAAGAGGAAATATGCAAATTGACCATCACTTCGTAACAAGCTGACTGCACCCACAGCGGAGGCCAAGTTGCCATAATGAGCCTTAATGAGCAATCAGCATGGACCTGAAGCTGCGTGGTGCTGGGCCAGGGCCGGGTACCTCAAGCCATGTCCCCTGCCCCAGCACCAAGCCAGTTGACCTGAGATCATGCCCCACACTCTGGCACCAGGCTGTAGGACCTAAGGCAGCACCCCCCACCCAGCGGGGCTTGACAGGGGACCTTAGGCCATGCCTCCTGCCCAGCATGGCTTGACGGGGGACCTCATGCTGTTCCCCCTGCCCCAGAGCTGGGCTGGGGAACCTGAGGCCACACCTCCGCCACTGCGCCAGGCCAGGGGACCTGAGGCTGTGCACCCCGCCATAAGGGGCTTGATGGGAGACCTCAGGCTGCAACCGCTGCCCTGGTGCCAGGCCTGGGGACCTGAGGCCACACCCCCTGCTCAGCAGGGCTTGCAGGGTGGGATCGGCTGGATACATATCTAGCCCAATGGGGTGGGGCTGGCTGGGGCTGGGTCTTGCGCAATTTAGAGGTGCATGTGGATGAGCGGGGACTTGACTCTGGTTCCCATGGTGCACACCAGACTCTGACATCAGGAAGATTTTTCATATACATTTTACTAATTTTCTTTCATCTCTGACACTTCTATTATAGAGAAAGGGCAAATAGCAATATTAATATATTTCCTCTAATTAATTCCCTTTTAATGTGCATGAATTTCATGCACCAGGTCACTAGTCTTTTAGAAAAGCCATGTCTACAGCCAGCAGAACCCCGAAGTGTCAAAGTAGCCCACGTTAACAGAACTCTGATTGGTTCACATTCCCACCATGTTTATAATGAGGGCTAAGGTGCTCCTTAGTGAAATAAGGTAAATGTTGTTAGTTCCATTTTTGGTTTGGTGCTTTTCTTCCATTTCGAACTGTGGAAGAGTACTCTGATGGAGGGCTATATACAATAGAAGTCTTCTTCGGGGAGGTGAGTGTGGAATAAACTCAGAAAAAAATGGGAAGGGCACGTATCTATGAATAAATTTTTAAACCAAAAACATTGGTGCTCTCTCTTCAATTTACTGTTGAAAGAATATTCAGGTTAATCTCAAAGAAATCAAAGCTAATAGGATGTTATTTAAAGCAAGCACAGCTCATCATCTGGTAAAAGCCTGGCACAGTCACTTAAAATCTCACCAAGGGCCTTCCATTTATTCTGTATAATCTGCCTGCTACCAGGCCATAATCCGTGGCTGGTGGAAAAGAAAATATTTACTTTCATGTTCTTATTCTCTCATGCCCAGGTGACTGTGGTGAGACACCAAAATTCAAAACTATGTCAACCATAGTTGAGTATAAACCCCCTGTTATTAACCGGTTTGCAGTGGAATATGTGTGTAACCCAGGATACAAGCCTATTGATCCTGATGCACGCATAATTACTGTTTGTGAACCTGATGGCACATATAATCCTCCTCTCCAGGAAGCTTGTACAGGTAAGTTCACAAAATTTTTATTGTTATTGCTCTTAAGATTTTCATACATTTTAGACTGCATATTCCACTATTACCATGATGGTTTTCTCAAGATGGATAGATTTTAGGTAGCAAGATATTTTTTCAGGCTTTGAAAATCTCCAGGAAATTTTTAATTTGGCCATTCATTCTCTGGGTAAATGTGACTCTTAACCAGTTAACTACCAAGCGTCCAGAATGAAAACCATCCCCACATGCACAATATTTTGAATTTAATTTAAAAAATCAATTTGCAATGAATATTATAAACATAAATATATTACAGTTCTGGTATTCTTCAATATTTTCAGCTGAAAATTCTCATGAAAAAATGATTTTAAAGTTGGTCAAGGCTACCACATAAAGAAAACATTGCTTTTGTATAGACGCATGTGGCATGGGGGGAAGGTCCGCAACTTGCATCTACAGACGCTTATGGCGTACAATGGGTTAAGTTTGGCCATTAGCGACGACATGGATGGAGCTTGAGAATATTATGGAAAGTGAAATAAGTCAGTGAAAATAAGTTAAGGACCAGATGTACGTAAAACTGGAACTCATAGACACAGAAACAGTTTGGTGATTACCAAAGGAAAGGATGGGTGGTTGCAGGGGTAGTAATGAGTAAAGGGGACCAAGTTTATGTGGAAGATGACTTGACTTTGGGTGGTGGGCACACACCCAAATAAAATGTACAGATCATGTGTCATAGGTGTGTACACTTGAAACCTATATAAGCTTATTAACCAACGTCACCCCAAGAAATGCAATAACAATAAATAAGAAAGTATTTCCATCAGTTTAATAACACAATGTAAAATTTTTATTTTTCTTCAAATCTATTTTGACATTGATATAAAACAACACATTTGAAATTTTACGTTTAGAGGTGTATTGTCCACAGCTACGAGATCTCCAAAATGGCGAAGTAATCCACAATAATGGACCTTTCACGCTTGGTTCACAAGTTGAGTATGTTTGTAATGAGGGGTAAGTACGTTGCTCCTTGGAAGAATAAGGTAAACATTGCTGGTTCCATTTTTGGTTTGGTTCTCTTCTTAAGCTTTTCCATAATGTTGATTTCATCTTGCTTTCTATAGAGCAAGTTGTACCTACAGCCAATCAACCCTTTGGTTTTTTATGGAGACTGAAAAGGTGCAATGAATAGAAAGAAATTTAACTTGAAGGAAAGCAAAATTATGTCATATTTTTAGTAACAGTTAGCCTATCATAGTCATTAAAAATGTAGTAATCATGGTGACATGGTCCTAAATTAAATTATAAGAAGCAGGAGGGTGGGAAAGAGAGACAGAGGGTTCATCAGTTAACAGAAGCCAAAGGCAGAAACTAATGAAATGTGTGTTGAAATGAGGATCATACTAATAAAAGAGCTAATAGTGTAGCTGTTCTTCAATAAGGGCCAGCTCCCCACCAGATTTCACCGCACCCAGCTTCCACATGAACTTTTCAGACTGTCCAGCAAACTGTCCAAAAGCAGCAAACACTTCCTCCTCCCATCTATGCACCTATCCCAGAACTAGCCCTACTTTCCCTTCTTCTGCCCCCTTATCTATAACCAATGTGAATTCCTTCAAAATAACTTACATCTTTCTACTCAAAGCTGTAAAAGAACCCCATTAAACCAGGATGGCGAAAATGCTTGCCTTCATCTCCCTGCTTCTGGTGGTTTAGACTGCATTCCCCTGACCTGGTTCTTTTTGCTGGTGACCGTATGGCAAGTCAATAAACCTGTTCCTTCAGAAAATCTGGCTGCAAAGGGTTTTGTTTCACAACTTTATCCCATTGTAGTCAGAGAATATACTTTGTATCATATCTATCTTATTAAAACCTATTGATTGGTTAATATTAATTTGTGGCTCATCATATGGTCTATCGTGGAAGATGTCCCATGTTCATTTGAAATGAATATATATTCTGTTCTATGGATTATACACTATTTATTTTCATTGTATGCTTTGTTCTCTAAATTTACATAGAAGATTAACATGCATTTACAACCCACTGTTACAATATTCATCACTTTGAATATTTCTTGCCATTCCCTTCTGGCCTGCAAAGTTTCTGTTGAGAAATCCGCTGACAGTCCTATGGGTACTCCCTTGTAGGTAACTGAGTTTCTTTCTCTTGCTGCTCTTAAGAGTCTCTCTTTGTCTTTTGCTCTTAGCATTTTAATTATGATGTGTCTTGGTGTGGTCCTCTTTGGATTCCTTTTGTTTGGGGTTCTCTGTGCTTCCTGGACCTGTAAGTCTATTTCTTTCACCAGGTAGGGGAAGTTTTCTGTCATTATTTCTTCAAATAGGTTTTCAATATCTTGCTCTCTCTCATCTTCGGGCACCCCTATAATTCTGATGTTGGTACGCTTGAAGCTGTCCCAGAGGCTCCTTACACTATCTTCGTATTTTCGGATTCTTTTTTCATTTTGCTTTTCCGGTTGGGTATTTTTTGCTTCTTCGTATTTCAAATCTTTGACTTGATACTTATGATCCTCTGGTCTGTTGTTGGGTGTCTGTATAATATTCTTTATTTCAGTCAGTGTATGCTTAATTTCTAGTTGGTTCTTTATCACAACATCGAGGGTCTCATTAGATTTCTTGTAGATCTCATTAAGTTTATCGGCAGTTTCTAAAAAATTATTGAAAGACCTTAAAAGTGCAGTTTTGAGCTCTATATCCTCCATTTCTGTCATGTTTCTTTGTCTCCGCATTTTTTATGCTTTCTTGGTGCACCCCCTTGTGGTCTTTGTGCGCAGTCTTGTTGTAGTTAAGCCTTGATTGTTGTCGGTAATACTGGGGGTGATTTGACCTCTAGGCCAACTAGCTATGAGAATCAGCTGTGTCTGCAGTGGGAGAACTGTGCTGGATCTCTAGGGTGGTGCTAATTTAGCCTTTGCCTGAGGCTATCCGGCAAATGCCTCTGTGCAGGGCTTGGGTGGGGCAGGTCCCAGAGGATCTACAGGGCGGGCGGCTCTCAGTCCCATCCCCAGGGGCTCTGCCTCTCAGAGTCCCAGCAACCGCTGCAAACCTCAGAGAGAAAGCTGCCTTCGAGTTCCAACTGAAGCCAGACAGTCCCGTTTGTGTCTGGGTCCCTAGAGACTCGCCCGGATCTGGAGCTCAGAGTTTGAGACTCCCTCATGATTGAAACAGACAACCGCGCCCTCCGCCGCCAGCCCGCTTTGCATGCACTCCGCACCTTAGTATTTTACTTCAGCACTGCGCCTCCTCTGAGTCTCGATATGCTATTCTCTTTCCTCCTAGTTGTAGAACTTCCACTCAGCCAGCCTTCCTGTGGTTCTGGATGATGTCCGTTCCGTCTTTTAGTTGTATTTTTGAAGTGGTTGTTCGAGGCAGCAAACTCTGGCGTTAACCTATGCCGCCATCTTGGTTTCTTCTCCTATTTGTTTTCTTAAAGCTTTCTCCCCCCCCCACTTTTTGCACATTCCTACTTTTGTTTGCTAGTTGATTTTTTTAATGAAGTGTTATACCTTTCTCATTTCCTTTTGCGTGTATTCTATGGTGATTTTGTCTCTATTTCCCATGTGGATTACACTTACCATCCTAGAGTTATAACACTACAATTTGAATTTATGCCAACTTAAATTCAATAAATTACAATAATGAATGCTTATCAGTTTATCCTCATCCCTTTGGGTTATTATTGTCACACTACCATCTACAATAATAATTGAAATCCTGGCTTCTACACTATTTATTTTCATTGTATGCTTTGTTGCTAAATTTACATAGAAGATAAACATACCTTTACAAACCATTGTTACAATAAGACTAGCTTTAATAATTGCCCATGTATATACCCACAGTGAGATGTCGATCCATGTAGTATGACTTACTGTAACCAAAAAACATGGGTTCGGCTGCCTGCTGCAGCGAATGCCAAACTGGTGAGGCAGGTGCTGATGGAAAAGGAAAGAGGTTTTATTCAAGTGCCCTGACACCAGGAACTCCCAGCTCAAACACCACCACCCCCCTTTCTTGCTCAGGCCCGCAGCTCTTATATAGTTAGGGAAGGGAGGGCTTTATATTCTTTTGGCACTCTTGAGTCATGTCCTTCACATTTAGAGTTTTTGGTGTGATTAATGTAAGAATCTCTCCCTATACCAGTGGTTCTCAACCTTCCTAATGCTGTGACCCTTTAACAGAGTTCCTCATGTTGTGGTGACCCCCAACCATAAAATTATTTTCGTTGCTACTTCATAACTGTAATTATGCTACTGTTATGAATCATAATGTAATTATATATGTGTCTTCCGATGGTCTTATGCGACCCCTGTGAAAGGGTCATTTGACCCCCAAAGGGGTCGCCACCAACAGTTTGAGAACCGCTGCACTATACCAACTTGGCTAATGGGCAAGACGCCCCAGCACTGGGACTGGCTGTCTAGGTAATATTATTACTCTCTAGTGAACTTTAGGACAGTGTGGAGCTTTTTATGTAGCTGAGTTATGGTGGTAACAAATTCTCTTAACTTTAATTTCTGGGAAAGTCTTAATATTACCCTCAATTTTGCCACACAGTTTTACTGTAGAGAGGATTGTTGGCTGAGCTTCTTTTTATTTGTTTCTGTTATTCAATGCTCCCTGGCCCCCGAGTTCCTGTTGAGATCTCTGCTGACTATTTAGACTCCTTTTCTTGGATTTTGGCTTTGACATTCTCAGTGGTATCACTGGGCTCAACCTGGAGAGGGATGGTCTTGCCCATCAGGCTACTCACAAATACCCGCATCTCTGCAACTGCCATCAGCTGCCTCATGAAGCGAAATAGGACTATGGAACTGAAAGCTGCAGATCTGTCCCAAGAGGGCCTGTGAGAGATGTACATGCAGCTTCGCTGACTATTTTCAAGTCTTTAGTCTAGTACGTGTCCCCTCAGGCTTTTTCAGGAATAATTTTTGTTGGTTTATGTTTTCCATTGAATGGACCATACTTTCCTATTACTTTATATGCCTTATAATTTTTTTTTGAACTGGACAAATATACTCTAGTAATGAGGTAACTCTAAATATCAAATTCTCACCATTTCCTAGGGTTTATTGTTTTATGTTATTGTTTTGTTTTTTGATTGTTGAAGTGTGTCTCTGTGCTGAGGATCAGCCTGACATGTAAACTGAGCCTTCTTCTGGGCATGCGCATTCCCTCTACTTGTCCCTGAAAGGTTCAGGGTTGGGCCGGGTCACACAGAACAGACTCGGGGCTCAGTGTAATCAAAATAATATTTATTCCAGGCACCTGGGTGCAGGTAGTCTGACTCGAGAAAGTCAGCGGTGAATTGGGGAGGAAGCAGGCATTTTATGTGTTAGGGAGAGCTGCAAATGGGGCTTCGACTTGACCCAGGTATCAGGACTGTTCCCCTGTGTAGTTTCACGACCTTGCCCTCGGGATTGGGGAAGCTGACCAGATAGGGTGAAGACACAGCCTCGGGGGTAGCTGTAGCCTGTACCTCTGACTCCCTGTCATTTCTCTGACCACCCCCACCAGGGGTGCCCACAATAGCACACTGGTGACCACCCATTAGCGCCCTTGAGGCACCCAGGGCCCACAGCCCGCCGCTGCTGGGCCCCCTCCAATGGGATAGGGCACACCTCTCCTCCCTACAACTCCAGACCTGGGTGGAGGTAGGTCTGAGCGGCCCCCCAGGGTCAGACCCGTCCCCCCAGGCCCCCCCACAGCAGCAGCACCGTCTCAGCAGTGGAAGCACGCTGAACCTCCTAACCCACCTGGCACTGCCCTTGCCTGGCCCCCACCCGACTCCAGTTGATTGGAGCCCTGCCCTGAGCAGATACAGCTGTGAAACAGCTACGTACAATTTAAAGAATGGCGCCAGGTGGTAAGGTTTGACAGTTACCCCCCCTTGGGCCTCGCCACCCCCCTAGCGCTCCTCTAATGACCTGCCCCCCACCAGCGCCTCCAGGTACAACCACCGCTACTGGGCTGCTGGCCAGAACCCACCCCTCCGAGGCCTGCGGAACCCTCTGCAAAGCTTCCATAGCTACAGTCCCAGGAAACAATCATGCCCTCCTCCCCTAATCAGCACCTGCTACCTGCGAGGGTACCCGTGAGCTTAAAAATAACAATCCCTTCCCGTTTAGACATCACTTACTGGATGAAACATTTCTAGGTTTATTAGCTCCGAACCCCCTCATGACAACCCAGTGAGGTAGGCGGAGAAGAGATTATAATTGCAATGGTATATGTGTATGTATTCAGAGATGAAGCTCAAAGAGGAAAAGTGTCAAGCCCAGTGGTTCCCAAGGTGCAGGACATGCCCTACACGGGGGCAATTTGATTTTAAGTGGGGGCAATTCAAGAATAAGTTAACAGTGAATTTTTTGTATTACTTATGGTTCTAGGGGGCCTCATCTATAGCATATCCTACATAATATGAAGGCTAATATGCAAATGACCAAATAGTGAAATGACCGGTCACTATGATGTGGGCTGACCACCAGGGGGTAGACACTCAATGCAGGAGCTGCACCCTGGTGGTCAATGTGCTCCCACAGGGGAAGTGCCGCTCAGCCAGAAACCGGGCTCACAGCTGGCAAGCACAGCAGCAGTGGTGGGAGCCTCTCCCGCCTCTGTGGCAATGCTAAGGATGTCTGACTGACGGCTTAGGCCCACTAAGCCATCAGTCAGACATCCCCCCAGGGATTCTGGACTGCAAGAGGGTGCAGGCCAGGCTGAGGGACCACCCCCCTCCAAATGCATGAATTTTGTGCACCAGACCTCTAGTACATTATAAGTCAATTAATTAGCCTTGGAGGAAAAGTCAGCTAGAAGCATGTACAGGCAGTTTTACTGACTATATTTTAACTTGATTAAGTGAGAATATTCAATCAATAGTTATAGAGAGCCTGCTAGGTACCTTGTGGAGTACCAAAAGGTTAGGAAATAGACCAAAGATTTTAAACAATGTGACACAAGAATTTTTAAAACATAAAATACTTAACTATTTACTTGGGACCCTGACCTCTTTTCTCTGACATTTTCAAATTAAAAAAATAGCTACTGCCAATACAATAATAGCCATCCCATGTGAATAAATCAAAATTATACCATTTTTTTGCCAGATGGACAACATTATATATATTTAGGTGGGCCTCAGAATTTTAGTAATTATGTTATGTGTGCCATGAAATGAAACAGGTTGAAAATGGCTGACATAGGTTATTCTCAAAGAAGTTTTAGCTTCATTGAGAATCAAGATATATATATAGAGAGAGGTGTCCAAGGACCACAGAAATAGATTTGTTCATGATCATTTTAAGGAGAGTCCAGAAGGAGGAGAGAGTTCTGTGAATTACAGTCACCAGAGATTTCATCAAGGAGGGGTCTCCCTGAGCTCTACCATGGAAGATACTCTAATCTGAAGAGTATTCATAACATCAAAAACTTGCCTAGCACTCACTCTGTTCCAGATGCCAATTCACCTACTACTTAAAGCAACCCCACAGCCTATATACTTTTCCACAGAGGAGGGATTTAAGAAAGGGAAACATTAAGGGTCTCTTCCTAGCTCAACAAGCGAGTCAATTAATAGAGCTGGGACTCAGATGCAGTCAGGTCAGCTCTTGGGCCAGATCTCTCTGCTCAGTAGTTGCCCTGACAGAGCAGAATGGCATGAGCAAGGACATAGATGTGACTGTGCTGTGCCTGCCAGAGCTAGCAATCACCAGATTGTCAGGCAAGACAGGTTTATTTGTTTGTTTCTTTATTAGTTATTATTTTTAAAATATATTTTTATTGTTTTCAGAGTGGGAGGGAGAGGGAGAGAGAGATTGAAACATCAATGATGAGAAAGAAACTGGGGATGGTGCCTGCAACCTGGGCCTGGGCCCTTAACTGGAATGGACACCAGGACTCTTAGTCCACAGGCTGACACTCTGTCCACTGAGCCAAACCAGCTAGGGCATGGCAGGTTTAGACACTTTTCTCTAGGCCAATGTGAAGAATCTCTTCATCTCATTAAATTGCAGATTCAGTTAACACATTCAATACTGTCACTTCAGAAACTTCTCCCTGAAGCTAGTGTAGTATAGAAAAACAACCGTATAAAAACTTCGTCATTGTTATGTGTTCTTGTTAAGTGGTAAAGAAAACAATCATCATTTCTTTTCTCATTTAGTTATTACACACTTGGAGCAAATATTTTAACATGTCAAATCTCTGGTACAAATGACAACGTGGCATGGAATGATAAACCACCAACTTGTGTAAGTAAGTACATTCTCTCTTTAGAATGTACAGCAGCAGTTCCCAAATTTTTAGCCTGGGACCCCTGTATGCTTTACAATTATCAAAGACACCACAGAGCTTTTCTGCAGGTGGGTTAGTGCTACTGATCTTCTTTACATTGGGATTAAAGCAGAGTTTTAAAATAATTATTTACTAATTCATTTTTAAGAACAGTCATCTCAATATATGTTAACAAATCAGCATTTTTTTCCCTAAGATCAAACATTTCCAAAAACAGTAGGACAAGTGTCATTGCCTTACATTTTTCTAATTTCTTCAGTATCTGGCTTAAAGAAGAGCTCCACATTTATCCTGCGGCTCATCAGACAGTCTCAGGCCATTGGAAAATGTCACTGTCCACTCTAAGGGTGACAGTGAGAAAAGACAAAATCGTGGCATACCTGAGAACCACTGATTCGGGAATGGATGTAGCATTTCTCAACTAGCACTGAGTTTTCCTAAGTCCTAAGTTTATTTTCTCATTAAATTGTCAGTGTCTCTTATGATTAGAAGAACTTAGTGTGGCCTCACAGATAAATACAGGTGTTTCATACAGGTATCTTCTATGGGTATTTAAGAAAATGGGTTTTATTCCAAAATTTTATTTTTCTAGTTTTGATTTGAATTGGGGTAATTCATATTTTCATAGAAACTAAGTTTCAAATGAATACTAGATTTGCAATTAGATTGTAGAAATTATATGCTAATGAACTTATTGAATACAGTTCATAGGACATTACTAATGCTATCTGAATCTTTTACTTTTTCTTTTCCTTTTCCTCTCCTCTTTTCTCTCTTTTTAAGAGGTTTTGTGTCAGCCACCTCCATATAAACCACATGCAGAATTCAACAGTAGCCACAAGACTGCATTTGAATATAATGAAACAATTATTTATACTTGTAAGCCTTCTGGACCGAGTGGATATTCACTTGTGGGAGAGAGCAAGCTTGTTTGTTCTGCGAATAACCGATGGAGTAGTGAGCCTCCTGAGTGTAGAGGTAATAACATATCCCTTTCTTTCCTTCTCATTTGTAAATAGTGTGGAAAGATTTACCAACTTTTATTTTATTTTATTTTTTAAAATATATTTTTATTGATTTCAGAGAGTAAGGGAGAGGGGAGAGAGAGATAGAAATATCAATGATGAGATAGGATCATTGACTGACTCCTGCATGCCCCTTATTGGGGCAAGCCCAAAACATGGGCATATGCCCTTGACTGGAATGGAACCTAGGATCCTTCAGTCTACAGGCCGATGCTCTATCCACTAAGTCAAACCAGCTAGGGTGATTTACCAACTTTTAAATACTTTGGCCAACACTTGAACAACAAAACAAAACAAAATTCCATATGTGTTTGTTCTCCCTGTTAAGTAGTTTCTAATCTAATTGTTTATAATTAGATAATCAAAAATAGTTCTACTTGTAGAGTTTCCCACTGTTCACCCCACATGTTCTTGGCATTGCTGTTTATGCATTATTAATTACAATGTTTATGCATGAATTAAAAATTTCTTTTTGGCTTAAGAGCATCAAAAAACACATACTGGCTTTAAGAAAGTTTTTACTTCCTTTTTCTTTAAATCTTAATTGTTGAGAGCATTACAGATATCCCCCTTTTTTGCTCCATTGCCCTCATCTATCCAGTTTTTACCCCACCCCAGGTTTTCACCACCCTATTGTTTGTTTCCATAGGTAACGCATATCTAAACTAATAAAAGGGTAATATGCTAATTATACTAAACATCTTCCCGACCATCTTCCAGACAAAGCCATGTTGGCGGGCCAAAGCAGAGGCAGTTAGGGAGATCAGGCTAGCAGGCAGATGAGTGGTTAGGAACCAGTGGTCCCGGATTACAAGACGGATGTCCAACTGCTGATTGAGGCCCCATCCTGCAGGGATCAGACTTAAAACGGCAGTCAGACATCCCCCGAGGGGTGCCAGATTGGAAAGTGTGCAGGCCAGTCTGGGGGACCCCTGCCCGTGCATGAATTTCATGCACCAGGCCTCTAGTCTATATATGTAAAAGCCTAAGTGACCAGCCAACAAGCCAGTAGCTATGATGCCCAATGACCACCAGGGGACAGACACTCTGACTGGTAGCTATGATGTGCAGTGACCTCCAGGGGGCAGATGCTCAACATAGGAGTTGCGGAGCTGTGGTGACTTGTCAGCTGCAGTTCTCGGGTGACGCACCTGGAACCAGAGAGGAGAGAGCCCGATTCCGGGGTGCGTCACCAGAGAACCACCCTCTTGCATCCAGAACTCCTCGGGAGATGTCAGAGAGCTGGTTTTGGCTCGATCCCACAGGCCAGGCCAAGACAAGGGACCCAACTGGTGCACAAATCTGTGCACTGGGCATCTAGTATGCATATAAATTCTTTGGCTAATCTCTTCCTGCCCACCTCCCCCCTTCCCTGTGAGATTCTTGAGTCTGTTCCATGTTTTGATGCATCTGGTTCCATTTTATTCATCAGTTTATTTTTTCATTAGATTCCTTGTTCATTTAATATGATTTTTAGTATCAATTGTTGATAGATATGTATTTGTTGTACTTCTTCTTATTATTATTACTAGAGGCCTGGTGCACAATATTTGTGCACTGTTTGGGGGGGGGGGTATCCCTCAGCCAAGCCTGCGCTGTCTAGCAGTCTGGGAGCCCTCAGGGAATGTCCGACTGCTGGATTATGCCCACTCCACCTGACAGGTGAACATCCTTAGTGCTGCTGCTGAGGTGGGAGAGGCTCCTGCCACCCAACTGCGTTTGCCAGTTGTGAGCCCAGCTCAGGGCTTCTGGCTGAGCAGCGCTCCCCCTTAGGGAGAGCACTGACCATCAGGGGGCAACTCCTGATTTTATCATCTGGCCCCTGGTGGTCAGTGCATGTCATAGCGACTGGTCGTCCTGCTGTCCAGTCGATTTGCATATTAGCCTTTTATTATATGAGATTCTTGTTCTTGTTCATCTTGTTGTTGTTGTTGTTGTTGTTGTTGTTGTTGTTGTTCTTCTTCTTCTTCTTCTTCTTCTTCTTCTTCTTCTTCTTCTTCTTCTTCTTCTTCTTCTTCTTCTTCTTTTTCTTCTTCTTCTTCTTCCAGAATATCCTTCAACATTTCATGTAATATTGGTTTGGTAATGAAGAATTCCATTACTTTTTTTTGTCTGGACAGCACCTTTTCTGACCTTCAATTCTAAATGATAGTTTGCTGGGTAGAGAGTAATCTTGGTTGTAGAACCTTGCTTTTGATCACTTTAAAAATTTCTACCACTCCCTTCTGGCCTGCAAAATTTCTGTTGTGAAATCAGCTGATAGTCATATGCATACTCCCTTGTAGGTAGGTAACTAACTGCTTTTCTCTTGATGCTTTTCAGATTCCTTCTTTGTCTTTAACCTTTGGCATTTTAAATATGATGTATCTTGGTGTGGGCCTCTTTGAGTTCCTCTTGTTTGGGACTCTCTGTTCTTTCTAGACTTGTACTAGTAAGTCCATTTATTTTTACTAGGTAGTGGAAGTTTTCTGTCAAACTAAAAATGATGTTTTAATATCTGGCAGAACACTTCCTTTTCAGAAATGTTTAAGCCACTCTCTATGCTAATTTTTGTACATGAACTTTTATTGTATTTTATTTTTACCATTTTAACCATTTTAAGTGTACATTTCAGTGGCATTAAGTACATTCATATGGTTGTGCAACCATAACTTCTATATATCCAAAACTGAAACATTGTACCCATCAAACAACAACTCTCTATTTCCCTCTCTCCCCAACTATGGCAATGGCTAGTCAGTTTTCTATGAATTTGACTATTTTTAGGTACCTCATAGAAGTGGGGTCCCTTCTGGCTTATTTCACTTAGCATAATGATTTTAAGGTTCATCTACCTTGTAGCATGTATCACAAGTTTATTTCTTTTTATAGTTGAACTAGAGGCCCAGGACACAAAACTTTCTGCACTCGGAGGGTTCCCTGTGCCCTCTCGCAGTCTGGGACCCCTTGGGGGATGACCACCTGCTGGCTTAGGCCTGATCCCTGGGGGATCGGGCCTAAGCTGGCAGTCAGACATCCCTCTGGCAGCCCGGGAACCCTCAGGGGATGTCCACTTTCCAGCAGGGAGCAGGCCTAAGCTGCAGCTGGACATCCTTAGCACTTCTGAGGAGGCAGGAGAGGCTCCCTCCACCATCGCTGTACTGGCAGCTATCAGCCTGGCTTGAGGCTGAGCAGAGCTCCCCCTGTGGGAGCGCACTAACCACCACAGGGCAGCTCCTGCATTGAGCATCTGCCCCCTGGTGGTCAGTGTTTGTCATAGTGACCAGTCATTCCCAGTCTTTCTGCTGTTAGGGTCAATTTGCATATTACCCTTTTATTATATAGGAGTGCCTGGCCAGCCTGGGTGAGGGGCTCATGGCTGTTTTCAGGCTGGCCACACCCCCTTCAGGGTGGGGGGATCCTGCTGGGGTGTCTGGCCAGTCTGGGTGAGTGGCTGATTGCAGTTTTCAGTCTGGCCAAGCCCCCCACCGGGGACCCTCACCCCATGAGGGTGTGGCCAGCCTGGGTGAGTGGCTGATGGCTGTTTGCAGTCTGGCCACAGCCCCTTCAGGGTGGGGGGGGGGGTCCTTCTGGGGTGCCTGGCCAGTCTGGGTGAGTGGCTGATTGCAGTTTTCTGTCTGGCCAAGCCCCCCACCGGGGACCCTCACCCCATGAGGGCGTGGCCAGCCTGGGTGAGTGGCTGATGGCTGTTTGCAGGCTGGCCACAGCCCCTTCAGGGTGGGGGGGTCCTTCTGGGGTGCCTGGCCAGTCTGGGTGAGGGGCTGAGGGCCATTTTCAGACTGGCTAAGACTCCCAGAAGGGACCCTCACCCCATGAGGGTATGGCCAGCCTGGGTGAGGGGCTGATGGCTGTTTGAAGGTTGGCCACAACCCGCAGCCACCCAAGCTCCCAGTGGAGGCTGGCTGGAAGCAGGTATCTGGGATTTATTTGTCTTCCACAATTGAAGCTTTGTTGCCATGAGCAGAGGCTACAGCCGGCTCAGGGCAGGAGGGAAGCTTGGCTTCCTCTATCCCCCGGGCAACCAAGCCTCCTGTTTGCTCCAGCTCATGGCTGCCTGCCGCCATCTTGGTTGGATTGATTTGCATATAGTCGCTCTGATTGGCTGGTGGGTGTGACTTAGGGCATAGCAAAGGTACGGTCAATTAGCATCTTTGTCTTTTATTTGTGTAGATCATATTCCATTGTCTGTTGTTACTACCTCTTTTATTTTATTTTTTTTTAATCCATTCACCTAATGATAGACATTTGGTTTGTTTCCAACTTTTGGCCATTCTGAATATGCTTCTCTGAAAATTGACATTTGAGTAACTGTTTGAGGCCTTTTTCAGTTTGGGGGGTACACACCCAGGAGTAGAGCTGCTGGGTTATGTGTTTACTTTTTGAGGAGCAGCCACACTGTCTTCCATGGCAGCTGCACCATTTTACACTCCTGCCAGTGACCCAAGAAGATTCCAATTTCTCCACCGCTTTACCAATACTTGTTTTTTTATACTCAGCATCCTAATGTATATGAAGTAGTACTCATTGTAGTTTTATTTCATTTTCTAATGATTAGTGATCATATTTTTTTAATATATTTTATTGATTTTTCACAGAGAGGAAAGGAGAGGGATAGAGAGTTAGAAACATCGATGAGAGAGAAACATCGACCACCTGCCTCCTGCACACCCCCTACTGGGGATGTGCCCGCAACCAAGGTACATGCCCTTGACCGGAATCAAACCCGGGACCCTTCAGTCCCCAGGCCAACACTCTATCCACTGAGCCAAACTGGTTAGGGCTTAGTGATCATATTTTTATGTGCTTATTGGTATTTTGTATACCTTCTTGGGGGAAATGTCTCTGGAAGTCCTTTGCACATTTTTTTTTCTGTCACTAAATTTAGGAGTTCATTATGTATTTTGGATATTAATCCCTTATCCGATGTATTATTTGCTGATGTCTTCTCCTATATGTTGCCTTTTTACTCTATTAATAATGACAGTTGATAAAAGTTTTTAATTTTGCTGAAGTCCATCCAGTTTATCTATTTTTTCTTTGCTGCCTATGCTTCTGGCATCAACTCAAAAAGTCATAGTCAGATTCAACATCATGAAGCTTGTCCTCTGTGTTTTTTCTATGAGTTTTATAGTTTTAGCTCTTTGGTCCACTTTGAGTTCATTTTTGTATATGATGTAAGATAAAGATCCAACTTCATTCTTTTGTATGTAGATATTCAGTTTTCAAAGAACCATTTGTTGAAAAGTTTGCCCTTCCCCAGTAAATGTTCTTAGCACCCTTTCATACTACCACTTGAGCATATGCACAGGTTTATTTGTGGGCTCTGTATTCTACTCAATTGGTTGGTCTTTATTGAGTAGAATAAAGTGCCTGTACCACTGTGTTTTGATTATTGTAGCTTTTGAGTAAGTTTTAAACTCAGAAAATGGGAGTTCTCTTAACTTTTCCATTTCAAGATTATCCTGGCTATTCCTAGTCCCTTGAGGTTCCATTGGATTTTTCTATTTCCGCAAAATGCATATTCAACATGGTGATGGAGATTGCATGTAGTCTGTAGGTTGCTTTGTGTAATATCAGCATCTTAACCATATCAAATCTTCTAATGTATGAACACAGGATGTCATTTCATTTATTCATATTGTCTTCTGTTTCTTTCAGCAATATTTTGTAGTTTCCAGTGTAGGAGCCTTTCACCACCTTGGTAAAGTTTCTTTTCATATATTTTACCTCTTTTGTATCCTTGAAAAGGAATCAAATCAGAATCCTAGATTATGTGCTCTGACCAGGAATGAAACCCATACTTTTGGTGTATGGAACTATGCTCCAAACAACTGGGCCACCTATGCTCCAAACAACTGGCCCGCCTGGTCAGGGCAGTATTTTACTAATTTTTGATGCTATTGTGAATAGAATAGTTTGCTTCATTTCCTTTTGGTTTGCTCATGGTTAGTGTTATGAAATGCAACTGATTTTTACTTGTTGGTTTCATAGACTGCAATTTTGCCAAATTTATTTATTAGCTCTAACAGGTGAGTGTGTGTGCATGTGTACTTTTGTAATCTTTACAGTTTTCTACTTAAAAAATCGGGTTATCTTGCCCTATCCGGTTTGGCTCAGTGGATAGAGCATCAGCCTGCGGACTCAAGGGTCCCAGGTTTGATTCTGGTCAAGGGCATGTACCTTGGTTGTGGGCACATCCCCAGCGGGGAGTGTGCAGGAGGCAGCTGATCAGTGTTTCTCTCTCATCGATGTTTCTAACTCTCTATTCCTCGCCCTTCCTCTCTGTAAAAAAATCACTAAAATAAAATTTTAAAAAAAAAAAAATCGGGTCTAGAACAGAACTATAATTTTATTTCTTCCTTCCCAATTTGAATGTTTTCTTTTCTTGCCTAATTGCTCTGATAATAATTTTTGATATTATGTTAAAAAGAAATGTCAAACACGGTCATCCTGCCTTGTTCCTGATCTTAAGGGGAAAACTTTGTCTTTTACCCTTGAGTATGATGTTACCTAGGAGTATTTCATAAATGGGCCTCATTATGTTGAAATTTTCCTGCATTACAAATACCCTCTAAATCACTTATTAAGCTGTCCTGTATCTTTTAATTATAAGTAGAGTCCCATTGAATCCATAGGCTAATATTGAGGATAGACTGATGATAAATTTGTATTCTGTACCACAGAATATTGTCACAGGAAATGGTACTGGAGAGGAAGAAGAATGCTGATGACTGAATATTAATTTATAATTTTTATGATACTACTTTAAATGAGAAACATTATTTATATAAGGAAAATAAATTATAAAGGGTTTTATGAAAAGACAAACAACCCAAACCTATGAATTTAGGAGTCTGTAAGCTTTACTATATTTTTACTTCTTTTTAAAATTATTCCTTTTTTTTTTCTTTTAGAAAATTCTCCACCCACTACAGTATCACCAAATAGAGCTGATGATTTAGGTATTATTTTGGATATTGATAACCCTCCATTCTGAGACCTTAGAGTTCTCCATGGAAATATCATATTTCAATTATCTGCAGTTAGAGAAGAAACAACCTGTCATGTGATAATTGACGTTTGTATTTAGTTTTATGTGTAGATACCATGACAAATAGAAGCAGTAGTATGTGTAGACACATGCAGATAATACAGTTTTTAAGAGGTCCCTCCAATACAAATTCCTAGTAGGGAAGGGAACTTTCTCAATCGCTGTGTTTATTTGTAGGTTGAAATGTATAAAACCTAACTTGCTTTCCATGTGATAGTGCTATTTTGTAATGGCCATTTATAAATAAATTTTCTTTCTATTCATACCTTGTATACACATGCCTTAACATAGTATAAGTTGGGTTAGTTTTCTTCTAGAACAGGCTGGTGTATCTCACTTTATTTAGGATCATGTAGTTCACACAATATATGTTAAAAGAAAGGCTAAAGTATGGTTGTGGCAGTTACATAAAATATTAGGATTTTTGTTGAGTAAATGAGGAAAAATATGTATTACTTTTCTTTACATTAGACTAGTTTAGTAAGTTTAGTCATTTTGGGCCTATTAAGCTTTCCCTCAACACTGTTGTTAAAGGTTCACTGTGCCAATAAATCCAAATCCATTTAAATTCACTAAACACTTGATTTTTTTAAATAAAATTAAAAGAGCAGAGGTAAACAAGACATTGTATGCTTTGACCTAATTTAATAAAAATAATGGCAGTTTGGGAGTAGAGGTACTACTGAACATTTCTAACATTTAAGATTTTGTAGTATTTCTTATTACTCTCTACACCAGTGGTTCTCAACCTTCCTAATGCCGCGACCCTCTAATGCAGTTACTCATGTTGTGGTGACCCCCAACCATAAAATTATTTTCGTTGCTACTTCATAACTGTAATGATGCTACTGTTATGAATCATAATGTAAATATCTGATATGCAGGATGTATTTTCATTGTTACAAATTGAACATAATTAAAGCAAAGTGATTAATCACAAAAACAATATGTAATTATAGATGTGTTTTCCGATGGTCTTAGGCGACCCCTGTGAAAGGGTCGTTCGACCTCCAAAGGGGTCGCGGCCCACAGGTTGAGAACCGCTGCTCTACACCGTCAAAAATGCATGTTGAAGTTCCCATGCTCAATTTGTCCATGTGCCCCAGTGTTTCACTTGCTTTCATAGAAAGTTCTTCATAATTAAGATCTTAACTTGGGGGTGAGGGTGCATGAGGAAAGCTTTTTACAATAATGTATAGTTTGGGAAGACTGCCAAATAGGTTTATGTAATCAGTTAATAGAACTCCATTCGTAGCTTATTCCACAGACTCACTTTTGAGGAACAATATAAATGAAATTTCTAACAAAATCATAAGAAGGATAGACTGAATACTGAACTAAACCAACTAGAAAGGGATAATACGTTCTTAAAATTATTTCCCTTTAATGTAGTAAATTATAATTTATATAATAATTATCTAATATTTACAATAATTCCAATTTTTTAGAACCTGGTGGGGTTACTACAGCACAAAAACAAGTCAGGTCCTATTAAGAGTTTCAGAAATTGAACCGCAAGCTTGGAATTGTGTAAGAAGGGCTCTGTGATCAAAATGAGCTGGATGCACTAGCAGTCACACTAAACTAGACTGATAAACTTTTCTTTGCTGTAGTTTATAAATGATCTGATCAAAATTAAAATGTGTCAACTATGTGGAGACCCACGTGTGCTCAATTACCTTCAAACTGACTTTACTTTTTCTCAGATGGAAGACTCGTTGCTGTGATTGTTCTGACTGTGCGTAAGTGTCCCAAATTTGGATGCCACTTAAATCAAAATACTAATGTGAACAAGTGCATTTTAACACCTTTTTTAGTTTCTATAGTTTTCATAGCTTGACATTAAGTAAACCAGTCTAGAAGTACCTGACCTTTTATATGATTCCACCCTGTGTTGGCATAGTATATTCATTGTATTCTGCATGTCCATGTAGTAACAAATCTTAATATCCCAAAAAAGCTTTGAGTAATATTCCAAATTAAGCGAGGACTCTTGCCTGCCTTACTGCAGACCCTACCTAAGTGATACCAGGGAGCTGCATTTACACAGTGAAGAGTCCAGATAGAATATGAATGAATATGGGCTTAAATAAAATAATATTTCTGCCTACTGCAATGTAACCAACATTAATTTCTTCTCCTGGATTTTGAAACTTGTCATTACTTTTTAGACTTACATGTCATTTGTTTTCTGGTTTCTTCTAGTTGTTGGCGTTGCAGTGGTTGGCACCTGTGTATAAATGCTGTCACATCAGGGAGAGTAAATTAAACATCTTTCTTGAATCTCTTGTTGCTTCTCATATTGATGTACCTTTGCAACTTTTGCTTGCACTCCGTATTGCGTGCTGTCTTGTTAAAAACATGCTTGTGTGATTGTGCTGTCAGAATTGCATTTCTTGCTGAAAATATTTTCATCTACTTTTAGTACTATTCTAACAAGAGTAATCTGTGTAGCGTTGTTTTAGCTATTATGTCTGAAAAAAATTCCTGTGGGGGTTTGAGATTTAAGTTCTGCAGAAAATCATGGATCTTTAGAGTGTCTCCCCTACCCTAGGTTTACCATAGTCCTACAGTGCATTGTCAGCCAGGACTAAATTTAAAATAGTTCACTGTGGAGACTTTGACAATTCTATTCACTGTAATCTTTAGGATGTAAGTTTCTATGTGTCTGTATAACATAATAGTTGTAAGAAGTTATGTAGGTGTCTTATGCAAATACCCAATTTGATTTCTTTTCACGTAGAGTTGTTGTTTATACAGGTTAAACTGGGGATTTAAAAGCAACATAGTTTAACTTTCCTCTTTTGTTCTCCTAATTAACTAGGTTGCAGTAAAGCTCAAGAGTTCAACCTAAATTGCTGAGAGGGGTAAATTACGAATTCACTTCATTAACTTTATCTGCCTTTTTATCTATAAAAATGGAAAGGGGGAAATTTCAAATAGAAAAAATGTACCAATATATATTTCCTAAGAAGAATAGTATGTGTAAGCATCACCCTTAAGTTTTTTAAAATATGTTTTTATTTATTTCAGAAAGGAAGGAAGAGGGAGAGAGAGAGAGAGAAACATCAATGAGAGAGAATTATTGATCGGCTGCCTCCTGCATGCCCCACACTAGGGATTGAGCCCACAACCTGGGCATATGCCCTGAATGGGACTAGAACCATGACCTTCTGGTTCATAGGTCAATGCTCAACCACACTTAAATCTTAATGAAACAATTTACAATGTAATGAAAGATTTAGAATAAATCCTGGAGCATAGACCAAGACTGCAATATTTGACTTTCAGCCATTTGTTTGCCCCATCTGAGATTCCATTCATTTGGAGATAGTTTTGAAATCAAACTAATATTTTTAAAGACTTTTTGTATTTGTGGTTTAATATGTTTTGCTTTTATAGTAAGCATTTAGTTTGGGCTATATACATTCTTCACTCATGAATAGTTCATGTTGAAATAACCTGTAACAAAAGCAAAAATAGCTTTGTGTGTCTCATATTCTTTCATTGTTTAAAACATCACTGCATCGGAATTCTTAAAGGTTCTTAAACAAACACGAATCAAACCCTCTAGCTGCCAGGTAAGGGCTCTATTAAAGGTGAAGAGGTGGCTGAGCGCTGTAGCCCTGGATTCAAGGCTCAGGACCACAACTGACCTGAGGTTCCATGTCTGCTGAGCTCCAAGTGCTGCTGCTGCTGGGCCTGGACTCCTGTGAGTAACCAGGTGGAGACCACCATGGATGTGCGTGTGTTCTTGAAATATGAATAAGCACCTTCAAGTTTATGAGCAAATGTTTCTCCTGTTTTAGGTAATTGGATTTTTTAAAGACTCCTCATCTTGTGTACATGCTCCAGAAAGGATGTGGGGTAACACTTAGCTTTACCTGCTTTTCTTTAGGAAAAGTAAAGATTTGTATTATATTTCTACACTGTTTGGTTTCCATAATCTTTCCTAAAAAAAAAAAAAAATGGCTGCCATTGCCTTAGAAACTAATTTCTGTGATTCTAACATATATACAAATGCTTCTTTATTCCTGAGGGTAACTCTGGAAGCAGGGTACTAGGCATAGAGAAGCAAACGTTGCTGTTACAACTTGGTACCAAATGCCTTGATGTACTTATGATGATTTGGAATAAAATTACCCTTCTACAGCCTTCATATTAAAGTAGAAAATTAGCATAAGGACTCATTTTTAGATTAGTAAACACATTAAAATCAGGATGAAAAATGGCCAGGAAGTAAGATAGGTAGATAGATAGATAGATAGATAGATAGATAGATAGATATCTTACCACTTATATAATGTGGGAAGCTACTTACTCTAAGTTACAATCAACAGTTTGGGAGCAGATTCCACAAAGGCCAATGGGAAAGGCAATTTCTTGGTAAAAGCAAAGTGGCGTCTTTAATCCCAGGGGCAGAGGAGAAGACAAAGATTCCTACCAGAAGGGCAGTCTGGGCTTCCCAGTCCTATCTTCTTCATCTCCCAGGATTCCTTGAGGCTGAAACCAACCAGTTTTCACACTCTTGTGAGCTTCAAAGTATCTGAAGCTCTCACAGTTAATTGAATGAATATTGAAGTTAATATAAAATACTTGTAATTAGAAATTCACTGTTAGATTTTCATCTGGCTCTAAAATAAAAAAGCTTCAAATTGCTTCGTAGTTTTATCAAAGGAGTGTTTTTTAAATTTATACTAGTGCTTATTTATCTTTCTTATATACTTGATTTCTCTTTTAAAATAAGAAAGCCTTATACCAAATATCAGAAATAAGCAACAGCTCTGCTATCCTGGGATTTAGGTTTAGGGCATGTGCCTTCAATTCTGTTTTCTACTGATGTTTAGATGAGCACTTATTTATGGTGTTTGGGGGAATGATTGCTCATTGATCATCTATCCCCACCTGAAAAGGCTCCTAGAAAAATAATCCTTCATCAGCACTTGACATGGGACTCCATTATGAGAGAATATTTGCATAAGATGCCATAGTCCTGTGCTTCTCCCATTTCAGTGTGTGGGTGAACCACAGGTTGATCTTGACAAAATGCAGATTCTGATTCACACGGGTCTCAGGTGGGCCCTGTGGTTGCATTCCTGTGAGCCCACATTCTGCACTTGTGGTAGGCTCCTGTATCATGGCCTCACAGATAACAGGGGACTGACACCTGGAACTGTGATGTCACCTGCATGGCAAAGGGTCTTCAAAGATAAGACCTTGGATGGGGAAATTACCCCAGATTATCCAGGTGGGGCCCTAAATGTAATCACAATCTCCTTCTAAGAGGAAGGCAGAGGGAGATGTGACGACAGTGCAAGGCGATGTGACCACTCAAGCAAAATGCTGCTGGATGGAGGATGGAGGCAGGAGCCAAAAAACACAGAATGCAGCTCCAGAAGCTGGAAAAGGCAAGGGGACTGATTCTCTCCCAGTCCCCCTGTTGGGCAGGTGCCCCAGCCTATACCTTGATTTTCACGCAGTGATTTCAGTATTATGACTTCCAGAACGAAAAAAATAAATGTGTGTTGTTTTGAGACACTGTGTGCATGTTTGTGCTCCTCCCAAATTCCTACGTTAAATCCTAACCTCCAAGGGGATGGCATTAGGAGGTGGGGCCACAGGGAAGTTACTAGATCAGAGGGGACAGGATTCATGAATGGGATTCGTATCCCTGTAGCAGAACCCCAAGAAAGTCCCTCAGGCCTCTGCTATGTGAACTTTCAGCTAGAAGGCCCTGCCCATGAACCACAAAGCTGGCTCTCACTGGATGCCGACACTGCCAGGGCCTCCATCTTGGGCTTCCCGGCCTCCAGAACTGTGAGGAACGCATTCCTGTTATTTACCAGTTACCCAGTCTGCAGTATTTTTTCTAGAGGCTGGAAGACACTGCGATGCCCAATCTGCTGTGATTTGTTACCGCAGCCGCAGGAAATGAGCCCCCAATGCTATGGGTCCTCAGAACACGCTGTGAGGACAAAGCCTTGTAGAAGCAAAGCCACAGACAGGTGGTTGTCAACCCTGGCTACGCATTAGCATCATCTGGGATGAGTTTGAAACATACAGCCAGAAGCAAACCCAGGTCCCACTGCTGGAAGAGCGAAGGCAGAACCTGTAAGGGTGGCGGCTAAGCATCACTCTGTACAGGCTCCTTGGGTGAATCTGATCAGAAGGTGGGGAGGAGCTGTCTCATGAGAATAATCCCAAAATACAACTTTTCTTGTGTTCAAAGAAAACTCCTAAGCTCCCCAATAGTAGGTGGACACACTAGCCCCCCCCCCCAACCCCCCCCCCCCACACACACACACACACACCGAACACTATGCCACCTTCTCTGTGAGGCCTGGGCCAACACCTCACGTGAAGAATTACTGGGCTCAAGAATTAACACATTATTTCTCCTAAATTGTGTTCAGATTTGTGTCTCGGGCTTATGAAGAACGCCTCAGCCTTTCTTTCCACAGGTGGGAGCTATTGCCAGTACAGCCTGCACGGGGCCCGAGTGTGCCTTGAGTCCAGTGTGCCTTCCCACTTACACACCTACAGCCAACCAGGTGGTATCATTTACCTAAGAGGGACACACAGCTGCCAACGCATTTTCCATCCACTTGGAGAGCATGGCCTCGAATACCAGATTCAAGATGTGTCCAAAAGAAACAGACTACAAAGACTTAATCACATTTTGAAGGACATGAGAATTCTCAATGGTGATGTATGTGTCAGACGATGTTGGGAAGTCTTGTGAGATAGAGAACAATGATGAGGGATCAGGTGGCAGTAATTGCTTGGGGTGTCAGGTGAACTGATAGCCCCATCAGGGGTCTGTGCCTTGGTGGAAGGACAGTGTTCCCGGCCTTAAGAAAGAGGTGAGGCTTCATCCTGGCCAAGGAAACATTTGGACACCCTAGACCAGTGGTCGGCAAACTGCGGCTCGCGGGCCACATGCAGCTCTTTGGCCCCTTGAGTGTGGCTCTTCCACAAAATACCACGTGCGGGCGTGCACATACAGTGTGATTGAAACTTCGTGGCCCATGCGCAGAAGTCGATATTTTGTGGAAGAGCCACACTCAAGGGGCCAAAGAGCTGCATGTGGCTCGGGAGCCGCAGTTTGCCGACCACTGTCCTAGACTATGCAATACTCCTTTCAGTCTTGACTGTGTTCAGTGCAGGACGACAAGCCGCCTCCAAACTACTGGATCCTGTTTACCTCCCCTGCCACAGCCACGGTTCAGGAAAAGGACTGAAGGAATGGTTTTGTGAGTTAAATGGACCGGTGGGTTTTCTGGAATAAGACTCTTTTTCTTTAGTTAAACTCTGAGAACACTTTTCCTTTGACAAAAGAAGGAAGAGAGATTGGTGACATTATTCATTATTTTCTATCTATCTTATCTACTCAGTACCTCAGGTTATGCCATACTGTCTTGTATCCTACATAGCTACCACAACAGAGGTCAAGAAAACATTCTTGTGAACTTGTAGTTTACGTGTAATGCTAGCACTGTGATTAGCATATGCATTTTGGGTAGTTCAGTTGTTGGCCATGCTGCAATGCAGAGTGCAAGTGTTTACTCTGTAAATGACACTGGCTATGAATTGGATCCCATGAGGAGTCCTTTGGGGCAGATATATTTTTCTCATTGTCAACAGTTTTACACATCACCTCCACACTAAGTGTCTTATATGCTCAGCTAAGAATCAAAACATTGTGTTGTTCAGGGAGGAACAGGCATTTCCATGGTTTGTTGAACTCAGAAAGGCTTCAGTACATCTCAGATGCAGAATTGTGTAAATATATGTGAACTTCTGTAATTCCAGAAGGAGCATTTGAGTTTTGTACTGAGAGCTTCCATTTCCTCACCAACCTCTCCATCCTTAACCCTGCGTGGTACATGTTCTACCTGCATCATTCTATGAACAAAATAAGATGTGGGTACAGAAACTGGATTATCAAAATTTTATTCATTACCTGATTCCAGATGTAACTTGTATTTAGAGAAAACTGGAAAAAGCACAAAGAAAATGAAATATGCACAATCCTACCAACTCTTAGTTAACTTTGGGAATATTTCCAATTAATCTCTTTTATGTGTACCAATATACACTCTGTTTTATAAAGGAAGTGCCAAAGGTCAGATGCTGATTTAGAGTCTGTTTTGTACACTTACAAATCTATCAGTTACATTGATATTTTTACACTGCATGCTGCATAGGATTCCCATAAATCCCTCAATACTGTTACCAGACAATTAGCATTTCATATGTTGCCAAAATGTTACATCTTTGCTCACAGCTCTGATGATTTCCTTGGGATAAACTCTAAACAGAAGTGGTGGTGTAAAAGTCATGTCCATTGTAAAACTTTTAACATACAACGAAGATATATTAAAAACTAAACATTTGAGGATGCTGCTACTCCCCAGTACATTTACTCACAATTGCTGACATTTTGATGCTTTGCCAACTAAAGAACAAAATGTCAGCTCCTTTCGTATGCTTTTTAATATCCCTCCTTACTCTTTAAAAACCAGTCTTACAGATTTACTCCCGACTCTACCAGTAAATCTTGCTCATTCTTAATGTTCCAGAGTTGAGATGGTTTCACCACAAAAGTTCTCCCTCTTATCAATTCCTACTCATCCCACCAATCATGGCATTAACCACACTCAGGAATTTGACACTTGACACACCAGCGTCCTTACCCTTTTCCAGACGTGTATTTTGTCTCCAATAAAACATTTAGTTCCAAAATGGCAAGGGTCCTATAGGTTGAGACCCAATACCCTTAAGGCCCGGTGTTTAATAATGTACCTTCCCAGGGGCCTCTCAAGGGACTAGGGGCAGAGGCACTTATATAGGGGTTGGGGGTGCAGTGGACATACTATCTTGGTAATTTTGAAATCTACCAAGCCTTGAGAGGATTCAGTAGCAGACCTTCAACCACAGAAATCTCAACTATTGTCCCTAATTATGCGTGATTAATGCCAAATATGAGAAAGGGCCCTGGCTCTGTTATCTGTAGAAATGGGGTGTCCACTGGCAGAAGTGGGGGATCCCCTTTCCCACTGGGTGCTTAGGGCCACAGGTCCTATGATATATCAAGAAAAAGAATTTTCTGAGACTCCATCTGCGTGCTGGTCTCTAGGCAACCTTCTGTCTAGACTCTGAGTTTCTTTTTTTTTTTTTAAGTATATTTTATTGATTTTTTTACAGAGAGGAAGGGAGAGGGATAGAGAGCTAGAAACATCGATGAGAGAGAAACATTGATCAGCTGCCTCTTGCACACCTCCCACTGGGGATGTGCCCGCAACCCAGCTACATGCCCTTGGCCAGAATCGAACCTGGGACCCTTCAGTCCGCAGGCCGACGCTCTATCCACTGAGCCAAACCGGTCAGGGCTGGACTCTGAGTTTCTATTCTCAGGTCAATTCGCTTTATTCTTCCATCCAGGTGTCCCGGAAAGGGGCAATGAGGACTGGGCCAGCTCTCGTTTCCTTTCTGCCCTTTCTACGTGTTTAGGGATAACTGCCTCTTTAAGGACATGGCAGTGAAGCACCATTTCCAGCAAACCTTGGCAGGTAGAATGGTCCACACAGGCCGGGGCGGAGCCTGAGCAGCCAGAGGACAGGATTGGTTTAGACCCCGGCCAGCCACGCCCCGTTCCAGCCCGCCATTGGCCCCGCCCTACTGTGATGTCAAGGTCCAGACCACGCCCACCAACGGTAAAGAACTTGACACCTTTTGAGTCTGGGGATTGTTGCGTCTGGGACACGCACTCCAAGGGGCAAATACTCCCTGTCCCTCGGGTTTCCCGCTGATGTCCAGGACAATGACGGCATCTTACCAGCCGCGCAGGGCATCTTCCCGCCGCCTGGAGAGTCCCTTCTCTTGGGGCTTCCTGGGGATCCTAGTGCTGGCCCTAGAGCTCCTGCTACCCACATGCTCAGGTAGGGAAGGGAAAGGGTGTCAGCTCTGGAGGGAAACTAGAGCGGGTAGGGGAGCTGGTCTACAGGAGCGGAGGGCAAAGGGAACTTTGCTTGGTGTGTGTGGGGAGGGGGGGGGGGGGAGGCTCAGGGCTTGTGGACCAGGTGATGCATGTTCAGGGTAGAAGCCTTAACCACGGATCCTCCTGGTTGTTCTGTGGGGGACCCAGAAGTGAGGGGGGACTCAGAGGCCCGCGGGGAGGGTTGTTAGGTGGTAGGCACAGAGCCTTGCAGAGCCCTAGGTGCAGTCAGTGTTTGCTGGGGGGCCAGGCTGTGTCCCTAGCAAAAGCCTGCAGGTGTTTGGGGACTGAACTAATCAAGATGTCAGAGATTAACCAAAGAACATGTATGCATATATGCAAAACCCATGGACATGGACAATAATGTGGGGAAGGCCAGGAGTGTGTGTGTGGGGGGGGGGGGGGGAATGGACGGGGGCGGGGCTGAGTGGATGAGGGCAAACGGGTGGTGAAATGGTGGACATGTGTCATACTGTCAGCAATTAACAAAAGGAGATGGGAAGCCCTGCCCAGGTGTGAAGGTGCGGCCTGCTCCTCAGTGCCCAGTGTGTGGGGTGTTGCTTGGGCCGGTGCTGGGCCCCTGGGGAGGCTTTGCCCTGTGCCCCCTGGGCTCAGTGAGGCCTTGGTGAGTGGGGTGCTGCGCCCACTGGGTTGGGCTGGGGGAGCCCAGGCCGGGTGTTACCAGGCATATGCTTTACAGAAGGGTCCAGGCCAGAGGTGCAGGGTGTGGGGCAAGGAAGCTCACTGCTTGCTTTGTATGGGGTTTGGGGAGCACGAGTTACCCAGAGAGCCCTTAAGTGAGAGCGAGCTCCAGGGCCTGGGGTTTAGAAGGATTGGGAAGGACATGCAGTGCTTTTTGTACAAAAAGGTAACAGGCTGCTTGTTGCCCCCAATCATATAGGTATTAGTTTCCAGGCTGTTGCTTGTTTTTAACTCTGGAGTTCCTTTCTCATTCTCATCCAATATCAATAATATGTTATGTACTTCCCAATGTCTTTGGGCAATGTTTTTTCTTTTTTTCACTAGGTTGGGTCCCATTTAAAGGGAGATTAGAAGCAACCTAAAAAATACTGTTAGCAACACTTAGTGAGAGATGAGTCATAAGAAAGAACAATAAATAACATCAATAAGCTTTTCCCCTATCTCTGATAAACTAAAGCTGAAAGCCATCACTAAGTTTGATTTGTGTTTCACTGAATACAATCAATACATATATACATATATATGCTTATTGTAGGAAACATATACAATCAAAGGACAAACATGGAATACTTTATATTTCCAACTGTCGTTGTATGCATGTGTATTTCTATATCTAAGTGATTTTTGGGATCCTATTATATAGAGAGTTTCTATGCTGCATTCTCTCCTTAGGAGAATTCATTCAATAAATTATTTGCCGTGTATGTGCCAGATCCTGTGCTGGTTCTGGGGACACACTGGTGACCAATAACAAACCATTCCTATTTTCATGATCCTTATTTGACACTTTTCCTGTTTGCACATGCACACACATGAACATAAACAGCGACTATGTTTTGCTCACTGTTAGATCCCCAGTGCCAGGCGCACAGTAGGCAATCAATAAAGATTTTCTGAAATTTACTGGGACTGGCGGACAGTAACCAGACCACAATGCTAGTGTTATAACCCCAGTCAGGTGCCCTGGAGGAAGGAGCATGCTTCTCTGAGAGCATTTAACAAATGGCGGTTGGGAGGGAAGGCTTTTCTGCTCAGAGGCCACACTCTGTCGCTTTGGGGCTTCTGCACTTGCTGTCCCCAGGCTCCTCCTTTCTCTTGCAGAATTGCCTCCTTGTCCTTCAAACTGAGGTGTGATGATACCCCCTCAGCCACCTTCTCTGAGCAAAATATCTCAGAGAGCCCCACACACTCCAGCTCAAATTCCCCTGACTTGTTGTCCCTCTACCAAAACTATCTTTTCTGTCCTAGCTCTACTAGAATGCAGAGATCCTTTGTGGCTTGTCACACTTAATGTTAGCAAATGCTCAATCTCTTTTCCTTCGTACAACCACTCTGTTATAAGTGCCAGAAATATGAAGCATAATATTAAGTGGGGGCTGACATCCCAGTAAAAATTCAAATCCAACAGGAACTCAAAAAACTACCTTGAGAAAAATGAAAATAAAAACAAAACCTTTCAAAATGTATAGGATACAGCAAAAGCAGTCATATGATGAAAGTATATACCTGTAAGGGCCTTCCTTCAGAAACAGATACAATCCCAAATAAACAATCTAATTTACATTTATAGGGACAAAAAGATGGGAAGGATACATACCTGCAAATAGTATTTTGAAACCAAAGTTATTGCTGCTGTCTCTTCAGTTTACTGTTGAAAGAATATTCAGGTTAATCTCAAAGAAACCAAAGCTAGTAGAATGTTATTTAAAGCAAGCACAGCTCATCATCTGGTAAAAGCCTGGCACAATCACTTAAAATCTCACCAAGGACTTTCCATTTATTCCATACAACCTGCATACTGCCAGGCCATTCTCCCTGGCTGGTGAAAAAGAGAAAATACTTTAGTTTTATGTTGTTGTTCTCTCATGCTCAGATGCCTGTTGTGAGCTGCCAAGATTTGAATCTATGAAACCCAAGGATGATCCTACACCCCCTTACAATCCTGGGTACCAGGTAAAATATGAGTGTCGCCCAGGATACAGGCGTCGTTTTCCTCTTCTTCCTTCCTCTGCTGTTTGTCAGCCTGATAACACCTGGGCACCTCCTCTCCAGGAGGCCTGTACAAGTAAGTACACAACATTTTTTATTTTTATTGCTGTAAAGATTTTCACACGTTTTAGATGGCATATTCCCCCATTACCATGATAGTTTTCTCAGATGGATGTAAATTTAGAATCTATTTTTTCAGGCTTTGAAAATCTCCAGGAAATTTTTTATTTGGCCATTGACGCTATGCGTAAATGTGAATCTTAAGTTTGACCATTAACGGCAACATGGATATAGACCTTGAGAACATTATGCTAAGTGAAATAAGTCAGTCATAAAAAGCTGAAAACTATGTGATTTCACTCATAAAAGAGATGTAAAACTGGAACTCATAGACACAGACAACATTTTGGTGGTTACCAGAGGGAAGGGTGGGGATTTGCGGGGGTAGCAATGAGTAAAGGGGTCCAAATATATGTAACAGAAGATGGTTTGACTTTGGGTAATGGGAGCACAATGCAATATACAGGTCATGTATCCTAGAAATGTACACTTGAAACCTATATACGCTTATTAATCAATGTTACCCCAATAAATGTAATAAAAATAAACAAGAAAGAAAATATTTCCATGCATTTAATAGAGCAATGTAGAATTTTCATTTTGATGCAAATATGTTTTGTCATTGGTATAAAACAACAAATTTGCAATTTTTCTTTCAGAAAAGTCATGTCCACAGCCAAGAGAACCTCCAAATGGCAAAATAGTCTACATTAGCGAAACTCTGGAGTTTGGCGCACAAGCTCACTATGCTTGCAATGAGGGGTAAGTTGCTCCTTGAAGGAATAAGGTAAATGTTTCTGGTTCCATTTTTGGTTTGGTTCTCTTCTCAAGCATTTCCACAATGTTGATTTCATCTTGCTTTCTGAGGAACAAGTTGTACTTACAGCCAATCAACCCTTGGAGACTGAAAAGATGTGCAACAAATAGAAAGAAATCTAAATTGAAGGAAAACACAATTGTATCTATCTATATCAGTGGTTCTCAACCTTCTGGCCCTTTAAATACAGTTCCTCATGTTGTGACCCAACCATAAAATTATTTTCGTGGCTACTTCATAACTCTAATGTTGTTACTGTTATGAATCGTAATGTAACTATCTGATATGCAGGATGGTCTTAGGCGACCCCTGTGAAAGGGTCGTTCAATGGCCAAAGGTGTCGCGACCCACAGGTTGAGAACCACTGATCTTATATAAAAGGCTAATATGCTAAGTGTTTGACCATGGGGTAATGACGTCACGTAGCAATGGCCAGCTTCCTCTCCCTAGTGACCACTAGCGTCCTTACAGTTTGTTCAGCCCAGGAACACCCAGGTGGAAGCATTTTACACTGTAACCAAATGTCTGTGAAGCGTTTTCCCAGGCCTCATCTCATTTGATCCTCACAGAAGTCCTGGAGTAGGTGGATAGGAGACTCAGTGGAATCCTATTTTCTTTTCATTAGCCGGGAAATGGAGATTTAGAAAGCTTAGAAACTTGACCTGATTGAAAAGAAGTAAGAAATGGTGGACCTTGAAAATGACTTCAGGTTTTCTCACTGTGCAGAATATAGTCAAACACTGCTGCAGCCCTAGCTGGTTTGGCTCAGTGGATACAGCATTGGCCTGTGGACTGAAGGGTCCTGGATTCAATTCCAGCCAAGGCCACATGCCCAGGTTGTGGGATCAATCCCCAGTAGGGGGCATGCAGGAGGCAGGTGATCAATGATCCTCTCTCATCATTGATGTTTCTATCTCTCCCTCTCCCTTCCTCTCTGAAATCAATTAAAAAAATATGTAAAAAAACAACAACACTGCTGCAGTTAAATATTTTACCCTTTGTTCTCCTTGTGTGATCTACAATAATAATCTGCTTTGTTTGGATATATTTACTGCTGTCTTGCTGACAGTTACCTGAAAGAGAAGTTGGGGTGCTTCACTGGGCTGGAAAAAGTTTAGCTAACTTTTTAGGAAACAGGTCTAATTAAGGAAGTTTATTCTATATCTATAAAAGGCTAAGTTGACTGGTGCATACGTGATACATATAAAGCTCTCACTGGCACAAATCACACGCCTATGTTTCCATCTGTCATTGTGGATTGTGAATTTGGTTCACACTTCCATTATAGAGAAAGGGCAAATAGCGATATTAAAATATTTCTTCTAACTAATTTCCTTTCAATGTGCATGACTTCGTGCACTGGGCAACTAGTCATATAATCTACAATAATAAACGACAAAGATGCTAATTGACCACACCTCTGCTACGCCCTGAGCCACGCCCACCAGCCAATCAGAGAGACTATGTGCAAATTAACCCAACCAAGATGACATCCAACAGCCACAGAGCTGTAGCAAGCAGGAGGCTTGGTTGTCCGGGTGATGGAGGAAGCCAAGCTTCCCGCCTGCCCTGAGCCAGCTTTGGCCTCCACTCATGGCAACAAAGTTTCAATTATAGAAGATAAATAAACCCCAGATACCTGCTTCCAATCAGCCTCCACTGGGAGCTTGGGTGGCTGGGGGTTGTGGCCAGCCTGCAAATAGCCATCAGCCCCTCACCCAGGCTGGCCACACCCTCATGGGGTGAAGGTCCCTGCTGGGGGGCTTAGCCAGCCTGAAAACGGCCCTCAGCCCCTCACCCAGACTGGCCAGGCACCCCAGCAGGAGCCCCCACCCTGAAGGGGCTGTGGCCAGCCTGAAAACAGCCATCAGCCACTCACCCAGCCTGGCCAGGCACTCCTATATAATAAAAGGGTAATATGCAAATTGACCCTAACAGCAGAACGACTGGGAATGACTGGTCACTATGGCACACACTGACCACCAGGGGGCAGATGCTCAATGCAGGGCTTCCCCCTGGTGGTCAGTGCACTCCCACAGGGAGAGCACTGCTCAGCCACAAGCCAGGCTGATGGCTGCCAGTACAGCGGTGGTGGTGAGAGCCGCCTCTCCCGCCTCCTCAGCAGCGCTAAGGATGTCCGACTGCAGCTTAGGCCTGCTCCCCGCTGGCAAGTGGACATCCCCCGAGGGCTCCCGGGCTGCCAGAGGGATGTCTGACTGCCAGCTTGGACCCAATCCCCCAGGGAGCGGGCCTAAGCCAGCAGGTGGTCATCCCCCAAGTTGGTCCCAGACTGTGAGAGGGCACAGGCCGGGCTGAGGGACCCCCGCAAGTGCACAAATTTTTGTGCACCAGGCCTCTAGTAAGTCATAATAAGCCTATCATAGTATTAAAAATGTAGTAATTATGGTGACATGGTCCGAAATTAAACTATAGTAGGCTGGATGGTAGGCAAGAGAGAGACGGGGTGTTAGTCAACAGAAGAAAGGGCAGAAACTCAGGAAATGTGTGTGTTGAAACTTTGAGTCAACATTCAGACCTATTTCAGAATAGTGTGAATGTAAGAGGTAGTATAGCTCCTATTCAGTAAGGTGTAGCTGACTACCAGATTTCACCGCACCCAGCTTCCACATGAACTTTTCAGACTGTCCAACAAACAGTCCAAAAGCAGTAAACACTTATTCCTCCCATCTATGCACCTACCCCAGAACTAGCCCCACGTACCCTTCTTCTGCCCCCTTATCTATAGCCAATGTGAATGCCTTCAAAATAACTTATATCTTTCTACTCAAAGCTGTAAAAGAACCCCATTAAACCAGGATGGCGGAAATGCTTGCCTTCATCTCCCTGCTGCTGGTGGATTAGACTGCATGCCCCGGACCTGGTTCTTTTTGCTGGTGACTGTATGGCTAGTCAGTAAACCTGTTCCTTCAGGAAAACTTCATTCTGCGAAGGTTTTGTTTCACAACTTTATCCCATTGTGGTCAGAGAAGATACTTTGTATCATATCTATCTTTTTAAGACTTATTGATTGGTTAATATTAATTTGTGGCTCATCGTGTGGTCTATCGTGGAAGATGCCCCATGTGCATTTGAGGTGAATGTATCTTCCATTCCATGTTGCTCTATGTCTGTGAGATCTAGCAGTTGAAGTCCTCTATTTTCAGTCTTACTTATTTCAGTCTAGTTGTGCTATCTATCATTGTGAGTGGGATATTGAAGTCTCCCAACTATTTCCGGAGAAACGCCTGTTTCATGGAAATGGGTATTTCTCTCTAAACTTTTGTCAGGTTTTGCTTCATGTATTTTGAAGGCTTGTCATTTGGTGCATAAATGTTTGTAATTATTATATATTCTTTGCAGTCTGTAAAACTGATTAAAATATAAGGTGCTTCTTGTCTCTTATAACCTTTTCTGAGTCAAAGTCTATTTTGCCTGAATTAGTATAGTGATGCTACCCTCTTTTGGTGACAATTCGGGTGGAAGATCTTTTCCCATCCTTTCACTTTGAACTTGTTCATCTCTTTGAATCCCAAGTGAGCACATAGGTGGATCTATTGTTTGTATCCATTCTGCCCATATCTACATTTTGATTGTCAAATTTAATCTATTTAAACTTAAAGTAATTACTGACAAGGAGGGCGCTGTTTGTTGCTTAAAGCTTTTTAAAATTTTATTTTGCCCCTCATTTTGTGCAATTATGTTTTCATTTGCTAGATTTTGTAATGAAATATTGGAATTCCTTTCTCAGTTTCTTTTATATATATTCTATAGTGATTTTGTTTGTAGTTCCCATGGGGATTACTTTTAACATGCTGGAGTTATAACACTGTCATTTTAATTTATACCAACTTAAACTCAATAAATTGCATCCTCATTCCTTTGGGTTGTTAATATCATCCTATCATCTACAATAATAATTGAAATACTGGCTTCTACACTATATATTTTCATTGTATGCTTTGTTTCTTAATTCACATAGAAGATAAACAGGCATTTACAGACCATTGTTACAAAATACTAGATTTAATAATTGCCCATGTATATGTACCTTCAGTGAGATGTTGATTCATATGGCATGACTTAATGTAACCAAAATATGTATGGCTGGATGCCTGCTGCAATAAAACCCAAACTTGTGAGGCAGACATGGGTGCAGAAAGAAAGAGGCTTTATTCAAGTGCCCGAGACCTGGAATTCACAGCTCAAAGGTCATCTGACCATCCTGTCCAAGCTCACAGAACTTATATGGATAGAGAGGGGAGGGATTTTCTTAATGCAATTATCTTGCTACTTTTTGGCACACTCAGGTCCTGTCCATACATCATTATAGCTTTTGGTGCACTTAGTGGAAAAATCTTCCCCCAGTACCATCGTGGCCATTAAGGGAAACTGCCTTATGCTAGGACTGACTGTCTAGATAACATTACTCACTAGTATCCTTTAATTTCATCTTTTAGGACATACTTGAGCATTTTTGCAGGTGAGATATAGTGGTAGCAAATTCTCTTAACTTTCATTTCTGAGGAAGTCTTAATATTTCCCTCACTTTTGCAGCACAGTTTTACTGTAGAGAGGATATTTGGTTGAACTTTTTTTTTTTTTAATTTGTGTCTATTAGTTCAATGTCTTCTGGCCCCCAAATTCCTGATGAAGTATCTGCTGACTATTTAGCCTCCTTTTCTTGGATTTTGGCTTTGACATTCTCAGTGGTATCACTGGGCTCAACCTGGAGAGGGATGGTCTTGCCCATCAGGGTACTCACAAATACCCGCATCTCTGCAACTGCCATCAGCTGCCTCAGGAAGGGAAAGAGGACTATGGAACTGGAAACTGCAGATCTGTCCCCAAGAGGGCCTGCGAAAGATGTACATGCAGTTTCACTGACTATTTTCAAGTCTTTTGTCTAGTACATGTCCCCTCAGGGCTTTTTCAGGAATATTCTTTTTGTTGGTTTGTGTTTTCATTGAATGGGCCATACTTTCCTATTACTTTATATGCCTTATAATTTTTTGTTGAACTGAACATTTGAATGTAATAATGAGGTAACTCTAAATATCAAATTCTCACCATCTCCTAGGGTTTATTGTGTTATGTTATTGTTTTGTTTTTTGATCGGTGAAGCGTGTCTCTGTGCTGAGGATCAGCCTGACATGTAAACTGAGCCTTCTCCTGGGCATGCGCATTCCCTCATATTTGGTGTACAGTTGTTGCTTAAATCCACAGTTTATAATGCCTGTCTTCTAAAAGGAGAAAAGTGAAAAATGAAGGATGGAGCGATGATCTCTGGGTCTGTGAACCCCCTGGAAGGATGGGTCTTGCACCTTTGGGGGAGGTGTGACAACATGGCTGCCAGCCTCTGTCTGCCTCTCTGTGATCATCAACAGCAGTGGATTATGAGAGCACAGATCCCCAAGGACATGGTCTTTTCTGCACAGCCTGGTCCCTCAGGCTGCCTATAAGCTGCCTGAAGGACACACGCACAGCTGCCTGCTGTGGGAGTGGGATGGGTAACTGCCACTGTGCTAACAGCTGAAATTGACCAATATTCCTGCATTGTACCTTTCCAAGGATTTCCTGGAAAGTGCAAGTCTTCAACTGACCTCAGAGTTCAAAACAATGACATCAGGCAGATTCTAACAGTGAAATGGTTGTCTATTTGCAGAGACATATTTTTGGTGCTTCCTACCCTGCCATCATTCCAGGATTCTCTCCTAATACATTATAAGTCAGTGAATTAGCCTTGGAGGAAAAGTCAGCTGGAAGCATGAATAGGTGGTTTTAGTCACTATATTTAAATGAGATCAAGTTAGAATATCCAATCAATAGTAGAGAGAAAGTCTACCTTTTGAACTACCAAAAGGTTAGGACAGAGACCAGCAATTTTCAACCTGTGTGCCACAGAACATGCAATACCTGACCATTTAGTTGGCGCCCTCACTTCTTAGACTTTCAAATAAAACCTGACAGCTGCCAACACAATAATAGCCAACCGGTATGAATGAATCAAAATTATACCTATTCTTTTTGCCAGATGGGCAAAAAATATATATTTTGGTGTACCTCAGAATTTTAGTAATTATTTTATGTGTGCCATGAGATGAAGAAGGTTGAAAATGGTGGACATAGATTATTCTCAAAGAAGTTTTAGCCTCATTGAAAAGCACAAAATATACATAGTGTCCAATAAAATAATAAGTGGGATTTACCACAGAAACAGACTTATTCAGGCTCATTTTAGGAGAGACCAGGAGAGAGTTCTGTGAATTACAATCATCGGAGATTTCATGGAGTAGGGGTCTCCCTGAGCTCTACCTAGGAGGATACTCTTAATCTGAAGAGTATTCATAACATTAAAAACTTGCCTAGCACTCCTGTGTTCCTGATGCTAATACACCTACTACTCAAAACCACCCCACGTAGTATATACCTTTCCACAGGTGGGGAATTTAAGAAAGGGAACCAGCCCTAGCCGGTTTGACTGAGAGGTTAGAGCGCCGGACTGTGGACTGAAGGGACCCAGGTTTGATTCTGATCAAGGGCACATACCTGGGTTGGGGACTTGATCTCCAGCCCAGGTCAAGAGGCAGCCCCATGGAGGTGTCTTCCTCACTTCCATGTTTCTCTCTCTCTGTCGCTCCCCTGCCTTCAACTCTCCCTAATAATTAATTGCAAAGATACAATTGGGTGTGGGTTAACAAAAAATTAAAAAATAAAGAGAAACATTAAGCAACTTGTCCAAGCCCAACCAACAAGTCAGTCTTGGAGCTGGGACTCGAATGCAGTCAGGTCAGCGCTTGGGCCAGATCTCACTGCTGAGTCGTTGCCCTGACAGAGCAGAATGGCATGAGCAAGGACACAGATGTGACAGTGTGCTGTGCCTGCCAGAGGTAGCAATCACCAGACTGTCAGGTGTGACAGGTTTATTTAGACACTTTGCTCTAGGCCAACGTGTGTTCATATGAAGAATCTCTGTGTTTGATTACATTGCAGATTCAGTTAACACATTCTATACCTGTCACTTCAGAAACTTCTCCCTGAAGCTACTGTAGTGCCGGAAAACAACCAAATAAAAACTTCTTCATTATTATGTGTTCTTGTTAACTGATAAACAATAATCATTTCTTTTCTCATTTAGTTATTCCTTAGTTGGAACAAAAATTCTACATTGCGAAGTCTCTGGAAACGATGTGGAATGGAGTGAGGAGCCACCACATTGTGAAAGTAAGTACATTCTCTCTTTAGAATTTAGAGCAGGAGTCCTGAAACTTTTTGGCCTGGGGACCCCTGTATTCTTTACAATTAACCAAGACCCCACAGAGCTTTTTTGCAGGTGGGTTAGTGCTATTGATATTCTTTACATTGGGATTAAAACAGAGGCATTTATAATAATTATTTACTAATTCATTTTTAAGAACAATAAACTCAATACATGTTAACAAATGCAATATATTTTTTTTTGTAAGATCAAACATTTCCAAAACAGTGGAGTGTCATTCCTTTACATTTTTTAAAAAAAATATTTTTTTATTGACTTCAGGGGGGAAGGGAGAGCAAGAGAGAGAGACAGAAACATTAATGATGAGAGAGAATCATTGATCAGCTGCCTTCTGCTCGCCCCCCATTGGGGATCGAGCATGCAACCGGGCATGTGCCCTGACCGGGAATCGAACCATGACTTCCTTGTTCATAGGTTGATGATCGACCACTGAGCCATGCTGGCCAGACACTTTACAGTTTTTCTAATCTCCTCAGTATCTGGCTTAAAGGAAGAGCTCCAGATTAATTCTGCGGCTCATCAGACAGTCTGAAGCCATTGGAAAATGTCACTGTCCACTCTAAGGGTGACAGTGAGAAAAGACAGAATCGTGGCATACCTGAGAACCACTGATTCAGGAATGGATGTAGCATTTCTCAACTAGCACTGAGTTTTCCTAAGTCATAAGTTTATTTCCTCATTAAATTGTCAGTGTCTCTTATGATTAGAAAAACTTAGTGTGGCCTCACAGATAAATACACGTGTTTCATACAGGTATCTTCTATGGGTATTTTAAAAAATGGGCTTATTCTAAATTTTCAATTCTCTATTGATGATTTGAATTGGGATAATACACTTCTTTCTATAAACTTTGTTTCAAATGGATATTGACTTTGCAACTAGATGTAGAAATCATATGGTAATGAACTTATTGAAGGTAGTTCACAGGCTATTACTAATGCCGTCTTAATCTTTTACATATTCTTTTGTCTTTCCTGTCCTCTTTTTTTTCTCTTTTTAAGAGATTTTGTGTCAACCACCTCAACAAATACCCAATGGAGAATTCAGCAATAGCCACAAAGATACATTTGAATATAATGAAGAAGTCACTTACAGTTGTAAGCCTTCAGATGGACCAGATGAATATTCCCTTGTTGGAGAGAGCAAGCTTGTTTGTTCTGGGCGTAACCAATGGAGCCCTGATCCTCCTGAGTGTAAAGGTCATAATATTTCTACTTTTTACCCTCTCATTTGTAAATAGTGTGGAAAGGTTTACCAACTTTTAAATAACTTGGCCAACATATAAAAAAATTAAAACAAACTAATTTGTTTCTAATTTAACTTTATGCATGTCAAGTAATAAACACTAGTTCTACTTTCAGAGTTTCCCACTCTTCATTCCACATGTTCTTGGCATAACTGTTTATATATTGTTAATGATTATGTATATACATGAATTAAAAAATTTTTTTGCCTTCAGAGCCTCAAAAAACACACACTGGCTTTAAGAAAGTTTTATCCTTCATTTTTCTTTAAACCTTAATTGTTGACAATACTACAGATGTCCCCTGGTTCCCCCACCATTGCCCTCTCACCCAGTTCCCACTCCACCCCAGGCTTTCACCATCCTATTGTCTGTCCATGGGCTATGCATATATGCATATAAGTTCTTTGGTTACTCTCTCTCCGCCCACTTCCTCCCTCCTTCCCTCTGATATTCTAACATATGTTCCATGTTTCCATACCTCTGGTTCTATTTTATTCATCTGTGTGTTTTTTTCTTACAATTCCTGTTTATTTTCATTTTTAGTTTCAATTGTTGATAGATATGTAATTATTGGCATTTAGTTGTTTCTTCTTCTTCTCCTTCTTCTTCTTCTCCTTCTTCTTCTTCTTCTTCTTCTTCTTCTTCTTCTTCTTCTTCTTCTTCTTCTTCTTCTTCTTCTTCTTCCCTCTTCTTCTTCTTCTTGTGGAATATCCTTCAACATTTCATGTAATATTGGTTTGGTGGTGATGAATTATATTACTTTTTTTTTCCTCTAGGAAACTCTTTATCTGACCTTCAATTCTAAATGATAGCTTTTCTGGGTGGAGTAATCTTGATTGTAGAATCTTTCTTTTCATCATTTTGAATATTTCTTGTCACTCCATTCTGATCTGCTACGTTTCTGTTGGGAAATCAGCTCATAGTCATATGTGTGCTCCCTTATAGGTAGCTAACTGCTTTTAGGATTCCTTCTTTGTCTTTAACCTTTGACATTTCAATTATGATGTGTCTTCATGTGAACTTCTTTGGGTTCATCTTGTTTGGGACTCTCTGTGCTTCCTGGACTTGTAAGTCCATTTTTTTCTACCAGGTAGGGAAGGTCTTCTGTCATTATTTATTCAAATAGCTTTTCAATAATTTTTCCTCTCTCTCCTTCTTCTGGCAACCTCATGATGTGAATGTTGGTATGCTTGAATGTTGTCCCAGAGGCTCCTTAAACTATCTACATATGTTTTTATTCTTTTTGCTGCTCTGATTGGGTGTTTTTTGCTTCCTCATATTCCAAATCACTCAGCATCCTCTACTCTACTATTGATTTCCTGTAAACTATTCTTCATTTCAGATCATGTATCCTTTCATTTCTGTCTCATCCTATTTCATTCTTTGATGTTTTCAGTAATTTCCTGAGAAATTCTCACAAAGTCCCTTGAAGATATCATTAAGATCCTCAGACATCCTTATAACCATTGTTTTGAACTCAGTATCTAGTGTTTTGCTTGCTTCCATTTCATTTAGTTCTTTTTCTGGATATTTCCTCTGTTCTTTCATTTGTGACATGTTTCTTTTTCTCCTCATTTTGGCTTCTTCCCTGTGTTTTTTTTCTATGTATTATATAAAGGTACTATGTCTTCTGCAATTGGTAGAGTGGCATTGTGTAATAGGTGTCCTGTAGGGCCCAGTGGCTCAGCCTCCCCAGTCACCTGAGCTGGGCACTCTATGTGTGCCCCTGTGAAGGCTATGTGCACTTTCTTGTTGTAGTTGAGACTTGATTACTGTTGGTACCACTGGGACAAACTTCCCCCAGGCCAATTGGCTGTAAGGACCAGCTGCGACTACAGTGGAAGAGCTGCTGTGTGGAAGACACTCCTATGGAGCAGGACTTGCCTCTGTGGGGCTTGGGTTCTCACTGAGTCTGATCCTTGAGAGTGTTGCTTGTGGATGTGTAGAGTTGTAATCTGGCATGGTTTGAAGCTGTCTACTGGGTGCACAGGCTCTGGGGGTCCCATGAAGGTGCAAAGTCAGCCACCACCTGGGGCCACCAGTCAGGAACTACAGAGCAATCTTCATATGGCTGCTACTTGTGTTGGGCTTGAAGTGCCCAGAAGAAGCCAAGATGTAAATCAAGTCATGCTAGTGCCAATGGCAGGCCTGGGGCCTCTTATTGAGGGGTATGGGGCATGCTGACACCAGCTGCTGCTTATTTGAGAGATTATAGGAAAGTCTGAAGCCAGAGCCAGGACAGGTGATCCATATGGAAAAGTCACTGCAAACTGTTTGGGTTTGCAAATTGGGGTACAAATTGCATGGGGTGGAATCTAAGTGAATCAGCAGGGAAGAGCAAAGAGTGTGAGCCAGGTTGATGGAAATTCAGGTCCACATTTAAGGAGGAAGAGCACTCTTCTGATTTAAAAGCAGTGCATTATGGACCCTATGTATTCCTCAGATTTAATCTCAAAAGATGTTCTCTTGTATATACTGCCCAGCCATTGTTTTGTTTTGTTTTTTGTTTGTTTGTGATTTTTCCCCAAGTCTGCCAAACCCATTGCTGGATCCTGAAATCAATCTAGATCAGTAGTTCTCAACCTTGGCTGCACATTAGAATCGCCTGGGAATTTTTTTTAAATCCTGATTTCTGGGCCTCATCCTCCGGAAATTCTGTTTCTTTGTTACTAATGTTGTGGCCCCACCCCATAACAAAGAAACAGAATTTCTGGAGGATGAGACCCGGAAATCAGGATTTTAAAAAGATTCCCAGGTGATTCTAATGTGCAGCCAAGGTTGAGAACCACTGATCTAGAAGATCATACCCAGCACTTTATTTTGTAAGAAGTAGAACAGAATGGGAAATACCTGAGTACATGGGTACGAAGGCTAACTATTATGTTTTAACTTAATCTCAGACCTGTGAGATTACAATATAAAATGTGGGGTTTGATCCCTGAGTTCCAGTCCAAAATATTTGGAAAACATGACCTTAAGTTCACTGGCCTTTCTATTTCTTGCACATCCCAGTTCTTGCATGTTGTTGATACCTGATAACTTTCTCTCTGCATATGTTTACATGCCTAGCTTCTTTTTAACTTTTTACCTTTGAGCTCAAGCATTACCTTATTACAAGAGCCTCTCCTGCCTTTTTAGAAGATCAGGGTACTAAGTCAGTATAAGCCTGAAATTTGAAAAATTCCTAGCACTGAAAGGCATCAAAAGTGCTTTTGAAGTTATCTGAAAATTGTATGTGGTAATCAGATCTTTCTGAAGACTTGTCAGTAATGGGAAAACTTATAGGAAACCAACCATCTGTAATGGCAGTCTGTTCTAGGTGGGAAAAGGTTATTGGATGTCTCTATATCTGTTTACCTAGGAAAGAAATGCACAAATAAAGTGTTTGTTTGTTTGTTTGTTTGTTTGTTAAGTTAACATTTTGTCTTCCATTCCTTGCCTCTTTGTTCCCAGGGGAAATTACTAATTTGTACTAGTTTTTCTTTCCCCTGTAAAACAGCTTTCCATTAATTCTGGAATTTCTTCACTTTTCAGTCGTCAAATGTGAATATCCAGCGCTGGAGAATGGAAAACTGGCGTCAGGATTTGGAAAAAAATTTCAGTACAAATCAGAGGTTACTTTTGAATGCCTGGAGGGATTTTACCTTGAAGGCAGCAGCACTATTGTCTGTGGAGCTGACAGTACTTGGGAGCCTAAGATCCCAAAATGTATTAAAGGTACAAAGGGGGGGGAGGTGGTTCTTTTTTGTTTAGAACTTATTTCTTGGACATTAAATTTCAATGATATGGAATAATGAAAAATAAACAGTTTTTGTAATTAACACATCTCCTATTCATTCCAATGACAGAAGTGGGACTTAAATTTATGTTTTCATAGTGTCTTCACATATTATGTGCATCACACAGGTGTTTAAATTTCTGTTTTCTGGCATTTCTTATGTGTAAAAATGTATAGCAATCATTTTTCAGAGAACATTGAAGCAGGGGAATTTTTATCTAAAAATATTAAGATCTAAAGGCATAATTCATCATATAAATGAAAAGAAAAGTAGAAATTATCAAGTAGTTGGTCTCATCTTCATTATATATTTTTCAGTGTCAATACCTCTCAGTATAAAACCTACAATTACTAGTCTCAGGTTTAGTAACTTTCTGTTTACATACATTTTAATATAGGTTTATTGATTTCAGAGAGAAAGAAGAAGAGATAGAAACATCAATGATGAGAATCATTGATCAGTTGCCACCTGCAGGCCCCCTACTGGGGATTGATCCTGCAACCTGGGCATGAGCCCTGATCCAGAATCAAACCTTTACCTTCTGGTTCATATGGCAACACTCAACTAATGGGCAACTCTGGCAGGCCTCTATTTCCTTTTAAGATTTTATATGGTTGGATATAGATTGTGCTTTATAACTTATACTAAAGGCCCTGTGCATGAAATTCATGCACAGGTAGAGTCCCTAGGCCGGGCTGGCAATTAGAGCTGATCTGTGGGGTGACCAGTGAGGCGATCAGGGGGGCCCCTGTTGCCACTCACCTTGGCCAGCCTGGGGCCTGTGGGCTGGGGGCAGCTGCTGCATTGAGCATCTGCACCCTGGTGGTCAGTGCACATCATGGTGACCGGTCATTTCAGTCATACCACTGTTCAGTCAATTTGCATATTAGGCTTTTATTATATAGGATAAGTAGTATGCAAATATAGATTAGTACAATTTCAAATATTACAGAAAAGTGTACAGAGAAAAACATTAGTCTCCTGTTTCTCTACTTCATTTCCTGAATTAATAACTTAATAGTTTAGTTGTCTTTTTATCTGTTACTGTTCATTAATATCCTTATATGAGTAGATATACATATTTTAGCATGTTTTGTTGTTATTAACCAGAGTCAGAATCATGCTGTTCATATTTTTTTTAACCCTCACATTTTACATTTATAGTCTTAGATTGGGATTGCATTTAGATTTATTCCTATCCTTTTAATGATGACTATAATGTATACCATATTTATTTAACTATTTTCCTATCAGTGGTCATTTATATGCGCAGAAGTTTTACGTTAATAAGTGCTTGAATGTATTAATTTTTTTCTCCAATGGCTATGTGTGTTGTGCCTTTATTACAAAAGTTGTAGGTCTTCCCCATGCTGAAATTATATAAAAAATCCAGCCATATGTTCTGATTGCATTCTTTACATTTAAATCACTTGGTATATACATCTAATGTCTTCTCTCCAACTGTTTGAAGTGCCAGTTTTTAACATACAGTAAATTCATAGGAGTTATAGTTGTCTCTCTGTTCCCATGAACTCTGTCCATTCCTGTCCCAACAACAAATCTTCTATTTTTCACTGTATTACAGTGATAAGTTAAAATTTTTATTAAATGTATTGGGCTGACACTAGTCAATATGATCCTGTGGTTTTCAGGTGTGGGTTTCTATGTAACAAGATCGGTCTATTGCTCCATGTGACTGTTACTCAAAGGCAAGTATTCTTCTGTCACCTTATATTAGGCCCCCCTTCTCCTCTCCCTACCCACTTCCATCTTGCAACCACCACACTGCTGTGTGTGTTCACGAGTTCCACTTTTATATCCCACATATGAGTGAAATCATATGATTCTTAGCTTTTTCTGACTGACCTATTTCATTTAGCACAATATTCTCAAGGTCCATCCTGTTGTTGTTGCAAATGGCAGTATTTCATCCTTTCCTCTGGCTGAGTAGTATTCCATTGTGTATATGTACCACATCTTCTTTCCCCACTCCTCTATTGCAGGACACTTTGGTTGTGTCCATGTCTTGGCCACCCTGAATATAATGCTGCAATGAGCTTAGGGGTGCACATATCTTTGCCAATACATGATCTTGAGATTTTCGGGTATATACCCAGGAGAGGGATTGCTGGGTCATATGGTAGCTCTATTCTTAATATTTTGAGGAATCACTACACTACTTTCCAGAGTGGTTCTACATTCCCACAAGCAGTGAATGATGGTTCCCTTTTATTCACAATCTCTCCAACACTTATTGCTTGTCTTGTTGAATGTGGCCACTCTAACAGGTGTAGTAGTATCTCATTGCAGTTTTGATTTGCATTTCCCTAATTGCTAGTAAGATGGAACATCTTTTCATATATCTATTGGCTCTTCATATGTCTTCTTAAGACAGGTGTATTTTCTGGTCCTCTGCCTGCTTTTTGATTGGGTTGTTTGTTTGTTTGGTGTAGAATTTTATGAGCTTTTTAAAATATTGGATATTAAACCTTTGTCGGAGCTACTGTTTGCAAATATCATCTCCCAACTGGTTGGCTGCCTCTTTGTATTGTTTTCGGTTTCTTTTGTTGCACAGCAGCTTTTTAGTTTGATAATAAAATAGGAATAGAAGGAAAGTATCTCAATATAATGAAGGCCATATATTATAAACCCTCAGCTAATATCATACTCAATGGTGAAAAACTGAAAGCTTTTCCTCTGATATCAGGAACAAGACAAGGATGTCCACTCACCACTTTTTTCCAACATATAGTGCTGGAAGTCTTAGCCAGAGCAATAGGCAAGACAAAGAAATAAAAGCCATCTAAATATGGAAGGCAGAAGTCAAAACTGTCACTTTTTGCAGACGACATGATCCTGTATTTAGAAAACCCTAAAGGGCCCACCAAAAAACTATTAGAAACAATAAATAACAGTGAAGTTGCAGAATACAAAATCAATGTGCAAAAAATCCACTGCCTTCCTGTATACTAACAATAAAACTTCAGAAAAAGAAATAAAAAGAACATTTCCTTTTGCAGTTGCAACAAAAAGACTAAAATACCTAGAAGTAAATTTAACAAAGAATGTGAAAGACCTATATATTGAAAATTACAAAGCATTATTAGAAGAGATTGAAAAAGACACAACAAAATGGAAAAATATCCCATGTTCATGGATTGGAAGAATCAACATAGTTAAAATGGCCATATTACCCAAAGCAATATACAAATTTAATGCAATCCCTATCAAAATCTCAATGTCATTTTTTTAGAAATAGTATGAGAAATCATCAGATTTGTATGGAATCATAAAAGACCCCGATAGCCAAAACAATCCTGAGGGGAAAAAAAGAACAAAGCTGGATTTATCATGCTACCTGACTTCAAATTATACTACAGAACTACAATAATCAAAACAGCATGGTATTGGCAGGGAAACAGACACATAGATCCATGGAACAGAATAGAGAGCCCAGCTATAAAACCACAAATATACGGACAAATCAATTTTGGCAAAGGAAGAGAAACACACAATGGAGTAAAAATAGTCTCTTCAATAAATGGTACTGGGAAAACTGAAAAGCCACATGCAAACGAATGAAACTGGATTACAGTTTGTTTTCATGTACAAAAATTAATTCAAAATGGATCAAAGACCTAAATATAATTCCTGAAACAATGAGTTACATAGAAGAAAATAAAGATAACCACACTTATGGACCTTGGTCATAGAGAACATTTTATGAACTTGAACCCAAAGGCAAGGGAAGTAAAGGCAAAAATCAATGAATGGGACTATATCAAACTAAAAATGATATGTTTTAATATCTGGAAGAACACTTCCTTTTCAGAAATGTTCAAGCCACTCTATGCTGATTTTTGTACATGAACTTTTATTGTATTTTATTTTTACCATTCTAACCATTTTAAGTGTACATTTTGGTGGCATTCAATACATTTGCGTTGTTGTGCAATCATCACTTCTATATATCCAAAACTTTTTCATCTCAAACTGAAACATTGTACCCATTAAACAACAACTCTCCATTTCCCTCTCTCCCCAGCCTCAGCAATTGCTATTCAGTTTTCTATGAATTTGACTATACCTCATAGAAGTGGAATTACTTTCGGTTTATTTCACTTAGCATAACGTTTTCAAGGTCCATCTGCCTTGTAGCATGTATCAGAATTTTATTCCTTTTTATGGTTGAGTAATATTCCATTGTCTGTAGTTACTACCTTTTTTTTTTTTTTTTAATCCATTCACCTGATGATAGATACTTGGGTTGTTTCCAACTTTTGACCATTCTGAATATGCTTCTCTGATAATGGGCATTTGAGTAACTGTTTGAGGCCTGTTTTCCATTTTGGGGGGTATACACCCAGCGTTGCTGGGTTATGTGGCAAATCTGTGTTTACTTTTTGAGGAGCAGCCGTACTGTCTTCCACAGCAGCTGCACCATTTTCCATTCCCACCAGTGACGCACGAAGGCTCCAATTTAGCTACTTCTAAAAATGCTTGTCAGTGTTTTTTTCATATTAGTGATCCTAATGTATATAAAGTAATAGCTCATTGTGGTTTTATCTTCACTTCCTAATAACTAGTGACCATATTGTCATGTGCTTATTGGGGTTTTGTGTATCTCATCTGGGCAAATGTCTCTGCAAGTCCTCTGCACACTTTGATGTGAGGCTTTTTCTGTCACTAAATCTTAGGAGTTCATTGTGTGTTTTGGATATTAATCCCTTATCAGGTGTATTACTTGTAGATGTTTCCTCCTATTCTATGGGTTGCTTTTCACTCTGTTGATAATGGCCATTGAGAAAAGTTTTTATCTGCCTATGCTTTGGTGTCACACCCAGAAAATCATAGTCAGATCCAACATCATGAAACTTGTCCTTTGTGGTTTTTCACGATGAGTTTTATGGCTTTATATTTAGTTCTTTGATCTACTTTGAATTCATTTTTGTACATGATATAAAAAAAAAAGGACCCACCTTTATTCTTTTTTGGGTATCTAGTTTTCCAAGAACCATTTGTTGAAAAGATTGCCCTTTCCCTACTGAATGTTCTGAGCACCCTTCCATACAATCATTTGACCATATATGCGAAGGTTTATTCGTGGGCTCTGTATTATACTCAATTGGTTGGTCTTTATTTATGCCTGTACCACTGTGTTTTGATTATTGTAGCTTTTGAGTACGTTTTAAAATCAGAAAATGGGAGTTCTCTCAACTTTGCTCTTCCATTTCAAGATTATCCTTGCTATTTCTAGTCCCTTGAGGTTCCACTGAACTATGTTGGGTTTTTCTATTTCTGCAAAAATGCATATTTAAGATGGTGACGGGATTGCATACAGGCTGTAGGTTGCTTTGTGTAGTATCAATATCTTAACTATATCATCTCTTCCAATGCATGAACACAGGATGTCTTTTCATTTAGTTCTATTGTCTTCTATTTCTTTCAGCAGTGTTTTGTAGTTTTCAGTGTAGAAATCTTTCACCTCCTTGGTTAAATTTCTTTTTAAGTATTTTACTTCTTTTTCTATTCTCAATCAAGGGTATGTTATTGATTTTGGAATGAGGGGAAGGGGTGGCAGAGAGAGAGAGAGAGGAGGGAGAGAGAGGAGAGAGAGAGAGAGAGAGAGAGAGAGAGAGAGAGAGAGAGAGAGAGATTGCTTCCCTCCCATTAACATGCCCCAACTAGGGATCAAACCTGAAAACTAGGTATGAGGCCTGACCAGGAATCAAACCCGCAACCTTTTGGTGTATCGGACAATGCTCCAACCAACTGAGCCACCTGGTCAGGGCAGATTTTACTCTTATTTGATGCTATTGTAAATAGAATTGTATTCTTCATTTCCTTTCTAGTTTGCTCATTGTTAGTGTAATGAAATGGAACCGATTTTTACTTGTTGATTTTATAGACTGCAACTTTGCCATATTTATTAGTTCCAACAGGTGAGTGTATGTGCGTGTCTGTGTGTGCAATCTTTACAGTTTTCTAGTTTAAAAAATCATGTCATCTTCTAGGACAAAGGCAATTTATTTCTCCCTCCCCAATTTTGATGCTTTATTTCTTTTCTAAATGCTCTGATTATAACTTTTGATATTATGTTTAATAGAAATGTCAAACACAGTCATCCTGTCTTGTTCCTGATCTTAAGGGAAAAACTTGCAGTCTTTTACCATCAAGTATGATGTTAACTATAGGTTTGTCATAAATGAGCCTTATTATATTGAAATTACTCAGCATTACAGAATAACCTCAAAATCATTTATTAAGTTCTCCTATATTGCCTAATTAAAAGTAGAATCACACTGAATCCATAGGTTAATATTGAGGATACACTGATAATAAATTTGCATTCTGTATCACAGAATATCGTCACAGGAGTTGTTACTGGACAGGAAGAAGAATGCTGGTGACTGAATATAAATTTATAATATTTATGATACTACTTTAAATGAGAAATATTCACATACTTTTTATAAGGAAAATAAAATTATAAGATTTTGTACAAAGGCAAAAACTCAAACCTATGAATTTAGGAGTCTGTAAGCATTACTATTTTTTACTACTTTTTAAAATTATTTCTTTTCTTCTAGAAGATTCCAAGAAAATGGTGACTCACCAATTGGGGCCAATGATTTAGGTAATATTTTGGTTATTAATAATACTCCATTATGAGACCTTAGAATTCTCCATGGAAATATCATTTTTCAGTTATGTGAAGTTCAAGAAGAAACAACCTGTCATGTGATCATTGACATGTGTATTTATTTTAATAGCACAGATACCATGACAAATGGAAGCAGTAGTATGTGTAGACACATGGAGATAATACAGTGTTTTTTTAATATATTTTTATTGATTTCAGAGAGGAAGGAAGAGGGAGAGAGAGACAGAAACATCCATGATGAGAGAGAATCATTGATCGGCTGCCTCTTGCATGCCCCCTACTGAAGACTGAGCCCGCAACCCTGGCCCTTGACCGGAATCAAACCTGGGACCCTTTAGTCCACAGGCAATGCTCTATCCACTGAGCCAAACCTCCTAGGGCAGTGGTCGGCAAACTGTGGCTCGCAAGCCACATGCAGCTCTTTGGCCCCTTGAGTGTGGCTCTTCCACAAAATACCATGTGCAGGCGCGCAGGTATAGTGCAATTGAAACTTCATGGCCCATGCACACAAGTCGGTTTTCGGCCTGGGTTAGTCTATTTTGAAGAAGTACTGTTGATATTTGGCTCTGTTGACTAATGAGTTTGCCGACCACTGTGCTAGGGCGATAGTACAGTTTTTAAGAGGTCCCTCAAATCAAACTTTCTCAATTGCTGTGTTTATTTGTAGGTTGAAATATATAAAACCTAACTTGATTTCCATGTGATAGTATTATTTTTGTAATGGCAATTTGTAAATAAATTTCCTTTCTATTCTTATCTTGTAGCCATTCATAGCCTTAACCTACTATAAGTTGGGCTAGTTTTTTTCTCTAATAGGCTGGTGTATCATACTTTATTTAGGCTCACATAGTTCACACAATATATGTTAAAGCAGTGGTTCTCAACCTTCCTAATGCCGCGACCCTTTAATACAGTTCCTCGTGTTGTGGTGACCCCCAATTTCACTGTGACAAGTTGAACATAATTAAAGCATAGTGATTAATCACAAAAACAATATGTAATTATATATGTGTTTTCCGATGGTCTTAGGCGACCCCTGTGAAAGGGTCGTTCAACCCCCAAAGGGGTCTCGACCCACAGGTTGAGAACCGCTGTAAAGGAAAGGATCAAATATGGCTGTGGCAGTTACATGTAATATAAAGATTTTTGATGAATAAATGAAGAAAAGTATGTATTACTTTTTTCACATTAGACTAGTTTAGTAAGATTGGTCTTTTTATAAAGGCACCTTAGGTCCGCTAAGTCTTCCTTCTGAACACTGTTGTCAAAGGGTCATTTTGCCAGTAAATTCAAAGCCATTTTTAATTTATTAAGTACTTAATAATCTGTTTATGAAGTAAAAAGAGCAGAAGTAAACATGACATATGCTTTGACCTAGAAGAATATAAGAAAAATAATGGCAGTGTGGAAGCAGAGGGACTACTGAACAGCATTTCTAATATTTAAGATTTTATTGTATTATTTATTGCTCTCTGGACAGTCAAAAATGCATGTTCATGTTTCTATGCATAATTTATCCATGTGCCCTGGTGTTTCATTTCCTTTCCTAGAATGTTCTTAGTAATGAAGATTGTGTCTTAATTTTGGGGTGGGGTTACATGAGGAAGGATTGATAAGATAAGGTATTATTTGTGAAGAGTGCAAAATAGATCTATGTAATCAATTAATAGAACTTCATTCACGGCTTATTCCACAGACTCACTTTTGGGGAACAATGTGAATGAAATTTCTATCAAAATCATAAGAATTATAGATTGAATAGTGGATTAAACCAACTAGAATGGTATAATATATTCTTTAAATGATTTTCCTCTAATATAGTAAACTCTAATTTTTATAATAATGTTTCCTAATTTTTATAATATTCCAATTTTTGTAACCTGGTGGGGTTACTACAGCACAAACCAGTAACAACTGAGGTCCCTATTAAGAGTTTCACAGGTTGGACCCTAAGCCTGGAATCTATTAGAAAGGTTCTATGGTCACAATGAGCTGGATAAACTACACTGATAAACTTTTTCTTCACTGTAATTTATAGATGATCTCATCAAAATTGAAATGTGTCAACTATTTGAGACCCAGCATTCTCTCTCTCTCTCTCTCTCTCTCTCTCTCTCTCTCTCTCTCTCCTCTCTCTCTCTCTCTCTCTCATTCAATAACTTTCAAACTGTTTTTATTTTTTCTCAGATGGAGGACTCATTGCAGTGGTGGTTCTTACTGTACGTAAGTTTCCCAGACTTGGATATCATTAAATCAAAATAGTAATGTGTATAAATGCATTTTTAATTATTTTTTTAGTTCCTATAGTTTTTATGGCTTAGAATGAAGTAACCCAGTCTAGAAATCCCTGACCTTTTATATGATAATAGAGGCCCAGTGCATGATATTCGTCCATGGAGGGGGGTGGTCCTCAGCCTGGCCTGCACCCTGTTGCAATCCGGGACCACTAGCTCCTAACTGCTGGCTTACCTGCCTGCCTGATCACCCCTAACACTCTGCCTGCCTCATCACCCCTAACCACTCTCCTGCCTGCCTGTTCGCCCCTAACTGCTCACCTACCTACCTGATCGCCCCTAACTGCCTCTGCCTTGGCCCATGCTTGTCCGGAAGGATGTCCAGAATGACGTCCAGAAGTTCGTTAGGCTGTCTGGTCTAATTAGCATATTATGCTTTTATTATTATAGATTCTACCCTGTGTTTGGTTATTTATATTCTCTTGTAGTCTATAGGTCCACTTAGTAACAAATCCTAAATATCGCAAATATGTTTTGAGTAATATTCTAAATTAAGCAAGGACTCTTCTCTGGCTTACTGTGCACTTTTTAAGTGATTCCAGAGAATTGCATTTCGACAGTGAAGAGTCCAAGTAGAATATGAATGTATATGGGCTTAAATAAAATCATATTTCTGCCCACTGAAATGTAACCAACATTCATTTCTTCTGCTGGATTTTGAAAGTTGGTATTAGTTTTTAGAGTTACATGTCATTTGTTTTCTGGTTTCTTGTAGTTCTTGGCGTTGCAGTAGTTGGCACCTGTGCATATAAATGTCTTCACCTCAGGAAAAAACAGTACATTAAACATGTTTCTTGAACTTATTGTTGCTTCTCACTCTTGATGTACTTGTGCAGCTTTTGTTTGCACTCTGTATTGCGTGCTGCCTTGTTTCCAATGTGCTTGTGTGAATGTGCTGCATTTCCTTTCTAAATATTTTCACCTACTTTCAATATTATTGTAATAAGACTAAGCTGTGTAGATTCATTTTAACTATTGTGACTGTAAGAAAAATTCCTTTGGGGGGGTTGAGGTTTAAGTTCTGCAGAAAATCATGGCTCATTGTAGTGCCTCCCCTACCCTAGGTTTACTCTATTCCCACAGTGGATTGGAAGCCAGGACTAAATTTAAAGCAGTTCACTGTAGAAACTGACAATTCTATTCACTGAAATTTTTAGGATAAAAGCTTCCACTTGTCTGTATATCTGAAGTCGTTGTAAGAAGTTTTGTAGGTGTCTTATTCAGATCCCCAATTTGATTTCTTTTCATTTAGAGTTGTTATTTATACATGTTAAACTGGGGAATTAAAAGCAACATTGTTTGACTTTCCTCTTATGTTCTCCTACTTAACTAGGTTGCAATAAAGCTCAAGGTTAAACATAAAGTTGCTGAGAGGGGTAAATTACCAAGGCACTCATTAACTTTATCTGCCTTTTTATCTATAAAAATAAAAAAGTGGGGAATTTCAAATAGAAAAAAAATGTACAGATATATTTTTTTCTAAGGAGAATAGAATTTATAAGCATCACACTTAAATTTTAATTAAATAACTTGCAATGTAATAAAAGACTTAGAATAAGTCCTCAAGTCTAGATCAAGACTGAAATATTTGACTTTCAGTCATTTGTTTTCCCCTGTCATTTTGGAGATAGTTTTGGAATCAAACTAATATTTTTTAAGACTTCTTGTATGTGTGGTTTTATCATAAATGTTTCTTTCATATTAATCGTTGGCTTTGAGCTATGTAATAAGAGTACATTCTTCACTCACAAAAGGCTAAAACCTTTTTTTATACCATTGTTTATTTTTTTTAAAATACCCACAGTGCCTCCATTCGAATCTTATATCATACTGTAGAAGTCATGACTCTCTAACTGTAGTGTATTTTTAACATTACATATATACAGCAGTCTAAGGAGGCAGTGCTCTCTGTTGGAATGTTTTTACAATACCAAACGGTTCATGTTGAAATAACTTCTAAAGGTAGCAAAATAGCTGTGTGTCCCTCACTTTCTTGAAAACATCACTGCATCAAAATACTTAAAGGTTCTTAAACAAACATGAATCAAACCCTCTAGCTACCAGGTAAGGGCTCTATTAAAGGTGAAGAGGTGGCTGAGCGCTGTAGCCCTGGATTCAAGGCTCAGGACCACAACTGACCTGAGGTTCCATGTCTGCTGAGCTCCAAGTGCTGCTGCTGCTGGGCCTGGACTCCTGTGAGTAACCAGGTGGAGACCACCATGGATGTGCGAGTGTTCTTGAAATATGAATAAGCACCTTCAAGTTTATGAGCAAATGTTTCTCCTGTTTTAGGTAATTGGATTTTTTAAAGACTCCTCATCTTGTGTACATGCTCCAGAAAGGAGGTGGGGTAACACTTAGCTTTACCTGCTTTTCTTTAGGAAAAGTAAAGATTTGTATTATATCTCTACACTGTTTGGTGTCCATAATCTCTCCTAAAAAAAAATGGCTGCCATCGCCTTAGAAACTAATTTCTGTGATTCTAACATATATACAGATGCTTCTTTATTCCTGAGGGTAACTCTGGAAGCAGGGTACTAGGCATAGAGAAGCAAACATTGCTGTTACAACTTGGTACCAAATGCCTTGATGTACTTATGATGATTTGGAATAAAATTACCCATCTACAGCCTTCATATTAAAGTAGGAAATTAGCATAAGGACTCATTTTTAAGATTAGTAAACACATTAAAATCACTTATTGAAAATGGCCATGAGGTAAGAGATTATCTATCGTACCGTATATAATATGGGGAGCTACTTATTCTAAGTTACAATCAAGAGTTTGGGAGCAGATTCTACACAGGCCAATGGGAAAGGCAATTTCTTGGTAAAAGCTAAGTGGTGTCTTTTATCTCAGGGACAAAGGTTCCTAGGAGAAGGGCAGTCAGGGCCTCCCAGTCCTCTCTTACCTGCTTGACCTCTGGGATTCCTTGAGCCTAAACCAACCAGTTTTCAGACTGTTATGAGTTTCAAGATATCTGCAGCTCTCACGGTTATTTTAATGAATGCTGAGGTTAATATAAAATAACTGTCGTGAGAAATTCTGTTTTAGATTTTCATTGTCTTCAAATAGCTTCATTGTTTTATCAAATAAATGTTTCTTAAAATTTATATCAGGGCTTATTTATCTCTTTTATATATATTAGATTTCTATTTTAAAGTGGATTTGAATAAAAAGATTCTACTAGTATAGAAAATCAAATTAATTGCCTGTGAAACACAGAAAAAGGAAGTGGTGTTGGAGAATTCAGTGACAGGCCTACCCTTTGCCTCCCTCCCCACCACAGTCCTCAGGACCTGGCTCTGTCCCAATGGCAGTCCTGTGACAGTGGTGGTTCACAGAGGTGGCCTCCCACCAAGAGAAATATTCTAATATGCAAACCAACCTGGAGCCCTTGCACTGGGAGGTGTCCCTGAAGTGCCTGCTGTGAGGAGCAAACTGTGAATCACTGGCTGGGCCATTTTAGCTTTAGTCTGTCTGCGATGGTGCATTCACTGAGGCAGGGACTACGGCTGCATTTTCCAATTTAATGGTTATTAATAGTTAACCATTCCAATTTAATAGTTAATAATCCAATCAGGACTGCAAAAGATGTGCTGTCAATACACACCAGATTTCAGAGTTGGTAAGAAAATGTAAATTGCATGTATATTGGGTTAGGTAAAATATATTGAAATTCACTTTCCCATTTCTTTTACTTTTTTATGTGGCTTCTAGAAAATTTAAATTACCCAGGTGACTCATTATATGTCTTGGACAGTGCTGGACTAGAATGATAGATTTTAGAAAGATGCCCATTGTTACAACTAAAGGACAATGTCAACTTTAGGTTTTTAGGAGGATCTCTTGCCAGAACACATGATTTCCCTCACAATGGAGGTAAATGAGGCATTACTGAACCTGAATATTGTTGAAATTGGTACCGTCTTAAAATTTTATCTTAGAGCCAGATTTTAAATTGTGTTATTAGGAAAGCACATGTTTCTCTCCAGTCTTTCCCACTGGAACTAAATTAAAATGAGAAAACATGTGCTAAGTGCTTAAATGTAGCAGCTCTCTATTTCTTGGTTTAAATGGAATAAAAAATACAACACAGTATAGAAGAAGAGTAAGACTAGTGAATCGTTGAAATTACTTAAAAAGAACGATTTCTTTCTAGTTCAGGGCTCAAAGGTTTCTTTTCCATTGTCCATTCTCTAAACAGGCTTCTGGAATTTAATTTCTGTTCTTAACTATGTTTGTCTCCGATGCAGTCTCTTTACCTTGCCTCGTAGGGGAAACAGAGGTCACTGCTACACACAGCACTTAGCAGAATAAATCCACCACCCCAGCACCACAGACACACTAAATGGTTTCCCAATCCAGTGTATCAGTTTATCTTTTCATCTGTTAAAATGTTAAAATAAGCAGTTAATTTGTATAGCTAAAATTTTTTAAAAAGTATGGAGGACTCACATAAAATTAAAAATACAACTACCAGATGACCAGCAATTCCACTTCTGGGAATATATCCAAAGCAAATGAAGCTGCTATGTGGAAGAATAGATATCTGCACCTCCCTGTTTAATGCAGCATTGTCTGCAATAACGAAAACATGGTAGAACCTGTGTCCATTGACATGACTAGGTAAAGAAAAGGTTATTTATCTATGTCCTGCCATTTGCAACAACATGGCTGGACCTTGAGGGCATTATGTGAAGTGAACTGAGTCATACAGAGAAGGACAAAGAGTGTTGACCTCACAGATAGGAATCCGAAAACCAGACACCTCCAAAAAGAAATCATATTTGTAGTTGCCAGAGCCAAGGGTTAGGGGGCCAGGGAAATTGAATGAAGTTGGTCAACAGTTATAAATTGAGCAGGTACTGGAATGTAATGTAGGGCATGATGACTATTATTAGTAATAGTGTATTGTATATTGGCAAGTTGCTAAGAGAATAGATTTTAAATACTCTGATCACAGGGAAGAAAAATGTTTTTGGTAAGTATGTGAGGTGAGGAATGTTACTTAAATTTATTGTGGTAGTTATTTCACAATACACACGTTCTTAAATCATCATGCTGTATATCTTAAATTTATACAATGATATATGGGAATTATGCCTCAAGGAGTCACCAATGCTGTGGGTCCTCAGAATACACTTTGAGGAGTGAAGCCTTGTAGAAGCAAGGTATAGACAAGTGGTTCTCAACTCTGGCTACTCCTGGGATATACACATTAGCATCACCCGGGGTGAGTTTAAAACAAACAGCAAACGGTAATGCCCAGGTCCCATTCCCAGAAGAGTTAAGCCAGAACCTGTAAGGGTGGCGGCTAAGCGTCACTCTATAAAGGCTCCTTGGGTGAATCTATTCAAAATGTAGGGAGGAACCGTCACATTAGAATAAACCCAAAATACAGCTTTCTTGTGTCCAAGGAAAACCAGCGTCCCCAAAATATGGACACACTAGTCTTTTTGGTGCCCCCCTGAAACTGTATGACAGCTTCTCAGTGAGGCCTGGGCCAACACCTCATGTGAGGAATTACTGGGCTCGAGACTTAACACATTATTTCATCTAAGGTTGTGCTCAGCTCTGCTGTCTCGGGCTTATTAGGAACTCCTCAGCCTTTACTTCCACAGGTGGGAATTACTGCCAGTACAGCCTGCACAAGGCCTCAGTGTGCCTTCCATCCAATACTCCCTCCCACTTACAAACCTATAGCCAACCATATGGTACATCTTATCTAAGAGGGACCCACAGCTGACAAAACATTTTCTATCTACTTGGAGAGCATGGCCTCGAATACCAGATTCAAGATGTGTCCAAAAGAAACAGACTACAGCCAAAACCGGTTTGGCTCAGTGGATAGAGTGTCGGCCTGTGGACTGAGGGGTCCCAGGTTCGATTCCGGTTGGGGGCATGTGCCTGGGTTGCGGGCGCATCCCCAGTGGGAGATGTGCAGGAGGCGGCTGATCGATGTTTCTCTCTCATCGATGTTTCTGGCTCTCTGTCTCTCTCCCTTCCTCTCTGTAAAAAATCAATAAAATATATTTAAAAAAAAAAAAAAGAAAGAAACCGACTACAAAGACTTAATCACATTTTGAAGGACATGAGAATTCTCAATGGTGATGTATGTGTCAGATGATGGTGGGAAGTCTTGTGAGATAGAGAACAACGATGAGGGATCCCCGGCGGCAGGAATTGCTTGGGGTGTCAGGTGAACTGATAGCCCCATCAGGGGTCTGTGCCTTGGTGGAAGGACAGTGTTCCTGCCCTCCCCCCGCCCCACTTCCTCCCTCTCTTCCTCCCAGGCCTTAAGAGGAGAGGCTTCATCCTGGCCAAGGAAGCATTTGGACACCCTCCAGGGGTGGGCAAACTTTGTGACTCGAGGGCCACAATGGGTTCTTAAACTGGACTCAGAAGAAGGAGCTGCGGCCGTGTTTACTGCTGCTGGTGAAGGAGCGGAGGGGAGAGCAAGAGAACCCTCCGCTCTTTCGCTCTTTCGGCTCCGCGGGCCGGATAGAACAGCCGAACGGGCCGTAGTTTGCCCACGGCTGCCCTAGACCAATGGTTCTCAACCTTGGCTGCACATTAGATTCACCTGGGAATCTTTTTAAAATCCTGACTTCTGGGCCTCATCCTTCGGAAATTCTGTTTCTTTGTTACTAATGTTGTGGCCCCACCCCATAACAAAGAAATAGAATTTCCGGAGGATGAGGCCCAGATATCAGGATTTTAAAAAGATTCCCAGGTGATTCTAATGTGCAGCCAAGGTTGAGAACCACAGCCCTAGACCCGTGATCAGCAAACTGCGGCTCGCTAGCCACATGCGGCTCTTTGGCCCCTTGACTGTGGCTCTTCCTAAGCCTTAGGACAGTGATGGCGAACCTTTTGAGCTAGGCGTGTCAGCATTTTTAAAAACCCTAACTTAACTCTGGTGCCGTGTCACATATAGAAATGTTTTGATATTTGCAACCATAGTAAAACAAAGACTTATATTTTTTATATTTATTTTATATATTTAAATGCCATTTAACAAAGAAAAATCAACCAAAAAATGAGTTCGCGTGTCACCTCTGACATGCGTGTCATAGGTTCGCCATCACTGCCTTAGGAGAACCCTAATTAAGTTAATAACAATGTACCTACCTATATAGGTTAAGTTTAAAAAATTTGGCTCTCAAAAGAAATTTCAATCATTGTGCTGTTGATACTTGGCTCTGTTGACTAATGAGTTTGCTGACCACTGCTAGACTATGCAATACTCCTTTCAGTCTTGACTGCTGTGTTCAGTGCAGGACAACAAGCCTCCTCCAAACTACTGGATCCTGTTTACCTCCCCTGCCACAGCCACGGTTCAGAAAAAGGACTGGAGGAACTATTTTGTGAGTTACAATGGACCTGTGGGTTTTCTGGAATAAGACTCTTTTTATTTAGTTGCTCACTTCTGAGAACACCTTTCCTTTGACAAAAGAAGAAATGGGAATGGTTAGGTAATATTCATCAATCTCTCTTATCTACTCAGTACTTTAATTTATGCCACACAGTCTTATGCCCTACATAGCTACCACAACCACAGGAAAAAAACATTCTAGTGAACTTGTAATTTACGTGTCAGGCTAGCACTGTGATTATCAGCAAATGCATCCTGGGTAGTTCGACCCTCCTGCAATGCAGAGTGCAAGAGGTGCCTCTGTAAACAATGGCTGCTAGATTCTGGTTATGAATTGGATCCCAATTAACTGCAAGGAGTCCTTTGGGGCAGGTATAGTTTTCTCATGGTCAACAGTTTTACACATCACCTCCACACCGAGTGACGTATATGCTCAGCTAAGAATCAAAACATGGTGGTGTTCAGGGAGGAACAGTAAATTCCATGATTTATTGAACCCAGTACATCTCAGATGCAGAATTGTGTAAACATATATGGAGTTTTGTAATTCCAGAAGGAGCGTTTGAGTTTTGTACTGAGAGCTTCCGTTTCCTCACCAACCTCTCATTCCTTACCCTATGTGATAGAGGTTCTATCTGCATCATTCTATGAACAAAATAGATGTGGATACAGAAACTGGATTATTACAATTTTATTTATTACCTAATTCCAGATGTAACTTGTGTTTATAGAGAAAACGAAAAAGCACAGAGAAAATGAAATATGCACAATCCTTTCAACTAAGTTAATTTGGTATATTTCCAACTAACTTCTTTTATGTGTACCAATACACACTCTGTTTTATAAAGGAAGTGCCAAAGGTCACATGCTGATTTGGAGTCTGCAAACCTGTCAGTTACATTGATATTTTTACACTGCATGCTGCATAGGATTCCCATAAATTCCTTACTACTGTTACCAGACAATTAGCATTTCATATGTTGCCAAAATTTTACATCTTTGCTCACAGCTCTGATGATATCCTTGAGATAAACTCTAAACAGAAGTGGTGATGTAAAAGTCATGTCCATTGTAAAACTTTTAACATACAACAAAGTTATATTAAAAACTGAACATTTGAGGATGCTGCTGGTCCCAATGCGTTTACTCACAATTGCTGACATTTTGATGCTTTGCCAACTAAAGAACAAAATGTCAGCTCCTTTCGTATGCTCTTTAATATCCCTCCTTACTCTTTTTAAAAACCAGTCTTACAGATTTACTCCCGACTCTACCAGTAAATCTTGCTCATTCTTAATGTTCCAGAATTGAGATGGTTTCACCACAAAAGTTCTCCCTCTTATCAATTCCTACTCATCCCACCAATAATGGCATTAATCACACTCAGGAATTTGACACTTGACACACCAGTGTCCTTACCCTTTTCCAGACGTGTATTTAGTTCTGAAATGGCAAGGGTCTTATAGGTTGAGACCCAATACCCTTAAGGCACGGTATTTAATAATGTACCTTCCCAGGGGCCTCTCAAGGGACTAGGGGCAGAAGCATTTATATTGGGGTTGGGGGTGCAGTGGACAAACTATCTTAGTGATTATGAAATCTACCAGGCCTTGAGAGGATTCAGTGGCAGACCTTCAACCACGGAAATCTCAACTATTGTCCCTAATTATGCCTGATTAATGCCAAATTTGAGCAAAGGCCCTGGCTCTGTGATCTGTGGAAGTGGGGTGTCCACCAGTGGAAGAGGGGAATCCCTTTCCCACTGGGGGCTCAGGGTCGGCTCCTTACGATATCTCGAGAAAAAGAATTTTCTGAGACTAGATCTGGAGGCCTCGGGACAAAAGTGGAACCGTAGGGGTGCTGGCACCTACCCAACCTGCTGTCTGGGCTCTGGGCTTTTATTTTCAGGTCCATGCGCTTTAGTCTTGGATCCTGGCGTCCTGGAAAGAAGCAAGGACGGCTGGGCCAGCTCTCCTTTCCTTTCCATCCTTCTTGAGTGAGGTGTTAACTGCCTGGTTAAGGACCAGGCACTGACCCCCCATTTCTAGGAAACCTTGGCCTTGCTTCCAGCAGCGGGAGCCTGAGCTGCCGGTGGACCCAGTTGGATGAGACCTTGGCCAGGCCACGCCCCGTACCCTCCTCGGCTAACACACAGCCCTGGGCCCTCCGCCCCGCCTTGGAGCCCGCCATTGGCCCCGCCCCAGCGTGACGCAATGGGCCGGACCACGCCCACTAACGGCAACGCACTTGACACTTTTTGAGTCTGGGGATTGTTGTGTGTGGTAGCCGCCCTCAAAACCACAAAAACACCGTGCCCCTCAAGTTTCCCGTTGATGTCCAGAACAATGACGGCATCTTACCAGCCGCGCAGGGCATCCTCCCGCCGCCTGGAGAGTCCCTTCTCTTGGGGCTTCCTGGGGACCCTAGTGCTGGCCCTAGAGCTCCTGCTACCCACATGCTCAGGTAGGGAAGGGAAAGGGTGTCAGCTCTGGAGGGAAACTAGAGCGGGTAGGGGAGCTGGTCTACAGGAGCGGAGGGCAAAGGGAACTTTGCTTGGTGTGTGGGGGAGGAGGCTCTGGGCTTGTAAACCCAGGTGATGTGAGTTCAGGGTAGAAGCCTTAGCCACAGATCCTCCGGGTTGTTCTGTGGGGGACCCAGGAGGGTGGGGACACCATAGGGCCCTCGGTGAGGGTGGTTAAGGTGGTAGGCACAGAGCCTTGCAGAGCCCTGGGTGCAGTCAGTGTTTGTCTGGAGCCAAGCTGTGTCCCTAGCAAAAGCTTGCAGGTGTTTGAGGACTAAGCTAATCAAGATGCTGAGAGATTAACAAAGAACATGTATGCATATATGTATAACCCACGGACATGGGAATGCCTAGAGTGGGGCGGGAGCAGGATGGATGGGGGCAGAAGGGCGGCAGAATGAGGAACAACTAATAATACTGTCAACAATTAACAAAACGAAATGGGAAGCCCTGAGCAGGTGCTGAAGGTGCGGGCCTGCTCCTCAGTGCCCAGTGTGTGGGGTGTTGCTTGGGCCGGTGCTGGGCCTGTGACAAGGCTTTGCCCTGTGTCCCCTGGGCTTAGTGAAGCCTTGGTGAGTGGGGTGCTGCGCCCACTGGGTTGGGCTAGGGGAGCCCAGGCCGGGTGTTACCAGGCATATGCTTTACAGAAGGGTCCAGGTCAGGAGTGCAGGGTGTGGGGCAAGGAAGCTCACTGCTTGCTTTGTATGGGGTTTGGGGAGCACGAGTTACCCAGAGAGCCCTTAAGTGAGAGCGAGCTCCAGGGCCTGGGGTTTAGGAGGATTGGGAAGGACACGCAGTGCTTTTTGTACAAAAAGGTAACAGGCTGCTTGTTGCCCCCAAACCATATTGGTATTGGTTTCCAGGCTGTTGCTTTTTTATTTTTAAACCATGGCGTCATGTTCTAATTTCCATGCAATATAGACAATATCCTATGCTATTCCCAATGTCCTTAGGGCAATGTGTTTTCTTTTGTTCATTAGTTTGGGGCCTGTTTGAGGGGAAGTTAGAAGCAACCAAGAAAATACTGGTAGCAAAACCTAGTGAGAAATGAATCATAATAAATAAACAATAAATAACATCAATAGGCTTTTCCCCCTGTAGCTGGAGACCATCCACTAAGTTTGATTCGTGTTTCACTGAATATATATTCTATAAAACATAATACAATAAAAGGACAACCATTTTCTATTTGGATGCATTTCAAACTGTCTTTATATGCCATGTGTTTCTATGCCCAAGTGATTTTTAGGATCCTATTACATACACAGTTTGTATGCTGCATTCTCTCCTTAGGAGAATTCATTCAATAAAGATTTGCCGTGTATGAGCCAGGCCCTCTGCTGGTTCTGGGGACACACCGGTGACCAATTACAAACCATTCCTAGTTACATGATCCTTATTTGACACTTAGCCTGTTTGCACATGCACACACATGAACATTAACAACGACTGTGTTTTGCTCACTGTTAGATCCCCAGTGCCAGGCGCACAGTAGGCAATCAATAAAGATTTGCTGAAATGTACTGGGACTGGGGGACAGTAGCCAGACCACAATGCTAGTGTTATAACCCCAGGCAGGTGCCCTGGAGGAAGGAGCATGCTTCTCTGAGAGCATTTAACAAATGGCGGTTGGGAGGGAAGGCTTTTCTGCTCAGAGGCCACACTCTGCCGCTTTGGGGCTTCTGCACTTGTGTCGGCCTGCGGACTAAATGGCCCTGGGTTCTATTCTGACCAAGAGAGCCATGCCCAGGTTTTGGGCTCAATCCCCAGCAAGGTGTGTGCAGGAGGCAGCCAATCGATGATTCTCTCTCATCATTGATGTTTCTATCGCTCTCCTTTCCTCTCTGAAATCAATAAAAATATATTTTTTAAAAAAATATATGGAACACTATGTTCATTGCAGCATTATTTGCAATAGTTAAGACATGGAAGCAATCTAAGTGTCCTTCAACAAATGATTGGATACAGAGGGAGAGGTACATATATACAATGGAATACAACTCATCCATAAAAAATGATTAAATACTGCCGATTGCAACAACATGGATGGATCTTGTGAGGATTATGCTAAGGAAATAAGTCAACCAGAAAAGGACATGTTAACTAGTAAGTTCCAGAAAAATGAACTATAATATTCAGTAGAAGCTAACAGCTTTTTTTTTAAAGCAACAAATGAAAAAAAACAAAGAAACAAAAAAAACAACTCACAAATGGTAACGTGGTGGGGAAGAGGTTAAAAGGAAGTGAAGGAAGAAGACTAAACTTCACAATAGAGTATACAGATGTCCTATTACAACATTGTGCACCTGAAATTTACATAATGTTAAAACAGTCACATATTTTTTGTTCTTTGGTAGAAGTGTGTGTGTGTGTATATATATATGTGTGTGTATATATGTATATATATGTATATATATAAAGTTTAACATCAACCTGACATAAGGCCAATCCAGGGAATAAGAAAAGAGAGGTTTCTCAGGGATCAGCATAGATCTAGCTCCTTTCTTAATCCTTAATCTTATAGGAGGGACCTCTGCATGCTTTTAGCCCTTCAGGATTTTACTGATGTGTCTCCATCACATTATTTTATATGCTAATTCTATCAGATTTGTTAGGTTTTCAAGCCCACAGACAATTAAAAGGAAGAGGAGTGGCCGACGTAGAAATGATACTATTCTAGGAAGAAGAAAACTACCCCAAAAAATCCAGAAATAAAAAAATTCTAACAGCATAGCAATATAGTAACACAGCTTAAACAGCAACCTCAGAACTTTTGTGGCCAAACATGATCCATTGATTAGTGAAGGAAGACTAGATTATACTTAAAATAATGTTAAATTATAAATTTTGACATTTAATTGACCTTTAATCAACTCACTAATGTGAAACATATGACATGAAAGTCTTATATTTTAAAATAGTTTAGTCCACATTTATTTTGACCTATGAAATCCACGATGCTTATGTAAGAGTCAGCACTTACCATAGCATTTCTTGAGCACACAGGGGCACAGAGTGTAGTAGGAAAAGAAAGCATTTGATCCCTGACCTCTAGGAACATGCCTCCTGAGAGGAGACTGAGCCTGAAGTAACAAGCCATCATAAGTTTGTGTTTCAAACTGTGGAAGAGTAATTTGATCAAGGGCTGTAAAGCCTTCTTAGGGGAGAGGTGAATGTGAAATGAACTCAGCAAAAAAAAAAAAAAATGGGAAAGATGCATATCTATAAATATTTATTAAACCAAAAATATTGCGGCTGTCTCTTGTTGAAAGAATATTCAGCTTATGCCCCAGAAATCCAAAAGCTAATAGGATGTTCTTTAAAGCAAGCACAGCACCTCATCTGGTAAAAGCCTGGCACAATCCCTTAAAGTCTTGCCAAGGACCTTCCATTTATTCTGGAAGGCCATAATTTGTGACTGGTGAGAAAGAGGAAATACTTCACTTTCATGTTCTTCTTTTGTTATGTCCAGATGCCTGTGATGACCTACTAACATTCCAATCTATGAAACCCAAGGGTTATCCTGAACCCCCTTATCATCCAGGGGACACAGTGGAATATGAATGTCGCCCAGGATACAAGCATCGTTTTCCTGTTCTTTCCATCTCTGCTGTTTGTCAGCCTGACAACACATGGGCACCTCTCCAGGAGGCTTGTACAAGTAAGTACACAATATTTTTATTTTTATTGCTCTAAAGATTTTCACACATGGTAGACTCCGTATTTCACTATTACCATGATGGCTTTCTCATGTGGATGTAGATTTTAGGTAGCACTGTATTTTTGCAGGCCTTGAAAGTCTCCTGGAAATTTTTTATTTGGCTGTTAATGCTCTGGGTAAATGTGAATCTTAAGTTTAGCCATTAGTGGCAACATGGATGGACCTCAAGAATATTATGCTAAGCGAAATAAGTCAGTCAGAAAAAGCTAAAAGAACTGTATGATTTCACTCATATGTGAGATAGAAAACTGAAACTCATAGACACAGACCACAGTTTGGTGGTAACCAGAGGAGAGAAAGGGGGTTTGTGGAAGTAGTACAGGGTAAGGGGGACTAAATTTATGTGACAGAAGATGGTTTGACATTGGGTGGTGGGCACACAAAGCAATATATAGATCATACATCATAGAAATGTACACTTGAAGCCTATGTGTGCTTATTAACCAATGTCACCCCGATAAATGTAATAACAATAAATAAGAAGAAAAATATTTCTATCAATTTAATAGTGCAGTGTAGAATTTGTATTTTGATTCAAATCGGTTTTGAAATTGGTATAAACAAATGTGAAAATTTTCCTTTTAGAAAAGTCATGTCCACAGCTAGAAGAACTACTAAATGGGCAAATAAAGTACAAAAATGGAAATCTGGAGTTTGGTACAGAAGCTCAGTATGGTTGTAATGAGGGGTAAGTAAGCTGCTCCTTGGAGAAAGAAGGTAAATGTTGCTGCTTCCATTTTTGGTTTGGTTCTCTTCTCAAGCGTTTCCATTACGTTGATCTCATCTTGCTTTCTGTGGAACAAGTTATACTTACAGCCAATTAACCCTTGGGCTTTTTATGGAGACTGAAAAGCTGTGCAATAAATAGAAAGAAATTTAAATTAAAGAAAGACAAAATTGTATCATACTATCTTATCCTAAGAAAACCCTAATATGCAAATCGACCAAACAGTGGAACGACCGGTCGCTATGATGTGCACTGACCACCAGGGGACAGATGCTCAATGCAGGAGCTGCCCCCTGGTAGTCAGTGCGCTCCCACAGGGGGAGCACCAGTCAGCCAGAAGCTGGGCTCATGGCTGGCGAGTGCAGCAGCAGTGGCAGGAGCCTCTCCTGTCTCCGCTGCAGGCAGGCGGTAAGGAGCAAGGGGTTCCAGACTGTGAGAGGGCACAGGCCGGGCTGAGGGACACCCCCCAGTGCACGAAATTTCATGCACCGGGCCTCTAGTAAATAATGATAAGTCTATTTTAGTCATTAAAAATGTAGTAACTGTGATGACATGGTCCTACATTAAACTATAATAGATCAAAGGGTGGAAAGAGAGATGGGGAATTAATCAGTTAACAGAAGGAAGGGCAGGAACTAATGAAATATGTGTTGAAACTGAATGAACTCCAGAGGTACTTCAGAATAATGTGAATATAAGAGCTAGTATAGCTCCTATTCATTAAGGGGTAGCTGACCACCAAATTTCACCGCATCCTGCTTCCACATGAATGTTCACGCTGTTGTCAACAAATAATCCCAAAGCAGCAAACACTTCTTCCTACAGACTATACACATATCCCAGAACTAGCCCCACTTACCCTCTTCTGCCCCCTTATCTATAGACAATGTGAATTCCTTCAAAATAACTTACATCTTTCTACTCAAAGCTGTAAAAGAACCTCATTAAACCAGGATGGCGGAAATGCTTGCCTTCATCTCCCTGCTGCTGGTGGTTTAAACTGCATGCCCCAGATCTGGTTTTGCTGGTGACCATATGGCTAGTCAATAAATCTGTCCCTTCAGAAAATCTGGCTGTGAAGGGTTTTGTTTCACAACTTTATCCACTTTGTGGTTAGAGAAAATACATTACATGATATATATATATTTTTAAACCTATTGATTAGTTAATATTAATTTGTGGCTCAAAGTATGGAAGATGTCCCATGTGCATTTGAGAGGAATTTGAATTCTGTTCTATGGTGCTCTATGTCTGTGAGATCTAGTTGTTGAAGTCCTCTATTTTCAGTCTTACTTATTTCAGTCTGTTGTGCAATCTATCATTGTGAGTGGGATATTGAAGTCTCCAACTATTACTGGAGAAATGCCTGTTTCATTGAAATGTGTATTTCTCTCTACAGTTGTGCCAGCTCTTGCTTCATGTATTTTGAAGGTCTTTATTTTGTGCATAAATGTTTATAATTATTATATCTTCTTGCAGTATGTGAAACTGATTAAAATATAATGTGCTGCTTGTGTCTTACAACCTTTTCTGATTCTAAGTCTATTTTGCCTGAATTAGTATAGTGATGCTACCCTCTTTTGGTGACAATTTGCATGGAAGATTTTTTTCCACCCTTTCACTTTGCACTTGTTCATCTCTTTGAATCTCAAGTGAGTCTCCTGTAGACAGCATATAGTTGGATCTTTTGTTTTTATCCATTCTGCCCATGTCTGCCTTTAGATTGTGGAATTTAATCCATTTAAATTTAAAGTAATTATTGCCCGGCCAGAATTGCTTAGTGATTAAGTGTCAAACTGTGAACCAGGAAGACACATTTTTATTCCCTGTCAGGGCAGATGCCTATGTTTCAGGCTTGATCACCAGTGAGGGACATGGAGGATGCAGCTGATCAATGTTTCTCTCTCACATTGATGTTTCTTTCTCCCCCTCTCTCTAAAATAAAATAACACATATTTTTAAAAATTCAAAATAAATTTAAAATAATTATGGACAAGGAGGAAGCTATTTCTTTTTGAAAACTTTTTTTGCCCCTCTTTTCATGCAATTCTCTTTTCATTTGCAAGTTAACTCTTATAATGAAATGTTGAAATCCCCTACTCATTTTCTGTTGTGTATATTCTATAGTGATTTTGTTTCCAGTTCCCAGGAGGATTACATTGAACATCCTATATATAACATTATAATTTGAATTTATAGCAACTTAAATTCAATAAATTACAATCATGGATCCTTATCAGCTCCATCCCCATCCTTTTCGGTTGTTTATGTCATACTACCATCCAAATAATAATTGAAATACTGGCTTCTATACCATTTCTTTTCATTGTAAGGTTAGTTTCTTAAATCACATAGGACATAAAAATACGTTTACAAACCATTGTTATAATAATACTAGATTTAATAATTGCCCATGAATATACCCACACTGAGATGTTGATCCATAAGGCATGACTTACTGTAACCAAAAAAACATAGGTTCAGCTGCCTGCTGCAGGGAAACCCAAACTTGTGAGGCAGGTGCTGGTGCAAACGGAAAGAGGTTTTACTCAGGTGCCCCAAGATCTAGAATTCCCAGCTCAAAGACCTCCCCTGCTTCCTGTCCAAGCGCCCAGATTTTATATGGATAGGGAGGGGAAGGATATTTTCCTATGAAATTATCTTGCTAGCTTTTGGCAACTCGGGTCCTGTCCATTCATCTTCAGAGCTTTTGGTGCCCTAAGTATAAGAATCAACCCCAGTAACATCTTGGCTCCCCAGGTAACATTATTCTCTGGTGTCCTTTAAGTTCACCTTTTAGGGCACTCTTAAGCATTCTTTGCATATTAGGTATAGTGGTAGGAAATTTTCTTACCTTTTATTTTTGGCAAGTCTTAATAGTTCCCTCACGATAGAAGCACAGTTTTGCTATAGAAAGGATTTTTGATTGAACTTTTTTTTTTTTTCTATCACTATGAGTCTATTAGTTCAATGTCTTCTGGCTCCAGACTCCTGATGAGATATCTGCTATTTAGTTGGGTCACTGACCGCTTTTCCCTTAGATTGTCAAAAAAAAAAAAAAAAAAAATGGCAAGCCTGGCCAGCATGGCTCAGTGGTTGAGCAACAACGTATGACCCTGGAGATCACGGTTCAATTCCCGGTCAGGACACATGCCTGGGTTGCTGCCTCAATCCCCAGTGTGGGGCGTGCAGGCGAAAGCCAATCAATGATTATCTCTCATCATTGGTGTTTCTATCTCTCTCTCCCTCTCCCTTCCTCTCTGAAATTTATATCAACACTAATAAAAGAGAAAAATGGTAATTGGCGTACGAGCTACCCTTTTCATTGGCTAATCAGGGCTATATGCAAATTAACTGCCAACTGAGATGGCAGTTAACTGCCAACAAGATGGCGGTTAATTTGCATATGTAGGCACAATGCAGGGAGGCGAAAGGGAAAGCAGGAAGAAGCCCCCTGCCACTGACAGTGATCGGAAACCCAGGGGGGAGCTAAGAGCTGGGGGGCAGGGCAGGCCCCTTGCCCTGCCCCCCAGCCATGATCAGAGAATCAGGTGCCTTTTCCACCCTGGCCAGTGATAGCAGGAAGTAGGGGTGGAGCCAGCGATGGGAGCTGGGCACGGTCGAAGCTGGCAGTCCCAGGAGCTAGGGGCCCCTTGCCTGGGCCTAAAGCGGAGCCCACGATCATGGGGCCGCTGCAACTGCGGGTCCCCGCTGCCCAGGCCGGACGCCTAGGCCAGAGGCGTCAGGCCTGGGCAAGGGGCCGATCCTGCGATTGGAGGGTGATGGGGGTCAACGTCTGAGGGCTCCCAGTATGTGAGAGGGGGCAGGCTGGGCTGAGGGACACTCCCCCCCCCCCACACACACACCCAGTGCACGAATGGCGGTTAATTTGCATACTCACAATGATGAGAGGCAAAAGGGGAAGGACTGAAGAATGGTGATCAGCAACCCAGGCGGCAGGCAAGAGTTGGGGGGTGGGCAACGGCTGCCTTTCCCCACCCCCCAGCGGGTGATTGCCATGGGAAAGCTGGGGTTGCCGGCTGGCCTGTGGCCCTGATCGCCAGGGCAATTGGAGGGCAGGAGGGCCGGAGCCAGGCCAGGCGGCAACCGCGGACCCCCACCATGGCGGTGGAAGGGCAGGAGGGCAGGGTGCAGGCCAGGCAGCAACCCCGGACCCCTGCCATGGTGATCGGAGGGCGGGAGGGCCGTGTTGCAGGCCAGGCAGCAACCACGGACCCCCACCATGGCAATTGAAGGGCGGGAGGGCAGGGCACAGGCCAGGCCGCAACCCTCTCCGCCATGGCGATGGGAGGGCGGCATCAACCCCAGACCCCTGCCATGGCAATTGAAGGGCGGGAGGGCCGTGTTGCAGGCCAGGCAGCAACCCTGGACCCCCACCATGGCGATCGGAGGGCAGGAGGGCCGGGCGCAGGCCAGGCAGCAGCCGCGGACCCCCACCATGGCGATTGAAGGGCATAGGGCCGGAGCGCAGGCCAGGCCGCAACACCGGACCACCGCCATGGCGATCGGAGGGCGGGAGGGCCTGTGTCCCTCGACCGCCATGGCGATAGGATGGCGGGAGGGCCGTGTTGCAGGCCAGGCAGCAACCGCGGACCCCCACCATGGCGGTCGAAGGGCGGGAGGGGGGGGTGCAGGCCAGGCCGCAACCCCGGACCCCCACCATGGCAACTGATGGGCGGGAGGGCCTGCGTCCCTCAATCGCCATGGCGATCGGAGGGCAGGAGGGCGGGGCGCAGTCCAGGCATCAACCCTGGACCCCCACCATGGCAACTGAAGGGCGGGAGGGCCTGCGCCCCTCCATCGCCATGGCGATCAGAGGGCAGGAGGGTGGGGCGCAGGCCAGGCCACAACCCGACTCCCGGAACCTCTCTTAAAGGTTCTCTTAAGGCAGTTGGCGAGGGACCTCGGAGAGCCCCAGGGGGCCCTGGTGCCAGCAAAACAGACCTGGGGCGGCTCTCCCCAGAAGGTCCAGAGAACAGCCACTGCAGCCCGCCCCCACCCCAGCGCAAGGCATGACACGCTGGGCCCACCCACCCCCTCCCAGAGGCCCCTGGCTTGCTCATGCAGCCCTGGTCACATCACCGGAGCAGCTATAAGGCACAGAAAGCACCATGGACAGCCGCTTGCTCCCACTTGCATTTGCTAAGAAAAGGCCGGAGGGTGTGAGGGCTGGCTCACATCTCCTTCTCCCTCCTTTTGCTCCTCCTCTGGCTGCTTAGCTCGCCCAGCTTCTTATCCAGGCTCCTCTGCAGCTGGGCCCACTTGGCGGGGTCCAGGGACCGGTCCTTGGCCCCACTGCCAGCGTACAGCACTCCCACCCAGCTGATTCTCTGCGGGGCGTGGGCGCAGGCCCTCTCCCCACAGCCATGGATCTTGGGCAGGCAGTGGCTGAGGCAGTAGCGGTCGGTGGCTGCAGTGTGGGCAGAGCAGTCCCGGATTATGAGAGGGATGTCCAACTACTGGTTTAGGACCAATCCCTGTAAACTGGCAGGACATTTTTCGAGGGGTCCCAAATTGGAGAGGGTGCAGGCCAGGCTGAGGAACACACCCTCCCCCGTGCACGAATTTCGTGCACCGGGCCACTAGTATATATATAAACTTATATATATATATATAAATATTTATATTTTATATTTATATATTTATATTTATATATATATATTTTTTAATGGCAAGAGCCAACACAACAATAGCTGTCTGGTGTGAATGAATCAAAATTATACCTTTTTCTTGTCAGATGGGCAAAAATATATTTTTTGGAGTACCACAGAATTTTAGTAATTAGTTTATATGTGCCATGAGATGAAAAAGGTTGAAAATGGCTGACATAGATATTCTCAAAGAAGTTTTAGCTTCATTGAGAAGCACAATATAAACAGAGGTGTCCAAGGAAAATAGCAAACAGTAAGTACTGCAGAAATAGACTTGTTCATGATCCTTATAAGGAGAGTCCAGCAGGAGGAGAGAGTTCTGTGAATTACAATCATCGGAGATTCCATCGCGGAGGGGTCTCCCTGAGCTCTACCTAGGAAGCTACTCTAATCTGAAGAGTATTCGTAACACCAAAAACGTGCCTCGCACTCCTGTGTTCCTGAGGCTAATTCACCTGCTACTCAAAACCACCCCATGTCATATACACCTTTCCACAGATGGGGAATTTAAGAAAGAGAACCAGCCCCAACCAGTTTGACTCAAAGTTTAGGGCGCTAGACTGTGGACTGAAGGGTCCCAGGTTTTATTCTGAGCAAGGGCACATACATTGATGTGTCTCGTTCATATCCATATTTCTCTCCCCCCGCCTTCAACTGTCCCTAAAAATTAATTGAAAAGATATCATCAGGTGCAGGTTAACAAAAAATTAAAAAATAAAGAGAAGCATTAAGCAACTTGTCCAAACTCAACAAACAAGTCAGTCTTGGAGCTGGGACTCGAATGCAGTCAGGTCAGCGCTTGGGCCAGATCTCACTGCTGAGTCGTTGCCCTGACAGAGCAGAATGGCATGAGCAAGGACACAGATGTGACAGTGTGCTGTGCCTGCCAGAGGTAGCAATCACCAGACTGTCAGGTGTGACAGGTTTATTTAGACACTTTGCTCTAGGCCAACGTGTGTTCATATGAAGAATCTCTGCATTTAATTACTTTGCAGATTCAGTTAACACATTCTCTACCTGTCACTTTAGAAACTTCTCCCTGAAGCTACTGTAGTGCCGAAAAACAACCGTATAAAAACTTCTTCACTATTATGTATTCCTGTTAAGTGATAAAGAAAACAATAATCATTTCTTTTCTCATTTAGTTATTATTTACATGGAACAAAAATTCTACATTGTGAACTCTCTGGAAATGATGTGGAATGGAGTGATGCTCCACCACATTGTGAAGGTAAGTACATTCTGTCTTTAGAATTTAGAGCAGCAGTTCTGAAACTTTTTGGCCTGGGGACCCCCGTATGCTTTACAATTAACCAAGACCCCACAGCGCTTTTCTGCAGGTAGGTTAGTGCTATTGATATTCCTTATATTGGGATTAAAACAGAGAAGATTTTAAATAATTATTTATTAATTCATTTTTAAGAACAATAAGTTCAATGCATGTTAACAAATGCAACATATTTTTGTCCTAAGATCAAACATTTCCAAAACAAAGGGAAGAGTGCCATTGCTTTACGTTTTTCTAATCTCTTCAGTATCTGGCTTAAAGGAAGAGCTCCACATTCATTCTGCAGCTTATCAGACAGTCTCAGGCCATTGGAAAATGTCACTGCCCACTCTAAGGGTGACAGCGAGAAAAGACAAAATCGTGGCATACCTGAGAACCACTGATTCAGAAATGGATGTAGCATTTCTCAACTAGCACTGAGTCTTCCTAAATCATATTTTCTCATTAAATTGTCAGCATCTCTTATGACTAGAAAAAACTTAACATGGCCTTACAGATACACACAAGTCTTTCATACAGGTATCTCTATGGGTATTTAAGAAAATGGGTTTTATTCTAAAATTTTATTTCTCTATTAATGGTTTGAATTGGGATAATACATTTCTTTCTATACATTTTTTTAAATGTTTACTGAATTCGCTACTAGATGTAGAAGTCATATGATAATGAACTATTGAAGGCAGTTCATAGGACACTACTAATGCCGCCTTAATCTTCTACTTTTTCTTTTGCCTTTCCTGTCCTTTTTTTTCTCTCTCTCTTTTTAAGAGGTTTGGTGTAAACCACCTAAACAAATACCAAATGGGAGATTCACCAACAGCCACAAGGATACATTTGAATATAAAGAAGAAGTTATTTATAGTTGCAATCCTTCAAAGGGACCAGACGAATATTCCCTTGTTGGAGAGAGCAGGCTTGTTTGTTCTGGGCTTAACCAATGGAGCCCTGATCCTCCTGAGTGTAAAGGTGATAACATTTCCATTTCTTTCCCTCCCATTTGCAAACAGTGTGGAAACTTTTACCAACTTTTAAATACTTTGGCCAACAAGTAAAAACACAAACGAACAAACAACAAAAACAGCCGTATATGCTTGTTCCTCCTGTTATATTTGTTTCTAATATAATTTTATGAGTGAACTAGAATAAAAATAATTCTACTTGCAGGGTTTCCCACTGTTCACCACGTATGTCCTTGACATTCCTGTTTATACATTGTTAATTACTATGTATATGCACGAGTTAAATTTTTTTGGCTAGAAAGCATCAAAAAACATACACTGGCTTTAAGGAAGTTTTATCTCATAATATAAGAAGTTTGACAGTTCTGGCTAGCCAAAATGGTAGAATAAATTGGAAGAGATTAACCCTCTCACCGATCAGATTGATAAAGTCTAGGCAAAGCGTGCAGGCTTACATTGTTTAATTGTGCTTTGCTTTATTGCCCTTCACACATGTTGAGTTGTATTTTGAGAACTGAATACCATAACCCAGCAAAACAACTGTAACCTTCTTTATGTCAATACTCATTTATTGTTGTAGCCTGAAACAAACCTGAAATTACGCAGAGGTTTGCCTATACTTAAAAAACAATGCCTAAGGCATTCGAGCATGACCAAAAGTAGAACATACTGGAAAATATTTGACTCTTGAACAAAAGGAACCACTGAAAAACAGGAAAATATGTTCTCTTTTCAAGTGCATATGTAATAATTTTAGTACCATATTCTAGGCAATATGTTTAAGATTTTTAATTTCAAAAATTGAAATTACTTACAGTACAGTATCTTTACAATGGAATGAATGCAGAAATCAAAACGAAGGTATCTATAAAATCCCAAAATATTTAAAAATTATGAAGACACCTCTAACTAACCCATGAATAAAAGAAGGATTCACAAGGGAAATTAGAACATGTTTTGAATTGAATGAACATGAATACACAATATATTGAAGTATCGAAATTTGCGGAATAGAGCAAAAACATTGCGTAGAAGAATATTCATAGCATGAAATACATACATTAGAACAAGAGAAAAATTTCAGCTCAAGAATATAAGCTTTCACTTTAAGGAACTAAAAAGGGAAAGCAAGTTGAATACAGAACAAGAAAGCAGAAAGAAATAATAAAGAAAGAAATCAGTAAAGTTGAAAAAAACATGTCGAGAGAATCATTGAAACCAACACCTGGTTCTTGGGGAAGATCAATAATATGGATAAACCTATAGCCAGTGTGACAGAAAAAGTAGAAGACACAAATTGCCAATATCCAGAATGAAAAAGAGAACGTCATTAAATATTCTGCAGACAACCCGGTCAGCATGGCTCAGTGGTTGAGCATCCATCTATGAACCAGGAGTTTGCAGTTCAAGGACACATACCCAGGTTGCAGATTCGATCTCCAATGTGGGGCGTGCAGGAGATAACCTATCAATGATTCTCTCTCATCATTGACGTTTCTATATATCTCTCCCTGTCCCTTCCTCTCTGAAATATATATATATGTCTATTTTTCGTTTGTCACCTCTCACATGTATCCCCTCTACGTCCCAACTGCATTTTCCAGCTCATATGTTTCTAGCTGCCTACTCTAACAAAACTATTAAAACATTAGCAAGTAAAACCCTGTCATATTATGAAAATAAGAATACTATATCATAATCAAGTAGGATGTGTTCCATGAAGGCAAGGTTTTTTCAGATTTAAAAATTGATCAGTGTAATTTACCATTTGAAGAGACTATAAAACAACAACAAAACATGATCATCTTAATAAATGCAAAAAAAATGCATTTGACAGAAAACTTCTTAGCAAACTAGGAATAGACGGGACCTAATTCTCTCAACTTGACAGAAGGTAGCTATAAGTATTGCACAGCTAACATGACACTTAATGATAAAATATTTATTTTCCAATGACCTAGGGATGAGACAAGGATATCTACTCATCCTGCCCTATTAATCATCATATTGAAGGTCCTATTCAGTACAATAAGGCAAAATATAGAAATAGGCATACATATTGGAAAGGAAGAAATAAAATAGACTTTGTTCAATATGACATTATTGTGTGGAAAATATGAAAGACTTTAGTCTTATCAAGGTTGCTAGACACAAATTCAATGTATAGAAATCAGTGGTATGTCTATACACTGGCCATAAACAATTAAAAATTTAAATTTTCAAAGTACCATTTACAACCCCAAGTCATGCAAAGTATTTGCAAATGAATCTAACAACACATGTGCAATATTTGAATAGTTAAAACAAGGAAACTTTTTAAAAATTAAAGAAGGCATTTATAAATACAGAAAAATTCATTGCTAATGCATTTCAAGACTCAATATAACAAAAATGTCAATCCTCTATAACTGATGTATAAATGAGTATAACCCCAATAAATTTTCCCCCAGAAGTTTTTTAAGAAATTGACAAATTGTTTCTAAAATTTATTTGGAAAGACAAAAGAATAAGAATAGTCAAAATGATTTTGGGAAACAATTAGAGGACTCTGGTGTCAAGACTTCTTAGAAAGCATACTATTTAATGAATAGTCAAGACTGTGTGGTATGGGTAAAAGGATGGCCATAGAAAACAACGGAACAGAATAGAGGGTCTAGGGTAGAGCCTTTCAACTGTCTCCAATTGATTTTAGCACACATGTACAAACAATTCAGTGGAAAATGGTAAAAGTACAGGCACAATTGAACATCAATATGCCATAAAAGGGAACCACAACCCATATTAGCATATGCAAACATTTGCTAAAAATAGATCTTAGACTTGCCTTACATTCAGAATTATAATAACACTTTTACTTGAAAACAGAACATATTCATGAATCGGTCAAAGATTCCTTGTATACAAAACCATGATCCTTTAAAGAAAAAAAAAAGTTAACCAGTTGGAATTCTTAAAAACTCAAAGCTGCTGCTCTCAAAAGACATTGCTATAAGAGTCTTAAAAAATGAGCCAAATCCCTGGCCGGTATGGCTCTATTGGTTGTAGCTTTGTCTTGTGCACCAAAAGGTTGCAGGTTCTATTCTAGGCCAGGGCATGTACCTGGGCTGTAGGTTCGTGGCAAGTGCAGAAGACAACTGATCTCTCTCTCTCTCTCTCTCTCTCTCTCTCTCTCTCTCTCTCTCTCTCTCTCTCTCTCTCTCTCTCTCTCTCTCAGCATGTCCTTAGGTGAGGATTGAAAAATAAAAGAAAGAACAAAACCACAATGAGCTATCACTCAACTCCTATAGGATGGCTGAAAATAAAAACAAGAAAAAAATACCTAAGAATATCATCTACTGGCAATGATATAGAGCAATTGAAACCCTCATATATAGCTGTTAAGAATGCAAAGTGGTATGTCCATTTTGGAACACTGTTTGGCAATTTCTTATAAAGTCAAACATATACTTCCATACAACTCAGCAATCCAACTAAATTACAACATGTTCACATAGAAACCTATAGGAGAACATTCATAGCAGCCTAGTTACAATCACCCCACATTGGAAATAGCCACATATTTTTCAGGTGCTTAATGAACAACCATGGGGCATCCATATAATGCGATAATACTCCCCAATAAAGAGGAATAAGCTTCTAATCCACAAAATGACAGAAATGATTCTCAAATGCATTATGCTAAGTGAAATGAGCCATACTCAGAGGCTGTGATCCCATTATGACACTCTGGAAAAGAAACGCTGGTGATACAAAACAGATGAATGGTTGGCTGGTTGGGGAAGGTGGTTGGAGGTGGCTGTGGGGAGAGGTGATTACAGGAAATGCTGGAGAATAATGAAACTCTTCTATGCCTATAGTGGTGGTGATTACATGATGAGTGTTTACATTTATTAAACCTCATAAAGCTGTACACTTAAAATGGTGAGTTTTACTGTATGTAAACTGTATTCAGTAAACCTAACTTAAAATTATTACTGTGATTTAGGACATTTTAGTACAACATAAAAAAGATCAGTGAACCGGAAGTCAAAACAATAGAAATCCAACATGATTTGAAAGAAAAACAATTTTTTTAAGAGGGAAAGACTTACAACCTGGGGAAGAGTAGCAAGCAGACAAATATACATGTTAATGGAGTTTCAGAAAAAGAGGAGAAACAACAATATAGAGTTATATGAATAAATAATGTCCAAAAACTATCCACATTTGATCCAAAACAACCACCCACAAGTCTAGGAAATTCAGTGACCCTAGGAGGATAAATAAATTTTTAAAAATATCTGATAATGTGCTGAAATAAAAATAAAATGCAACAAACGTCTCTACTAAGGAGAAATTTATTAAAACTGAAGGTAAAATTTTAAAAAATATATATTTGAAGACCTGACCAGTGTGATTCAGTTGGTTTGAGCATTGTCCCATTCACCAAACAGTGGTGGGTTTGATTTCTGGTCAGGGCACATACCCAGGTTGTGGGTTTGGTCACCTGTTGAGGTGCATATGCAGGCATCCGATCCATGTTGCTCTGTTACATCAATGTATCTTTATCTCCCTTCTTCTCTGTCTAAATTTTAAAACAAAACAAACAAAAACATGTCCTCAGGTGAGGATTTAAAAAAAAAAAAGATTTTGAGATAAAAGCTAAGAGGATTGTCACCGCCCTACCTGCACTACAAGAATTGCTAAAGGAAGTTCTTCAGGCTGAAGGGACAAGATCCTGATGGACATTCAGGTCCCCGTGCAAGGAGGAAGAGCACCCTTCTGGTTGAAAAGCAGTGGATTATGGGCCCTATGCATTGCTCAGATTTAATCTCAGAAGGTGTTCTCTTGCATGTACTGCCAGCCCAGTATTTTGTTTTGTTTTTGATTTTTCCAATTTCTGTGAAACGCATGGCTGGATCCTGAAATCAATCTAGAGGATCATACCCAGCACTTTACTTTCTAAGAAGTAGAACAGAATGGGGAATACCTGAGTACATGGGTACCAAGACTAACTATGAAGTTTTAACTTTATCTCAGACCTGGGAGATTACATTATAAAATGTGGGGTTTGGCCCTAACTGGTTTGGCTCAGTGGATAGAGCATCAGCCTGCGGACTGAGGGGTTCCAGGCTCGATTCCGGTCAAGGGCATATAACTTGGTTGCAGGCACATCCCCAGTGGGAGGTGTGCAGGAGGCAGCTGATCAATGTTTCTAACTCTCTATCCCTCTCCCTTCCTCTCTGTAAAAAAATCAATTATATATATATATATATATAAGTGGGGTTTGATCTCTGAGCTCCAGTCCAAAATACTTGGAAAACACAGCCCTAAGTTCACTGGCCTTTCTATTTCTTGCACGTTTCCAGTTCTTGCATGTTGTTGATACCTGATAACTTTCTGCATGTTTGCATGGCTAGCTTATTTTCAACTTTTTACCTTTGAGCTCAAGCATTACCTTATTACAAGACCTTTTCCTGCCTTTTTAGAAGATCAGGGTACTAAATTAGTATCAGCCTGAAATTTTAAAAATTCCTAGAGCTAAAAGAACATCCAAAGTTGCTTTTGTACTTACCTCAAAATTGTATGTGGTAATCAGACCTTTCTAAAAACGTGTCAGTAATGGGAAAACTTATAGGAAACCAATAATGTATATTGGTCAGTCTGTTCTTGGTGGGAAAAGGTTATTAGATGTCTCTATGTCTGTTTACCTGGAATTAAAATGCACAAATAAAGTATTGTTTTAAATTAACATTCTATCTTCCATTTTTTGCATCTTTGTAGCCAGGGGAAATTACTAATTTGCACTAGTTTTTTCTTTCCCCTGTTGAAACAGCTTTCCATTCATTCTGGAATTTCTTCACTTTTCAGTGGTCACATGTGAATATCCAGCGCTGGAGAATGGGAGACTGGTGTCAACACTTGAAAAGGGAAAATTTCAGTACAAAGCAGAGGTTACGTTCCAATGCGAGGAGGGATTTTACCTTGAAGGCAGCCGCACTATTGTCTGTGGAGCCGACGGTACTTGGGAGCCTAAGATCCCAAAATGTACTGAAGGTACAAAGGGGGTCTTTTTGTGTCTTTTTTGTTTAGATTTTATTTCTTTGACATTAAATATCAATGATATGGAATAATTGAAAAGAAACAGTTTTTTAAAGTAACTGCATATCATATTCATTTCCATGACAGAGGTATGACACAACTTGTTTTCATTGGGTCTTTACACATACATCACACAGGTGTCTAAATTTCTGTTTTCTGGCACTTCTTATGTGTAAAAATGTATAGCAATCATTTTCAGATAAACTGAACCACCATTTCACGTTCCCGCCAGTGAGGCACGAAGGTTCCAATTTATCCACCTCTTTACCAATACTTGGGTTTGTTGTGTTTTTTTATATATACTAGTCATCGTAATGTATATGAAGTAGTATATCACTGTGGTTTTTATATTCCTTTCCAAATAATTAGTGATCATATTTTCATGTACTTATTGGTGTTTTGTATATCTTCTTTGGACACATGTCTCTTCAAGTCTTTTGCACATTTTTTGATTTGGGTTTTTTCTATCACTAAGTTTCAGGAGTTCATTATGTGTTTTGGATATTAATCCCTTTTCAGATATATTATTTGCAGATATTTCTTCCTATTCTATGGATTGTCTTTTCACTCTGTGGATAATGACCATTGATAAAGTTTTTAATTTGCTGAAGTCCATCCAATTTATCTATCTTTCCTTTGTTGCCTTTGCTTTTGGTGTCACACTCAAAAAATCATAGTCAGATTCAACATCATGAAGCTTGTCCTCTGTGTGTTTTTCTGTACATCTTATAGTTTTAGCTTTTATATGTAGCTCTTTGATCCACTTTGCGTTCCTTTTGTATATGACGTAAGATAAGGATCCACCTTCATTCTTTTATTTGTAGATATCCAGCTTTCCAAGAACCATTTGTTGAAAAGATTGCCCTTACCCTATTAAATGTTCTTAGCACCCTTTCCTACAATCATTTGACTATACATGCACAGGTTTATTTGTGGTCTCTGTATTCTACTCAATTGGTCTGCCTGTGTTTATGCCTGTAGCACTGTGATTTTGATTATTGTAGCTTTTGAGTAAGTTTTGAAATCAGAAAATGTAAGTTCTCTCAACTTGGCTCTTCCATTTCAAGATTGTCTTGGCTGTCCCTAGTCCCTTGAGGTTCCATATGAATTTTATTTTGGATTTTTCTATTTCTGCAAAAAGCATATCAAGATGGTGATGGGATTGCATACAGTCTGTAGGTTTCTTTGCGTAGCATTAACATCTTAACTACATCATCTCTTCCAATGCATGAGCACAGGATGTCTTTTCATTTATTTATATTGTCTTCTATTTCTTTCAGCAGTGTTTTATAATTTCCAGTGTTGGAGCGTTTCACCTCCTGGTTAAGTTTCTTCTTTAAGTATTTTACTTCTTTTTTATCCTCAACCAAGGATATGTTTATTGATTTTAGAGAGGAAGGGGAGAGAGAGAGAGAGAGAGAGAGAGAGAGAGAGAGAGAGAGAGAGAGAGAGAGAGAAACATGGATTGGCTCCCTCCTGTATATGCTCTGACTGGGGATCAAACCTGAAAACTAGGTATGAGCTCTTACCAGGAATCCAACCACAACATTTTGGTGTATGGGACGATGCTCCAACCAACTGAGCCACTCTTATTTGATGCTATTGTAAATAGAATTATTTTCAATTTCTTTCTAGTTTTCTCATTGTTAGTGTAATGAAATGGAACTTATTTTTACTTGTTGACTTTGAAAACTGCAACTTTGCCAAATTTATTTATTAGTTCCAACAGATGAGTGTGTGTGCATGTGTATGTGCATAATCTTTACAGTTTTCTACTTAAACTATCATGTCATCTAGGACAGAGGTAATTTGATCCCTTCCTTCCCAATTTGGATGCTTTTTTTTTTCCTTTCCTAAATGCCCTGACTATAACTTTTTATATCATAAGTAGAATCTCATTTAATCTATAGGCTAATATTGAGTCTACAGTAATGACAAATTTGCATTCTGTACCACAGAATATTGTCACAGGAAATGTTACTGGAGAGGAAGAAGAATGCTGATGATGGAATATAAATTTATAATATGTATAGTACTACTTTAAATGAAAAACATTAATATAATTTATATAAGGAAAATAAAATTATAAGAGATTTTGTATGAAGGCAAAAAAAAATCCAAACCTTTGAATTTAGGATCTGTAAGCTTTACTATTTTTTTTTTACTTCTTTTTAAAGTTATTTTGTTGTTGTTGTTCTAGGAGATTCCATGCCCATGATAAATCACCAACTAGAGCTGATGACTGAGGTATTATTTTGGTTATTAAAAACCCTCAATTATGGGACCTTAGAGTTCTCCATGGAAATATCATATTTCAATTATCTGTGGTTCAGGAAGAAACAACCTGTCATGTGATAATTGACATTTGCATTTCGTTTTATGTGCAGATACCATGACAAATGGAAGCAGTAGTATGTGTAGACACAGGCAGATAACACAGTTTTTAAGAGGTTCCTCAAATTCAAATTCCTAGTAGGATTGCTGTGTTTATATGTAGGTTAAAATATATAAAACCTAACTTGCTTTCCATGTGATAGTGCTATTTTGTAATGGCAATTTGTAAATAAATTTTCTTTCTATTCATACCTTGTATACATAAGCATTAAAGTAAGTTTGGTTAGTATTTTTTTTATAATAGGCTGGTGTATCACACTTTATATAGGCTCACATAGTTCACACAATATATGTTGAAGGAAAGGATCAAGTATGGTTGTGGCAGTTACATGAAATATAAGGATTTTTGATAATTGAGTGAAGAAAAGTACGCATTACTTTTCTTTACATTAGCCTAGTTTAATAAGGTTAGTCTTTTTATAAAATGCACGTTAAGTTTCCCCTCTAACCACTGTGGTCAAACTGTCACTGTGCCAGTTAATCCAAAGCACCTTCATTCATAAACACTTGATAATTTTTTGATGAAATAAAAAGAGCAAAGGTAAACATGCCAATGTATAATTTGACCTATAAAATTTAATAAAAATAATGGCAGTTCAGGAGCAGAGGTACTACCGAACATTTCTAAGATTTAAGATTTTGTAGTATTATTTACTAGAGGCCTGTTGCACAAAGAGATTCGTGCAATAGGCCTTCCCTTCTCCTGGCCGCGGGCACCGGTTTTCCTCAGCACCCAGGACCCAGGCCTTCGCTCTGGCCGGAGCCGCCTCCCATCTTCCGTCTTCACTGCTCCGGCTCGCCTTCAGTCTTCCCTCTGCCGCTGCTTGGAGCCTACATATGCAAATTAACCGCCATCTTTGTTGGTAGTTAATTTGCATATCACACTGATTAGCCAATGGGAGGCATAGCGAAGGTACAGTCAATTACCCTGTTTGTCTATTATTAGATTAGATTGCTTTCTGGACAGTAAAAAATGCATGTTTAAGTTTCTATGCATAATTTATTCATGGTGTTTCATTTGCATTCTTAAAATACTCTTGGTAATTAAAATTGTGTCTTATCTGGGGATGGGGTTGCATGAGGAAGGATGGATAAAATAATGTATTGTCTGTGAAAACTGCAAAATAGGTTGATGTGATCAATTAATAGAACTTCATTAATGACTTATTCCACACTCACATTTGGGGAACAATGTAAATGAAATTTCCAACAAAACCATGAAATAATAGACTGAATACTGAATTAAACCAACTGGAATGGGCAAATACCTTCTTAAAATGATTTTCTATAATGTAGTAAATTCTAATTTTTATAATAATATTTCCTAATTTTAATAATTATTCCAATTTTTATAACGTGGTGGGGCTACTACAGCACAAAACAATGACAAATGAGGCCCTATTAAAAGTTTCACAAGTTGGACCCTAAGCCTGGAATCAGATTAGAGGGGCTCTGTGATCAAAATGAGCTGGATGCACTAGCAGTCACACTAAACTAGACCGATGAACATTTTCTTTGCTGTAGTTTATAGATGACCTGATCAAAATTAAAGTGTGTCAACTATGTGGAGACCCATATGTGCTCAATTACCTTCAAACTGGTTTTATTTTTTTTCTCAGATGGAGGACTCATTGCTGTGATTGTTCTTGCAGTAGGTAAGTGTCCCAAACTTGGATGCCACTTATATCAAAATATTAACGTGTACAAGTGCATTTATAGTTATTTTTTTAGTTTCTACAGTGTTTATAGCTTAAAATTAAGTAACCCAGTCTAGAAATACCATATCCATTATATGATATTCTACCTTGTGTTGGTGATTGTATTTTCTTTTGTATGCTATATGTCCACTTAGTAACAAATCCTAAATATCCCAAATATGCTTTGAGTAATATTCTAAATTAAGCACAGACACTTCTCTGGCTTGCTGCAGACCCTAAGTGATTCCAGGGAACTACATTTAGACAGTGAAGAGTCCAGATAGAATATGAATGTATGTGGGCTTAAATAAAATAATATTTCTGCCCACTGAAATATAACCAACAGTAATTTCTTCTGCTAGGTTTGAAACTTGGTATTACTTTTTAGAGTTACATGTCATTTCTCTTCTGGTTTCTTATAGATCTTGGTGTTGCAGTGGTTGGCACCTGTGTGTATAAGTGTCTTCACATCAGGAAGAGACAGTAAATTAAACGTTTCTTAAACTTTTCAGTCCTTCTCATCTTGATGTACTTGTGCAGCTCTTGCTTGCTCTCTGTATTGTGTGCTGCCTTGTTAAAAAATGTTCTCGTGTGAGCGTGCTGTCAGAATTGCATTCCTTACTAAAATATTTTCACCTACTTTTAATATTATTGTAACCAGGCTAATCTGTGCAGAGTTGTTTTAGCTCTTATGACCGTCAGAAAGATTCCTGTGGGGGTTTGAAGTTTAAGTTCTGCAGAAAATCATGGCTCATTATAGTGTCTCTTTTATGCCCGATGTTCAGGGTCCCCAAAAACCACCAGGGAGCCAGGTCCCATGCAAGATGCAAAAGAGCCTTTATTCGAGCTAGCTCAAGCTCCCCATCCACCACACTCGCCGACGCAGCGGCAGGAGGCAGAGAAGAAAGAGAGCTCTGTGGGGAGAGGGGTTTTACAGGGGGGTTGGAATAAGGGGAGGAGAGAGGACTGTGGGCCTTGCCGATTGGCCAGGCGCAAGTCGGGGTCTTGTTACACAGGATGTGGTTGTATCTATGGTGCGCACTTCCCTTGATTGTCATTGGTTAGTTTAAAGAAATCCTAGGTGTGGCTAGCAGAGGCTTGGGCTTCCAGGAAGAAGCTCCTTGCTGAGCACATGGCTAATGGCTGCTGCCCAAAAATGGAGGATCCGGGGCAAGATGGGAGGCGTAGCCCTCGCCCTTTCAGTCTCCTCTACCCTAGGTTTACGCTATTCCTTCAGTGGATTGGGAGCCAGATTCTGGTTATCTTTTTAAAATACCCACAGTGCCATCATTTGAATAATATTTCATACATTAGAACTCATGATATATACATTTGATTTCTCTCTTTGTAGTATATTTTTAACATCACATACACACAGTAGTCTGAGTAGAAAATGCTCTCAGTGGAATATTTTTACAATTTCAAATGTTTCACATAGAAATAACTTCTAAAGAAAGCAAAAATAGCTTTGTGTTTCTCATATTCTTTCTTTGTTTAAAGCATTAAAGCATACAACTGCTTAAAGGTTCTTAAACAAACATGAATCAAACCCTCTAGCTACCAGGTAAGGGCTCTATTAAAGGTGAAGAGGTGGCTGAGCGCTGTAGCCCTGGATTCAAGGCTCAGGACCACAACTGATCCGAGGTTCCGTGTCTGCTGAGCTCCAAGTGCTGCTGTTGCTGGGCCTGGACTCCTGTGAGTAACCAGGTGGAGACCACCATGGATGTGCGTGTGTTCTTGAAATATGAATAAGCACCTTCAAGTTTATGAGCAAATTTTACTTCTGTTTTAGGTAATTGGATTTTTTTTAAAGACTCCTCATCTTGTGTACATGCTCCAGAAAGGAGGTGGAGTAACACTTAGCTTTACCTCCTTTCCTTTAGGGAAAGTAAAAATTTTCATTATATTCTTTGCACCGCTTAATGTCCATAATTTCCCCTCAAAAAAAAAAAAAGTTGGCTTCCATCGCCTTAGAAACTAGCTTATTAGACTCTAAAATGTATGCAGATACTTCTCCATTTGTAGGGGTAACTGTTGATATGGAATTTTTGGACTGGATCCATCTGCTGGAGTCAAGAATGAATCCACGACAGAGGGTAGTATAGCAAAGGTGGAGATGTATTGAAGAACAAGTACAGACTCCCATGTGGGGGGAGGGAAAGAGTCCCACTGAGTTCTTTTTCCCTATGGCTTATAAAGGCTGCAGATTCTGGTGCCTTGATATCCCCTCTGGTCACTATTCTTTTAGACTGGTTACTATAGTAACTCCTTCTGGATGAAGGGCTTCCTTCCCTTTTTCTTGTAAATATAGACCTTTTGCTATTTTCAGCTTCCTCATTTTATGGAAATGTACCTGCTGCAGCTTTTCAGCTTCCCTATTCTATGGAAATATACCTTCTGCTGCTCTGCAGCCCTGTGCTTCTTCCATGGTCCTCTTAATTTCTAAAATTTCCTAAAACCTGTCTTTTTCACCCCCCAAAATTCCTGTTTCACTATGGAAGCAGGGTACTAGTCATGGATAATCAAATGTTATTGTTAAAACTTCATACCAAATGCATTGATGTAAAGTTGTACTTATTATGATTTGGAATATAATTACCCTTCTACAGCCTTCATACTAAAGTAGAAAAATAGCATAAATAGTCATTTATTATTATATTAATTTTTATTGATTTTATAAAGGAAGGGAGAAGGAGAGAGAGAAACATCAATGATGAGAGAGTCATTTATCGGCTGCCTCTCATACAACTCCCTACCAAGAATCTTTCCAGCAACCCTGGCATGTGCCCTGACCAGGAATCAAACCATAAACTCCTGGTTCATAGGTCAATGCTCAACCACTGAGCAACACTGGGGGGATGATAAGCACTAATTTTTTAAGATTATTAAACATGTTTAAATGGCTTGATTAAAAAATGGCCAGGAGGTAAGAGATATATATCCTACCACTTATACAGTGATGGCGAACCTTTTGAGCTTGGCGTGTCAGCATTTTGAAAAACCCAAACTTAATTCTGGTGCCGTGTCACATATAGAAATTTTTTTATATTTGCAACCATAGTATAAAAATATTTATATTTTTGATACTTATTTTATATATTTAAATGCCATTTAACAAAGAAAAATAAACCAAAAAAATGAGTTCGCGTGTCACCTCTGACACACATGTCATATGTTCGCCATCACTGCAAACCCTCTTCTCTTTCCATCCTTGGTTATTGGGGTTCTCTCCAACTAATCTTCAGTTGATTATTGAAGGTGGTTTTTCTGTATTTTAGTTGTAATTCCAGGAGAGTGTCAGAGTAGCTTCCACTTACTCCACCATTATTTTTCAAAAATCTATAGTATAAAGTCTTTACACATATGTCTATACCACCTCAGCCATCAAATTAAAAACAAGAACACTGAAAATTGAGAATTTGAAAAAAAATTTCACTTCCTTAACTAAAATATTATTAAAAAATAATCTTACAGTAGATTAGGTAAAATTCTATTTTGAAAAATATTTTTGTAACTTCTTTGTACTGAAACAGGAATTTGGGGGGATGAAAAAGACAGGTTTTAGGAAATTTTAGAAATTAAGAGGACCATGGAAGAAGCACAGGGCTGCAGAGCAGCAGAAGGTATATTTCCATAGAATAGGGAAGCTGAAAAGCTGCAACAGGTACATTTCCATGGAATGAGGAAGCTGAAAATAGCAAAAGGTCTATATTTACAAGAAAAAGGGAAGGAAGTCCTGCATTCAGAAGGAGAAGAAGAAACCCCAAAGGGAAAAGGAAAACAATAAAGAAGGAAGGGGTGGAAACCTCACTTGTCCCATGTGCGGTTAGACCTTTGAGCTCATAAGTTACTATAGGAACCAAGCAAGGGAATAGTGACCAATCAGAGGGGTTATCAAGGCACCATGATCAACAGCCTTTATAAGCCATAAGAAAAAGGAACTCAGTGGGACCTTTCCCCCTCCCCACGTGGGAGTCTGTGCTGTAAGATTCTTTCCCCTTCCTCATGTGGGTGTCTGTACTTGTTCTTCAATAAATTGCCACCTTGGCTATAGCACCTTTCATCGATGGATTCATTCTTCGAATCCCACAGACAAAGAATCCGGGGAACAATCCTGCCCAGGGGAACACCGCTTGTTCCAGTCCAAAAATTCCATTTCAGTAATTTAGAGAAGCCATAAAGTTAATGTCTGGCATTTGTTCTCCACCTTTTCTAACATCAGCAAACCAGTCTAAGAATTAAAAACAATTTAGACTCAGTTGCTTGCTTCTGTGAAAAGTTAGAGGGCGCTAACATTCCTAACACGAATGTTCGCTTGGTACAAAGTGAACACTGTGGCCTTGTAGTTTTCTTGGGGGAGAATTCCCCTTTTTAAGAGAGAACATAGAATGCACTCTGAATTCTGGCCTAGGGGGTTTGCTCTCCTGACTTGAGTAAAAAGCTCTCTCACTTCAGTAAGTCACCTGGCAGGAGGCAGTTTTGTAGAGTAAATCCATCAGATATCCCAAGTTGCATCAGAATTAGTCTTTGTGTGGGACTCACCTCACCTGCTAAAAGGCAGAGTAAACATTAAGCCATGTATTTCGGGAAAGAAAAAAAAAAACAACACAACTAAACTTTGTGTATTGGCTGTTGGTCCTATGCAGAGGAAAAAAATCACGTAGCTCAGGTAGCACTTTATGCTCAGGTGGACGAGAGCCCTCCCTCTCCGAGTCCTCACACCTCGCAGGGTGGTAATGCAGACTGGTGCAGCCACTGTGGAGAACAGTATGGAGCTACCTCAGAAGACTAAAAATGGAACTCCCATTTGACCCAGTGATCCCACTACTAGGAATATATCCCAAGAAACCAGAAACGCCAATCAGAAAGGATATATGCACCCCTATGTTCATAGCAGCACAATTCACCATAGCTAAGATTTGGAAACAGCCTAGGTGCCCATCAGCAGATGAGTGGATTAGAAAACTGTGGTACATATACACAATGGAATACTATGCTGCATTAAAAAAAAAGGAACTCTTGCCTTTTGCAACAGCATGGATGGAACTGGAGAGCATTATGCTAAGTGAAATAAGCCAGTCAGAGGAAGATAAATACCACATGATCTCACTCATTTGTGGATTATAGAGAACAACATAGACTGATGAAAAGGAACAGACCCAAAGACTGAGAAACAGCGATCAGGCTATCAATCCCCAGAAGGAAAGTAGGGGGGGGGGGGGTAAGGGGAAGAGATCAACCGAAGGACTTGTATACATGTATATAAGCCAAACCAATGGACATGGACAACAGGGGGATGGGAGCATGAGTTTGTGTGTGTGTGTGTGGGGGGGGGAGGTTGGGGGTTAATGGGGGGGATGAGGACACATTTGTAATACTTTAACTAATAATAAAAAAAATTAAAAATTAAAAAAAAAAAAACAAAAAAAAACAACAAAGGAGCCATGGGCAAAGGGGAGGGGCTGCCACTATAAATGCAATTACATTTTTACAAGTTTTGTTTGCAGTTTTATAAAACTTTGTAGAACAATTTGGGCCAAAAAAACTTTGCCATGCAAAGGAAATTATTGAGAAATCAGAATGGACCAGAGTGAATACTATTTTAGACTATAAAGACATTTTATTATGCCTTAAGTCAGTGGTTCTCAACCTGTGGGTCGCGACCCCTTTGGCGGTCGAACGACCCTTTTACAGGGGTCGCCTAAGACCATCGTGCATATCAGATATTTACATTACAATTCATAACAGTAGCAACATTATAGTTATGAAGTAGCAACAAAAATAATTTTATGGTTGGGTCACAACATGAGGAACTATTTAAAGGGCCAGAAGGTTGAGAACCACTGCCTGAAGTGTTCCTTCTCTTTCTCATCTCTGGTGAGGGATATTAGGAAGATGAGGTTGAGCAGAAATAATCAAAAATTCTGACTTAAATACAGAAGTATTACTGCACTCATTTTCACATACTTATTTTCAAGAATGTAGTGTTTGCTTACATCCTTGAATTAATTAGAAACATGGATGGCTGTACTATTTATTTTTTAAAGTCTTGGGAATTTTTCAATCAAAGATTGTTATGCTTCCCAATATAAATTGACTTTTAAGATAGGTTCTACTTCATATTATTTTCATGTGTGAATATGTCTACATGTGAGATGGATATAAGTATAACTACCATTTATGTTCTCTTGTCAAATAGTTTCTCAATTACTGAAATACATAGGGAACCCAGTTCACTGTGGAAAAGGTTGTTTAAATGACAGAGATGGAAGGATATTTCAATTATAAGTTTCTTAAACTGGAAGAAATGGGAGCCCCATGCATGGTTTATTTTCTGGGAAATGTGGTCTTCAAATCGGGTAAATACAATGCAGGGTGGATGAAGTTTGCTTGTGTCAATGTGCTCATTTCCAGTGTGCTTGATTTCAAATCAGAGTATGTTTCTAATGGGGTCCCACCCTCTCTAACCTTTCCACTCTCACAGTCATGACTCCTGCTCCTCACATCTCAGAGCCTGACATACATCCAGGCTTCTCCACTCCCAGCCCATCACCTGCCTCTCCTGCTCACAGGAGTTCAGTGACACCTACAGCAGAAGTCCAAGTTCCTCAGCGTGATGCTTGAAGACGTTCTACAATTAAATCCCAAATTTTCTTCAGATCCTGGGCACCTTCCAGGGCCAGCGCCTCATGCCCATTGGGTGAAGCTTTGCCCGATTTCTGCCCAGGTGTCCTATCGCCCAGCTTGAGGCAACCACATCTGAGTATCTGTCAACACTGTCTGCTAGGAGACATCCTTCCACAGCAGTTTAATGCGTGGATACGGCTAAGTACTTACAATCCCAAGTCCAACAAGGAAATTATAAAATTTGGTTTATGTAACTATTTCTTATTTATGCAAAAAACCCTTACTCTTGGCATTAAATCAGATTGCTGAACCTCTGAGATCAGGCTCCGTGGGACTCAGCCATGGCTGCAATCACTGGCAGAGCTTCCACTCAGCATTTCCCAACATAATGGATCTGCTCTGTGCCCTGGGCAGAGGGATGTTTTTAAAGCTCCCCACGTGCTTCTAATATGCAGCTAAGGTTGAAACCTCTACATTAATTACTCTCATCCACAGTCCATTTCTACATGGAAACTTATAAACACAGGAGGGAAAGGCTTATATTTACATAAGAAATTTGAGTTTTTATTAAATCTGTCTGTTAAAGAAATTAGAAATGCCCAAGACCAAACCTAACCAAACAAGATTATCTGTGATTTAAAACTACAGGAAGCAATCTTTCTAAGACCAACACTGGATGGAAAGTTAGCTTGACTATAAATAAAGCATTTTATCAACATTTATTTAGCTTTAACTTGAGGATATTTTTAAAATATCTATATTGGTATAAAATATATAGGGAGAGCCCAAACTGGTTTGGCTCAGTGGATAGAGCGTCGGCCTGTGGACTGGAGGGTCCCAGGTTCAATTCCGGTCAAGGGCATGTACCTTGGTTGTGGGCACATCCCCAGTAGGGAGTTTGTGGGAGGCAGCCTATCGATGTTTTTCTCAATGTTTCTAACTCTATTCCTCTCCCTTCCTCTCTGTAAAAAATCAATAAAAAATATATATATATATATATATATATAGAGAGAGAGAGAGAGAGAGAGAGGGAGAGAGAGAGAGAGAGAGGGAGAATTCAAGGTGAGGAATTTGAATTTGCATTGTTAAAGGAGATTCTTGGTTTAAGGAAAGTAGGCAACTCTGGTTTTCTAAAGTTTAGTAACATCTGACCAGCTAATATTGTAACTCAGAATGAACTTTTTAACATACTTTAAGAATTTGCATACTTGTACTCAAGAGAATTATTTAACCTGGTGTACTGACTTCCTGAAAGCATGCAAGTTTGAGTGAGTGTACCCACTTTTGTTCTAACCTACCTTGCTTTCACCATTTCCAGTCTCATCCATGAAAGTATGAAGCTGTGGTTCTTGAAAAATCATAGCACTGCTGCCCTCGTGTGGAAACTTCGAGCATTTGACAATCCCTTTGGTAGCCTTTCAAATTGTCCTTATTCGGCGGTTTGTCATGACTTTCATTACCCGAAGACCTTTATAATGTCACGTAGAATGTGGTATTAACAAACTCTTTTCTGGTTTCCTCTTGTGAAATTAACATTATAAAAGGCTAAACTTTGTCCCTTATGAATGCCGGGGTTGTTGTCTGTAAACTGTTGTGCTTCCCTCTCTCTCATTTACCTACCAGAGAAAATAAGCTGAAATAAGTACAGATCACATCGAGAAAGTTACCCACCCTGATTCCTGACTTGCTTGCCCAGGAAAACCTGCAGCGGGGTAGTCACACCCATGTTAGCAGGAGGAGCCACGTGTGGTTATTTTATGTACCTTTTTTAAAAAATGAATTATTGTATGTTTCAGTATGTGGAAAGCCTTATACCGACTATCAGAAACAAGCAACAGCTCTGCTATCCTGGGATTTAGGCTTAGGGCATGTGGCTTCAATTCTGTAATCTACTGATGTTTAGATGAGCACTTACTTATGGTGTTTGGGAAAATGATGGGTCATTGAACATCTATCCCCACCTGAAAAGGCTCCTAGGAAAATATTCCTTCAAGTTGCCATTGACATGGGACTCCATTATGAGAGGCTCTTTGGATAAGGTCCCACAGAGCCCTGCTGCTCACATTTTATGTGCGGGTGAATCACAAGGTGATCTTGGTAAAATGCAGGTTCTGACTCAGCAGGTCTGCTGTTTGTGGCAGTTTGAATCGTGGCCTCACAGATATCGGGTTGAGGCCACGCTATCCCTGGGACCTGTGATGTTACCTGCATGGGAAAGGGTTTTCTCTGATGAGACCTGGGATGGGGCGGTTACCCTGGCTTATCCAGGTGGGGCCCTAAACGCACTCTTCCAAGAGGAAGGCAGGGGGAGATGTGACTACAGCACAAGGCGATGTGACCACTCAAGCACAATGCTGCTGGATGGAGGATGGAGGCAGGAGCCAAAAAACACAGAATGCAGCTCCAGAAGCTGGAAAAGGCAAGGGAATTGATTCTCTCCCAGTCCCTACCAATACCTTGCTTTCTACCCAGTGAAACTGATTTCAGACTTATGACCTCCAGAACAAGAAGAATAAATGTGTGTTGTCTTGAGACACTGTGTGAATGTTTGTGTTCCTCCAACATTCCTGTGTTAAACCTAACCTCCACCCTAACCGGTTTTGCTCTGTGGATAGAGAGTCTGCCTGTGGACTCAAGGGTCCCAGGTTTGATTCCAGTCCAGGGCATGTACCGTGGTTGCGGGCACATCCCCAGTAGGGAGTGTGCAGGAGACAGCTGATCGATGTTTCTAACTCTCTATCCCTCTTCCTTCCTCTCTGTAAAAAATCAATAAAATATGTATATTTTTTAAAAAATCCTAACCTCTAAGGGGATGGCATTAGGAGGTGGGGCCACAGGGAAGTTACTAAATCAGAGGGCACAGGATTCATGAATGGGATTCGTGTCCCTATAGCAGAACCCCAAGAAAGTCCCTCAGCCCTCTGCCATGTGAACTTACAGCTAGAAGGCCCTGCCCATGAACCACAAAGCTGGCTCTCACTAGATGCCAACACTGCCAGGGCCTCCATCTTGGGCCTCCCGGCCTCCAGAACTGTGAGGAACGCATTCCTGTTATTTACCAGTTACCCAGTCTGCAGTATTTTTTCTAGAGGCCCGAAGACACTGCGACGCCCAATCTGCTGTGATTTGTTACCGCGGCCACAGGAAATGAGCCCCCAATGCTATGGGTCCTCAGAACACGCTGAGGAGCAAAGCCTTGTAGAAGCCAAGCCACAGACAGGTGGTTGTCAACCCTGGCTACGCATTAGCATCACCTGGGATGAGTTTGAAACAAACAGCAAAAAGCAATGCCCAGGTCCCACTGCTGGAAGAGCGAAGGCAGAACCTGTAAGGGTGGCGGCTAAGCATCACTCTGTACAGGCTCCTTGGGTGAAACTGATCAGAAGGTGGGGAGGAGCTGTCTCATGAGAATAATCCCAAAATACAACTTTTCTTGTGTTCAAAGAAAACTCCTAAGCTCCCCAATAGGTGAACACACTAGTCTCCCTGCACCCCGCAACACTATGCCAGCTTCTCAGTGAGGCCTGGGCCAACACCTCACGTGAAGAATTACTGGGCTCAAGAATTAACACATTATTTCACGTAAACTGTGTTCAGATTTGTGTCTCGGGCTTATGAAGAACGCCTCAGCCTTTCTTTCCACAGGTGGTGGCTATTGCCAGTACAGCCTGCAGGAGGCCGGGTGGGTTAGATCTGGACCAGGCTTTGCTCAGTTCCCTCCAGGGCGAAAGCACAGCCCGGGCGGAGGCCCCGCCCTGCAGATTGCCATTGGCCCCGCCCCACTCCGCTGTAAAAGCCCAGACCACGCCCACAATCCATAATGCACGTGACACCTTTTGAGTCTGGGGATTGTTGCGTCTGGTAGCCGCGCTCAAAAAGGCAAATTACTCACTGTCCCTCGGGTTTCCCTCTGATGTGAGGAACATGAGGGCCTCGTACGAGCCGCGCAGGGCATCCTCCCGCCGCCTGGAGAGTCCCTTCTCTTGGGGCTTCCTGGGGACCCTAGTGCTGGCCCTAGAGCTCCTGCTACCCACATGCTCAGGTAGGGAAGGGAAAGGGTGTCAGCTCTGGAGGGAAACTAGAGCGGGTAGGGGAGCTGGCCTACAGGAGCGGGGGCGGGGGGGGGGGGGGGGGGCAAAGGGAGCTTTGCTTGGTGTGTGGGGGAGGAGGCTCAGGGCTTGTGGACCCAGGTGATGTGAGTTCAGGGTAGAAGCCTTAGCCACAGATCCTCCTGGTTGTTCTGTGGCGGATTCAAGAGGGTGGGACCTTCAGGGTCGGTTGTTTGGTGGTACACAGTCTTAGGGAGCCCTGGGTGAAGTCAGTGTTTGCCCCTAGCGAAAGCTTGCAGCTATTTGATGACTGAGCTGATCAAGAACATATATGCATAACCCATGGACACAGACAGTAGTGTGGGGAAGGCCTGGAGTGGGACGGGGGCTGCGTGGATGGTGGGGAAAGAGGGACATGTGAAATACTGTCAACAATTTAAAACAACAAAAACATACAAGATGGGAAGCCCTGCCCAGGTGTGAAGGTGCGGCCTGCTCCTCAGTGCCCAGTGTGTGGGGTGTTGTTTGGGCCGGTGCTGGGCCCCTGGGGAGGCTTTGCCCTGTGCCCCCTGGGCTCAGTGAGGCCTTGGTGAGTGGGGTGCTGCGCCCACTGGGTTGGGCTGGGGGAGCCCAGGCCGGGTGTTACCAGGCATATGCTTTACAGAAGGGCCCAGGCCAGAGGTGCAGGGTGTGGGGCAAGGAAGCTCACTGGTTCCTTTGTATGGGGTTTGGGGAGCACGAGTTACCCAGAGAGCCCTTAAGTGAGAGCGAGCTCCAGGGCCTGGGATCTAGAAGAATTGGGAAGGACATGCAGTGCTTTTTGTACAAAAAGGTAACAGGCTGCTTGTTGCCCCCTATCATATAGGTATTGGTTACCAGGCTGTTGCTTTTTTTTTTTTTTTTTTTTTTTTTTTACCATTGAGTCACCCTCCTATTCCCATCCAATATGGATAATGACCTATGCTACTCCCGAATGTCTTTTGGTCAGTGTTTTTTCTCTTTTTTCATTAGGTTGGGTCCCATTTGAGGGGAGATTAGAAGCAACCTGAAAAGTACTGGTAGCCAAACCTAGTGAAAAATGAGAGTTATTAGAAATGAACAATAAATTATATCAATAGGTTTTTCTCCTATAGCTGATAAATTAAAGCTGAAGTCCAGCCACTAAGTTTGGTTCCTGTTTCATTGAATACAATCAATATGTATACATATATATGCATATTACAAAACATACCATCGAAGGGCAACGGATGAATACTTTGGTGTATTTCCAATCGACTTTATATGCCTGTGTTTCTATTCCCAAGTGATTTTTAGGATCCTATTACATATACAGTTTGTATGCTGCATTCTCTCCTTAGGAGAATTCATTCAATAAAGATTTGCCGTGTATGTGCCAGGCCCTGTGCTGGTTCTGGGGACACACTGGTGACCAATAACAAACCATTCCTATTTTCATGATCCTTATTTCACTCTGTCTGTTTGCACACGCACACACATGAACATTAACAACGACTGTGTTTTGCTCACTGTTAGATCCCCAGTGCCAAGCACACAGTAGGCAATCAATAAAGATTTGCTGAAATTTCCTGGGACAGGCGGACAGTAACCAGACCACAATGCTAGTGTTATTGCCCCAGTCAGGTGCCCTGGAGGAAGGAACATGGCTTCTCTGAGAGCATTTAACAAATGACGGTTGGGAGGGAAGGCTTTTTTCTCAGAGGATTTGGGGTTCTGCGCTTGCTGTCCCCAGGCTCCTCCTTTCTTTTGCATAATTGGCTCCTTGTCCTTCAAGGAGGTCCCCCCATTAGGGACCTTCTCTGAGAAAACTATTTCAGGGAGACGCACACACTCCAGCTCAAATTCCCCTAACCTTCTGTCCCTCTTTCCAATCTATATGTTCTCTCCTAGCTCTACTAGAATGCAGAGATCCTTTCTGTCTCATTACACTTGTGTTTGCAAATGCTCAATGCTTTTGCCTTGGTACCACCACTCTTCTATAACTAGTGATTTCCCGAAAAATGAAATATAATATTCAGTAGGAGCTAACATGCCAGTAAACATTCAAATCCAACAGAAAAACAAAAACTACCTTGAGGAAAATGAAAATAAAACTAAAACCTTACAAAAGGTATGGGATACAGCAAAAGCAGTTATAAGATGAAAGGTTATAGCTATACCAGCCTTCATCAGGAAAACAGCAAAAACTATGACTTCACTCATGTGGGATATAAAACAAAAAGCAACAAATGAAAAAAAGCAAACAACACAACTCACAGTTACAGAGAACAAAATGGTGGTTACCAGGAGAGAAGTGGTGAAGAGGTTGACGGGAGGTGAGGGAAAGAGACTAAACTTCACAGTTAGAGTCTCCGGATGGCCTTTCACAACTTTGCACACCTGAAATTTACACAATGTTATTAACCAATATTACCCCATAAATTTAATTTAAAAAGTCACATAATTTTTGTGATTTGATAGAAATACAAATATATATTCTTAAAGTTTAACATCAATCTGACATAAGATCAATCCAGAGAATAAGAAAAGAGGTTTCTCAGGGATCAGCATAGACCTAGCTCCTTTCTTAGATCCTTAATCTTATAGGAGGGACCTCTGCATGCTTTTAGCTCTTCAGGACTTTACTTGATGTGTCTCCATCACATTATCTTACATACTAATTCTATCAGCTTAGTTAGTTTGTCAAGCCCACAGACAATTTAAAGGAAGAGAAATGGCTGAAGTCAAAAAGGTACTATTCTAGGAAGAAAAAAAAACTACCAAAAATCCAGAAATAAAAAATTCTAATGGCATAGCAATATTATAATACAGTTTAAACAGCTACCTCAGAAAACTTTTGAGGCCAAGCATGATCCATTGATTAGTGAAGGAAGAATAAATTATACTTAAAATAATGTCAGAGTTATAAATTTTGACATTTAATTGACCTTTATTTACTCAGTTCACTGATATGAAACATATGACATGAGGTCATATATTTTAAAATAGTTTAGTCCATATTTATTTTGACCTATGAAATCCACGATGCTTATTTAAGAGTCAGCACTTACAATAGCATTTCTTGAGCACGCAGGGGGCACAGAGTGTAGTAGGAAAAGAAGGCATATGGTCCCTGACCTCTAGGAACGTGCCTCCTGAGAGGAGACTGAACCTCAAGTGACAAGTCATCATCAGTTTGGGTTTCAAACTGTGGAAGAGTGCTCTGAACGAGGGCTATATACTATAGAAGTCCTCTTAGGGGGGAGTTGAGTGTGAAATGAACTCGGGAAAAAATGGGAAGGATGCATATCTATAAATATATTTTAAACCAAAAATATTGCTGCTGTTTCTTCAATTTACTGTTGAAAGAATAGTCAGGTTCTTCCCAAAGAAACCAAACACTAATAAGATGTTATTTAAAGCAAGCACAGCTCATCATCTGGTAAAAGCCAGGCACAATCACTTAAAATCTGCCCAAGGACCTTCCATTTATTCCATACAACCTGCCTGCTGCCAGGCCATAACCCGTGGCTGTTGGAAAAGAAAATACTTGACTTTAATGTTCTTATTCTCTCATGCCCAGATGCCTGTGATGACCCACCAAGATACCAATCTATGAAAATGAAGGGTAATCCTAAAGCCCCTTATAATGCTGGGGACACAATAGAATATGAGTGTCGCCCAGGATACAAGCGTGTTGTTCCTGTTCTTCCCATGTCTACTGTTTGTCAGCCCAGTAACACGTGGGTACCTCCTCTCCAGGAGGCTTGCACAAGTAAGTACACAACATTTTTATTTTTATTGCTCTAAAGATTTTCACACATTATAGACTGCATAATCCACTATTAACATGATGGCTTTCTCATGTGGATGTAGATTTTATGTAGCAATGTACTTTTTTAGGCATTGAAAATCTCCAGGAAATTTTCAATTTGGCCATTAATGCTCTGGTTAAATGTGAATCTTAAGTTTGGCCATCAGTGGCAACATGGATGGACCTCACGAATTTTATGCTAAGGGAAATAAGTCAGTCAGAAAAAGCTAAGAACCATATGATTTCACTCATATGTGAGTTATAAAACTGAAACTCCTAGACACAGACCACAGTTTGGTGGTTATCAGAGGGAAAGAGTTGGAGGGTATGGGGATGAAGGGTAACGGAGACCAAATATATGTGATGGGAGATGATTTCACTTTGGGTGCTGGGCACACAGTGCAATATGCAGATCATCCTATATAATAAAAGGCTAATATTCAAATTGTCCCTACGGGTGGGAATTCGACCAACCAGGATTTATATATGTGCTGACCACCAGGGAAAAGCGCGGAACATGGCGGGCGTTGGTGACAGGACAGGCAGCTGGGGGAAGGGAGACCCATCCGCCCCCCGCCGGCAGCCGCTAGGGACCCTACCCATGCATGATTTTCATGCACTGGGCCTCTAGTGTAACATAAAAGTGTACACTTGAAACCTATATAAGCTTATTAACTAATGTCACCCCAATAAAAAAAAATGTAATAAAAATAAATAAGACAAAATATTTCCATTGATTTAATAGCACAATGTAGAATTTTTATTTTGATTCAAATCTGTTTTGACATTGGTATAAAACAACGAATTTGAAATTTTCCTTTTAGAAAAGGCATGTCAAAACCTAGGAGACCTCGTAAATGGCGACGTAGTCTACGCTAATGGAAGTATGGAGTTTGGCTCACAAGCTCACTTTAAATGTAATGCTGGGTAAGTAAACTGCTCCTTGGAGGAAGAAGGTAAATGTGGAAGAAGGTTGCTGGTTCCATTTTTGGTTTGGTTCTCTTCTCAAGCATTTCCATGATGTTGATTTCATCTTGCTTTCTGTGGAACAAGTTGTCCTTAACAGCCAATCAACCCTTGGGCTTTTTATGGAGACTGAAAAGATGTGCAATAAATAGAAAGAAATTTAAATTGAAGGAAAACAAAATTGTGTCATACTATAAGTAATAATAAGCCTATCATAGTCATTAAAAATGCATTAATCGTGATGACATGATCCTAAATTAAACTATATAGTAGGCTGGAGGGTGGAAAGAGAGACGGAGTTAATCAGTTAACAGAAGAAATGGCAGGGGAGAGAAACCAAGATGGCAGCATAGGTAAACACTGGAAATTGCTGCCTTGCACAACAACTTCAAAAATGCAACTAAAAGACAAAATGGACATCATCCAGAACCACAGGAAGGCTGGCTGAGTGGAAATTCTACAACTAGAAGGAAAGAGAAAAGCACACTGAGACTCAGAGGAGGTGCGGAAGTAAAGTGCAGAGGTACTGAGGCACACATGGAAAGGGCTGGCAACTGAGGACACAGTTGTCTTTTTCAGTAGAGAGGGAGTCTCAAGCTCCCGACTGCTCTGAACTCCAGTTCCTCTGGGGACCCAGACTCATACACTCATACAGGGAGAAACTGGACTGTCTGGCATCAGGCGGAACTCAAGGGCGGCTTTCAGAGGTGCTTGCAGAGATTATCGGGACACTTGAGACACATGGCCTCTTAGGGTAGGACTGAGGAGCAGCCATAGCTGCTTGCTCCATCCTTTTGATTCCCTGAGACCCCGCTTCACCCAAGCTGTGCACAGAGGCTTTTGCATATGAAAGGCCTGGCCCTTTACAATCTGAAAATTACCTAACAAACTGTAGCTGGGTCAGAGAGACCAGAACTTCCAAAAGAAGGCCCAAGGCCCCACAGCAGCTTGCATTGCTTCACAGCTGGACCTCATCTGGGCACCTCCAAACCCCAAACAAAGAAGAGGAATCTGCAGATCTCTCCATAGCTCCTGCTGGGTTGCCTCAGGAAGAGGCTAAATTAGCACCTCCTTAGGGTTCCAAGAGCCTGTGTACCCAGAGGTCAGAGTGGGACCATCCAGATTACAACTCCTCAGATCCATAAGGGACACACTCAGGGGCAGACTCAGTGAGCACCAAAGCCCCACTGAAGCAAGTCTTGCCCCAGAAGGGTGTCTCCAGCACAGAACTTCTCCCACTACAGACACAGATGATTCTCACAGCCAATTGGCCTGGAGGTCAATTCCTCCCAGTGATACCTACAACAATCAAGGCTTAACTACAACAAGACTGTGCACAAAGCCCACAAAGGGGTGCACCAAGAGTGTCCACCTCAGGTAATTGGGGAGGCTGAGCCACTGGGCCCTATAAGACACCTAGCACAGAAAACCACTCTATCAACACAGGGAAGCAGCCAAAATGTGGAGACAAAGAAACAGGTCACAAATGACAGAAATGGAGGAAAGCAAACTACACAATATAGAGTTCAAAACCACACTTTTAAGGTTTTTCAAGAATTCTCTAGAAACTGCTGATAAATTTAGTGAGATCCTCAAGAAATCTAGTGAGACCCTCGAGGTTATGAAAAAGGATCAACTAGAAATTAAGCATACACTGACTGAAATAAAGGATATTATGCAGAGTTCCAACAGCAGACTAGAGGATCGCAAGAATCAAGTCAAAGATTTTAAATATGAAGAAGCAAAAATCACCCAACCGGAAAAACAAAAAGAAAAAAGAATCCAAAAATATGAAGATAGTGTAAGGAGCCTCTGGGACAACTTCAAGCGTACCAACATCTGAATTATAGGGGTACCAGAAGAAGAGAGAGCAGGATATTGAAAACCTATTTGAAGAAATAATGACAGAAAACTTCCCCTACCTGGTGAAAGAAATAGACTTACAAGTCCAGGAAGCGCAGAGAACCCCAAACAAAAGGAATCCAAAGAGGACCACACCGAGACACGTCATAATTAAAATGCCAAGAGCAAAAGACAAAGAGAGAATCTTAAAGGCAGCAAGAGAAAAACAGTTACCTACAAGGGAGTACCCATACAACTGTCAGCTGATTTCTCAACAGAAACTATGCAGGCCAGAAGGGAGTGGCTAGAAATATTCAAAGTGATGAATAGCAAGAACCTACAACCAAGATTAATTTACCCATTCAAAATTGAAGGTCAGATTAAGAGCTTCACAGATAAGAAAAAACTAAAGGAGTCCATCACCACCAAACCAGTATTATATGAAATGCTGAAAGGTATCATTTAAGGAGAGGAAGAAAAAGAAAAAGGTAAAGATAAAAATTATGAACAACAAATACACATCTATCAACAAGTGAATCTAAAAATCAAGTGAATAAATAAGCTGATGAACAGAATAAACTGGTGAATAATAGAATCAGGGGCATAGAAAGGGAGTGGACTGACAGTTCTCAGGGGGAAAGGGGTGTGTGGGGGGGTGTGAGAAGAGACTGGACAAAAACCGTACACGTATGGATGAGGACAGTGGGCAGGGGGGTAAGGTCAGAAGGTGGGTTGGGAACCGGGTGAAGGGGAGCTATGGGGGGGGGGGAAGAGGAACTGTAATAATCTGAACAATAAAGATTTAATTTTTAAAAAAAAAGAAAAAGAAAAAGAAATGGCAGGAACTAATGAAATGTGTGTTCAAACTTTGAATGAACTTCCAGAGGTACTTCAGATTCGTGTTAATGTAAGAGCTAGTAGTGTAGCTGTTCTTCAATAAGGGCCAGCTGACCACCAGATTTCACCGCATCCTGCTTCCACAGGAACTTTTCAGACAGTCCAGCAAACTGTCCAAAAGCAGCAAACACTTCTTCCTCCCATCTATGCACCTATCCCAGAACTAGCACCACTTACCCTTCTTCCTACCCCTTATCTATAGCCAATGTGAATTCCTTCAAAATAACTTACATCTTTCTACTCAAAGCTGTAAAAGAACCCCATTAAACCAGGATGGCGGAAATGCTTGCCTTCATCTCCCTGCTGCTGGTGGTTTAGACTGCATGCCCCGGACCTGGTTCTTTTTACATGGCTAGTCAGTAAACCTGTTCCTTCTGGCAAACTTCAGTCTGCAAAGGTTTTGTTTCACAACTTTATGCCGTTGTGGTCAGAGAAGAGACATTGTATGATATCTAGTCTTTTTAAAACCTATTGATTAGTTAATATTAAGTTGTGGCTCATCATATGGTCTATCCTGGAAGATGTCCCATGTGCCCTTAAGAGAATGTGTATTTTGTTCTGTGGTGCTCTGTCTGTGAGATCTAGTTAATTGTGTTCTGGAAGTCCTTTATTTTCAGTCTAGTTGTTGTGAGTAGGATATTGAAGTCTCCAACTATTACTGAAGAAATGCCTATTGCATAGAAATGTGTATTTCTCGCTACAGTTGTCAGGCAAGACAGGTTTATTTAGACACTTTGCTCTAGGCCAGCGGTTCTCAACCTGTGGGTCGTGACCCCTTTGGCGGTCGAACGACCGTTTCACAGCGGTCGCCTAAGACCATCCTGCATATCAGATATTTACATGACGATTCATAACAGTAGCAACATTACAGTTATGAAGTAGCAACGAAAATAATTTTATGGTTGGGTCACAACATGAGGAACTGTATTTAAAGGGCCAGAAGGTTGAGATCCACTGCTCTAGGCTAATGTGTGTTCATATGAAGAATCTCTCCATTTCATTAAATTTTAGATTTAGTTAATACATTCAATACCTGTCACTTCAGAAACTTCTCCCTGAAGCTACTGTAGTGCAGAAAAAAATCATATAAAAACTTTTTCGTTATTATGTGTTCCTGTTAAGTGATAAAGAAAACAATTATCATATCCTTTCTCATTTAGTTATTACTTACTTGGACCAAAAATTGTATATTGTGAACTCACTGGAAATAATGTGGAATGGAGTGATAATCTACCACGTTGTGAAAGTAAGTACATTCTCTCTTTAGAATTTACAGCAGCAGTTCTCAAACTTTATGGTCTGGGGACCCCATCATGCTTTACAATTAAGACCCCACAGGGATTTTATGCAAGTGGGTTAGTGCTATTGATCTTCTTTATACTGAGATTAAAGCAGAGAAGTTTTTAAATAATTATTTGTTAATTCATTTTTAAGAACAATAATCTCAATGCATGTTAATAAATGCAGCACATTTTTGTCCTAAGATGAAACATTTTCAAAAACAGTGGGAAGGGTGTCATTGCTTTACGTTTTTCTAATCTCTTCAGTATCTGGCTTAAAGGAAGAGCTCCACATTCATTCTGCAGCTTATCATACAGTCTCGGGCCATTGGAAAATGTCACTGTACACTCTAAGCATGACAGTGAGAAAAGACAAAATCATGGCATACCTGAGAACCACTGATTCGGGAATGGATGTAGCATTTCTCAACTAGCACTGAGTTTTCCTAAGTCCTAAGTTTATTTTCTCATTAAATTGTCAGCATCTCTTATGACTAGAAAAAACTTAACATGGCCTTACAGATATCACAAGTCTTTCATACAGGTATCTTCTATGGATACTTAAGAAAATGGGTTTTATTCTAAAATTTCATTTCTCTATTGATGGCTGGAATTGGGATAATAACATTTTTTAATAGAAACTTTTTTTCAAATGGATATTGAATTTGCAAATAGATGTAGAAATCATATGTTAATGAACTTATTGAAAGGATAATGCTGTCTTAATCTTTTACTTTTTATTGTGTTTTTCTGTCCTCTTTTTCTCTTTTAAAGAGGTTTTGTGTAAACCACCTCCAAAAATTCCGAATGGAGAATTCACCAATAGCCACAAGGTTACATTTGAATATAATGAAATAGTCACTTACCGTTGTAAGCCTTCTGGTGGGCCAGATGAATATTCCCTTGTTGGAGAGAGCAGGCTTGTTTGTATTGGGCACGACAAATGGAGTAGTAACCCTCCTGAGTGTAAAGGTAATAATCTTTTCATTTCTTTCCCTCTCAATTATAAATGTTGTGGAAACTTTTACCAACTTTTAAATACCTTGGCCAACAAGTGAAAAAAAAACAAAAACATCCATATGTGCTTTAAATTTGTTTCTAAACTAATTTTATGTATCAAATAGAATAAAAAAAAATTCTACTTGTAGAGTTTCCCACTCTTCACCCCCATGTTCTTGGCATTCCTGTTTATACATTATTAATAGCTATGTATATGCATGAGTTAAATTTTTTGGCTTAAAAGCATCAAAAAAACAACAACACTAGTTTCAAGAAAGGTTTTTAAAATTTTGTTTTATTGCTTAAAGTATTAAAAAGAATAGTACATATGTCTCCTTCCCCCCCCCCCCCTTGACCTTCACCAAAAGAAAAGTTTTATATAATACAAGAAGTATGACAGTTCTGGCTCAACTAAATGGTAGAATAAATTGTAAAAGACTAACCCTGTCACCAATAAGATTGATAAAGTCCTGGCAAGACATGCAGGCATATCTTTTTTAATTGTGCTTTGCTTTATTGCACTTCACACACACACGCACACACACACACACACACACACATATTTACAAGTTGAATACTGGAACCAGCAAAACAACTGTAACCTGCTTTACTTCCATACTCACCTATTGCTATAGTCTGAAACAAACCTGAAATATATCAGAGGTTTACCTATACTTAAAAAACAAGACCTAAGACATTTGAGCATGACCAAAAGCAGGACACACTGGGAGGTATTTGACACTTGGACAAAATTAACCACTGAAAAACAGTAAAATATGTCTTCTTTTCACATGCATATGTAACATTTCTTAGTACCATATACTAGGCAATATGTTTAAAAGTTTATTTTATTTCAAAAATTGAAATTATTTACAGTACAGTATCTTTACAATGGAATGAATGTAGAAATAGAAGTAAAGATATCTGTAAACTCCCTAAATATTTAAAAATTATGAAGATATTTCTAACTAACCATGAATAAAAGAAGGAGTCACAAGGGAAATTAAAATGTATTTTGAAATGAATGAAAATGAAAATACAATATATTGAAATATCAAAGTTTGTGGAATATAGCAAAAGCATTGCTAAGAAGAATATTCATAGCAAATACATATATTGGAACAAGAGAAAAGTTTCAGCTCAAGAATTAAAGGTTTCACTTTAAGAAATTAAAAAGGAAGAGCAAGTTGAATACAGAACAAGGAAACAGAAATAATAAAGATAGAAATCAATAAAATTTAAAAAATATGGAATTATTGAAACCAACACCTTGTTCTTGGGGAGGATCAATAATATGAATAAAGCTATAACCAGTCTGACAAAAAAGTAGACGACACAAATGACCAACATCAAGAATGGAAAAGAGGGCTTGACTGCTTTGGTTTAGTGGTTAGAGCATCAACCCAGTGCTGAAGGGTCTATGGTTCAATTCCTGATCAAGGGCATATACTTTGGTTGCAGGTTTGATCTCCCACCTGGTTGGGGCACCTTCTGGAGGCAACCAATAGATGCATCATTGTCCCATCAATGTTTCTCTAACCCTCTCTTCCCCCTCCTCCTTCCTTTTCACTCTCTCTAAAAACCAATTTAAAAAATATCCTCAGGTGAATATTTAAAAAAAAAAAATTTTTTTAAGAGAACATCACTAAATATCCTGCAGACATTTAAATGACAATAAGCAAATAGCATGTACAACTTTATGCCAAGAAATTTGACACTTAAACCTGACAAAGAGAACTGCAGGCCCCAGCCATCACTAGTTTTGTACCAATATTTAAGTATTCACAATAGCAGCTCTGCACAAACTCTCCAAGTCAATACAATAGGAGGGAATACTTCTCATCCAATGAAGACAGAATTACCCTGATACCAACACCAGACAAAATGTAGAAATAGGCATACAAATTGTAGGAAAATGAAAAACAATATCCACTGTGAACATAGAACCAAAACTGTCAGCGATGGTCAAGGTCACCTCTGCCCTGAGATAGCCTCTGGCCAGAGACAGCACTCTGGTCTTGCAGGAATGAATTCAAATAAGAGACAACAAATAGCAGCAAAAGCAGGGGAGAATTTACTTGCAGAGAAAGGAGTACACTCAGAACCTGAGTGGGCAACTCAGCAGGCTGACACCAAACCGAGTGCCCTGGTATTTGGAAGTTCGGGGGATTTATACCCCTAGACTGGAAGGCCCCTAGCAAGGAGCAAGTCACCTCCTCCTCATGACTCAAGAAAATATATCTTCAAACATAACACCTGAGTGAAGGTGCATTATGGGCCCTAAGCATCGCTCAGATTTAATCTCAGAAGGTGTTTTCTTGTCTGTACTGCCCAGCCCAGTGTTTTGTTTTGTTGCTGATTTTCCACTTTCTGTGAGATGCATGGCTGGATCCTGAAATCAATCTAGAGCAGCAGTTCTCAACCTTCCTAATGCCGCAACCCCTTAATGCAGTTCCTCATGTTGTGGTGACCCCCAATTTCATTGTTACAAATTGAACATAATTAAAGCATAGTGATTAATCACAAAAACAATATGTAATTATATATGTGTTTTCCGATGGTCTTAGGCGACCCCTGTGAAAGGGTCGTTCGACCCCCAAAGGGGCCGCGACCCACAGGTTGAGAACCACTGATCTAGAGGGTCCTGCCCAGCACTTTACTTTGTAAGAAGTAGAACAGAATGGGAAGTACCGGAGTACATGGGTACCAAGACTAACTATGAAGTTTTAACTTTATCTCAGACCTGGGAGATTACAATATAAAATGTGGGGTTTGATCTCTGCATTCCAGTCCAAAATATTTGGAAAACGCAGCCCTACATTCACTGGCCTTTCTATTTCTTGCACATCCCAGTTCTTGCATGTTGTTGATACCTGATAACTTTCTCTCTGCATATGTTTGCATGGCTAGCTTCTTTTCAGCTTTTTACCTTTGAGTTCAAATATTACCTTATTATAAGAGCCTTACCTGCCTTTCTGAAAGGTCAGGGTACTAAGTTAGTGTCAACATGAAATTTAAAAAAAAAAGCTTTTTTTTTAATTCCTAGAGCTAAAGAGCATCAAAAGTTGCTTTTAAACTTTCCTGAAAATTGTATGTGGTAATCAGACCTTTCTCAAAACTTGTCAGTAAGGGAAAAACAATCATCTATAATGACAGTTTGTTCTAGGTGGGGAAAGGTTGTTAGATGTCTCTATATCTGTTCACCTGAAATTAAAATGCACAAATAGGCCTAGCTGAGCATTGACTTATAAACCAGGAAGTCATGGTTCCATTCTGGGTCTGGGTACATGCCGAGGTTTTGAGCTTGATCCCCAGTAGTGGGTGTGCAAGAGGCAGCTGATCAATGTTTCCCTCTCATGGATGTTTCTATGTCTCTCTCCCATGTTCCCTCTGTAAAAATCATTAGTTAATTAATTAAAACACTTATTTTAATACACAAATAAAGTATTTTTTATTTAATTAACATTCTGCCTTCCATTCCTTGCCTGGTTGTCCCCAGGGGAAATTACTAATTTGCACTAGTTTTTCCTTCCCCTGTGGAAACAGCTTTCCATTCATTTGGAATTTCTTCATTTTTCAGTGGTCAAATGTACCTATCCAAATGTCCCGAATGGAAGAGTGGTGTCCGGATTTGGGAAAAAATATCTGTACAAAGCAGAGGTTAAATTCGAATGCCTTGCAGGATTTTACCTTGAAGGCAGCAGCACTATTGTCTGTGGAGCCGACAGTACTTGGAAGCCTAAGATCCCAACATGTATTAAAGGTGCAAAGGGGTCTTTTTGTCTTTTTTGTTTTGATTTTATTTCTTTGACATTAAATAGCAATGATATGGAATAACTGAAAAGAAACAGTTTTTTTAAATTAACTCCATCTCATATTCATTTCCATGACAGAGGTATGACATCAAATGTATATCACACAGGTGTCTCAATTTCTGGCATTTCTTATGTGTAAAAATGTATAGCAACCATTTTTCAGAGTCAACTGAAGCATGGGAATTTCTACCTAAAAAAGAATCTAAATTCTTTTTCATATAATTCATAATTCCTATAAATTTAAAAATGCAATAATTTCAAAGTGATTAATCTCATTGTTGTTATTTTTTTTTTTTAGGGGCACCACCTCTCAGTACCAAACCCACAACTTCCAGTTCCGCAGGTTTAATAACTTTCTGCTTATATTAATACCTTGCAATTTCTTTTTTACAATTCTTTAACTACCTGGTGATTTACACTCATACCATTTTTAGTAATGAAAGGAGGAAAAACATATTTACAGCCATTCTAGTTGGTATACTTCGTGATCCTAAAACTATCTACCACAGTCGGCAGACATTGGAACCAGCTTGGGCATGTTATGTAAACCTTAAAAGTGTTTACTAATATATAAGATGATTGAATGCCTTCCTCACTGGTCGATAGTCGAGTTAAACTGGGATGTACTCATATTTAAAGCAGTTAGCACAAGGCCTGGCATTTAGGAAGCTTTCAAAGGAAACTTATTTATGACTTGCAGCATCACTCCAATTAATGTCAGCGCAAAGGAGGGTCCGTGGCTTTTGTTCTTAATACATATGTTTTCTATGTCATCAACTTAGCCATTTTATTATTTGTAAAACAATCTGTTGACACCTTCACAAGGTGTCCTTGTGACCTAGGATGATGTTGTATTTCCCGGACTACACCCAGTTTCATTTGTTTCAGGACCTGGGAAATGTCTGCTGTCTCTAGAACGACAACCCTACCTCTTACTGCCTCCTAGAACTATTCTTTTTCTCTTTCCTGGGCATTTTTATTTGGCAATAGAGGCAAATTTCATAGCAACGGAAAGGCAGAAGTCCTTAATTATTGAAATGAAATGGAGGACTTCTTGTATGGACTGCTGGTCAATGGCTCTCCAAGACTTAGGAGATTATTTTGATATGACGGAAGAAATTGTCTTCCTGATTGTAGTGCTGCTATCTCTGGCTTCTCTTTGTTTTCAGCAGAAACAAGAGACAAGAGAAACACAGTAGTCCTCACTTATCCACGGCTTCACTTTCTGTGGTTTCAGTTACCCACAACCGTGGTCTGAAAAGATTAAATGGGAATTCCAGGAATAAGTAATTCATAACTTTTAAATTACTTGCCATTCTGAATAGCATGATGAAATGTCACTCTGTCCCACTATTTCTCACCCAGGCCAAGAATCATCCCTTGGTTCAGTGTCTTCCCCTCACTTTTCTCATCATGTAGGCATTGTATCATCTCACATCATCACTAGAAGAAGGGACAATGCAGTGCAATAACATATTTTGAGAGGGAGACAAGACATTCACATTATTTTTATTATAGGATATTGTTATAATTGTTCCATTTTATCAGTAGTTGTTGTTAGTCTCTTAACTTGCCTAATTTATAAATTAAACTTTAGTATAGATATACATATTACATACATAGGGGTCAGTAGTATCCAGGTTTCCAGGCATCAGTGGGGGTCTTGTGATGTACCCCATGTAGACAAGTGGGGAACTACTATAGTGGAAGAGCTTTAGCCTGGGCAGAGCTCACACAAGGTCCTAATTTGGCTCGACTTATTCCAATAACATCATTTCTGTGGGCTTATTTTCCTCTGAAACATGAGGGTGTTGAACTGGAGAGAATCTCAATTACTGGCTTCTAATGTGTTTGTATATTTCCTGTTGTCCTAATCATTTAAAAAGATTGTGGGGAATTATGCATGTTAGCATGTTAACAATTAGAACATCTTTTTAGAATCCTCCTGTACCTGGAACCTGGTAGCTTCCTTGAGTAACTTACTTGAGTGTTACAAGGTTTTGAGGGAAAGAGATCATTTTTGGTGGACTGATGCATTAAGGTTGCATGTGAATTTTATACTCATCAGCACATCCGTGTTTGCTCACATGGTCCTAGTCAGTATATGCACTGTCGTATGCTGTGTTTGTTGATATGTTCTTTTAAAAGTCTTGGCCATAAGTATCTCAGAAAGGATTTATAAAACAGTAATACTGGTTAGTGTTTCAAAGAAGTGAAGATTGTGAGGAAATGTTTATAAAGAAGATAAACTACAGGGATCTTTTCTTAAATATCAAAAATCAAAATTCCTCACGGGACTACCATTTTATATAATTGGAGAAAAATATATAAAAAGGATCAGTAGCAACATGTAATAATGATAAGGTAGATTGAGGATAATTATTCTAATATGAAAAAATACTAAGCGAAAAGCAAAGGGATAAGAATTCTGTGATCTGATACTAATTGGATGTAACTTTTTAAAGATACATATGTTTATTTTGAATGTATTATTTTTATGATTTTTATTAGTTAATTTCTAGGATGTGCATTCTAAAATACAAAGCTATAGTGAGTATTCTTATGCAAAATCCATATGTACTTAGATCTATATGTATTTAGGTAACTTCCCAGAAGTAAAATTATAAAGATAGGAAAGTCTGTGTATTTTTCATCTAGAGAAATAATCTCTTTTAAAAAATCAAAAATCAAATTAAATCCTGATTTTGTATAAATAAAGCTGGTGAATGTAATGAAATTTTATTTTTCCAGGTGTCAAGCCTACTGTTCCAACCACATCTACTAGTACAACTGCAAAAAAAACAGGTTCAGTAACTCTTTATTCAACTTACATTGTTAAGAACTTAATAAGGTGATGAGCAAAAAATAATGTTATGTGTTAATTTGTATTTCTTTAATCCTATATAATAAAAGCCTAATATGCTAAGTGTCCGGTCATCCGGTCTTCTGTTCAACTAATCAGAGCATAATATGCTAATGATATGCTAAGTCTGCTCAACTGCTCACTATGACATGCACTGACCACCAGGGGGCAGACAGTTGGCTGGTAGTTTAGCCTGCTGCTGGGGTCCCGCTGATCGGAACTGAGCAGGATGGGCCAGACATGCCCTGGAGCCCTCCCACGGTTCCTCCCCAGCTGGCCAACCTCCAGAATCCCTCCTCTGCCCCAACCGTGCACTGGTGGGGTCCCTTGACCTGGCCTGCACCCTCTTGCAATCCGGGCTGAGGGATTACACACATACACACACACACACACACACACACACACACCCCAGTGCACGAATTTCATACACCGGGCCTCTAGTTATAAATAAAGCTGAACTTTTTTTGGCCCACATTGATTTATTCATGTTCTTTGCTCATTTTTCTGTTAGGTTTCTAAAATTTCTTGATTTGTCAGAACTCATTGTAAATTAATGCCCTTTTAACATGAAGTGACCATTTTTCTAGTTCTTTTTTCCTTTGTCTTATTTTTACTAATCAGTTTTCTTTTAAGATTTTATACGGTTAGATATAGATTACATTTTATAACTTTTAGTTATATAAGTAATATATAAATATAAATTTATAAAATTTCAAATATTACAAAAAAGTATACGGAGTAAAAGATTAGTCTCCTGTTTCTCTATTTCATTTCCTAAGGTAATCATTTAATAGTTTTTTTTAATCAGTTTATGTACATTGCTATCCTTATATGCATAAATATACATACTTTAGTGTGTTTTTTTGGTTGTTGAACAGAATTGGAATCATGCTATTCATTTTTTAAAAAAAAACAAACAACTCACATTATAATTTACTGTCAATTGGGGTCGTATTTGAATTTATTCCCATGCTTTTAGTGATGACTTTAATATATGCCATATTTATTTAACTATTATCTTATCAGTGGTCATTTATATGTGCAGAAGTTTTACATTAACAGGTAGTTGGGTGTATTAATGTTCTCCATTAGGTATTGTAGGTACCTCATAGACGTAGAATCACTTCTGGATGATTTCACTTCGTAAAATGTGTTCTGGCTTATTTCACTTAGCGTAACAGTTTCAGGTTTCATCTATTTTCTAGCATGTATCAGAACCTTATTCCTCTTTATGATTGAGTAATGTCCCATTGTCTGCAGTTACCACCTTTATTTTTTTATCCATTCAATTGGGTTGTTTCCAACTTTGGCTATTCTGAATATGCTTCTCTGATAATTGGCATTTGAGTAACTGTTTGAGGCCTGTTTTCAATTGGGGGGGGCGGGCGTACACCCAGGAGTAGAGCCGTTGGGTTATGTGTTTACTTTTTGAGGAGCAGCCATACTGTCTTCCACAGCAGCTGCACCACTTTACATTCCCGCCAGTGACGCACAAAGGTTCCAATTTATCCACCTCTTTACCAATACATGCTATTTTGTGGGGTGTTTTTTTTATGAGTTTCATAGTTTTAGCTCTTATATTTAGTTCTTTGATCCACTTTGTGTTCATTTTTGTATATGATATAAGATAAGGATCCACCTTCATTCTTTTATATGTAGATATCCAGATTTCCAAGAACCATTTGTTGAAAAGATTGCCCTTCCCCCATTAAATGTTCTGAGCACCCTTCCCTACAATCTTTTGACCATATATGCACATGTTTATCTGTGGGCTCTGTATTCTATTCCATAGGTCTCTCTGTATTTATGTCTGCACCACAGACATAAAGTATTATAGCTTTTGATTATTATAGCTTTTGAGTAAGTTTTAAAATCAGAAAATGGGAGTTATCTCAACTTTTCTCTTCCATTTCAAGATTGTCTTGGCTATCCCTAGTCCCTTGAGGTTCCATATGAATTATATGTTGGAGTTTTCTATTTCCGCAAAATACTATATTCAAGATGGTGATGGGGATTGCATTCAGTCTGTAGGTTGCTTTGTGCAGTGTTAACATCTTAACCATATCAAGTCTTCCAGCGCATGAACACAGGATGTCTTTTCATTTATTGATACTGTCTTTTTCTTTCAGCAGCGTTTCGTAGTTTCCAGTGTAGGAGTCTTTCACCTCTTTGGTTAAATTTCTTTTTAAGTTGTTTTTTTTTTTAATCCTCAACCAAAGATATGTTTATTGATGTTAGAGAGAGGAAGGAGAGAAGAGACAGAGAAACAGAGAGAAACATGGGCCAGCTGCCTCCTGTATGTGCCCTGACCAGGGGTCTGGAGTACAGGACAACTCTCCAACCAACTAGGCCACCTGGTCAGGGTAGTATTTTCCTCTTTTTTTGATGCTATTTTAAATAGACTTGTTTTCTTCATTTCCTGTTTGGTTTGCTCATTGTTAGTCTACACAAATGCTACTGATTTTTACTTATTGATTTCCTACACTGCAACTTTGCCACATTTATTTTTTAGTTCCAACAGGTGAGTGTATGTGCATGTACCAGTATATGTGTGTGATCTTTACCAGTTTGTACTTAAAAAACAAACAAACATGTCATCTAGAACAGACGTCATTTCATTCCTTCCTTCCCAATTTGGATGCTTTCCTTTCTTGCCTAATTGCTCTGATTATAAGTTTTGATATTATGTTAAATAGAAATGTCAAACAGGAGCATCCTGTCTTGTTCCTGATCTTAAGGAGAAAACTTTCAGTCTTTCACCATCGAGTATGGGGTTACCTATGAGTATTTCCTAAATGGGCCCCATTATATTGAAATTTCTCAGCATTCCCGAATAACCTCTAAATCACTTATTAAGCTCTCCTGTGTCTTTTAATTGTAAGTAGAATCACATTGAATCCATAGGCTAATACTGAGGATACACTAATGATAAATTTGCATTCTGTACCACAGAATATTGTCGCAGGAAATGTTACTGGAGAGGAAAGGGAATGCTGATGACTGAATATAAATTTATAATACTTTATGACACTACTTTAAATGAAAAACATTAATATAACTTATGTAAGGAAAATAAAATGATAAGGGATTTTGAACAAAGGCAAAAAATCCAAACCTATGTATTTAGGAGTCTTCTTTGATTTACTATTTTTTACTTCTTTTTAAAATATTTTTCCTTTTTTTCCTAGTATATACCACTTCCGATGATGATACACCAATTAAAGGCAGTGATTTAGGTATTATTTTGTTATTAATAATCCTCCATTATGAGACCTTAGAGTTCTCCATAGAAATATCATATTTCAATTATCCGTGGTTTGAGAAGAAACAACCTGTCATGTGATAGTTGACATTTGTAATTTTAATAGCACAGATACCATGACAAATGGAAGCAGTAGTATGTGTAGACACATGGAGATAATACAGGCTTTTTTTATTGTTTAAAGTATTATATGTCTCCTTTTTTCCTTGGTTAACCCCCTCCCTCCCCTCCCCCGCCCCCGCCACTCCCACCCCCGGAGATAATACAGTTTTGTTTTGTTTTAAATATATTTTATTGATTTTTTACAGAGAGGAAGGGAGAGGGATAGAGAGTTAGAAACATCGATAAGAGAGAAGCATCAATCAGCTGCCTCCTGCACACACCCTACTGGGGATGTGCCCGCAACCAAGGTACATACCCTTGACCGGAATCGAACCTGGGACCCTTCAGTCCCCAGGCCGATGCTCTATCCAGTGAGCCAAACCAGCCAGGGCGATAATACAGTTTTTAAGAGGTCCCTCAAATCAAATTCCTAGTAGGGTGAGGGAACTTTCTCAATTGCTGTGTTTATTTGTACGTTAAAATTTATAAAACCTAATGTGCCTTCCATGTGATAGTGTTATTTTGTAATGGCAATTTGTAAATAAATGTTCTGTCTATTCATACCTTGTATACACAAGCCTTAACGTACTGTAAGTTGGGTTAGTTTTTTTCTACAACAGGCTGGTTTATCACACTTTATTTAGGCTCATGTAGTTCACACAATGTATGTTAAAAGAAAGGATAAAGTATGGTTGTGGCAGTTACGTGAAATATAAGGATTTTTGATAAATGAGTGAAGAAAAGCATGTATTACTTTTCTTTACATTAGACTAGATTAGCAAGGTTAGTCTTTTATAAAATGCACCTTAGACTGTTAAACTTTTACTCTGAACACTGTGGTCAAACTGTCACCGTGCCAGTAAATCCAAAGCACCTTCATTCATTCATTAACCACTTCACAACTTTTTATGAAGTAAAAAGAAAAGAGGTAAACATGATATTGTATACTTTGACATATAAACATTTAATGAAAATAATGGCAGTGTGGAAGCAGAGGCACTACTGAACATTTCTAAAATTTAAGATTTTGTAGTATTATTTATTGCTCTCCCCAATTAAACAAGAATGCTTGTTCAAGTTTCTATGCATCATTTATCCATGTGCCCTGGAGTTTCATTTGGATTCTTAGAATGTTCTTAGTAATTAGTTGTGTCTTAACATGGGGATAGGGGCTTGTGAAGACTGTAAAATAGGACTATATAATCAAATAATAGAAATTCATTAATGGCTCATCCCACAGACTCACCTTTGGGGAACAATGAAAATGAAATTTCTAACAAAATAATAAGAATGATAGACTGAATTAAACCAATGAGCCCTGGTCGGTTTGGCTCAGTGGACAGAGCATTGGCCTGCAGACTAAAGAGTCCCGGGTTCAATTCCCCGTCAGGGCACATGCCCAGATTACAGGCTCCATCCCCAGTGGGGGGGTGTGCAGGAGGCAGCCAATCAATGATTCTCTCTCATCATTGATGTTTCTAACTCTTTCTCCCTCTCCCTTCCTCTCTGAAATCAATAAAAATATATTTTTTTAAAAAACGAGAATGGGATACCTTCTTAAAATGATTTTCCTCTAACCTAGTAAACTCTCATTTTTATAATACTTTCTTCTAATTTTTATGATAATTCCAATTTTTATAACCTGGTGGGGTTACTACAGCACAAAACAAGGACAAGTGAGGGCCTATTAAGAGTTTCATAAGTTGGACCCTAAACCTGGAATCAGATTAGAAGGGCTCTGTGATCAAAATGACTTGAACGCACTAGCAGTCACACTAAACTAGACCGATGAACATTTTCTTTGCTGTAGTTTACAGATGATCTCATCAAAATTAAAATGTGTCAACTATATGGAGACCCATATGTGCTCAATTACCTTCAAACTGGTTTTATATTTTTTCTCAGATGGAGGACTCATTGCTGTGATTGTTCTGACTGTACGTAAGTGTCCCAAACTTGGATGCCAACTTAAATCAAAGCATTAACATGAACAAGTGCATTTTTAACGATGTTTTAGTGTCTATAGTTTTCATAGATTGAAATTGAGTAAACCAATCTAGAAACACCTGACCTTTTATATGATTCTACCTTGTGTTGGTGATTGTATAATCTTTTTTAAAAAATATATTTTATTGATTTTTTACAGAGAGGAAGGGAGAAGGATAGAGAGTTAGAAACATCAATGAGAGAGAAACATAGATCAGCTGCCTCCTGCACACTCCCTACTGGGAATGTGTCCACAACCAAGGTACATGTCCTTGACAGGAATGATCTTGGGACCCTTGAGTCTGCAGGCCAACGCTCTATCCACTGAGCCAAACCGGTTAGGGCTGATTGTATAATTTTTTGTATTCTACATGTCCCTGTAGTAACAAATCCTAAATATTCCAAATATGTTTTGAGTATTATTCTAAATTAAGCACAGACTCTTCTCTGGATTACTGCAGGCCCTGAGTGATACAAGGGAACTGCATTTAGACAGTGAAGAGTCCAGATAGAATATGAATGTATGTGGGCTTAAATAAAGTAATATTTCCGCCCACTGAAGCGTAACCAACATTAATTTCTTCTGCTGGACTTTGAAACTTGGAATTAGTGGTTAGAGTTACATGTCATTTGTTTTCTGGTTTCTTGCAGTTCTTGCTATTGCAGTGATTGGCACCTGTCTGTATAAATTTCTTCACGTCAAGAAAAGACAATAAATAAAACATGTTTTTGAACCTGTTGTTGCTTCTCATCTTGATGTACTTGTGCAGCTTTTGCTTGCACTCTGTGTTGCGTGCTGCCTTGTTAAAAATGTTCTTGCGTGAGTGTGCTGTCAGGATTGCACTTCCTTACTAAAATATTTTCACCTCCTTTTAATGTTACTGTAACAAGACGAATCTGTGCAGAGTTGTTTTAGATATTATGACTGTCAGGAAAACTTGTGGGGATTTGAGGTTTAAGTTCTGCAGAAAATCATGGCTCACTGTAGTGCCTCCCCTACCCTAGGTTTACACTATTCCTAAGGTGGATTGGGAGCCAGGAGGAAATTTAAAATAGTTCACTGTGTGCCTGGCTGGTGAGGCTCAGTGATGGAGTTTCGATCTATGAACCAGGAGAGCATGGTTCAATTCCTGGTCAGGGCACATGCCCTGGTTGCAGGCTTGTGTGGGGCCTACAGGAGGCAGCCAATCAATGATTCTCTCTCAACATTGATGTTTCTAGCTCTTTATCCTTCTCCCTTCATCTCTGAAATAAATAACATTATATTTAAAAAATAAAACTAAAAAAATTAAAAATAAATAGTTCACTGTGGAGACTTTGACAATTCTATTCACTGTAATTTTTTGGAGGAAAGCTTCCCTGTGTCTGTATATCTGAAGTAGTTGTAAGAAGTCATGTAGTCTCCTGTTTTCTCCTGAAAACTCGATTTCTTTTCATTTAGAGATTTTATTTGTACATGTTAAAGTGGGGAATTAAAAACAGCATTGTTGGACTTTCCTCTTATGTTCTCCTAACTTAAGTAGGTTGCAGTAAAGCTCAAGGTTAAACCTAAAGTTACTGAGAGGGGTAAATTACCAAGGCACCTCATTAACTTTATCTGCCTTTTTATCTATAAAAAATGGAAAAGGGGAAATTTAAAATAGAAAAAAAATACAAATATATATCTTCTAAGGAGAATGGGAATTGTAAGCAGCACACTTAAATTTTAATGGAATCATTTACAGTGTAATGAAAGATTTAGAATAACACCTGGAGCATAGACAAAGACTGAAATATTTGACTTTCAGCCATTTGTTTACCCCTGTCATTTTGGAGATAGTTTTGAAATCAAACTAATCTTTTTAAAGACTTTTTGTATTTGTGGTTTAATAATATGTCTTCTATATTAATCATTGGGTTTGGTCTATGTAATAAGAGTACATTCTTCATTCATAAAGAGCTTAAACTCTTTTTATAATATTGGTTATCTTTTTAAGATGCCCGCAGTGCCTTCATTTGAATCTTATATCATATTGTAGAACTCATGATAGGCATATTTGATTTCTCTGTTTGTAGTGTATTTTTAACACGACATATACACAGCAGTCTGAGTAGGAAATGCTCTCAGTGGAATATTTTTACAATTCCAAACAACTGATGTAGAAATAATTTCTAAAGAAAGCAAAGACAGGTTTGTGTCCCTCACTTTCTTGAAAATATCACTGCATCAAAATACTTAAAGGTTCTTAAACAAACATGAATCAAACCCTCTAGCTACCAGGTAAGGGCTCTATTAAAGGTGGAGAGGTGTCTGAGCGCTGTAGCCCTGGATTCAAGGCTCAGGACCACAACTGACCTGAGGTTCCATGTCTGCTGAGCTCCAAGTGCTGCTGCTGCTGGGCCTGGGCTGCTGTGAGTAACCAGGTGGAGACCACCATGGATGTGCGTGTGTTCTTGAAATATGAATAAGCACCTTCAAGTTTATGAGCAAATGTTTCTCCTGTTTTAGGTAATTGGATTTTTTAAAGACTCCATCTTGTGTACATGCTCCAGAAAGGATGTGGGGTAACACTTAGCTTTACCTCCTTTCTTTTAGGGAAAGTTAAGATTTCCATTATATTCTCTGCACTGTTTAATGTCCATAATCTCCCCTCAAAAAAAAAAAAAAAAAAGGCTGCCATCACTTTAGAAACTAATTTATGAGACTCTAACATGTATAGAGATACTTCTTTATTCCTAAGGGTAACTCTGGAAGCAAGGTACTAGGCATAGAGAAGCAAATGTTGCCGTTACAACTTGGTACCAGCCCTAGCCGGTTTGGCTCAGTGAATAGAGTGTCTGGCCTGTGGACTGAAGGGTTCCGGGTTCGATTCCAGTCAAGGGCATGTACCTCAGTTGCATGCTCCTCCCTGGCTGGGCCCTGGTCAAGGCTCGTACAGGAGGCAACCAATCAATGTGTTTCTCTCTCAATGATATTTCCGTCTTTCCCTCTCTGTTCCACTCTCTCTAAAAATCAATGGGAAAATATCCCCGGTGAGGACTAAATAAATATATAAAGACAAATCATTAAAAACCAACAAACCTGGTACCATATGCCTTGATGTGAACTTGTACTTATGAAGGTTTGGAATACACTTACCTTTCTACAGCCTAAGTATAAGTACTAAAGTAGAAAAATACCGTAAGTTCTCATTTTTAAAATTATTAAACATATTTAAATCACTTGATGAAAAATGGCCATGAGGTAAGAAGATATATATCCTACCACGTATATAATGTGGGGAGCTAGTTACTCTAAGTTACAATCCAGAGTTTGGGAGCAGATTCTACAAAGGCCAGTGGGAAAGGCAATTTCTTGGTAAAAGCAAAGTGGTGTCTTTTTTTTTTTTTTTTTAAATATTTTTATTGATTTCAGAGAGGAAGGAGAGGGAGAGAGAGAGATAGAAACATCAACGATGAGAGAGAATCGGCCGCCTCCTGCACGCCCCATTGGGGATCGGGCCCACCACCCGGGCATGTGCCCCTGGCTGGAATCGAACCCGGGACCCTTCAGTCCGAAGGCTGACGCTCTATCCACCGAGCCAAACCAGCTAGGGCCAAAGTGGTGTCTTTAATCTCAGCGACAAAGGTGAAGACAAACATTCCTACTAGAAGGGCAGTCAGGATCTCCAAGTCCCCTCTACTTGATTTCTTAGGATTCCTCGAGGCTAAAACCAACCAGTTTTCAGACTGTTGTGAGCTTCAAGGTGTCAGAAATGCTCACAGTTAATTTAATGAATGCTGGCATTAATATAAAATAGCTGTAATTAGAAATTAAGTTTTAGCTCTAGCCGGTTTTGCTCAGTGGATAGAGCGTCGGCCTGCAGAATGAAGGGTCCCAGGTTCAATTCCAGTCATGGGTAAGTACCTCGGTTGTAGGTTCCTCCCTCACCCTGTCCCTGGTCAGGGTGCTTGATGTGTTTCTCTCACATTGATGTTTCTCTCTGTCTTTCCCTCTCTCTTTCACTCTCTCTAATAATCAATGGAAAAATATCCTCAGGTGAGGAATAAAAAAAGAAAAATGCAGCTTTAGATTTTCATCGTCTGCAAATACCTTCATTGTTTTATCAAATAAATGTTTCTTAAATTTATAGTAATGCTCATTTATCTCATATAGTGGATTTTTATTTTAAAAAGTATTTGAATAAAAAGATTCTACACTTGGCCCTTGTTGCTCAGTGGTTAAGCATTAACCTATGTACCAAAAGGTCACAGTTCAATTCCAGGTCAGGGCCCATGCCTGGGTTGTAAGGTGTGATTCTCAGTATGGGACATGCAGGATGCAGCTGGTTGATGTTTTTCTCACATGGATGTTTCTCTCTTACCCTCTCCCTTCCTCTTTTTCTAAAATCAGTAAAAATATTTAAGAAAAGAAGATTTCTGCACCTCCCTGGTTAGTGCAGCATTATTCACAATAACCAAGACATGGTACAACCTGTGTCCATCAAAGTGTGACTAGATAAAGAAAAGGTTATTTATGTATGTCCTGCCATTTGCAACAACATGGCTGGACCTTGGGGGCATATGTGAAGTGAACTGAGTCATACAGAGAAGGACAAATACTGTTGACCTCACAGATAGGAATCTGAAAACCAAACTCCTACAAAAAGAAATCATATTTGTAGTTGCCAGGGCCAGGGGATAGGGGCTCAGGGAAAATAGATGAAGTTGGTTAACAGTTATAAATTAAGCAAGTACTGGAATGTAATGTACAGCAGGGTGACTATAATTAGTAATAGTGTACTGTATATTGGCAAGATGCTAAGAAAATAGATATTAAAAACTCTGATCACAGGGAAGAAAAAATATAACTGTGAGGTGATGAATGTTAATTAAATTTATTGTAGTTATTTCACAATATACACATTGTCAAGTAATTATGCTATATATCAAATTTATACACTATGGCAATTATATCTCAATAAAAATTGGAAGAAGAAAAGATTTAGGAAGGAACGACTAGTTTCCTTTCCTATCATGAATGCAACTGTTAAGACATGAAGCTAACATTGCAATGTAGCTTGAGTGCAGTCACCATCCTAAGATGCTTCTTTGAAATGGGTATGATTTGGGGCCTGAACATTTTGTCTGTTTTTCTTTAACATTTGCATTTACAGGGCAAGTCAACACAGTATTTCTGGCAATATTGAGGGGGATAAGTGATTTCTTAAATAAAATCTCCAAATTTAGAATGAAATGAAAATACATTTTATTAGTATAGAAAGTTATTTTGAAATCATTTTGTTCAAAGATTGGTGCCAACTGTCAAGGTTAATTTTGTTCAACAGATGTTAGTCATCTCTGAATTAGTGTGCAGATTTAATGCAATTTCAATCAGAGGTCCAACGGCGTTGTTTTTAAATTTAACAACATAATTGTAAATGTTATGCGATTACAAAACAGAAGTGAAGTGCTGTTAATATTTATTTCAAAGAACAAAATAATTGACATGATTCAGGAATAGCGATATAGATCCATAGAACAAAACACAGCCCAAGAAAATGCACAAGTTTGGGTAAGATTTCGGCAGCAAGAAACATGACATTTCAAGTCATGGAAAACTGGAATTATGTAATAAGAAGGTAACTATCTGAAAAAGGAAATTAGATCCCTGCCTCATGTCATTCACCAAAGCCAAGTCCATGTGGACGAAAGGTTAATGTTACAAATAAAAGGACGAGGTGGACATATAGACCAACATATTTCTGATTGGAGACCTCGATAAGCCTATAAGCAGTGCACCAGCATGTCCCCCAAACCTGGGCAGGTGGAGAATGGTCAGCCTGACGGCGGGCGGGGGGGGGGGGGGGGGGGGGGGCGGGGCAGGGGCAGAGGCAGAGCCCCAGCTGCCAGCACACCCCAGGTTAGCGCGCGGCCAGGCCACGCCCCGTCCCCTGCGGCTAAGGCTCCGCCCAGGGCCTTGGCCCCGCCTAGCGGCCCGCGATTGGCCCGCCCGCCTAAGCGTCACTTCCGCTCGGGCGTGGCCCAGGCCGTGCCCAGCTGTGGTTCTGCATTCCAGGTTTTGTAAGTCTGAGGGTTGCTAGGTTTTGTAAGTCTGAGGGTTGCTAGGTTTTGTAAGTCTGACGGTTGCAGGTGGGGCGACGCCCTTCGTTTCCCCTGCTCACCTCCACGAAAATGACGGCTTCTCGCCGGCTGCGAGCGGCACCTCCTCGCCGTCCCTTCTCTTCTTGGAGCTCCGCTGGGATGCTGTTGGTGACCCTAGTGCTCTGGTTTCCCGCACCCACCGGTAGGGGCCTGGGGAGGGGTGCGCTCCGGGAGCGGGCTGCAGCGGGTTGGGGAGCCGGCCGCCTGGAAACACTCTAAGTTTTGGGGAACTCGGAGTCATCTGCGGACTTTCAACTGGGGCCGGGGGTCCTGAACCGAACCGCCACACTGTTCAAGGGTCAATTGTGTAGTTAAAGTAATGCTAAGAAAGCAGACTTTTTTTCAAAGTAATACCATTTTATTTTAAATGGCGTTCACTCACTTGTAAAAATGCTCACTTCGCTAATATGAAGGCTTATATTTTGAACTAGTTTAGTCCATATTACTTCTATCTGTGAAATCCCAATACTTAAATAATAATTACCTCTGCCCATAGCATGTCTGCACTCCAACTGGGTGCAGAGAGTAGCGGGAAAAGAAGGCAGATGACCCTGACCTCTAGGAACTTGCCTCCTGAGAGGAGGCTGAGCCTGAGGTGACAAGTCACCATCAGTTTGCATTTCAGACTGTGGACCAGGACCCTGATCTGGGGCTGCATACTGTAGACAATGTCCTAGACCAGGGGTGGGCAACCTTTTTCTGAGTGCGTGCTAAAACCAGCAAAAAAAATCTCTGACTCAAATTCTTCTGCATGCCAATCCTAATTTTTTGAGAACATGTTACGCCTACTTGATATCTCTCAAGGTGTACGTATGTGAAGAACCTTGAAGAAATAATAAAATTAATTCGAACGACAAAAACCCAGTATAAGATGATGAAAAATACACTTATTTTTTAATGTATTCATGTCCACTGATAGTCCGACAGAAAACTTTATGACTCCGTTTGATATTATCAGTGGGACTTTTGCTGCTGCATCACTGATGACAGAGATTTTACATCAGGTTTATATTTTGTGACCTTCAAAGATATGCACGAGCTACTACTTTCATCCGTCAGGCTACTCCTATTACGAGACTTAACAAAATTCATCACTGAGAACAAAGATTCACAAGTGTATGTGGATGAAAACATGGAGAGTAATGCTGTTGCAAAGTTTTTTAAACAGAAAAATTTTTCTGAAATGGCATTCCAAGTCCTCAATAGTTCATTTTCAACACTATTGAAATTGCTCTTCCACTCTCTCGTCAATCCATGTCTATGGTCTTTAAGATAACTTGTTATGTAAAATTATTAATTTATCTAAGATGCACCTACACTGAATTTATCTGAAAAATAAAAAAGTCGATATTAAGAAAAAAATTGTAAATGGAAGATTATAAGAGAGGATTTCGCGTGCCAGCAAAAGTTACCGGCGTGCCATGTTTGGCACATGTGCAAGGGGTTGCCCACCCCTGTCCTAGAGCTAGGGGACAGGTGAGTGTGAAATGAACTGAGAAAAACTGGGGAAGGAAGCACACCGATAAGTACATTGAAAACCAAGACTAATGCTGCTGTCTCTTTAATTTACTGTTGAATGAATGTTCACCTTATTCCCTAAGAAACCATAATCTCACCAAGGACCTGCCGGCTGCCAGGCCAGAATCCGTGGCTGGTGGAAAAGAGAAAATACTTGACTTTCATGTCTTATTCTCTCATGCCCAGATGCCTGTGATGAGATACCAAGATATGACTCTATGAAAGCCAAGGGTAATCCTGTGCCCCCTGTAAGTGCTGGGTTCGCAGTAGACTATGAGTGTTGCCCAGGATACAGGCTTATTGTTCCTCTTGTTCGTCCCACCACTGCTGTTTGTCAGCCTGATGGCACATGGGCACCTCGTCTCCAGGAGGCCTGTACAAGTAAGTACACAAGACTTTTTATTTTTATTCTAACGATTTTCATACATTTTAGACGGCGTATTCTACTACAATGATGGTTTTCTCATGTGGATGTAGGTTTTAGATAGTCATGTATTTTTCTTGTTGGTTGTCTGGGTAAATGTGAATCTTAAGTTTGGCCTTTTAATAGTTATAGAAAGAAAAAATACTGTTCTCACAATAGAGCAATGTGGAATTTTGGTTTTGATTCAGATCTGTTTTGGAGTTTGTATAAAACAACGAATTTTAAAAATTTCTTTCAGGAAGACAATGTCCACAGCTAGCAGAGTCCCTACATGGCCGCGTAGAAGGAAATTTTCAGTTTGGTTCACAGGCTAACTATTCTTGTGATGAGGGGTAAGTAGAGGAAATAAGTAAATGTTACTACTTCTATTTTTGTTTTGCTTCTCTTCTAAGGATTCCCATAATGTTGATTTAATTTTGCTTTGTGTGTGAGAAGTTGTACTTATAGCCCAGTGGTTCTCAACCTTCCTAATGCCGCGACCCTTTAATACAGGTCCTCATGTGGTGGTGACCCCCAACCATAAAATTATTCTCGTTGCTACTTCATAACTGTAATTTTGCTACTGTTATGAATCGTCATGTAAATACCTGATATGCAGGAAGTATTTTCATGGTTACAAATTGTACATAATTAAAGTATAGTGATTAATCACAAAAACAATATGTAATTATATATGTGTTTTCTGATGGTCTAAGGCAGGGGTCCTCAAACTTTTTAAACAGGGAACCAGTTCACTGTCCCACAGACCGTTGGAGGGCCAGACTATAGTTTAAAAAAAAAAACTATGAACGAATTCCTATGCATACTGCACATGTCTTATTTTGAAGTAAAAAAACAAAATGGGAACAAATACAATATTTGTATTTGCATGTGGCCCGCGGGCCGTGGTTTGAGGACCCCTGGTCTAAGGCGACCCCTGTTTTTTAAATCACTTTCAGTCTGTCAGTTCACTGCCCTCTGGCCTCCAAGACTGATGAGAAATCTGTTGATATTCTTATTTAGAATCCCTTATACCTGATGATTCACTTCTCACAGCTTTTCAAATTCTATCACTGGCTTTTGAAAGGTCAATCGTTATGTTTCTTAGTGTGGCTCTCTTGAGTTCATTTTACTTAGAGAATGTTGAGATTTTTGAATATTTTTATCTGTCTTCCATCAAATTTGGGAAACTTTCAGCCATTGTTTCTTCAGATATTTTCTTTGCCCCTCCTGTCTTCTCTTTCTGAGAGTCCCACGATGCGTATGTGATCTGCTTATCGATTTCCCACAGGTCCCATAGGCTCTCTTCACTTGGCTTCATTCCTTTTTCTTTCTGTTCTTCAGACTCAATACTTTCCATTGGCCTTTCTTCAGGTTCACTGAATCATTTTTCTGTCTGCTAAAAACTACCTTTAATTCCTGTAGTGAATTTTTCATTTTTTTTTCCTTTATTGATTAAGGTACTACATATGTGTCCTTATTCCCCTTTTCTCCCCCCCCCCCCCCCCACTCATGCCCTCACCCCCTGGTGCCTGTGTCCATTAGTTAGGCTTATATGCATGAAGAGATAACCTTTGGTTGATCTCTTCGCCTTTTTCATTTAACTTAGTGTACTTTTCAATTCCAAAATTGCCTTTTGGTTTCTTTTCAGGTTTTCCATCTCTGAATTGATATTCACATTGTATTCATTCTGTTAGGGTTTGGCCAGGGAATTCTGTGAAAGAATTCACAACTGAGAAGGAATAGATGCAGAGAGAGGGAGTTTATTTTCTTTTCCAAGGGAGGAAAGGGCCAGGTGCCTTTTGGCAGCACAAGGGGCCCAAGGTGGGGGGTTGTTCTTCTGTAAGCGTATTAGGGAGTAAATGGCAGCTGTGGCAAATGGATGAAGAAGGGAGGGGGATCGGGGACTTCACCTTGACGTTTTCCAGATCCTGGAGGCTGTCCTGAGGAGCTATGGCTTGTTTGTCCTTTAGCCACAGATGTCCTACAGAGGTGTCTATTAGCATCTTCACAAGCCTGTAAAACCTTCCTACAGGGAAAGTTACAAAGGGTTCAAGGCAGGAGCAGGGCGGCTTGGGTTTGAAAGGTAGGGAGTAGAGCTCTTCTACTAACTAGGAACTTTCTGATGTAATTTCCCTGGAATCCTTAAAACAGCAGCGAAGGGGGTAATGGGGGAGGTGCAGCCTGCTTGAATAGAGAGGCACTTCGAATAGGGAAGTCTGCAATCTCCACATGCTTCTCATAGCTTATGCAAGGTTACTACAAGGAAAAAGAGGCCTTTTCTTCTCCTTATACATTCTTTTTTTCGTTTCTTGAATTTCACTGCCCTATCCATTAATTTCTTCCATTAGTTCTTCCATTAGTTCTTTGAGCATCCAGGTAGCAGTTATTTTAAAGTCTTTGTGTATTTGATCTGGAATGAGGTCTTTTTTTCAGGGATCATTTCTGTTAATCTTTTTTTTTTTTTTAAAGGCACCATACTTTCCTGCCGGAAGCCGGTCCATCCTTGCTGCTTGACACAGTCGCTGCAGGATAGAAACATCTGCACAGCATATGTTTCAAGGGACCTGGCGTATATAGCATACTGTTCTTAATATGTTTGCTCCCCTTAGCGCTGTGTGTTTTAACCAAGGTCACCTCTCAAGAAAGGTTGTTTCCCCAGGTAGGGATTTTTCCCTGAAGTTAGGGAGGGGATGAAATTCCTTAACTAAGTGCCAGGTGGGTAGTTAATCACTTTAACTACAAACAATCATGCTTAAGCTACATAATCTTTACTCCCTGGAATGGAGATAAGAAACGCCCTAACCTTTGTAATAGAGATTGATAGGATTGAATCAACTGGTATATATACAGATGTAACAAGACAGAAAGACACAGAACTTAGGAGACAGAACTTAGAAGACAGAACCAAGAGAGACAGAACCTAGGCACAGAACCTACACAGAACGTTCTCTAGAGACAGAAGAACTTCGCTGGAGAGAACATGGCAAAAGATCCTGGACAGAAACTGGCCTCAGAACCTAGAGACAGAACCTAGCGAGAGAACATGGCAAAAGATCCTGGACTGAACCTGACTACAGAAATTGGCAAGAGAACCTGACTAGAACCTGGTGACTGAACCTGGCTGGAGAACCTGGACAGAACCTGGCTGGAGAACCTAGCGAGGAAACATGGCTACAGAACCTGGCTGGAGAACCTGGAGAACCTAGCAAGAGAACATGGACACAGAACCTGGCTGGAGATCCTAACCAGAACTTCGCTGGAGATCCAGACCAGAACTTGGCTGGAGATCCTGGCTAGAGATCCTGGCTAGGCTGCTGATCAACTGAACCTTTTCTCCCTGTCATTCCTTCTTCGCCGACTCCGTCCACACCTTTGGGAACCCCTGGACCTGCTGGGGTTGGACCCCAGCACTTTCCTATTTCTTTGTATGCCTTGTGATTCTTTTCTTGAATTGGACACTTAAATTCTAATAATGAGGTAACTCTGGAAATCAAATTCTCCTTCCCAGGGCTTGTTATTTTCTTAGCTCGTTTTAGTGGTTTGATTGTTGTAGGGTCTGAGGATCAGCCAGATACGTAAACTGAAGGTCTTCTCAGGTCTTTCTGAGTCTTTCCCTGGGCAGGCACAGTCACCTAATTTCCCCCACCTGTGCATGTCCTAGATTTGATGTCTGTCTCCCGAAAGGGGAAAAAGCAAAAATTGAAAGGGGAGCAAAGGACACTGGATCCTTAAATATCTGGAAGTCACTTCAGTAGGCAATAAATGGGCTTGCAAGAGTGGGGGACATGTGACAATAATGACTGCCCACTTGGTGTCTTTGAGTTAGTGTTTCTTTGTGATCAGAAGTAGCAGTCAGTAATAAGTGCATAAATCCCTGGTATTTGTGAGGACAGGGTTCTTTTTTCACTCCCTGGTTCCTACAGGCTGTTGATAAGCTGCCCCAGGAGCACGTGCATAGCTGCCTGCTGTGGGAATGGGATGGGTAGCTGCCATTGTGCTCAGAGCTGAAAGTGACTGATATTAAATCGATTTCCATGTCCAAGTCCTGCCTTAGAAACTGCAAACCTTTCAGGGACACCAGAGTTGCAAAATAGTTACATCATGCACTTTCTAGCATTGTAACTGTTGTTTCGGTGGGAAGAGAGATTCTTGGTGCTTCCTACCTTACCGTCATCCCCGACTCCTCTCCTAATCTGTAATAATAAAAGGGTAATATGCTTATTAGACCAGATGTTCTTCCTGATGACCTTCTGGATGAAGCCAGGGCTGCAAGAGAAGCCCAGGTCCCGGGTGCCAGAGAGAAAGAGAGATCAATTGTGAGAGAAGCCTTAATTCGTTGCCTCCTCTACACATCCAGACTGGATTGGGCCCGAAACCTGGGTGTGCCCTGACCAGGAATCAAACCACACCTTTTGGTGTACAGGAGGACACTCCAACCAACGGAGCCACTCTAGCCAGGGCCTGAGGAGTATTCATAAGACTTGAAACTTAGGCAGCACGTTCCACATGCTAATTCATCTACCCACAGCAATCCCATGAGGTATATACTATTATCCTCTTTTCATAGATGAGGAACCTGAGAAAGAGAAAGGGACTTGCCCAGCTCAAAGAGCAAGTCAGTTGTGGGCTGGACTCCAATGCAGGCAGGGAAGCTCTCGGGCTTGACCTCTCTACGCAGTCATTGTCCTGCCTGGGCAGAATGGCTTGAACTCGGGCACAAGGGAATGTTGATGTGCCTGCTGCAGATAGCAGAGAGGCCAGACCGACAAGCACATGTGTAGATAGTTTTCTCTAGGTCAGTGTGTGCTCAAATGCAGCAACTCTCTCTTCCATTAAATTATAGATTTAGTTAGTACTTTCATGATAGGCTATTTACGAAACATTTCCCTCAGACTACTATAGTGCAGAAAAACAACCATATAAAATTTTTCTTTGATATTATATGCATTGTGTTAACTGGTTAAAAAAACAGCACAACAGTAATCTGTTTTTCTTCTTATTTAGATATTACTTAGTTGGAACACCAGTTCTACGTTGTGAACTTGCTGGAGATGGGAATAATGTGGCTTGGAGTGGTGACCCCCCACAGTGTGAAAGTAAGTATATTCTGTCTTTAGAATTTAGAGCAGTTCTCAAACTTTTGATCTTGATTTGACTTTATGCTTTTAAATTTAAAAAGACCCCCACATAGCTTTTCTTCAGTTGAGCTCTGGCTATTGCTATTTTATTATATTGGAATTAACCTTGAAAAGTTTTAAAAATAATTATTTATTAAGAACAGTATGAACAATACATACTAATATATACACATATCTTTTAAGGAAAACCAACATTTTTTAAAAAGTGAAAATAGTGGCATTATTTTATATGTTTGCAAACTCATCAATATGCGGCTTCAATATAGACCTCGATTTGGGCTGTTGCATTAACACACCATTTGCACATTTGGCAAATTGCACTACACACTCTTCAGGATGAAAAAGATCATACTTTTTTTTCAGAGAAACTGTTTCAAATAGATATTGGATATTCAACTAGAATGTAGAAATCATATGTTAATGAATTTATGGAAGTAGTTCATAAGGCATTACTAATGCTGTCTTAATCTTTTATCTTTTCTTTTGCCTTTCCTGTCCTCTTTTTTTCTCTTTTTAAGAGATTTTGTGTCAACCACCTCCAAAAATAGAATATGGAACATTCAGCAATAGCCACAAGGATACATTTGAATATAATGAAATGGTAACTTACCGTTGTAATCCTTCGAATGGGCCAGATGAATATTCACTTGTTGGAGGGAGCAGACTGATTTGTTCTGGGCCAAACAAATGGAGTAGTGACCCTCCTGAGTGTAAAGGTAATGACATTTTTATTTATTTTTTCATTTGTAAATAGTATGGAAATACTTTGTAAATACTTGACTAACAAGTAAACAGAATAGCTATATATGCTATTCTGGAACTGTAGCTAGCAGGAGGCTTGGGTTGCCCCCGGCGATGGAGGAAGCCAAGGTTCCCACCTGCCCTGGCCAGCCCTGGGCTTCGCTCAAGGCTACAAAGTTTCAATTATAGAAGATAAAGAAATCCCAGATATCTGCTTCCAGCCCATCCTGGCCTCCGCTCAAGGAGGCACTGAAAAAAAAAGAAAATAAAATAAGGAGAGACTGGGAGCTTGGATTGCTGGGGGGTGTGGCCAGCCTGAAAACAGCCATCAGCCCCTCACCCAGGCTGGCCAGGCACCCCAGAAGGGATCCCAATCCTGAAGGGGGTGTGGCCAGTCTGAAAACGGCCCTCTCCCCTTCACCCAGGATGGCCAGGCACCCCATCAGGGACCTCCACCCTGAAGGGGGTGTGGCCAGCCTGCAAACAGCCATCAGCCCCTCCCCCAGACTGGCCAGGCACCCCAGAAAGACCCCCACCGTGATCTGAGACACCCTCCAGAGCAAACTAGCTGGCCCCCACCCATGAACCAGGCCTCTATCCTATATAATAAAAGGGTAATACGCAAATTGACCCGAACAGCAGAATGACTGGGAATGACTGGTCACTATGACACACACTGACCACCAGGGGGCAGACACTCAATGCAGGAGCTGCCCCCTCGTGGTCAGTGCGCTCCCACAAGGGGAGCTCTGCTCAGCCACAAGCCAGGCTGATGGCTGCCAGTACAGCAGTGGTGGTGGGAGCCTGTCCTGCCTCCTCAGCAGTGCTAAGGATGTCCGACTGCACCTTAGACATGCTCCCCACTGGCAAGTGGATATCCCCTGAGGGCTCCCAGCCTGCCAGAGGGATTTCTGACTGCCAGCTTAGGCCCAGTCCCCCCAGGGAGCAGGCCTAAGCCAGCAGGTGGCCATCCCCCGAGGGGTCCCAGACTCTGAGAGGGCACAGGCTGGGCCAAGGGACTACCCCCCCCCCAGTGCACAAATTTTTGTGCACCAGGCCTCTAGTCTAATCTAATAATAGACAAACATGCTAATTGACCGTACCTTCACTACACTTCCCATCGGCTAATCAGCATGATATGCAAATTAACCACCAACAAAGATGGTGGCTTATTTGCATATGTAGGTGCCAAGCAATGGAGCGAAGCCCGTTGGCCCTGGGCAGGAGCAGCAAGTGAAGGCCGGCGTGGCGAGCGAAGAGCGAAGCCCACCACGACGGCCTCTCCCGGCAAAGAGCGAAGGCCTGGGTTCCGGGCACTGTTGGAAAACTGGTGCCAGCAGCCAGGGGAAGGGGCCCCCGAGGGACCGGACTGAGGGATCCACCCCAGTGCACAAATTTTTGTGCACCGGGCCTCTAGTCCTATATAATAAAAGGCTAATATGCAAATCAACCAAACAGCCGAACGACTGGTTGCTATGATGCGCACTGACCACCGGGGGGCAGACGCTCAATGCACAGCAGGAGCACCGCTCAGCCAGAAGCCAGGCTCACAGCTGGTGAGCACAGCAGTGGTGGTCAGAGCCTCTCTTGCCTCTGCAGCAACGCTAAGGACCCCTTGGAGTGTGTCTGATTGCAGGTTTAGGCCCGCTTCTCCTAAGCCAGCAGTCGGACATCCCCCGAGGTGTCCTGGACTCGAGGGCACAGGCTAGACTAGGGACCCCCCGCACCAGGCCTCTAGTTACAATATAAATATGAGCGATAGACTTGAAGAAGATATTTGCAAAGCACATGTATATAGATCTCTGAAAACAAGTAAGAAAACAACCAATTTTTTAAAAATGGGCAAAATGTTTGAATAGACCGTTTCCACCAAAGAAGATGTATGGGTGGCAAAAAAGTACATGAAAAGTTACTCAATGGCATTAGTCACAGAAATGTAATTTAAAAGCACAATGATATACAACTAAACACCTATTAGAATGGTAAAACTAAAAGGGAAAAAACCATACCATTACAAAGATATGGAGTAATTAGATCTCTCATACATTGAAAGTTAAGAATCAAAGTGGTATGTGTATTTAAGAAAGCATTTGATGATTTGTTATAAAGTTAAAGATGCACTCACCATACAACTTAGCAATCCAAGTAAATTAATCCAAGTAAATGTTCACATAGAGCCCTATTATGAGAATATTTATAGCAGCCTCATAATCGTCTCACATTAGAAACAGCCCATCTTTCTCAGTTGGTGAATGGCCAAACAACCATGGTGCATCCATATAATGCGATAATGCTGCGTAATATAAAGGATTGCGCATCTAATCTTACGAGTACAGAAGTGAATCTCAAATGCATTATGCTAGGTGAAATAAGCTGTACTCAGAGGCTGTGATCCCATTATGACATTCTGGAAAAGAAGCATTACAGGGATAGAAAACAGATCAATGGTTAGCTGGTGGAAGGTGGTTGAGGGATGGGGACAGGGAGAGTTGATTACAAAGTGGCATGAGGGAATGTTGGAGGTAATGGAACTTTTCTGTGTCTTTACTGTGGTGATAATTACATGGTTAGTATTTGTGTTGATCAAACCTCATTCAGCTATGCACTTATAAGGATGCATTTTAACATATGTAGGTTATATCCAGTAATTCTAACTTACAGAAACAATTTCTGTGATTAATATCAGTTCAGCACAACAAGGAATAGATCAATGAACTTGAAGTGAGGACAGTTGAAACCAACCAGATGATTTGAAAGAAATATTTTTTATTACATCTAGAAAGACTTATAACCTGGGGAACAACTAGCAGTCAAATATGCATGGAGAATAGCAAGGAGTCAAGTATGCATGTCATTGGAGTTCAGAGAGAGAGGAGAAACAACAGTATAGGTGATTATTTGAATAATTATCCACATTTGATCCATAACAACCACCCCACATGTCCAGGAAATTCAGTGACCCTAGCAGGATAAATAAATTTTGAAATTTTACCAAGAACCACCCGCTGAAGTAACCAATCATGGTAAAACTTCTGAAAACAAACAAAAAGCAGCCAGTGTGAGGGGGAAAGCAACACCAACATATTACATTCGCCCCACCCAGAAGACAGCTGACTTCTCTTAAGGAACTTGTAACTAGAAGACAATAACATCTACTAAACTGCTGACAGAAAATAAAACAGGACACCTAGAAATCTCTGTCAAGGGAAAAATCTTTTAAAACTGAAGGTGAAATAAAAACTTTTTAAGGTAAACTAAAGCTAAGGGAATTGTCACCACCCCACCCGCACTACAAGAATTGCTAAAGGACGTTCTCTTGGCTGAAGGAAAAGATACCTGATGGACACTCAGGTCCACATGCAAAGAGGAAGAGCTCACTTCCAGTTTATTCTCATAAGATGCTCTCTGTACTCACTGCCAGTCAGTGTTTGATTTTTTCCCAAATTCTGCCAAACCCATTTCTGGATCCTGAAATCAATCTAGAAGGTCAGGACCAGGGTTTTTGTTCTTGAGAAGTAGAGTACAATGGGAAATACCAGAGTCTAAGTATTAACTTTTTACTTTATGTCAGGCCTGTAGGATTACATACTGGTTTACAAAGGAAAATGTCGTTTTTGATTCCTGGGTTGGAAGCCAAACTGTATGGAAACACTGCCCTGACTCCTTGGCCTTTCTGTGTCTTGAACATCCCAGTTCTTGTACTTTGTCAGTCCCTGAGAACCTTCTCTCTGCATCTCTGCAGAGCCAGCTGCTTTCCAGTTTTCACATTTGAGCGGAAGCATTTTCTCATCACAAGAGCCTCTCCTGCCTTGGTACAGAAGCAGGGCACTGGGCTCAGTGTCAGCGTGAAATTGTAACAGAGCCCTAGGGCCAAAGAGCGTCCAAAGGCTGTGTTTGAACTTACTAGGAAACTGTCCCTGGGAGGCAGACCTTTCTCAAAACTTGTCAATACTGGGGCGAAATGTAGGAAAGCCAATAAACCTAATGACATCTCTTCTAGGTGGGAAAGATGGTTGGATGGCGTGAAATCTATTTTCCTGGAATTAAAATGCAGGAGTAAAGTTTTTAAAAGAAGATGAACATCCTGCCTTCCATTCCTTGCCTCTTCGTTCACAGTGGAAATGACTACCTTGCACTCGGTTTTCTCTCCTCGGCTAAAACAGCTTTTCATTAATTCTGAAATTTCTTCACTTTTCAGTGGTCAAATGTCCATATCCATCACTCCCTGGTGGAACTATTGTGTCAGGATTTGGGAAAAAATATTACTACAAAGCAGGAGTTGAGTTTGAATGCAACCAGGGTTATTCCCTTCAAGGCAGCCGCAAAATTGTCTGTGAAGCTGATAATACCTGGGTACCCGAGATTCCTCGCTGTGTTCAAGGTACAAAGAGTGTCTTTTACTTTCTTTTCCTGTTTAGATTTTATGTCTTTGAAATATAAGTGACAGAGTAATTGAAGTGAAGCAGTTTTAGTATTTATGTCTTAACATGACACATGTCAAAGTCACAAAGAATTCTGCTTTTGTTACTTGTGTATTTTCATAGGGTTGGCACTTTATGTATATCACACAGGTTATAAATTTTTCTTCTTTGACTTTATGTGTACTGCATAGCAGCCATCTTTAAGAAAATTGCAGCATGGATATTTTCATCTGAATAAGTTAAGAATGAAAAGACCTTGATTCCTAAGCGGTTAATCCAGTCGAAATTATTTTCTTTTCCAATGTTGACTTCCCCTCCTCCCAGTATCACACCTCCGATTTTGAGCCCTTCAGGTTTAGTAACATCCTACTTACACTTTCAAAACCTTTTAAATTCCTGGTGATTTTTAGAAATCATTTCAATTCCTAGGTATTTTTTCATAATCCTTTAACTATCTGGTGATTTACACTCATTCATCAATTTTAGTAATGAAAGGAGGAAGCACATCTTTACAGCCATTCTACTTGTTTTACGTAATGATTCTAAACTTACTTTCCATGGTCCTCAGGTGGCAACAGCTCTGTTAACTTGGCAAGTTATGTAAACCTTAAATGTGTTTATTTACATGTAAAATTGTTCACTGCCTTCCTCACTGGATGGCAGGAACCTCTAAGTGGGATCCATTGAAACATTTAGCACAGTATCTGGCGTATCCTAGTAGGAAGTTGTTAAAGGAAGCTACATGCCTTAACAGCATCGCTCCAGTACGTCAGTGAACAAGAAGATCCATGGCTTCTGTTTTTTAATGTTTGTTTTCTGTCATCAACGTTGCTATTTTGTCCATTTTAAAAGTGACCTATCTGATGACACCTTTACAGGGTATCTACCAGGACAAAGTTTCATTTCCTGGACTGCAAACAGTTCCATTCTTTTTCTATAGTGCAATTTCAACTGGTATTTTCGGGTGGTGTCTCTAGAACAAGGCCCGTATTGCTACTACCGTCCACTCCCATCTCATACAATTATTCTTTTTGTCTTTACTGGGTCCTTTTTTTTAAAATCCTCACCTGAGGATATGCTTATTGCTGAGAGAGAGAGAGAGAGAGAGAGAGAGAGAGAGAGAGAGAGAGAAGGAAAGAAAGAAAGAAAGGGAAAAGGAAGGAAGGAAGGAAGGAAGGAAGGAAGGAAGGAAGGAAGGAAGGAAGGAAGGAAGGAAGGAAGGAAGGAAGGAAGGAAGGAAAGGAAAGGAAAGAAAGAGACATCAATTGGTTGCCTGCCATATGCAACCCAACTGTGGATCAAACCCACAACCTAGGTATGTGCCCTGCCTGGGAATTGAACCTCAACCTTTTGTTTTATGGGAACATGTTGTAACCAACTGAACCACCTGGCCAGGGCTTCACCAGCATTTTCATTTGGGAATAGAAACTAAATTTTATAGCAACTGAAATACAGGGAAAAAACTTACTTATTGAAATGAAATGGAGGACTTGTTGCATGGACTACTCATCAATGGTTCAGCCTAAGACTTGAGAGATTATTTTCATGTGTTGGATGGAGTTGTCTTCCTGATTTCAGTGCTGCTTTCTTTGGCTTCTTGGTTTCAGCAGAAACAAGAGACAGGAGCAGTAGTGGGAAGAGCATTCGCCTGGGCTGACCTCACTTAGGGCCCTCGATTGGTTCTGCTTACTCATGGAACATCATTTCTGTGGGCTTTAATTTCCTGTTGGTTAATGAGGGTGTTGAACTCAAATCTCAATCAGTGGCTTTCAATTTGCTTGTATATTTTTTGTTTTCCTAAGACCTTAAAAATTGAGGGAAGTTATGCATGTTAACATGGTAATTAGAACTCCTTTTTATAATCCCTGTGTATGTGGCCCCTGGTAGCCTCCTTGAGTGTCTCAGTTGAGCACTGTGAGGTCTGGGGAGTGGGTGAGAAGAGATGGTTTTTGCATGTGAAGTTTATACTCATTGACCCATCGTGTTTATGCACATGTCCTAGTGGGTATATGCACTGTGGGATACTGTTTGTTGATATACTCTTTTGAACGAGTTAACCATGAGAATTCATAAAGTGTTTATAAAACAGCTTTATAATTTAGCATTTGAAAGAAGAGCAAATTGATTGTGAGAAAACTTTATAATAAACTATAGGGGTTTTGTATTTTTTAATAATTTTTATACTGTTGAAAGTTTAGATATAATTTTTTATTGTTGAAAGTTTATATATTTTTTATATGCCCACTTCCCCCCCCCATTGACTCCTTCCAGTCTCCCTCCCCTCAACCCAGGCCAAGTTTATAAACTTTAGAGTTTTTTATTTTTTTTAATATTTTTTATTGATTTCAGAGAGGAAGGGGAGGGAGAGAGAGAGAGAAACATCAGTGATGAGAGAGAATCATTGATTGGCTGCCACCTGCAGGTCCCACATTGGGGATCGAGCCTGCAACCCAGGCATGTGCCCTGAACCATGGTATCCCTGGTTCATGGGTCGACGTTCAACCGCTAAGCCAGTGGTTCTCAACCTTCCTAATGCTGTGACCCTTTAATACAGTTCCTCATATTGTGGTGACCCCCAACTTCATTGTTACAAATTGAACATAATTAAAGCATAGTGATTAATCACAAAAAAACAATATGTAAATTATATAGGTGTGTTCCGATGGTCAAAGGGGTTGCGACCCACAGGTTGAGAACCGCTGCCGACTAAGCTATGCTGGCTGGGCAACTATAGCATTTTTTTAAATATCAAAAATCAAAATTTTTCATGGGCCTGTGAAATATAATTTATTAGTTAAAGAAGGAATCAGTAATAATGTAATAATGATAAGGTAGGTCTAATTTTGCTTATATGAAAAAATATCCAAAAAGTACTGAGTGAAAAGAAAAGGATAGAAATGATGTACTGTAGCATAATGCTGCTTGAATGGTAGTTTTGAAAAGAAACATATGTTTAGCCCTGGCTGGTGTGGCTGGGTTGGTTGAGCGTCCTCTCAAGCACCGAAAGGGTTGCTAGTTCGATTCCTGGTCAGGACACATGCCCAGGTTGCGAGCTCAATCCACTATCGTGTTATATCTATGAGGCAAGCAGTCAATGTTTCTCTCACATCGATGTTTCTTTCTCTCCTCTCCCTTCCTCTTTCTCTAAAACTCAATAATAGCATATTTAAAAAAATAATAAACATACAAATGGTTATTTTGATCACTTTTAAAAACTATTTTTAGTTAACTTCTGTTATTTCCATTATAAATACAAAGCTGTAGTGAAGATTCTACTACATTGTTATGTATTTTTAAAATACATATTTAGATTAAATGCCCAGAAGTAGAATTGCAAAGTTCAGAAAGTATCTGAATTTTTTATTTTAATGACTAATTAATATTTTTTAAAAATAAAAATTAAATTCATAATATCGTATTGATAAGGCTAATGAATGGTGTCAAAATTGTTTTTGCAGATGGCAAGCCTGTTCAACCAACCAAGGCTCCAGTTCCAGGTAGTCCAGGTTCAAAAACTCTTTGTCCTACTTCTACTGTTAAGAAGTTTATAACATGATGGGTGGAAAATGAAGTCATGTATTAATTTTCATTTCTTTAATTATCAGATAAGTGTTTTGGTCTACTTTACTTATTTATGTCCTTTGTTCTGTTAGGTTTCTTAATTATTTGTGTTGATTTATCAGAACTCATTATAAATTTAAGCCTCTTTTACTTGAAGTGAACATTGTTTTCTAGGTTCCCTCCCCCCCCCCCCCCTTCGTTATTTTTACCAGTCAGTGTCCTTTTAAGAATTTTATACTATTGGGTATAGAGTGCTTTATAGAACTTTCAATTACATAAGTAGTTGTATATGAATATAAATTTCTAGAATTTCAAATATTACAGAGTAAGAATCTCCTCTTACTCTAGTCCATTGTTACAGTTTCTATACATTAATATCCTATATATGTAGATCTACATATTTTGTCAATTTTTTTTTTTAATCTTAAAAACAGCATCATGCTGTTCATGTTTTCCTAAAACTTTTTACATGTACCATCTTAGATTTGGGTTTGTATTTAGATTTATTCCCATCCTTTTAATGATGACTTTATATATGCCATATTTTACTCTTGCAGTGGTCATTGATTGTGCAGAAGCTTTACATTTATAGGTTGCTAGCTATATCCATCACTTCCCTAATGGCTGGCTATGAGTGTTGTGTCTTTTTATAAAAGCTTTAGGTCTACCCCACACTTCAATTACATAAACATTTCAACCTTGTGTTCTGGTTGCATTTTTGCATTTTTTAAAAAATATATTTTTATTGATTTCAGAGGATGAAGGAAGATGGAGAGAGAGAGAGAAACATCAAGGATGAGAGGGAATCATTGATTGGCTGCCTCCTGCAGATCCCACATTGGGGATCGAGCCTGCAACCCAGGCATGTGCCCTGAACCATGGTATCCCTGGTTCATGGGTCGACGTTCAACCGCTAAGCCAGTGGTTCTCAACCTTCCTAATGCTGTGACCCTTTAATACAGTTCCTCATATTGTGGTGACCCCCAACTTCATTGTTACAAATTGAACATAATTAAAGCATAGTGATTAATCACAAAAAAACAATATGTAAATTATATAGGTGTGTTCCGATGGTCAAAGGGGTTGCGACCCACAGGTTGAGAACCGCTGCCGACTAAGCTATGCTGGCTGGGCAACTATAGCATTTTTTTGAATATCAAAAATCAAAATTTTTCATGGGCCTGTGAAATATAATTTATTAGTTAAAGAAGGAATCAGTAATAATGTAATAATGATAAGGTAGGTCTAATTTTGCTTATATGAAAAAATATCCAAAAAGTACTGAGTGAAAAGAAAAGGATAGAAATGATGTACTGTAGCATAATGCTGCTTGAATGGTAGTTTTGAAAAGAAACATATGTTTAGCCCTGGCTGGTGTGGCTGGGTTGGTTGAGCGTCCTCTCAAGCACCGAAAGGGTTGCTAGTTCGATTCCTGGTCAGGACACATGCCCAGGTTGCGAGCTCAGTCCACTATCGTGTTATATCCATGAGGCAAGCAGTCAATGTTTCTCTCACATCGATGTTTCTTTCTCTCCTCTCCCTTCCTCTTTCTCTAAAACTCAATAATAGCATATTTAAAAAAATAATAAACATACAAATGGTTATTTTGATCACTTTTAAAAACTATTTTTAGTTAACTTCTGTTATTTCCATTATAAATACAAAGCTGTAGTGAAGATTCTACTACATTGTTATGTATTTTTAAAATACATATTTAGATTAAATGCCCAGAAGTAGAATTGCAAAGTTCAGAAAGTATCTGAATTTTTTATTTTAATGACTAATTAATATTTTTTAAAAATAAAAATTAAATTCATAATATCGTATTGATAAGGCTAATGAATGGTGTCAAAATTGTTTTTGCAGATGGCAAGCCTGTTCAACCAACCAAGGCTCCAGTTCCAGGTAGTCCAGGTTCAAAAACTCTTTGTCCTACTTCTACTGTTAAGAAGTTTATAACATGATGGGTGGAAAATGAAGTCATGTATTAATTTTCATTTCTTTAATTATCAGATAAGTGTTTTGGTCTACTTTACTTATTTATGTCCTTTGTTCTGTTAGGTTTCTTAATTATTTGTGTTGATTTATCAGAACTCATTATAAATTTAAGCCTCTTTTACTTGAAGTGAACATTGTTTTCTAGGTTCCCTCCCCCCCCCCCCCCCCTTCGTTATTTTTACCAGTCAGTGTCCTTTTAAGAATTTTATACTATTGGGTATAGATTGCTTTATAGAACTTTCAATTACATAAGTAGTTGTATATGAATATAAATTTCTAGAATTTCAAATATTACAGAGTAAAGAATCTCCTCTTACTCTAGTCCATTGTTACAGTTTCTATACATTAATATCCTATATATGTAGATCTACATATTTTGTCAATTTTTTTTTTAATCTTAAAAACAGCATCATGCTGTTCATGTTTTCCTAAAACTTTTTACATGTACCATCTTAGATTTGGGTTTGTATTTAGATTTATTCCCATCCTTTTAATGATGACTTTATATATGCCATATTTTACTCTTGCAGTGGTCATTGATTGTGCAGAAGCTTTACATTTATAGGTTGCTAGCTATATCCATCACTTCCCTAATGGCTGGCTATGAGTGTTGTGTCTTTTTATAAAAGCTTTAGGTCTACCCCACACTTCAATTACATAAACATTTCAACCTTGTGTTCTGGTTGCATTTTTGCATTTTTAAAAAAATATATTTTTATTGATTTCAGAGGGGAAGGAAGATGGAGAGAGAGATAGAAACATCAAGGATGAGAGGGAATCATTGATTGGCTGCCTCCTGCAAGCCCTCCATTGGGAATGGAGCCCACAACCCAGGCATGTGCCCTTGACCGGAATCGAACCCGGGACCCTTCAGTCTGCAGGCCAGCGCTCTATCCACTAAGCCAAACTGGCTAGGGCACATTTTTGCATTTAAATTGTTGATACATCTGAAATACTCATTCTATACAAGAGGCCCGGTGCACGAAATTCATGCACTTGGGGTGGGGGGGCTCATCCCTCAGCCCAGCCTGTGTCCTCTCGCAGTCCAGGACCCCTCACTCCTTACCACCCACCTGCAGCGGAGGCGGGAGAGGCCCCCACCAACACCGCTGCACACATAGCTGTGAGCCCAGCTTCTGGTTTTGCGGCACTCCCCCTGGGGGAGCGCACTGACCACCAGGGGACAGCTCCTGCATTGAGTGTATGCCCCCTGGTGGTCAGTGTGTGTCAAAGCGACTGGTTGTTCCGCTGATTGTTCCGCCGTTTGGTCGATTTGCTTATTAGGGTTTTATTATACAGGACTAGAGGCCTGGTGCACGAAATCCATGCACTGGGGTTGGGGGGTTCTCTCAGCCTGGCCTATGCCCTCTCACAGTTTGGGACCCCTCAGGGATATCTGCCTAAGTCGTCACTCAGATATCCCTCTTTCAATCCAGGGCTCTTGCAGTCCAGGACCCCTCGCTCCTTACCGCCCACCTGCTGCAGAGGTGGGAGAAGCTCCCGCCACCACCACTGTGCTGTGAGCCCAGCTTCTGGCTTAGCGGGGGTGTCAGGGGGAGCACAGCTCAACCAGAAGCTGGGCTTGCTGCTCCTTAGTGCTGGCCCTGCTCCCTCCCCCCCCCCCACCCCCCCGCCCACTGGTTGACGGGGCCAGTCCGGCCAGGGGAGGGGCTGTGGGAGGTTGAGGTGCCGCGGTTGTGCCCCATCCCGCCTCTGTGGAGGCGCCAGTCCTATGCTGCCACCTCTGCAGAAGGCACCGTGGAGCCTCGTCCCACCTCTGCAGAGGTGCCGGGACTGTGCCACTGCCTCTCCACCACCTCTGCAGAACGGGGGGTCCTGCGACCACCATGGCTGGCCTGGCCGCGCAAGCTTGTTGGACCCACCCCCCCACCCACCCACTGGTTGTTCAGGAAGGTCATTCCGCCATCCGGTCTAATTAGCATATTAGCTCTTTGTTATATAGGATTATATAGGACTAGAGGTCCGCTGCATGAATTCATGGGCCAGTGGGGTCCCTTGGCCTGGCCTGCGGGATCAGGCCAAAATTGGCTTTCTGACATCGCCTAAGGGGTCCCAATTGCGAAAGGGCGCAGGCCAGGCCGAGGGACCCCGCTCACTCTGCAAATGCCCTTTGAGCCTCGGTGCTACCCAGGTGACGCCAGCTGGGGAGGGACCATGGGAGGTTGGCTCCAGGGCATGTCTGGCTCATCTTGCCCCACCAGCCACCTTCATTTTTTTTAAGGTATTAAAAATGTGTCCTTATACCCCCATTACCCCTCTCCACCCTCCCTCCCCCCCTCCCCCCCCCCCCCCCCCCCGCCATGCCCTCACCCCTCCTTGTGTCTGTGTCCATTGGTTAGGCTTATATGCACGTATACAAGTCCTTTGGTTGATCTCTCCCCCTTACCCCCACCCTCCCCTACCTTCCCTCTGAGCTTTGATGGTCTGATTGATGCTTCTCTGTCTCTGGATCTGTTTTTGTTCATCAGTTTATGTTGTTCATTATATTCCACAAATGAGTGAGATCATGTGATATTTATCTTTCTCTGATTGGCTTATTTCACTTAGCATAATGCTCTCCAGTTCCATCCATGCTGTTGCAAATAGTAAGAACTCCTCCTTTTTTATAGCAGCATAGTATTCCATTGTGTAGATGTACCACAGTTTTTTAATCCACTCGTCTGCTGATGGGCACTTAGGCTGTTTCCAAATCTTGGCTATGGTAAATTGTGCTGCTATGAAGATAGGTGTGCATATATCCTTTCTTATTGGTGTTTCTAGTTTCTTGGGATATATTTCTAGAAGTGGGATCACTGGGTCAAATGGGAGTTCCATTTTTAGTTTTTTGAGGAAACTCCATACTGTTCTCCACAGTGGCTGCACCAATCTGCATTCCACCAGCAGTGCATGAGGGCTCCTTTTTCTCCACAGCCTCTCCTGCACTTGACGTTTGTTGATCTGTTGATGATAGCCATTCTGACAGGTGTGAGATAGTACCTCATGTCATTTTGATTTGTATGTCTCAGATGATTAGTGACTTTGAGCATGTTTTCATATGTCTCTTGGCCTTCCTTATGTCCTCTTTTGAAAAGTATCTATTTAGGTCCGTTGCCCATTTTTTGATTGGGTTGTTTATCTTCCTTTTGGTAAGTTGTATGAGTTCCCTATAAATGTTGGAGAGTAAACCCTTATCGGTGATAACGTTGGTAAATATGTTCTCCCATGCAGTGGGCTTTCTTGTTGTTTTGTTGATGGTTTCTTTTGTTGTAAAAAAGTGTTTTATTTTGATGTAGTCCCATCTGTTTACTTTCTCTTTAGTTTCCATTGCCCTAGGAGCTGTATCAGTGAAGATATTACTTCAGCATATCTCTGATATTTTGCTCCCTGTGGATTCCAACGGCATATTTCACAGACCTAGAACGAACTGTCCAAAAATTCATCTGGAATAAAAAAAAAACCCAAATAGCTGTAGCGATCCTGAGAAAGAACAACAAAGTTAGGAGTGATTTCAGTACCAGATATCAAGCTGTATTACAAAGCCATTGTTCTCAAAACTACCCGTTACTGGCACAAAAACAGACATATAGACCAATGGAATACAATAGAGAACCCAGAAATAGACCCAAACCACTATACTCCATTAATATTTGACAAAGGAGACAAGAGCATACAATGGAGTCCAGACAGTCTCTTCAATAAATGGTGTTGGGAAAATTGGTCAGTTACATGCAAAAAAAAAATGAAACTAGACTACCAACTCACACCATACACAAAAATAAACTCAAAATGTATAAAGGACTTAAATGTAAGGTGGGAAACCATAAAAATATTAGAGGAATCCACAGGCAGCAAAATCTCAGACATATGCCAGTCACCTTCTAAATAATTTCCTTTCAATGTGCATGAGTCCGTGCACCAGGCCTCTAGTCAATTTATAATATTTTATAATACTACTTTGAAATAGGAACATTAATATAATTTATATGAAGAAAATAAGAGTATTCATTCAAAGATAAAAATTGTAAACTATAAGTTAGAGGTCTTAATCTTTATTATTGTCTTCTTTCTCTTTTTACTTATTTCCTTTTTTTTTTTTTCTTTTTTCTAGGACGCCCCACTCCCAGTGATAAAACACCATCTAATACATCAGGTATTATTTTATTTTATTTATTTCTCTTCATTATTAGGTATTCTTTTAGTTAGTAATGCTCTGCTGTATGAAACCTTAAAGTCCTACATGGAAATATATTTCAATTATCTGTAGTTTGAGAAGGTATAATCTGTCACAAATGGGGAGAATTAAAATTTTTTAATTTTAATAGTGTAGATACCTTGGCAAATATAAACTGTAGTATGTGTAGACTCATATAAATAATACAGCTTTTAAGAGGTGCCACAAATTAGGATTCCTTGTAAGGTGAAGTAATTTTCTCAACTGCTATATTTAGTTGTAGGTTAAAATTTGTAGAATATAACTTGCTTTTCATGTAACACTGCTTTTGTGATGACAGTTGGTAAGTAAGTTTTCTTTCTATTCATACCTTATATACACAAGACTAAATGTATTATAATTTGGTTTACTTTTTTTTTTTTAATAAGAAGCTGGTGTATCACACTTTATGTACGCTCACATAGTTCACACAATATGTGTTCAAGAAAATTATAAGTATAGTTGTGTCATTTAAATGAAATACAAGTATTTTTGATGAATAAATGAAGAAAAATTTTAAGGTTGGTCTCTTTATAAAATGCACCTTAGGGTCATTAAATTTTCTCTCTGTGGTCAAACTGTCATTGCACCAGTAAATTCAAAGTGATCTTCATTCATTAAACACTTGACAATTTTTCTTATGAAGTAAAAAGAGCAGAGGTAATAAGACATTGTATATTTCTATGCTTTGTTTCATAGAAATTTAATTAAGATAAATTAAGATTTTGTAGAAATATTTATTGCTTTCTTGATAGTAAAAAATACTTGTTTAAGTTTCTAAGCATAATTTTATCCATGTGCCCTGGTGTTTCTTTTGCATTCTTAGAATCTCTTTGGTATCTCTTAATTTGAAGGTGGGCGTACATGAGGAAGAATTGATGATAAGATAATGTATTATTTGAGAAGATTCTACTACATTTCTGTAATAAATTAAAGAACTTTATTATGACTTATTCCACAGACCCACCACTGTTATTGAAAAAATACAATTTCGTAATAAAGTCATAAGAAATGATAGACTGAATACTGAACTATATCAACTAAGATGGAATAATACATTTTTAAAATGATTTTCCCACTAATCTCGTGAATTCTAATTGTTCTAATAATATTTACTAATAACCTAGTGCTGTAGCTACAACACAAAACAGTATTGGGCCCTAAGCCTGGAATCATATGAGAGAAGGGCTCTGTGATCAAATGAGCTGGATGCACTGTCATACTAAACTAGACTGATAAACTTTTTTTTTTTTTTTTTTTTGCTGTAGTTTATAGATGATTTGATTAACTAAAATGTAATTGCCACCTGGAGACCCACATGTGCTCAGTTATCTTAAAACTGGTTTTATTTTTCTCAGGTGCAGGAGTCATTGTTGCAATTGTTTTAGTTGTTGGTAAGTGTCCCAACTTGGATCCCACTTAAATCAAAATACTAATGTGAGGAGCATAACGGTTTTTCAGTTTCTACAGTTTTTATGCTTGAAATTAAGTAAACCAGTCTAGAAACACCTCACGTTTTATATGATACACTGCCTTGTGTTGCTGATTATATATTCTTTATATTCTACTAGAGGCCCGGTACACAGATATGTGCACCAGAGGAGTCCCTTGGCCTGGCCTGCAGGGATTAGGCTGAAACCGGCTCTCTGACATCCCCGAGGGGTCCTGGATTGCAAGAGGGCACAGGCCAGGCCGAGGACCCCACTGTGCATGAATGGGGCTGAGGAGGGACTGCGGGAGGGCTGCAGGGTGTGTCCAGCCCATCTTGCCCAGTCCCGATTGGCTGGACCCCAGAAGAAAGCTAACCTACTGGTTGGAACATCAGCCCCCTGGTGGTCAGTGTGGGTCATAGTGACTGGTCGAATGAACGGTTAGAGGGACACTTAGCATATTAGGCTTTTATATATAGACTAGGGGCCTGGTGCACGAAATTCGTGCACTGGGTGTGTGTGTTGGGGGGGTGTCCCTCAGCCCAGCCTGCCCCCTCTCACATACTGGGAGCCCTCAGGCGTTGACCCCCATCACCCTCCAATCGCAGGATCGGCCCCTTGCCCAGGCCTGACGCCTCTGACAGAGGCGTCAGGCCTGGGCAGGGGACCCTCATTTCCCCCCATCACTGGTTCTGCCCCCAGCCCAGGCCTGATGCCTCTGGCCCAGGCATTAGGCCTGGGCAGGGGACCCCCAGACCCCTCCGATTGCTGGCTCTGCCCCTTGCCCAGGCCTGATGCCTCAGCCAGAGGCATAGACCCCCTTCACCCTCTGATCACCTGATCGGCCCCTTGCCCAGGCCTGACGCCTCCACCAGAGGTGTCAGGCTTGGACAGGGGACCCCCATCTCCCCCCGATCACTGGCTCTGGCCCCCGCCCAGGCCTGAGGCCTCTGGCCCAGGAATCATGCCTGGACAGGGGACCCCCATCTTCCTCTGATCGCTTGCTCCACCCCCCGCCCAAGCCTGATGCCTCTGACCCAGGCTTCAGGCCTGGGCAAGGGGACCATCATATCCCCCCAATCCCAGGCTCAGCAGCCCGCCCAGGCCTGATGCCTCAGCCAGAGGAGTTGACCCTCATCACCCTCCGATCACCAATCACCGGATCGGCCCCTTGACCAGGCCTGAGGCCACTGGCAGAGGTGTCAGGCCTGGGCAGGGGACCCCAGCTCCCCGCAGTTGCAGGCTCCGCCCCTGCCCAGGCCTAACGCCTCTGGCTGAGGCGTCCGGCTCGGGCAGCGGGGACCCGCAGCTGCAGCGGCCCCGCAATCGTGGGCTCCGCTTTAGGCCCAGGCAAGGGACCCCTAGCTCCCGGGACTGCCAGCTTCGACCGTGTCCAGCTCCCATTGCTGGCTCCACCCCTACTTCCTGCTATCACGGGCCAGGGCGGCAAAGGCACCTGATTCTCGGATCATGGCTGGGGGGCAGGGCAAAGGCGGCCCCAGGGCCGCCTTTGCCCTGCCCCCCAGCTCTTAGCTCCCCCCTGGGTTTCCAATCACTGTCAGTGGCAGGGGGCTTCTTCCTGCTTTCCCTTTCGCCTCCCTGCATTGTGCCTACATATGCAAATTAACCGCCATCTTGTTGGCAGTTAACTGCCAATCTTAGTTGGCAGTTAATTTGCATATAGCCCTGATTAGCCAATGAAAAGGGTATCGTTGTACGCCAATTACCATTTTTCTCTTTTATTAATGTAGACTAGAGACTTGGTGCACAAATTCATGCACAGGTGGGGTCCCTCGGGGTGGCCTGTGGGGATCGGGCCCAAGCTTGCATCCCAGCCTCGCAGCTCCAGAGCCCCGCCTGACACCCTGCCTCGGCCTGGCACCACCCCTTCACCTTCACCATTTCGCCTGCAGAGTGATCAATCAGGGCCAGGGCCCCCGCACCCCCCCCCCCTTCCGGCTCCCTCAGCACCTGGGAGCCGGGTGTTGGCTACGCCCATTCCTACGGTCCCACTGTTGTCGGGGCCCATTGGGGTCGGCAGCGCCTCCACTGTCACCCGCTGCCAGCACCACATCACTGATGCCTGCCATGTTCTGCTCCGCCCCCTGGTGGTTAGCACACATCATAGCAAGCAGTCGAACGCCCGATTGAACTCCCAGTCGAACTCCCAGTTGAACGACTGCCTAAGGGGACAATTTGCATATTAGGCTCTTATTATATAGTATAGGACATGTCCACTTAGTAACAAATCCTAAATAATACATGTTTTTTCAAGATGATTAGTCATATGAGTTTGCATCCCAAATATGCTTTGGGTATCTTTGTAAATTAGGAAAGGACTCTTCTCTGCTTGCTGTGGACTGAGTCATTCCAGAGATTTGCCCTTAGATAGTGAAGAGTCCAGAAAGAATATGAATGTATAGCCAGAGCAATGTGCTTAAATAAAATAGCATTTTCTGCCCACTGAACATTAATTTTTCCTGCCAGATTTTGAATCTTGGTGATTAGTTTTCAGTTACATTTCATTTGTTCTTTGGTTTATTGTAGGTGCTTTCCTGGAACTTATTGTCATCTGAGTCCTGTATCGCGACACAAGAAGAGGAAAGGGTAACTTAAAGCACGTTTCTTGAACATATTGGTGCCTCTCCCTCTTGACGTACTTTTGTGCAGCTTGTGTTTTCACTCTGTATTTCATGCATTTTTTTTCAATGTGCCTACATGACTGTGCCATCAGAATTGCATTTCTTTACTAAAAATATTTATAACGAATTATACTATCATTGTAACAAGAAAAATCTGTGTAGAGCTGCTTCAGCTATATGTCTATAAGGAAAATTAAAAAAATTTTATTTTAATTTTATTTTAATCTTTATTGTTGAAAGTTTTGCATATGTCTCCCTTTTCCCCCATTGATCCCTCCCATCCCGCTCCTGCCCCCCACTGCCAGCCTTCACCACCCTATTGTCTGTGGCCATGGGTATTTTCACCATGCGTATGCGTATACGCATATGAGTTCATTCATTGGTCTCTTCCTCACCCCCCACACCCTTCCCCTGCCTTCTCTCTGAGGTTTTACAGTCTGTTCAATGCTTCTATGTCTCTGGGTTTATTTTTGTTTATCAGTTCAGCGTTGCATATATTATTTCTGATGAGTGTCTCTGATTTCTTAGGCTATATTCCTAGAAGTGGGATCACTGGGTCAAATGGGAGTTCCATTTTTAATTTTTTGAGGAAACTTTATATTGTTTTCCACAGAGGCTATACCAGTCTGCATTCCCACCAGCAATGCATGAGAGTACCTTTTTCTCCACGTCCTCACCAACACTTGTTGCTTGTTGATATGTTGATGATAGCTATTTTGACAGGTGTGAGGTACTACCTTATTGTTGTTTTGATTTGCATCTCTCAGATGATAAGTGACTTTGAGCATTTTTTCATATGCCATTTTCCCTTCTGTATGTCCACTTTGGAGAACTATCTGTTTAAGTCCTTTGCCCATTTTTTACTTGGCTTAATTTTTCTTTTGTTAAGTTGTATGAATTCCCTATAAATTTTGGCAGTTAACCCCTTATTGGATGTATCATTGGCGAAAATATTTACCCATGCAGTGGTCTCTCTTGTTATTTTGTTGATGGTTTATTTTGCTGTGCAGAAGCTTTTTATTTTGATGTAGTCCCATTTGTTTAGTTTCTCCTTAGTTTCCATTGTCCTTAGCTTCCATTATGATGTATCCATAAACATATTGCCATGAGAGATGTCTGAGATTCTCCCGCTTATGTTTTCTTCTAGGATTTTTTGTGCTTTCACGACTGATATTTAAGTTTTTTATCCATTTTGAGATAATTTTTGTGTATGATATAAGTTGGTGGTCTAGTTTTATTTTTTTGCATGTATCTGCCCAATTTTCCCAGCACCATTTATTGAAGAGACTGTATTGTATGCTCTTGCTCCTTTGTCAAATATTAATTGAGCATAATGGCTTGTGTCAATTTCTGGGGTCTCTGTTCTTTTCCATTGGTCTATATGCCTGTTCTTGTGCCAGTATCAGGCTGTTTTGAATATAGTGGCTTTGTAGTATAACTTGACATCTGGTATTGTGGTCCCTCCAACTTTGTTCTTCTTTCTCAAGATTGCTGTGGCTATTTGGGGTCTTTTTTAAATCCCATATAAATTTTTGGAATATTTGTTCTAGGTCTGTGAAATATGCCATTGGTATTTTAATAGGAATTGCATTGAATCTATAAATTGTTTTGAATCTATAAATGGTAGTATGGCCATTTTAATGATGTTGATTCTACCAATCCATGAAGATGGTATATTTTTCCACTTGTGTATATCTTACTCTACCTCTTTTTTCAATGTCCTGTAGTTTTTGGAGTACGGGTCTTTTACCTCCTTGGTTAAGTTTATTCTTAAGTATCTTAATTTTTTTTGTTGCAATGGTAAATGGGATTTTTTCTTTAGTTTCTCTTTCTGAGAGTTCATTATCCTATCTAATAAAGATAGAATATGCAAATTGACCATCACTTCACAACAAAGATGTCGGCACCCAAAGCCAATAAGGAGGGAATATGCAGATTGATATGACGAAGATAGCGGCGGCCAGGCCGGGATGCTTGCATCGTAGCCATGGCAACGATGCAGGTGTTCCACCCTTCCCTGGCCGCTCCGGGCCTCTGGGTAGTGCACAAAGGTGGAAGGCAGCGGCTCTGGGATGGAGCGAAGGTGGAAAGGTGGCTCCAGCCAGAACAAAGGTGGTACCAGCAGCCAGGGGAAGGAAGGCCTATTCTTGCACAAATCTTCATGCATTGGGTCTCTAGTTAGTGTATAAAAATGCCATGAATTTATGGGTATTAATTTTATATCCTGCTACGTTGCCAAATTCATTTATTCAATCGAGTAGTTTTTTGATGGAATCTTAAGGGTTTTCTATGTACAATGTGAAGTCATCTGCAAATAATGACAGTTTTACTTCCTCCTTTCCAATTTGGATGCCTTTTATTTCTTCTTCTTGTCTGATTGCTATGGCTAGCCCTTCCAGTACTATGTTGAACAGGATGGTGAGAATGGGCATCCCTGTTTTGTTCCTGTTCTTAGGAGAAATGGTTTTAGTTTTTGCCCATTGAGTATGATGTTGGCTGTAGGTTTGACATATAAGGCTTTTATTATGTTAAGGTCTTATCACTCTATTCCCATTTCACTGAAAGTTTTTATAAAAAATGGGTGTTGAGTTTTGTTGAATACTTTGTCTGTATCAATTGATATGATCGTGTGGTTTTTATCTTTCAGTTTGTTTATGTAATGCATCACATTTATTGATTTGTGCATATTGTACCAGTCTTCCATCCCTGAAATAAATCCCACTTGGTTATGGTGTTTGATCTTTCTAATGTATTGCTGGGTCCAACTTGCTAGAATTTTGTTGAGGATTTTAGTATTTATGTTCATCAAGGATATTGGCCTATAATTCTCTTTCTTTATAGTGTCTTTATCTGGTTTGGGGATTAGGGTAATGCTGGCCTCATAGAAAGAGCTTGGAAGTGTTCTTTCCGCTTGAATTTTTTGGTATAGTTTGAGGAGGATAGGTTTTAATTCTTCTTTAAATGTTTGGTAAAACTCCTCTGTGAAGCTATCTGGACCAGGGCTTTTGTTTGCTGGGAGTTCATTACTGCTTAAATTTCATCAGTAGTTATTGGAAAATTCAGGTTTTCTGATTCTTCCTGATTGAATTTTGGATGATTGTATTTTTCCATTTGGTCAAGGTTGTCCAGTTTGTTGGAATACAGTTGTTCATTCATTTTTTTTAAGATCCTTTGTATCTCTGTGGGGTCTGTTGTTACTTAACCTCTTTTATTTCTGATTTTGTTTATTTGGGTCCTCTCTCTTTGTTTCTTGATTAGTCTTTCACAGGGTTCATCAGTTTCGTTTGTCCTTTCAAAGAATCAGCTCTTGGTTTTACTGATGTTTTGTATTGTTTTTTTGGTGTCTGTGTCACTTATTTTTATTCTGATTTTATAATCCCTTCTTCTACTTGTTCTGGGCGTTTCTTGTTGCTATCTTTGTAATTCTTTAAGTTGTAGGGTTAGATAACTTATTACAAGTCTTTGTTGTTTTTTTGAGGTAAGGCTATAGTGCTATGAACTTCCCTCTCAGGATTGCTTTTATTGTGTCCCATAGATTTTGGATTGTTGTGTTTTCATTGTCATGTTTTTATGGGATGTTTTTTATTTCTTCTTTGATCTCTTTGGTAACCCATTCATTGTTTAATAGCATGCTATTTAGCCTCCATGTTTGATTGTTTTTTAGTGTTTTTATTTTAGTTGATTTTGAATTTTATGCTATTGTGATGTCAGAGAATGCTTAATATGATTTTAGTCTTCTTGAATTTGTAGAGACTTAGGCTGTGTCCTAACATGTCGTCTATCTTTGAAAATGTCCCACATGCACTTGAGGAGAATGTATATTCCATAGCTTTGGGGTGAAATGTTCTGAAGGTGTCAATTAGTTTCATCTGATCTATTGAGCCATTTAGGATCACTATTGATGATTTTTTGTTTAGAAGAGTTATCCAATGATGTCAATGGGGTACTAAAGGCCCCTACTATGATTGTATTGCTGTCGATCTCTCCCTTGATATCTTCTAGAAATTTTTTTTTTGCATTTGGATGCTCATGTGTTAGGTGCATATGTGTTTACCAGAGTTATATCTTCTTATTGTATCGATCCCTTTAGTATTATGAAGTAGTCTTCAGTATCTCTTGTTATGGCCTTCACTTTGAAGTCTATTTTGTCAGATACAATTATACTACCCCAGCTTTTTTCTCATTTCCATTTGGCTGAAGAATTTTTTTCCATCCCTTCACTTGCAGTCTGTTGTGAGTCCTCTGTTCTAAGGTGAGTCTCTTGTAGATAGCATAGACATGGGTCATGTTTTCTTAGCCATTTAGCTACCCTGTGTCTTTTGATTGGAGCATTTAATCCATTTATCTTTAAGGTTATAGGTAGTTGTTTGTTGCCATTTTTATTCTTTATGCCTGTGTTCCTTCTTCCCTTTCTATTTATCCTTCTTTACAACAGTCTCTTTAGCATTTCTTGCATTGCTGGCTCAGTGGTAATAAACTCCCCTAGCCTTTTTTGTCTGCACAGTTCCTGATTTTACCTTCAATTTTGAATGTAGCTTTGCTGGATAGATTATTCTTGGTTTCAGTCCCTTGCTTTGCATCACTTTGTATACTTCATTCCATTCTCTTCTGGCCTGATGTGTTTCTGTTGAGAAATCAGTTGACAGTCTAATGGGAGGTCTCTTGTAGTTAACTTTGTCTCTCTCTTGAGCCTTTACATCCTTTCTTTGTCTTTTATGTTGGCCAATTTAATTGATGTGTCTTTTGGGTTCATCTGGACTGGGACTCTGTGCTTTTTGAACTTGTGTGACTTTTTTCTTCCCCAGGTCAGGGAAGTTTTCTGTCATTATTTCTTCAAACAGGTTTTCTAATCCTTGCTTAGCTTCGTGTCCTTCTGGCACCCTTACTGTGTGGATGTTGTTTCATTTCGTGTTGTCCCAAAGCTCCCTTCAACTCTCCTGCTTTTCAAGGGTTTTTTTCTACTTGTTGCCCTGCTTGGCTCCTTCGTCTACCTTGTCTTCTAATTCACTGATTCGGTCCTCTTTCTCCTACTCCTCTGTTGAAACCTTCTGTTGTGTTCTTTATTGCCGCTATGTCATTCTTCATTTTTTCTTGATTTTTACTCCTATTGATGAATTTCTCATTCAGCTCTTTATAATTCTCATTGAGTTGCGTGTATTTGTTGTCCAGACATTTGAGCATTCTTATAACTATTATTCTGAATTCTCTCTCTGACAAATTACTTGCCTTCATTTCATTTAGTTTCTTTTCTGGCAATTATTCCTTTTCTTTCCTTTGGGGATTGTTTATTTGTCTCCCTATTTTTGCTGTCTCATTACATTTGTTTCTGTCTTAGATTAAACTGCTATGCATCCCAGATTTTGAGGGGTAGTCCCATGTAGTACGTGTTTTAAGGGACCCACTGGTGCAGTCTCTCAGATCTGGAAATCAAACCCACAATCTTTTGATGTACAGAACGATGCTCCAACCAACTGAGCCACCCGGTCAGGTCTCAAACCAGTAATATTAAGACTTTGGGTACACATGGTTTTATGATATATTTTTCTTTTCTGTTAATCTTTGGGTTTCATCTATGTAATAAAAGTAAATTCTACATTCATGAAGAACTCAAACTTCTTTTTTATTATTGGATTTTTTTAAGTACCTACAATGCCTTCATTTGAATCTTCAGTCTTATATTTTTAGAACACATGCTATGCAGATGCGGTTTCTCTTGCAGTAGTATTTTTTAAATTGTCTATACACATCAGTCTGAGTAGAAAGTACTTGTACAATTCTAAAAGGTTCATGTAGAAATAACTCCTAAGGAAAGCAAAACAATATAGCATTGTGTCCCTCACTTCTTTGTTTAAAACATCGTTGCATCAGAATACTTAAAGTTTCTTAAACAAGTTTGAATCCAACACTCTAGCTATCAATTAATGGCTCTTTTAAAACTGAGTAAGTATCTGAGTGCTGTATTCCCAGATTCAATGTTCAGTACCATAACTGATATGAGATTCCATTTCTGATGAGCCCTACGTGATGATGCTGCTGGACCTGGATTACAGTTCGAGTAACGAGGGTGAAGACTATTAGTGATGTGCCAATATATTTTCAATTTGAGGAAATACAGTAAAGTTTATAGGCAAAATTTTCTCTTGCTTAAGATAATTAGATTTCTAAAGACTCCTAAAGATTTCTTAAAGGTATTTGGTATAATACTTAGTTTTGCCTTGCTTTCTTTTTTGAAAATTAAAAGTTTATTTTATATTTTTTGCGCTGTTTAATGTTCATAGTCTTTGTGCCCCCCATTTCCTGCAAATTGGTTGTGGTTGCCTTAGAAACCCCTTTTCAGAACTATAAAATGCATATAGTTTCTTCCCCGCTTGTAGGGATAACTCTGGAAATAGAACACCATGCACCAATAATCCCAAATGCTGTTTAAATTTGCACAAATGGATTTGATGTAAACTTGCATTTATGATGATTTGGGAGCACAGTTGCCCTTCTACAGACTTCATGCCAAGGCACAAAATAGTGAGGAGGTACAGGATGTCCTTCGTCTATGGATGCTAAACTCGCCTCTTTCTACACGCACATCAAAATATGCACCTATGTAGAGAGCTGAGGGCTCATTGAACAAACAAAAGGAGGAGACCAAATAGAGAAATGGGAAACCACAGGGGCTCTCCTGAATCTGCAGGAAATCTTTGAGAGGAGATGCAGGTAAACTCCATTGCCCTCCACCTTGATACAGCAAGTGGGAGCTCTCTCTGGGTGCTTTGGCCCACCTTCAAGATGGCTGCAGGGTGTTCTCAACCACATTCCCTGTAGCCCATTTTGGGTCTGAATAAAAGGAGTAAGCAGTATGAACAAGGTATCTCTGACCGGAGCTCTTCCATCCTGACAGTCTAGAGCCCTATGCGCCTGCCTGGCTCCAACTGGCCTGCCAACACTACCCAGTACTCACAACTACTCACTTCTACTTGCTTCTACACAAGACCACGTATTTTGTTTTGTTTTGTTTTCTTTTTTGGCAAAATTAACTTTAATATTTTCTTTAACCCGCTATTTCCAAAACATTAACATTTCAACGTGTAGCCCATGGACACAGAAAACTATGTAGTTAGGCCCAGAGGGGAAGGTGGAGACTGTGGGTTCTGAGTAGATGGAGGGAAAGATGGGGAAAATGGAAGACATCTGTAATAATGTCAGCAATACAAATTAAATCACTGATTTGAAAATAGGAAGTAGCATGAAAAGACATTTTCCAAAAAGACATACTTATCGCCAACAGACATGAAAAGATGCTCAGTATCACTAATCACCATGAAAATGAAAATCAAAACCACAATGAGATACCACATCACAACATTCAGGATGGCTATATTTAAAAAGTCAACAAAAACATGTTGGCAAGGAAGTAGAGAGTGGAACTCGTGTACGGTTGGTGGGACAAATTTGGTACTATATGGCTATTCCTTAAAAAACTAAAAATATGCCCTAGCCATCTTGGCTCAGTGGATAGAGCTTTGGCCTGTGGACTGAAAGGTCCTGGGTTCGATTCTGGTCAAGGGCACATGGTCAAGGGCACATGCCTGGGTTGCTGGCTTGATCCCCAGTGTGGGGCATGCAGGAGGCAGCCAATCAATGATTGTCTCTATCATTGATGTTTCTATCTCTCCTCCCTTCCTCTCTGAAATCAATAAAAAAAAAAAAGACTAAAGAAAAGCCTAAAAATACATTTATTATACATCCCAGCAGCTCCAATTCTGAGTATTTATCTGATTGCTTAAAAAAGATACATGCACACATAGGTTCCTTGCAGCCTTACTTCTAATAACCAGGACATGTAAGCAATCTAGGTATCCAACAGTAGATGAATGGATAAAGAATTTGTGATATATACACATATAGTAGAATATTATACTACAGTATAAAAGTAAAATCTTGCCATTTGCAACAACATAGATGGGTATTATGCTAAGTTATAAAGAGAAAGGCAAATGCCATATGATTTCACTTATAAGTGGAATTAAAGAAACACACAAAACAAAACTATCAGATGCATAGAAGCAATAACTAAAGAGATGGTTGCCAGAGGGGAAGTGGGTGGGGGGGGCGAGGTGGTGCATGAAAAAGGTGAAGGGAAATATTACTGTAATAACTTTTCAAAGTGACAGGTGATATTAGAATTAGTGATATGATCTCATTGTAAGGTATAAAATTTTCAAATCACTATATTGTTTACCTGAAACTAATATGATCAGTATAATATTATATACCAACTATACTGAAAATTTTTTAGAAAATTGGAAAAAATAAGTAGAGTGATCACAAGTTAGGAAATTGAAACAGTAATCAAAAACATAAACGTAAACAAAAGTACAGGCCGAGGGTGGCTTCACTGACTAATGCTGACAAACATTCAAAGTAGATTTAATACCAATTCTTCTCAAATTCTTCCCAAAAAATTCAGGAGGAGGGAATACTTACAAACCCATTTCATGAGGCCAACTTTATCCTGATAACAAAACCAAGCAAGGACAACACACAGGAAAGGAATTTACAGGCTAATGTCTGTGATGAGCATCAATGGAAAAATTCTAAACAAAATACAAGATAGCCAAATACAACTATACATTAGAAGGATCACATATGATCAAGTGGGGTTCATTCCAGGGATGGAAGGATGTTTCAACATTTTCACAAATCAATCAATGCTATGTGGTATCATTAACAAAAAATAGGAAAATGATATGACCACTTCAAGTTGCAAAAAAAGCATTTGACAGGATACAACATCTATTTATGACTAAAACACAATAAAATGGGTACAGAAGTATGATGTCATACTCAATGGTGAAAAAACTGAGAGCTTTTCCTGTAAAATCAGAAATAAGAGAAGAATGCCCACTCTCACCACTGTTAGTCAACATGGTCATGGAAAGCCAAGCCAGGGGAAATGAGCAAGAATGGTAGGTATCCAAATTGGGGTTGAAGAAGTGAAGCTGTCACTATTTTCATGACAAAATTCTATATATATGAACTCCAACAAAAGACTATTAGAAAAAATGAACAAATACATTAAGTTGCAGAATACAATATCAATGTACAAAAATCCATTCTGTTCTTATATATTAACAAAGTATCAGAAAGAGAAATAAAACAATCCTATTTACAGTTGCAACAAACAGAATAAAATACTTAGGAATTAACAAAGGATGAAGGACCTTTAGACTGAAAACTACATTGTTGAAAGAAATCTAAGAAGACAAAGAAATGGGAAAATATTTCATGTTAATGGATTAGAAGAGTTAGTTAAAATGGAAATATATCTAAAGCAGTATACAAATTTAGTGCAATCCTCATCAAAATCCCAATGGCATTTTTCAAAGGATGAGAACAAAAATTTATAAAATTGTATGGAAGTGCTAAAGATGCTGAATAGCCAAAGCAATCCTGAGGAACAAAAAACAAAGTTAAAGCTATTGTAACAGGGCATAAAAATGTTATATTACTCTATCCATGAAATAGAATTTGAATAAAGTCTCCTAACCAGCTGGTAAAAGGAATTCGCATGCAGTTTCTTTATCACAGGCATCAGCAGTTCCAGTTACTGCTTGTACAAAAATGGCCTCAACAAGACTGAAGTTTATGTAGATTACCCAAATATACGGCTTTGCCAAGCACTGACTATTCCAGTATGTTGATAGTAAAGATCCGTATTGGGCCCTAGCAGGTATGGCTCAGTTGGTTGGGAGTCATGCCATTCACTGAAGGGCTGACTTCAATTCCTGGTCAAGGCACATGCCAGGGTTTCAGGCTTGTTCACCAGCAGGGGGAGGGCAGGCAGCAGCTGATTGCTGTTTCTCTCTTCCTCTCTCTTTCTAATATATATATATATTTTTTTTTTAAGATCCATATTGAGACAAGCAAGGACACTGCCTACACAGGTTAACAGCCTCTCCTGATCTCTTTGTTCTGCTTTCCCTCTCCCTCCCTGCAAAAACCCCTGCCTACACTGACATGTTAAGATGGGCTTTGCAACCGGTCCCCCATCTTCTCAGGTGACTAACTCTTGAATAAACCTTTTTTTAAAAAGAATCTTTCTTTTATTGTTATTATTTTTAAATGTATTTTTATTGATTTCAGAGAGGAAGGGGGAGGGAGAGAGAGAGAAAAATATCAACAATGAGAAAGAATCATTGATCAGTTTCCTCCTGCACTCCCCCTATGGGGGATTGAACCCACAACCCGGGCATGTGCCCTTGACCGGAATCGAACCTGGGACCCTTCAGTCTGCAGGCAAATGCTTTATCCACTGAGGCAAACCAGCTACGGCTTGAATAAACCTCTTTTCTTTTTACCAGCTTCTCTCATGAATTTGGTTTCATGGCAGCAGGCAGCGGAACCTTGGTTTCAGTAACATACTCTCTGACTTCAAACTATGCTACAAAGCTACCATAATCAAAACAGTATGGCATTTACAGGAAAACGGGTACACAGACTAATTGGACAGAATTGAGAGCATAGATATAATCCCTAACATATATGAACAACTAATTTTGACAACGGAACCAAAAACAGACAATGGCAAAACAAAAGTCTTTTCAATAAATGGGACTGGGAAAACTGGAAAGCCACTTGTATAAGAATGAAACTAGACTTCTATGTGATAGCATACACAAAATTAACTCAAAATGGACTAAAGACTCGAAAATAAGATCTGAAACAATAAAATACATAACTATTAAACTTTTGGACCTTAGTCTAGGAGGTGTTTCTGTGAACTTGAACCCAAAGGCACAGGAAGTAAAAAAGGAAATAAAAGGAACTACATAAATTTTAAAAGCTTTTACACAGCAAAAAAAAACAAAACAAAAACAAACCCCCCAAACAAAAACAAATCAATAAAACAAAAAGGCAACTACCCTGGCCAACAATGCTCAGTGGTTAGAGTATTGGCCCACATATGGAAGGGTCATGGGTTTGATTCCCAGTCAAGGGCATGTGCTTGTGTTACAGGTTTGATCCCTGGCCCTGGTTGGGAGACAACCAATCGATATGTCTCTCACACATAGATGTGGGGTTTTTTTTCCCTCTCACTCTTTCCCCCTCCCTCCCTCTCTTCCACTCTCTAAAAAATCAATGAAAAAATGCCCTTGACTAAGAATTAACAAAAACAACAAAAATGGTAACCAACTGAATGGGAAAAAAATATTTGCAAAAGATACCTTGAATAAGGGCCTAATTTCCAAAATACATAAAGAACTCATAAAGCTCAACAACAACAACAAATCTGATTTGAAAATGGGCAGAAGACCTGAACAGACAATTATCCAAAAAGACATATAGATGGCCTATCAATATATTAAAAGATGCTCAACATCACTAGTTATAATGGAAATGCAAATCAAAACCACAGTGAGGTGCCACCTCACAGTTGTTAGAATGTCTATCATTACGACATGGTGTAACAACTATTGAGAGAATATGGAGAAGAGTGAACCGTCATGCACTGCTGGTGGGAATGTAAATTAGTGCAGGCACTATAGAAACCACTATGGAGGTTCATCAGGAACTTAAGAACAGAGCTAAAATACAAACCAGCATTCTTTCTTCTGGGTACCTACCTGAAAATTTTGAAAACACTTATCAATATATATGGAACATTATGTTCATGGCAGCATTATTCACAATAGCTAAGACATGGAAACAACTTAAGTGTCCTTCAGCAGATGATTCGATGAAGAAGAGGTACATATCTATAATGAAATACTACTCAACCATAAAAATATTAAATATTGCCATTTGCAACAAAATGAATGAATCTTGAGAGGATTATGCTAAGGAATGGAACCCGGGACCCTTTGGTTCACAGGCTGATGCTCTATCCACTGAGTCAAACCGGCTAGGGCAAGATCAACAGTTTGTTTAGCTAAATGGAAAAAAGTGTGGAGGTTACTCATAAAATTAAAAATAGAACTACCGGTTGGTCCAGCAATTCCACTTCCTGGAATATATCTAAAGGAAATGAAGTCACTATCTGGAAGAATAGGTATCTGCACCACCCTGGTTAGTGCAGCATTATTCACAATAACCAAGACATGGTACACCCTGTGTCCATTGACATGTGACTAGATAAAGAAAAGGTTATGTATGTCCTGCCATTTGCAACAGCATGGCTGGACCTTGGGGGCATATGTGAAGTGAACTGAGTCATACAGAGAAGGACAAAGAGTGTTGACCTCACAGATAGGAATCCGAAAACCAGACTCCTCCAAAAAGAAATCAAATTTGTAGTTGCCAGAGCCAGGAGTTAGGGAGTTGAGGAAATTGGATGAAGTTGGTCAATAGTTATAACTTAAGGGTGTACTGGAATGTAACGTACAGCATGGTGACTATAATAGGTAATAGTATATTGTATACTAGAGGCCTGGAGCAGAAAATTTGTGCATGGGGGGGTGTCCCCCCAGTTCAACCTACACCCTCTCCAATCTGGGACCCCTTGGGGGATGTCCGACTGCCAGTTTAGGGATTGGGGCCTAAACTGGCAGTCGGATATCTCTCTCACAATCCTGGAATACTGGCTCCTAATTGCACACCTGCCTGGCTGTCTGGTCACCCCTAACTGCCCCGCCTTGCTGGCTTGATCACCCCTCACTGCCCCCCTGCCAGCCAGGTTGCCCCCAATTGCCCCCTCCCTGCTGGCCAGGTTGCCCCCAATTGCCCCCTCCCTGCCAGCCTAGTCACCCCATAGTGCCCCCCCTGCTGGATGGTCACCCCTAACTACCCCCTCCCTGCTGACCTGGTTGCCCCCAACTGCCCCCCCCTGCTGGCCTGGTCACCCCTCATGGCCCCCCCCGCCGGCCTGGTTGCCCCACACAGCCTGCTTGTTCAGTCGTCTGGTCATCCCTCACTAACCCCCCTGGCGGCCTGGTCATAGGCAGCCATCTTGTGAGGGTGTGAGGGTTAATTTGCATATTACCTCTTTAATATATAGGCTTGCAAGATGCTAAGAGAATAGATCTTAAATACTCTGATCACAGGGAAGAAAAATATTTTTTGTAACTATGTGAGGTGATGAATATTAATTAAATTTATTGTGGTAGTTATTTCACAATATACACATTATCAAATCATTATGCTGTATATCTTAAATTTATACACTATGCCAATTATATTTCAATATAAATTGGAAGGAAAAAAGATTTACAAAGGGAATCTCTAATTCTCTTTCCTATCATGAATGCAGATGTTAAGACATAATGCTAACATTGCAATGTAGCTTGAATGTAATCAACCTCCTGTGATGTTTCTTGGAAATGGTTATGGATTTGGGTCTGAACATGTCTGTTTTTCTCATTTGCATTTATAGGGCAAGTCAACATGGAATTCCTGGTAATATCAAGGTGGGTAAGTGATCTTTTAAATAAAATCTCCAAATTTAGAAAAATGTAATACAAAATGAAAGTACATTTTGTTTGTGTAGACAGCTGTTTTGAAATCTTGTTTCAAAGATTGATGCCAACTCTCAAGATTAATTCTTTCAACAACTCCAAAATGTGTTTTATATATTGTATATTGTATGAAGTTTTTACATTATGTGTATGTCACCTCAGCCATCAAACTAAAAACAAGAACACTGGAAATTCAGAATTTGAACAAATTTTACTTTCTTTTCTAAAAATATTATTAAAATTAAATCTTATAGTAAATAAGGTAAAATTTTATTTTTAAAAATATTTTCATAACTTCTTGATGATTTAGAGAAGCCATAAAATTAATGTCTGGCATTTGTTCTTCACCTCTTCTAACATCAACAAACCAGTCTCAGAATTAATAAAACTTAGACTCAGTTGCTTACTTTTATAAAAAGTTAGAGGGCGCTAACACTCCTAACAGGAATGCCAGCTGTGGCCTTGTAGTTTTCTTGGGGAGAATTCCCCTCTTTAAGAGAGAACATAGAATGTGCTCTGAATTCTGGCCTAGGGGGATTTCTCTCCAGACTTGAATAAAAACTCTCTCACTTCAGTAAGTCACCTGACAATAGTTTTGTAGGGAGTAAATCCATCAGATGCCTGGAGTTGCATCAGAATTATTCTTTGTGTGGGTCTCACCTCACCTGCTAAAAGGCAGAGTAATCATTAAGCTACGTATTTCAGAAAAGGAAACATAACTTTGTGTGTTGGTGGTTGGTCCTATGCAGGGAAGGGAAATCACGTAGCTCAGGTATCACTTTATGCTCAGGTGGACCAGATCCCTCCCACTCCGAGTCCTCACACCAGGCAGGCTCTCTTTCAGATGAGCCAAGGGCAAAGAGGAGGGGCTGCCACTCTCATTTATTCTTAAAGGGGTTTTTTTAAATTTACATTTTTATTTTTAGTGGCACAAGTTGGACTGAAGAAATGTTGCCCTGAGAGGGACATGTTTGGAAAATCAGAGTGGACCAGAGTAAATACTATTTTACTCTATAAAGTGTTCCTTCCCTTTGTAATCTCTGGTGAGGGGTATTAGGAGGATGAATTTGAGCAAGAATAAGCTGGAATTCTGAGTTAAATATAGAGTTGAAGTTTATAATGAATTTGTTTTCACATATTTAGTGTCAAGAATGTAACACTGGCTTAGAAGCAAGGACAGCTGCACTACTTATTTTCTTAAAACCTAATTGAACCCTGGCCAGTGTCTCTCAGTGGTTAGAGTGTCAACCCACGCACCGAAGGATCTCAGGTTCGATTCCTGGTTAAGGGCATGTATCTGGGTTACAAGTTTGATCCCTGTTGCAGTCAGCATGCCTGGGGGAGGCAACCAGTCAATATGTTTCTCTCACATCAATGTTTCTCTCTCTCTCTTTCCCCTTTCTCCCCTCTCTTCTCTATAAAAATCAATGGAAAAATATCCTTGGGTGAGGATTTTTTTTAAAAAAGCCTAATTGAGGTATTTTTCAACCAAAGTTTATTTTGCTAATAAACATAAATTGACTTTTATAGTAGGTTCTGCTTCAAATTTAGTTTTTATTTGAATATATTTATACATGAAATTGAAATATATGTGTCAATAGCACTTATGTTCTGTTGTAACATATTTTGTCAATTACTTAAATACTAGAGGCCCAGTGCATGAAAATTCATGCACTGGATGGGAGTCCCTGAGCCTGGACTGCCCCCACTCACAGTCCAGGAGCCCTCAGGGGTGAGAGGTGACTCGGCAACCAGGGGAAGGTGACACCCCATCACACCTCTGCTGCTGCCACTGCCAGCAGCACAAGCCTCGGCCAGCCCTGGTTACCTGAGCCTCAGGTTCCCCTGGGCAGCTGGGTGGCCGCCAACCGAGGCTTGCCTGCACTTCGGGCCAGCCCTGGGCAGCTGGGGGGCTGAAGGGACTGGGGGTCACCAGAGGCAGGCGCCCTGGTGGGGCTGAGGGGACTGAGCACCACCATCTTGTGGCTGTGAGCACCACCATCTTTGAGGGTGTGACAGTCAATTAGCATATTCCTCCTTATTGGCTGTGGGTGCTGCCATCTTTTGAGGGTGTGACGGTCAATTAGCATATTCCCACCTTATTGGTTGTGGGCAGCATCATCTTTGCGATGGCGTGAGGGTCAATTAGCATATTCCCTCTTTATTAGATAGGATATGGGAAATCAGTGTTCTAGTTTGTTTACTAGTAAATGGCAGGGAAAATGTAGGTTTTAATTAAAAGTTTCTCAAAGCTGGAAGAAATGTGAAGTCCCACACTGGGAGGTCTTTGTTGTTCATTTTTTGAGAATAGGATCTTTGAATCTGGTAAAAATGAAATGTAGGATTGGGGAAGTTTCCTTTGTGATGATGTGTTTATTTCCAGTGTGTTTTATCTCAGCTCAGAATATGTTTCTAATCTGGGCCCATTTTCTCTAACCATTCCATTTGCTCATTCATCACTGGTGCCTCTCACATCTCAGAGCCTGAAATACATCCGGGCTTCTCCATTCCCAGCCTGTCACGTGCCTCTCCTGCTCACTGTTGTCCTGCACTCTGGTGTGACACAAAAAACTGGTGTTCTAAAATTACATCATCCTCTAATAGGAATTGAGTTTTGTTTTCTGTTGTTTTAAATATTTGCCTAAAATTAAGATTTGCAAACTGTGCTCTTACTAGATTTCTCATCTCCTAAATGCATCATCTTTGGTTGTTTGTATTTCTCTGAGACTATAACCAAGAGAAGAAGGAGACATAGTGGAATCTGTATCTTTTAGGTTCCCTATTGCTGCCTGCTCCAGAGCGGCATATCGTCTCCTTCTGCCCTTGAACTTCAATATGAGCAAGATCAGGGTGGGGAAGGGGATTCAAGGCACTATTTCTGCATGGAAGTGGAGGTCACGGACTACCTGTGAAACTCAGGTGGAGGCAGGAGCACGCTGGTTCTGCAAGGGATCGATCGGGTGGTTGGGCAGCTGGCTCTGTTCTCCTGCACCTCTGGCGTCTCTGCCTGAGTGGGGAGTGGGGACCGCTGGAGATGCACCTCCCTTATTTCTGTGATGACTCAGGACTGGTATATGTCCGTGAATGAGGAAACAACCCTTTAGCAGCAAATGACCTTTATTGGGAAGTGCAGTCTTTTTAAAGCTAGTGCTTTGTAGCTGCTCGGTGCTAAGGTTGGAGGGTGTTTCCTCCAAGTGGTCTAGTCACCATCATAAATTCAGAGAAATAAAAGGTAGCTCTGTATATTAAATCTTCCTGCAAAACTGCCCTTGGTGATTGGCCCCATCCTATTCTACCCAAGGGATTATACCTATGACTTGGCAAATTTAATAAACTGGGATAAATCAACATTCACCCCTGCTTACTTTGTCTGAGCCTAGAGATTTTAACACATTTCCATACAATCCCTTCTCCAATCTCTTCTCACCTCCCATTGTGAGTAAGCCTAGAGCCTTTTCTTTCATGAGCAAACAAATCATCAGGACAAACAAAGGAAAGAAGACATATCAATTGAAAATAAAAGCGACCAATCTGAGAAATCAGAGAAAATATTCCTCCACAAATCAATGCACTCCAATGAACCAGAGAATAAACAGGATATTAAAAATCGGATACGTGTGTGTTGACATAGAATCTATGAAACAATAGGAGGCATTTGTAAGATTTAACGATCTGATAGCAGTAAAGTTTATATATGAAAAAACAGAAGTCTAAAAATGCAACAATAATCGGGATTGAATCCTGAAAAAAGAATCCAAAAAAACACATAACAAGGATTAAATACTCCAGAATTACCTGAGGATAAAACTGGAAATTATATATACACACACTCCTCACACACGCATCTCAATGTGAGAAAAACGAAAGAAGAAAGAGGTAAAGCACTAATTAGCATATAATGGAAGATATTTTCTCAGGTCTAAAGAAAAAGACTAGCTTGTTCGAATCTTAAAAGCTTATTAAAAATATGTTCTTGTTCTACATGGAGAAAATTTATGAAATCCAGATATTAAAAAATACAGCAACTATCCAGAGGTAAACAGAAAAGGAAAAATAAAATCTACAGTGGCATTAAAAGTCTCCTCCATACACTAAATACCAGAAATTGAGAGGAAATATTGTACCATAGAATCTCTGTACTCAGACAAGCTATCATTTATCTACAAAGCACAGAAGTAGAGTCTCACCCAAGCAAGAACCAAAATACATACCAATTAGATATACTTTCTGAAAAAAGAATGATTTCTACAAACAGTAAATTTTTAAAGAAGAAATCAAAGAAAATATTAAGTGGCACAAAACAAGTTAAATAGAGTTACCAACGTTGTTCTTAATATAGGTGTGAAACTAAGTATAATGACAGGACTAATTCTTGAAAGAAGACTGATGGAATATGAAAAGAGAATAATAACCTTGATATAAAATAATTGATTTTACCAGTACAACTAGGAAGTTGGGGGTGAAGTAAAGAAAAAAAAACTAAGCTTATAATATATATGAAATAAGTAGATAATACACATTCTTGACATGATGCGTAAAGAGGAAATGCTATTTGACACTAGTATAAAGTTGAAATATGTAACTTCAAAATTAAAAGGACAATCAAAAGAGGAAAACTACTTGGTCTATATGATGAAAGAGAAGTGAGAGAAGAAAGAGCGAGGAAGCTTTCTGTTTCTCGCTGAAGCAGCAACAGCAGATAAGCATGGAGTTAGTCTCATCCATGCTGAGTTCCAGCCCTCTTCGGTTGCACACGTCTCGTTGTGTCCACACGTGATGGAGGGCCTAGGGAGTGCTGTTGGGTTTATTCCAGAAGAACACTAATCCCATCCATGAGGGCTCCATCCTCATGACCAATCCCCCTAGGAAAGGCCTCATCTACTGATATCACCACCTTTGGAGATTAGGATTCAACATGAATGGGGTGGTGGGGCGGCGGGGGCATAAACATTTAGACTATTGAAGACACTATGAAGAGAGTGAGAAGACAACTCACAGAATAAGGACAAATATTTGCAGACCATATATCTGACAAGGTGCAAATATATGCACGATATCAAGACACTTGCAATTCAACAGTAGAAAGACAAATCATCCAACTTAAACATGGGCAAAGGACTTAAATAGACATTTCTCCAAAAAAAAGATATACAAATAGCTAATAAACACATGAAAAGATGCTAAATATCTTTATTCATATGGGAAATGCAAATCAAACTCACTTCACACCTCCTAGGATGGCTTTAATAATGTTTTAAGTGAGAAGGTAGAGAAATTGGAACTCTTGTACATTGCAGGTGGGAATGTAAAATTGTGCAGCTACTGCAGAAATGGTAAGATACCTGCATTATAAACTATTTTGCAACAATCAAAGCAACTTAATTAAATCCTATGTTCAACCTCTGGGATGGATGTGAAATTAATTCAGAAAACAATTTGCAGAGAAGTATATAGAGTTTGTTCTCAATTGGAAAAATAATAAATTTGGATGAGGTATTCAATATGCATATGTGTTTGAATGTACTTGGAAAAGGTGGAGTTACCTGAGATGGGCTGAAAGTGACAAAAATAGATGGTATTCTAAGTGAATACATATAGTCTAAAATGATGTTGTTAAATTATTGAAAACAAATAAACTGAAATCTATATATATAAAAGCCTAATATGCAAAGCCCCCACTTGGGAGTTTGATCACTCGCTATGACTTGTGCTGATGACCAGAGGGTGGTGTGGAACAAAGAAACACCCCATCCTGCAGATTCCATCTCTTATCATTAATGTTTCTATCTTTCCCTCTCCCTTCCTCTCTGAAATCAATAAAAATATATTTTTTAAAAAATGATAGGAGACACAGAACCTAGAGACAGAAGAACTTCGCTGGAGAGAACATGGCAAAAGATCCTGGACAGAAACTGGCCACAGAACCTAGAGACAGAACCTAGCGAGAGAACCTGGCTGAAGAACCTAGAGACAGAACCTGGCTACAGAACCTGGCTACAGAACCTGGCTAGAACATGGCAAGAGAACCTGAATAGAACCTGGTGACTGAACCTGGGCAGAACCTGGCTGGAGAACCTAGCGAGGGAACATGGCTACAGAACCTGGCTGGAGAACCTAGCAAGAGAACATGGACACAGAACCTGGCTGGAGATCCTAACCAGAACTTCGCTGGAGATCCTGACCAGAACTTGGCTAGAGATCCTGGCTAGTCTGCTGATCAACTGGAAAAAAAAAAAAATGATAGGAAAACTGACAAAACTTAGAGGTAATTGAGGCTCAGAAAAAAAAATGCTCTGCTGAGACTTATTAGTAGATAACAGTGAAACTTTTCTGGAGGGCAATTTGGAAATATACAGCAAGAGACTTAAAACTATGCATAGCCTTTGCCAAATCTACAAATCTTCGTTTTGGGTAGTCATTAAGATCTGAATCATCAAGCTTTTTTTGAAGTCAGTAAAGTTTTAGCTTTTTCTTTTCATGTTCTTCTAGTGTGTTTCTTTTTTTTCTAACAATGAAGATGAGTAACAATTCCAATTTCCAACAATAGAAAGTAGATAGATTATGGTCCATCCAAATAATCCTATCTAATAAAAGAGAAAAATGGTAATTGGCGTACGACAATACCCTTTTCATTGGCTAATCAGGGCTATATGCAAATTAACTGCCAACTAAGATTGGCAGTTAACTGCCAACTAAGATTGACAGTTAACTGCCAACAAGATGGTGGTTAATTTGCATATGTAGGCACAATGCAGGGAGGCGAAAGGGAAAGCAGGAAGAAGCCCCCTGCCACTGACAGTGATCAGAAACCCAGGGGGGAGCTAAGAGCTGGGGGGCAGGGCAAAGGCGGCCCTGGGGCCGCCTTTGCCCTGCCCCCCAGCCATGATCGGAGAATCAGGTGCCTTTGCCGCCCTGGCCAGTGATAGCAGGAAGTAGGGGTGGAGCCAGCGATGGGAGCTGGGCACGGTCGAAGCTGGCAGTCCCGGGAGCTGGGGGTCCCCTGCCCAGGCCTGACACCTCTACCAGAGGCCTCAGGCCTGGTCAAGGGGCCGATCCGGTGATTGGTGATCGGAGGGTGATGAGGGTCAACTCCTCTGGCCAAGGCACCAGGCCTGGGTGGGGGGCGGAGCTGGGGATTGGGGGGATATGATGGTCCCCTTGCCCAGGCCTGAAGCCTGGGTCAGAGGCGTCAGGCTTGGGCGGGGGGTGGAGCAAGCGATCAGAGGGAGATGGGGGTCCCCTGCCCAGGCATGATTCCTGGGCCAGAGGCCTCAGGCCTGGGCGGGGGCCAGAGCCAGTGATCAGGGGGAGATGGGGGTCCCCTGTCCAAGCCTGACACCTCTGGCGGAGGCGTCAGGCCTGGGCAAGGGGCCGATCAGGCGATCGGAGGGTGATGGGGGTCTGTGCCTCTGGCGGAGGCGTCAGGCCTGGGCAAGGGGCCGATCAGGCGATCGGAGGGTGATGGGGGTCTACGCCTCTGGCCGAGGCATCAGGCCTGGGCTGGGGGCAGAACCAGTGATGGGGGGAAATGAGGGTCCCCTGCCCAGGCCTGATGCCTCTGACCCAGGCTTCAGGCCTGGGCAAGGGGCCGATCCTGCGATTGGAGGGTGATGGGGGTCAACGCCTGAGGGCTCCCAGTATGTGAGAGGGGGCAGGCTGGGCTGAGGGACACTCCCCCCACACACACACCCAGTGCACGAATTTCGTGCACCGGGCCCCTAGTAACCAATAAACAGCCACTAAGAATGATGTGGGGAATACTATAGGGTAATGAGGAAAATATTTCACAATGTAGTTCATAATGCTAAGTGAAATAAATCAGAAAGAGTCAAGAACCATATGATTTCACTCAAGTGGACTATAAAACAAAATAAGAAAAGAATCACAACAAACAAAAACTCATAGACACAGACAACAGTATGGAAAAGAGAGGTAGAGGGTGTAGTGCAGGGTAGAGGAGGTCGATTGTATGGTGATGGAAGGAGATTTGACTTTGGATGTTGGGCACATAATGCAATCTATAATAATAAAAGCGTAATATGCAAATCTATTGAACAACCAAACAGCAGAACGACCATCCAGATGACCATGCAATGACACGCACTGGTGCCATGCCAGCCAAGGCGGGTGCGATGCGATTGGTCAGAGGGCTTGCCATCGCCCCACAATCGCCCCACAGAGGGAGGCCCAGGACACCCTCTGCGGGGCGATTGATGGGGGGGTTCTGCGATCGATTGCCCCACAGAGGGAGGCCAGGCCACTGGCCAGTGATGCTGTGGCGGGTGTGCGAGGCTGGCCAGCGATCGCCCTGCAGAGGGAGGCACAGGCCAACCAAGTGATTGCACCTCACACCTATTGCCCATAGAGGGAGGCGACCAGTGGTGGGGGAGAGGGCTGCACAGATGGCAAGCAGTGGCAGCGGCAAGGGTGGGGCCAGCTGCCAGCAGCTGGGGGAAAGAAAGCCCCGATAGGCCTTGATTGCCAGCCAGGCCTAGGGACCCTACCTGAGGGCCCCGGATTGTGCGAGGGCACAGGCCAAGGTGAGGGACACCCCCATGCATGAATTTCATGCACTGGGCCTCTAGTATATAGATAATGCACCAAAGAACTATCTACTTGAAACCTGCATAATTTTATTAACCAATGTCACCCCAATAAATTTAATTATAAAAATGAAAATAAAACTATTTAAAATTTTAAAAGGTTATAAACAAGTGCATAGAAGTTTTAATTTTAGATTTAAACTACATCTGAAGATTTGAAGAGGTTAAAATTTTACCCATCCTCTTAGGAAAGAAACTGCATTTGTTTGAGAAACTACTTTGAGAAAAAGTGGAGATTTAATATGGGTAGGACAATTCTGTTACAGATTTTTAATGTTATTTTTATTATATCTGTGTAAGATATTTATTAACCCAGAGAGGGAGGCTTTGGGAAAGAGGAGCCAAAAAGATGGCCAGAGATGCTCTTCAAAATGTGACCCTCTCCAAATATTTAGTGAACGTAATAAAGTCATAAAATATTTGGGTGTGAGTGGAACTGTTCCTGAAATTCCCAAGGGACTTGGGCTTTGTAGCTGAATATTGTCTATAGAACCCTGAGCCATAGAAACAGAGAAACATGAGGAAGTAAGCCCTAAGAAATCTGAGAACTCATGGCCGTTGGGCAGAGGTTGGTGAGGGCTGATAGGAATGTGTACTTAACGATGTGAAATTTGTGCTCCAATTCAACCAGCTTTGGCTTCTAAAGGTAAGTGAGCCCAGTTGGCATTGGGTTACATGTATATTTTTAGATGAAAAGCTAGATGGATCCATAGCAAAATATTACCTGTGATGAGCGGTATGAATGGTGGTATTTTTTATCTTTGGGTAATTTATGACTTCTCAATCTGTCTATAATAAATATGTTAACTTTCATAATCCTGTATAAAATTCAATATAGATTTCTAAAATAAGAGGAGGCCTGCTGCAGAATCAAATCTGTGAGCTAGTTTTAATAATTGACAGCATATTGCATGTCTTTATAGATTCCATCTACTGCTAAATAGTTGAAAGTACATGGATAGGAAAAGATAAGAATGGCACTCTATTAATCCCCAGCCCTTAATCCCCTCATCCCTGATGTTACTTACAAAACAAGTGCATAGAAATTTAAACATTTGGTTTAAACGATAGTTGAAGATTTGATGAGGTTAAAATTTTACCCATCCTCTTAGGAAAGAAACTACATTTGTTTAAGAAACTACTTTGAGAAAAAATGGAGATTAAATATGGGTAGGACAACTCTGTTACAGATTTTTATTATTATTTTTATTATATCTGGGTAAGATATTTATTATTCCAGAGAGGTAGGCTTTACCTCCTGATGTCCTACATCCCTGATGGGCTCTCCAAGGCCTCTGCGTACTTCTCCACAGTGTTTATATTGATTCTAGGGAAAGGAATCTCATCACTCTTCTTGGACAAAGGTTTAACTTCGTGGCTAACCAAATCTCTAATGCCCAGGGGTGCTAATAATTAGGCTCCAATAAAAGAACTTCAGAGAGGTAGAGATCAGCTCAGGAAAATTTACAACGTCATGGCTACTACAGCGTATTAGAGTCTTACAATACCTTCAAAGCATTCACTGTTTTTACAGCCACACATAGGCTGAGTCCTGCTTCACGTGGTTACTCCATTGCTCTAGCTTAATCATAATGAACAGATTAAGAGCAACCTTGATAAGGTCAAAAGTCATGATCCTATGCTCTTAAGGTAAATTTTAAATGGATGATAGGAGACAGGCAGAGCAAACACATGTAGTGCAGGTCTGATTATCTTCTTTCCTTACTCAAATTGTTAGTTTGCAGAAATTTTGAAGATTCAATACTTGTTGGAACAGTTGAAAAGATTTTCCAACATAGCCAATAAAAAACAAGTTAATAATAAGTAAAATGCAATCACTACCTAAATATAAACGTGACTCAATGTGTCTACAAATGTATTCACTGTCTTTGTTATACCTACCTGGTTCCCATCATCTTTGTCACTGTTTTGGATGAGATAATTTATCCGTTGAGATTTGATTAAGCTATAAAAGACAGAAAAAATAAACCAAACGACAGGAACTTAAGGTAGTAGTTTATTTCTCTCTCAGGTTAAGAACCATGAGCAGTGTAGGCACCTCATATGGTGTTCCCACAATCCACAGAAACCTGGGATTTTTTTTCATTTGAGATTCCATCTCATCTCCTGGTCTGAACTCCAGCCAGCAAAAGAAGAATGGAAGAGTGTAACACCCATTCCATTAGAGACACTTTTCAGACACTCCACGTACATCCTTCTAGCAAGAAAGCAGTGAGATGGCTACACCGGCTGTAGGGGAAGCTGAGAAATGAAGCCTTTACTGAAGGTTGGCATAGGCCAGTTCCAAACACAGGATTCTGTAACTGATGAGGAAGAGCAAAGTGGATACTGGAGACACTTAGAGTTTCTGCTACAAATGGTTAACTGCCCTGATCATGTATCTTAAGTAATCAAGAGGCAAAGTTCTTAGCTGGTCCAGAAACTATCTCACTGTTACATGACATTGCATTAGATACCTTACCTTTCACTTAATCGAGGATAGTCCTGCTGTACTTTGGAACACTTGACTAGCTTAGCAAGTATCCTTTGTGACATTTCTTGCAGTAACAGTTTAGGGACATAATAAATAAAAAATAATGATGAAATATTCCAAATCTGTGGCCTACTTTGAATGGTTTTATGGCACTGTGGGTGAACCCCCTGCCTTTCACACTTAAAGTGCAAAGATGATTCACTATTTTCTCTGAATTTTCAGGGTAAAGCCACCATTCTTCCCTGTACTGAATCTTCAGGGTAAAGTCATCATTCTGGCCTTCAATCAACACATACTTTATGAGAGCCCCATGTTTGAAAGTCTCTTACCTAGAGCTAGAGTGGGTACATGTGTCATTAGGACCTCATGCCTGCTAATCATGAAAGTTTTCATTTCCTCGATGAAAGTACACATGGATAACATGACTCTGAGGTTCCTTACGGACATGTACAAAAATGTTCCATGATGAGTGGAATTATTGGGTTGAGTTGTGAGGGACTAGGAAAAAAGATGGATTAAAGAGATAAGAATTTGAGCTGCACCTTAGAAACAAAGGAGTAATTTGCACATGTTAGTGGCATTTCTCCTTTGAAGTCTCCCATGTTTTAATCTTTCCTGTAATTTATGACATCCTCTTGCTATTATTTTCTCAAAATTATGATGTTACATGAGGGCTGTTTCAGGAAATTTAAAATCAACCCATAGTGGAATTTGTAATAGTGTATGGATAATCACTTTTAATCTAATCATGTGTCTTTGCCATCAGTAATATCTTTGACATTATAATGACCAGTAACTGTTTCAGGCAGTTGTAGAAGTTGTTTATGATTTAGTACTCACAGTGGGAGGCACTGTCTGTGGAAGGTAATAAAAATAGAGCAATTGCCAAGGAATCTTTGACATTTACAAGGTCAATATAATGATCAGCAGATTTCAGTAGAATAATCTGGGCATTTAAGAAGGCAAACCCTCCTCCCCTCATCCTTTTGTTCCTGAACATTTGCTCATTGTGCTTCTGTGAGCCTCTTTCTGGCCATTACAAATGTAGTGGCAGGAAGGACGAGGGCAGGTCTCTATAGACGTTCTCTGCTTTGCTCACCCAGATGGAGGGCTGTTTTTCCTGGTGACTCACTGAGGAGAGTAAGTGGGATGTCACAGGACTGTCTGAGATGGGGTTTGAGTTTAGGGCACAGGGAGGGGCCCAGCTCTGTGTTCAGTGACTTCTGTAGGTGACACTGGACTATGATGTCTGTAGGACCACTGAGTTACCATCTCTGATGGCTTTGCCCATCACAGGATACAGTGATTCTTTAGAATAATTTGGCAACAAGTTCCTGTCAGCTACTGAATTCTGGTCCCCAATGAACAGAGACTCTTAGCTGGACCTCAACCTCAAAACCCAACAGTATTTAGACTGAAGTGAGAAAGCTGAGTGTCAGTGAAGTTTGATAGAGTGCCCCACTGGGTGGGAGCTGCCAGTGAGGAAGAACTGAGGCTTTGCCTTGGATATGAAAATGATAGTTTCAGCCCTGCCTGGGCAGCTCAGTTAATTGGAGTGTGGTCCCATACACCAAAAGGTTGCAAGTTCGATTCCCTGTGAGTGCACATACCTGGGTTGCCAGTTTCATCCCTGGTTACGGAGCGTGTGGGAGGCAACAGATTGATGTTTCTCTCTCACATTGATATTCCTCTCTCTAAAATCAATAGAAACATATCCTTGGGTGAGGATTAAAAAAATACTGTTTAAAAGAATTTTTAGTAAATCTCTTATACACACCATTTACTTTTTTTAAAAAATCCTCACTGTTTTATGGATTTGAGAGAGAGGGGCCAATGAGGAGGGAGGGAGGGAGAGAGAGAGAGAGAGAGAGAGAGAAAGAGAGAGAGAGAGAGAGAGAGAGAGAGAGAGAGAGAGAGAGATAAGGAACATCGGGGATTAAACAGGCAACCTGTGTATGTGCCCTGACCAAGAATCGAACCCACAGGCTTTTCGGTGTATGGAACAATGCTCCAACCAACTTAGCTACACAGGCCAGGGCAACACCATTTACTTTTTAAACTTGCAAAAACTTCGCAAGTATTAAGATCTAAAATAGACATTTTAACTGAGAAGAGAATATAGGCAGCTTTTGTATTCAATTTAATTAGAACAAAATATAGATCACAGTCAATGAGATCCATATTATAAGCTTGGTGAGCAAATGGTATCCCCCTGAAGAGCCATTTATCACTTTAAGTGAGCAATTTTCTGTAGCACAGTCTAAACAAGTGTATCTTCCTACAATAAGCTTCACAGCGATGGATGTTTTAATATTTCACAGAAGATACCAACACAAACTTTAAAAACAGAATATCACAGCAGAGCTTCTATGAACCACCTAGTCAGGACACAAATTTCATAATAAAATAATTAGTAGAGATGTCAATTGAAGTTAACTCTTCATCCTTCCTAACTAATGTTCTCTGTGTGTTTGGCTTGACATGTCAATACACTTCTCCTTTCTTCATTCCAAAAATGAAAATGGACATTGCCTGATGACTTACATAAGCAAATGTCCTATGTCAATAACCTTTTCTCCTTACATTTTTCACTTAGTACCACTGCAACTTAGGAGTTCATTTTTTAGTTTAAGGCTTCTAAAAATTAAGACTGGATTCAAGTAGTTGGGGCTTCCAGTTTTCTCTTTCTATACCAGTCTCCAGTGGAAACCACCCAGCACAAATGAGATAGTCAAGATGACCTCCCATCTCCTCCCTCCCAACTACATCATTCCTCACCTCTGTGCCTCTTCCATGTTAGTGAACCGGAGGATCCAATTCCCAAGTCTGACCGTTGATTTATTTCACCTACATCATTTAAGATAACCTCCTCCTATTAGTCATCCTCAGGTATAAAAAAGATTGAATAATTGTTCCATAAAAATTATTTATTTACACATGATTATGGCACAACCATTTTCTCTCTGACCAGTGGCAACCTGGGATGTGGCAAGGAAAAGATCATGGTCCTCTTTAACCTGAAAGGTCAGGGAGCAAAACATCTAAGTCACCTCCCATAAAACCTACTACATGTGTGTAATCCAGGAAGATTTCAAAACATTTCTGACCTCTTTCTTTTGACCTGCTTCACTTTAACAAAATGCCACTTATTTTCTTGTTAGAAATAATGATGCCTACGAATAGGGGGAGGAGGTATTGAGCTTCAATAATCAGAATGCAGAAGTCCCTTCTCTTGGAGGCAATTGGGCTGGTTAATCATTCTGTCATAGGCCCAGGCTGATAAGCTGAGAGGTGGGGCTACATTGGGAGGATTGATTATTATTATCTGGGGCTCAAGCTTTCCTCGGAAGAAGGGAAGGGCATAAAGGGCCTCAGAGTAAAGAAGAAGGAAGCCCGGTGAGAGACACAGAATGGAAGAGTGGAGAGGACCTCCACAGTTGTCTAGCCAGAGAGCAGTTTATTTCAGAGCCAAAGAAAACCGGACAGGGATGGAATAGTATAGAACAAGATGGCCTGTTTTGTGGGAGACTCAGGATCCAACCAGGCCTGGAAGAGAGGGTGCAGGGTGAAGTCTACCTCTGACACAAGAGACAGTTCAGAAACTACCCAGGATTCATTTGGTGGTGGTGTTTAGCACACTCATTTCATTGAGTGAAGATTTCCCTAGCACCGCTCTGGGCAGGAAAGGCCTAAGGCTTGTTCTGTATCAGTGAAGTCAGGCAAAAATCCCTGCCTTTTATGGACTTTGCACTCTAGTGGAGGGAGAGAGACTGTAAACAAGACACTAAATCATTTCTATTAAAGGGGATAAAGTTGGCTCTCTGTACTTCCTGGACTTGAAAGTCTATTTCTTTCACCAGGTAGGGGAAGTTTCCTGTCAATATTTCTTCAAATAGGTTTTCAATATCTCGCTCTGTTTGTTCTGCTTCTGGCACCCCCATGAGGCAAATGTTGGTAGGCGTGAAGTTGTCCCAGAGCTCCTTACACTCTCTTTATATTTTTGTATTCTGTTTACTTTTTGCTCTTCTGGTTGGGTGTTTTTTGCTTCCTCATATTCCAAATTGCTGATGTGATTCTCAGCATCCTCTACTATTCTGTTGATTTCCTGTAAATTATTCTTTTTTTTTTAATATATTTTATTGATTTTCCACAGAGAGGAAGGGAGAGAGGGAGAGTGTCAGAAACATCGATGAGAGAGAAACATCGACCAGCTGCCTCCTGCACATCCCCCACTGGGGATGTGCCCGCAACCCAGGCACATGCCCTTGACCCGAATCGAACCTGGGACCCTTCAGTCCGCAGGCCGACGCTCTATCCACTGAGCCAAACCGGTTTCGGCAATTTCCTGTAAATTATTCTTCATTTCCTTTATTGTATCCTTCATTTCTGAATGGTCCTTTTTCTTGTCTTTGATACAAGTCCAAGAAGTGGAGAGAGTCCCAAACAAGTGGAACCAAAAGAGGCCCACACCAAGACACATCATAATGAAAATTCCAGAGATTAAATACAAAGAGAGAATCTTAAAAGCAGCAAGGTAAAAGCAGTCAGTTACTTACAAGAGAGTGCCCATATGACTGTCAGCTGAACTGAAAGTTTGCAGGCCAGAAGGGAGTGGCAAGAAATATTCAAAGTGATAAATAGCAAGGACCTGAAGATTACTCTACCCAGCAAAGCTATCATTTAGAATTGAAGGTCAAATAAAGAGCTTCACAGACAAGAAAAAGCTAAAGGAGATCATCACCACCAAACCAGCATTACATGAAATGTTGAAGGGTATATTTGAAGAAGAAGGAGGAGGAGAAGGAGAAGAAGAAATAAAAAAATATGAACAACAAAATGGAAATAAATATATATCCATCAACAATTGAATCAAAAAATCAAAATAAATGAACAAGGAATCTAATGAACGAAATAAACTGATGAATAAAATAGAACCAGAGGCATGGAAACATGGAACAGACTGACAAATCTCACAGGGAAGGGAGGAAGAGATGGGTGGGAAGAGATTAACCAAAGAACATATATGCATGTATGCATTACCTATGGAAAGAGACAAAAGAGTGGTGAAGACCTGGGGTAGAATGGGAACCAGGTGGAGGGGGACATTATAACACTGTCAACAACAAAGATTTTTTTAAAATATTCACCTCACCCCCCCCACACACACACACACACAAAACAAAAAAAGTGGGATAAAGGCAAAGAAGACATAGAGCAGAGTAAGAGATCAGGAGCCTGAGCATAGGGGAGATGGCATTTTAATATGATGGTTAGAGTCAGCCTCACTGAGTAGTTTTCTAAAGTGAAATCATAACTGTGTGTATGTTCTTTCTGCTTTTGTCTCATTTTAATTTGTTAGTAAATCCTCAAACCGCTTATGTTTTGTTTTTTTAAATAGAGATAAGTTTTGTATGCTGTGTTTGGAGAAGGGAGTGAGAATGAAGTGGCCAGAAAAAATATGAGTAAATGGGCTGAAGTAGTACAGAGAGAGTCTACAGCACAAAGCAGCGTTGTGACAATTAGTGGTATCTTCCAAGAGTTGTGCGATGGTCCACACAACTGCCACTCTTCTCCGTCAGGGAACTCTGCTATAACTCTCTACCAAGCGAACTAGTACCTCTTTCACCTGTTCTAAACTTACCTCAGGATGCTCATTGTTTTAATAGACTAACACGGAACTTGGCGAGCAAATCTGTTGTAATCTCATACCACATTTTTGATGACTTTGTATGTCTCCTCCATTGTCAGCCTTCCCAGATTCACACATCTAATTACTCTGTGTATTTCCTCCCTTGCCCCAGCATTGGGCTTTCCCACATTCTCTTAATTTATCTCTGTCTTCTTGGTTCCCATTACACTCCTCACCATCCACCCTGTCAGGTCCTTGTGAGCAGAGACCACGTATAGGCACACAAAAATAATTTTTATTTAATGATTGTTGACCTCCAGTTGTACAGTAGTCAAAATAAATAATAAGAATAGCAACAGCTAATAGATTTGTTTACAAAATGCTTTACTATTTATTGTCTTCTTTGGTTCTCAAAACAACTCTGAGCGGTAGGAAGGCCCAATAATGTTGTTATCCCAAAGCACAGAACACTCAGGTTCAGACAAATTCAGCGACTGACTTAAAGTCATACCAGGAGGAAGTTGTTAAGAGTTAGGGTTTTACTCCCAATTAACTGACTCGAAATCTTGAAACCATTCAGCTATTCCATTGATAATTTTAGTTGCCCATTTCTGAAGCTGATTCTATATCATTGAAATTCAGTGTCCAGAACTGTGTATAGCACAAAACTGAAGTATTTCCTTTTTCCCCTCATATCCCCCACCCCCGACCTCTATTTTGTTGAATTTCTTTTGGCTACTTGGGCATCTTGAGCCAATATCCTTCTGTAGAAGAGTATGTGATGTCTCCTTTTATTCACTATTCTGAGTTATTACCCTGTTGGGAAATTATAATATTTCTGTAAGGGCCTCTGTTCATATTAAGGCTTAATGAAAACGTCCCTCTCTGTTTACACAGACTTGCAAGTTCTTTCTGTGGTTTAACATCACTGGCTTGACATTTCACTGATGAAAAAAAAGCTTCTATGTGCACATTTGATCTTCACTGGTATTTACTGTATCAATAATTTGTGGTAAATGTTAAACAAGATTAGTCATGCACCAATATTTGAGGAATAATGCTGTTAGACTGTTCCATTCAGAGCCTATTTGTCCTTGCCTCTTATTTCTGCCTCTTATGCGTTCCCATTTATCTTCAAAACAGCCGTCTTGTTCATAGTCAGATAAAGCTTTAAACTTTTCCTTGGTGTGAAGCTTGGAGTGACAAATCTAACCAGGCCAAATCTGTAAAACCTCCTTGCTTTACCCTCTATTCACATTAACCACCATTATTAACTAACTGGGCAGCCATTCATTCAACACATACCCCCTGAGGTTGTATTCTCTCACACCCCATGTAACCCGCATCATCCAAGATGACCTTTAGGCCATTACTCATATAACCACTTGGTCATTGTTCCTAGGAGGCCCATCCCACAGAGCTGTACAACTCTCGACTCCTTCATACACGGATCTCAAGTTTGCCCTTCCTCATCCTGTGACAACTTTGACTCCTGAATCACAGTCTTCTTTGTCTCAAGGATTGCCCTCATTTATTTTCCATGAGAGGGCAAAGACTGGGTAATGAGGAAGCAGTAGAACGTGGTAGAGAGATTTACATTTTGGGTTTCCGTTCTTAAATCCCTAATACCAATGCATAAAAATCTAAAGGTACTGGTATTATTTATCATTTCATTTGTGTAAAATGAAGTGCTCATTAACCCCCAAAGGGGCAGTGTAGCATATCACATGAAACTGTGGGCTTTGCAGTCACTAAGACCTGTGTTCATACTCACTAGCTTTAGTACCTTGGTTAAGATGCTTAATCTCTCTAAAGTTAATTTTCCTTGCCTGAAAAATAGGGATAATAATAGCTTCAACCTCACCTAACAGAGTGTCTCACTTGTGATGAAAGTTAAAAAAAAAAAATGTTAGCTATTGTTTTTTTATACATGACTGTTATTATTGACATTTAAAAGAGATTAAATACTTCTTTTAACTGTCCATTCTCATATACCTTTATGAAAACTACTGATGCTCTCTTAACTGTGGGTACTAATTGTACAGAAAACAGAATTTATGTCTTCATTATAAGGGGGAAGGAAGCCTTGTGTAAGATTGCAGAACAAAGTCATTTACATTGTGAAGCTCAAATGTCACAGTCTTGTAATGTGCCCCATCCAGCACGGGCAGGTTCAGGTTCGGTGAGCCTGAGGAAGGGCAGTGAGGGATTAAAGAAAAGACAGACAAGAGAATAGAGGTGAGGCTCAGTGGATCTCCCAGGCCTGGATGAAGACACGGAAAGACCCAGCCTTAAAGCTGAGGCTTTATTTTATAGGCAGGTCAAAACAAGGGTGGTGGTCAACATGTTCACAATGTTCTTGTGAGTTTCACCTTGTTTTGGCAGCCCTTGCTGCACCTCCCATAGCCCATTAGCTACCTGGGAAGGAACTAGGGAGGACTCTAAGGTTAAGCTTAATTAAGCTAAGAGGGCTCTGCCCTCCAAGCTGGGACATGTTTGTGGCTCTGTAACAGGTCAATCCAAGGCTTGACCCTATAGCCCCTCCCTACATTGTAACAAGATTTACTAAATTAGTTCGAAAACAGGGAAATGTGTTGTTCTAAGGCATGAGCAGTTTAGAGTTCCAACACAACATATAGCAGTGATGGCGAACCTATGACACGCGTGTCAGAGGTGACACACGAACTCATTTTTTTGGTTGATTTTTCTCTGTTAAATGGCATTTAAATATATAAAATAAATATCAAAAATATAAGTCTTTGTTTTACTATGGTTGCAAAGATCAAAAAATTTCTATGTGTGACACGGCACCAGAGTTAAGTCAGGGTTTTTCAAAATGCCGACACGCCGAGCTCAAAAGGTTCGCCATCACTGACATATAGGATGGTTTTAGTATTATTTCCTAATCCAAGCCTTCACTTAATCTTGAAAAGTAGAATTTGACTTTTTTTAGATAGCTTTACTAATATTTAAGAAACATAAAGCAAATTATGCCCTGAATTTCAAAATGAACACTGATTCATTTCTTTCAAAACTAAAACGTATATAATTATTTTTCCCATGTTTTTCTCCCCTGCCAATTAGCAGTGATACAGATGCAAAACCTTAAAGAAGTGAATGTCCATTTACATCCCAAGAAGGCCGCTGTGATCATGGGCAAAGTCTGCAAACAAATCAGGAACATAGCAGGTACCTAACACACAAATTGAATTCAAAATCTTTTCAACAATTCAAGTATGGAAAATGGAAGCAGGATTTAAATATGCTATTGCACCAGGCAGATCACTGACTCCAAAGACGTTAGGAAGTACTTCAGGAGCTGAAAACGCCGTTGCTGGTGGTGGCTTTTCTTGGATAATTGTTTCCAGTGATTTGGGCTGAGGACTCCGTCAGTGCTGTGCACAGGCACTGTTTTTCGTAGCATTCCTATATTTTTGTGCGTTTATGCTAAGAACCGTTGAGAAGTAGCAAGCTTTTCTTTTCCTTGTGGAACCCAAGCATTTGCCACTTGGGTGGGCCTCCAAGTCCTCCAGCTACTTTTTTAAAAAAATATATTTTATTGATTTTTTTACAGAGAGGAAGGGAGAGGGATAGAGAGCTAGAAACATTGATGGGAGAGAAACATCGATCAGCTGCCTCCTGCAAACTCCCCACTGGGTATGTGCCCTCAACCAAGGTACATTCCCTTGACCGGAATCGAACCCGGGACCCTTGAGTCCGCAGGCCGACGCTGTATCCACTGAGCCAAGCTGGTTAGGGCCCTCCAGCTCTTTTAAGGATCCAGTGGAGACGTTCACTTTTCACTTTCCCCTGCTTTCCCACTTTATCTGAATTCTGCCCCTCACCTGAACGCCCGTGACTGCTCTCTCCTTTCTGTCCTCTTCCATTGGGGGCTTGTTGCTATATCTTATCCCTTCATTCCTCCTACTCAAACGGCCCGACCCCAAGCCACTTGTGTGGTAAATGTTCAGCTGTTTGCTCGAGGTTTGGAGTAAAGAGGAAAAATACACTACAACCCAAAGTGGCACACAATAGAGAAGGGAATATTGAAAATCACTGAGCTAAAAAGTAACTGTTTTTGTAAATAAAGTTTTACTGGAACAGAGGAGCCACACCCCTTCATTCACCTGTTGCCTATGGCTGCGTTCACACCACAACAGCACACTTAAATAGAAGACACCGAGATCCAGAGGCTTCGTGGCACACACAACCGAAATGTTCTCATCTTTCTTAATCACACAGAGCAGTTCACTTGGTCCTTCCTTACTCTGGCTGTGCCGTGGAGTCCTCTAATGTTTCCTATCCATAGGATCCTTAGGCCATTTTCAGAAACAGCACCACCAGAAACCTTATAAAGGGAGGGATTCAGCCCCTCCTGTAGAGAGCAAAATTTTTAAAAACGCCACCTTTTTTAGTAAATTTTCAATCTTTCTGTTCTACCTCTTTCCATATCAATGGGCACCTGGCATGTGATATTTACATTGAGCAGAGGACAGTGCAAGTGGCCACTTGAAAAGGGAAGGGGAACCCTGACCGGTTTGGCTCAGTGGATACAGCGTCGGCCTGCGGACTGAAGGGTCTCAGGTTCGATTCCAGTCAAGGGCATGTACCTTGGTTGTGGGCACATCCCCAGTGGGGGGTGTGCAGGAGGCAGCTGATCGATGTTTCTCTCTCATTGATGTTTCTAGCTCTCTATCCCTCTCCCTTCCTCTCTGTAAAAAATAAATAAAATATTTTTTTTTAAAAAAGGGAAGGGGATGGGAGAGGCCTTTCTAGTTAACTAAGATATAGCCAAATCCATTTTTTTTTTCTAAGCAAACCAACAAAAAAGTAGAAGTGAATTTGCAAAGCCCTATGTTTATTATTTGGTTTACACTCACTTTGCTTTTGTCCAAGAGCATGTTTTTCATGACTGTTTATGGAAGCAAACAAAATGTTTGTTGAGTTTTTAAAATTCAAAATTGGTAACTAACTTTTTGAAGATTTAATAATCATGGACCTTGATCCTTCTCAAATGGGACCAAGGCATTTACATATGCCTGGGGAATGTGTGGCTAGTATACCAAGGAGACATGGAAGTCATGAGGGAAAATGGCATAGTCATCTAGGGAAATATTTTTTCCTAATGTTATTACAGTAGTTTGAAGGAGAAATAACATTACTTCTGTATTAACACAAATGCATTATAAGGGAGAAGAAGGCAAATAACGTGGGAGATTTTAAGATAAAATAAGGCACAAAATGTCGTGTTTTCCAGATGCTTTAAGTTAGCCTCCAACACTCTTGGGGTGACGCATTTGTTTTCCTCTCTTATCAGGGTACTTTGATGGAAAAGTTGTGCAAAACTGATTCATAGCCAGCTATGCTGCCACCAAATATAAAAGACTGTATAACCAGACTGTGAGGGCAATGTTTGTCTTTAAAAGATTCTATTTTAAAATATTATAGAAGACTGCTTAAAATGTCATTTGACTTACCCTATTCCTGCCAGGTTACCTGCCTAAAACACATTGCCATCTTCCTTCTGACCTAAGTTACATGAACCCAGCTTGGGATTCACTGACCCAAGCAGCTCTCCCAAATTCCCAAATAACTCCAGTTCAAAGTGATGTCTCTTTTTGGAGCACAGAACTCCCTGTCTATTCCAATTTTTAAGTAAACGATTTTCTTTTAAAGTAATCTGTGCTTCTTATTGAAAACATGAAAAACGCAAAAAACAACAACATAAAGAATATAGGGGAGGCTAGGGGACTGTCTAGGGCGGGGGGATAAAATGGATACATATGTAATACCCTTTGTAATACTTTAAGCAATAAAAAAAAAAAAAAAAAAAAAAAAAAAAAAAAAAGAATATAAAATTACCTAGAATAGCTTTCACCCACTGATTAGTATTTTTTAAGCTTCTTTATATTTTACATTTACAGGATCTCACCTTGAAGTTATGTTCACTGTATAATATTGAATCTGTGTTTGTTTCCCTCGCCAAATGACAATCATTTCCTCCTCATTAAAAACTGTATATAAACACATCCCATTGTATTTGACCTTTCATTTGTTGTTTTTTGCCTGTTAACTCTACAGCATTCATTTACTTGATCATCCGTTCATTCTTTAAGCAATGATTAGTCACTTATAAAATACCATAAGTTGTGCTTATGTGTTTTCTTTCCCATGCTAAATTAACTCAAGACCACTTTTTAACGTTAATAAAATTTCTGAGTATAGACTTAATCAAATGAGGAGTATTTGGGAAATATTTGAGAATGAATTTTCAAAATTTAATTTTATTCTCAACTTTTTGAACACATTCTTTTACATCAAGGTGAATCTCAAATTTCATACATCGATGGTTGGCCACCTTTTAATAAAAAGGTAGGAATTCCTTAATGAATTTATCTCAAAGTGCTCTTTTTCTTTTTTTTCTTTTTTTAATATATTTTATTGATTTTTTACAGAGAGGAAGGGAGAGGGATAGAGAGTTAGAAACATCGACGAGAGAGAAACATCGATCAGCTGCCTCCTGCACATCTCCCACCGGGGATGTGCCCGCAACCCAGGTACATGCCCTTGACCGGAATCGAACCTGGGACCTTTCAGTCCGCAGGCTGACGCTCTATCTACTGAGCCAAACCGGTTTCGGCATCAAAGTGCTCTTTTTCTAGTGGAGTTTTGACCACAGGTGTTCTACAGGAGACGGTTAATCATTTGTGGCAATATCTCAGAGACAAGGTGTGACTTAGAGTTTGTACTCGGCTGAAAACCTGTGCGCTCGGGACAAGGATAGGAGTAGTGGGGGTGATACTGGTAAAAAGGCACACTCCAAAGACAGGTGTGGAAGGACGTGAGAATGCTCAAGGATGATGTATGTCACAGATGATGTTGGGATCATTTATGAGCTAGAAAGAGGGATCAGGCGGCAGTAATTGCTTGGGGTGTCAGGTGAACTGATAGCCCCATCAGGGGTCTGTGCCTTGGTGGAAGGACAGTGTTCCCGGCTGTAAGAAAGAGGAGAGGCTTCATCCTGACCAAGGAAGCATTTGGACCCCTTAGACTTTGCAATACTCCTTTCAGTCTTGACTGTGTTCAGTGCAGGACGACAAGCCTCCTCCAAACTACTGGATCCTGTTTACCTCCCCTGCCACAGCCACGGTTCAGAAAAGACAAGACTGAAGGAAATAATTCATGTGTTATAATGGACCTGTAGGTTTTCTGGAATAAGACTCTTGATTCATTTGCTCACCTCTGAGAACACTTTTGACAAAAGAAGCCACGAGGAAAGGTCAGTTAATAATTAATCTCTCTTATCTACGTAGTGTATGCCATACTGTCTTGTGCCCTACCACAGCAGAGGACAAAAGAACCTCCACATTATTCTGAACTTATAACTTATGTGTAATGCTAGCACTGATGACCAACATATACATTCTGGGTGGTTCAGTTGTCGACCATGCTGCCATCCACATGAAAATTCCGGCTACTTCAGTGTCCTTCCTTGACAAAAACTATAAAGCAGGAGAACACCTCGAATTAAAATGCTCGTCGGAAAGGAGCCGATTCATTTCAACAGAATAAGATCTGAGACTCAAAATCCTTGAAGTGACTTCTCAGAGCTGCCAACATGTACACAGGAAGACGCTGGAGCTCTCCCAGTTCCTAAGGAAGCTCCCTCTTTGGGGTGTGGATGCTGTCACTCCTCTTCCTTCTTTTGTGCTGAAATGAACACACTGTCTAGTCTGGGGAAAGACTGCACTTAGGACATATAACTAGTCTCAGTTACTCAAAGGAAGAAAGTGTTGCCTAAGATTTCTGTTTACAAGTTTGTCGTTTTCCTTATTTTCAAATGTGTGTAATATGGAATTGGGCTCATTAAGGAGAATTTGGAAAATGCAAGAGTAAGATAGGAACCACAGGGGATGGGCCAATTGCCGGCAAAAGCTCTTTCTAGAGCTAGTATTCTAACTCTGTTTTGTTTGCCTTTTTGTACACTTGTGAGGTGGACGTTCATTTAAGACTGTGAAGCTTAAATGATCTGCACCATTATAATGAGAAAGGAATAAAAGGTTTTATCTTTGCAAATCTACTTACGGAATATGCTTTGTAATATGTTTACTGTTTCAAGCTATCCAAAGCCAACAGGAAACAAAATGAAAATACATCCCTTCTGAGAAATGCCCTTTCTGTATTTGACTGGCTTCAGAAGAGCTGTTGTGGGTGTGGCATACACAGTAATGCTCTTCTGATAACCGCTATTGACTGGCAGGTTTTACCAGGTGCAAATAGAGGTGGTATGGCTCCCAGGGCCAACATCAAAAAAGATGGTTTTCTTCCCTGTAGCCACTCTCTTTCAGGTTTCCACAAACACCTGCTGTGTAATTCACCAGGACAGTAGGAGGCCTTGTCCGAGGTCATTCACAGGTGCATTCATGCTGCCACCCCACCTCTGAAAAGCCTCATGCAAATATACTAATGTAAGCGGCAAAGAATCATCTAACATTGTTTTATTTTAAAGAAGTTGGCCTCTGTTTAATGACATCCACACACATCCTTACCTCCATTCATAAAGCCTTAAAGAAGATCTAACACAGCTCAAAACCTGGTCTACAGACATGCATATTTTCCATTCTCTCATTTTATTTCGGCAGTTTGACAACACCTTGAGGGGAAACTGGAGGAACCAATAGTGCAGGGTTCTCAACCTGTGGGTCACGACCCCTTTGGGGGTCAAATGACCCTTTCACAGGGGTCGCCTAAGACCATCGGAAAACACATATATAATTACATATTGTTTTTGTGATTAGTCACTATGCTTTAATTATGTTCAATCTGTAACAATGAAAATACATCCTGCATATCAGATATTTATATTACGATTCATAACAGTAGCAAAATTAGTTATGGAGTAGCAACGAAAATAATTTTATGATTGGGGGTCACCACAACATGAGGAACTGTATTAAAGGGTCGCGGCATTAGGAAGGTTGAGAACCACTGCTCTAGTGTTTACTCCCCTACTTTCCTCAAGGCATTGACTCGCTTGAGTCAATACTCTGCTGTGAATTCCATCACAAGTCATCTCAAGACTAAGGGGCGGACATTAGCTCCACCTCAAGGATTAGTTAGCTTCCTTGCCTGATTTAGGAGGGTTTTCTGTGCAGACAGTTGTAGTTCATTCCTTTTAGAGGCAAATCCAGCTTTGTTCTCTGTGTCTAATTATTATTACAATTAAAATCTCTCAGATATCTCCCATGCGCACGAAGAATGGGCAGGAAGATGTTAAATCATTTGCTAGCAATACATGTTTATTTAGTAATTAATATGTATTTATTATGTACCTACTACAGGCCTGGAACTATCTGAGCACTTGAGAAAAAGCAAGAAAACTCTATCCCTCCTTCATGGAGCTTGTCCAGAAAAACAAGGAACAAGGTTCAGAACATATCAGTTGGAGCCTCAGGTGAGTCAACTCCAAATGAGTTAAAGAAACCAACAAGGATACCATTTATGATGCTAAGAATGGTTTGATGCCTTGGCCGGTTTTTCTCAGTGGTTAAGAGTGTGGGCCTTTGGACCGAAGGTTTGTGGGTTGGATCCAATGGCAGGTACCTTGGTTGCAGGTTCCGCAGCCCCTGTAGGGGAACGTGCAGGAGGCAACCAATTGATGTGTCTCTCTCAGGTCAATGTTTTTCTGTCTTTCCCCCTCTTTCCTCCCTCTCGTCTTCCCACTTTCTCTAGAAATTGTATCCTTGGGTGAGAATTTAAAAAATGGTTTGATGATTCCGAGGTATAGAAATTTCACTGGTAGGAAGAAAGTTCAAGTAAATTCCAGTGGTTGAATCTAATCTAGTACAGTGGGGCCTTGACTTATGAGTTTAATTCATCGGAGACCGAGCTTGTTAAGGAGCTCGTTAAGGAGTTCGTTAACTCAAATTACTCTGTCAACTCAATTCAAAAAGTCAGCCGAGAGACAGCTGGTATCTCAAAAAACTTGTTAGTCGGGACACTGGTAAGTCAAGGCCCCACTGTACCTATAACTAGGAAACTGAACACTAGCTATATTTTTTTCCCTGTTAAATCTTCTCATGAAAATAAAACAAAACAAAACATACACCTTACTTCCAAGCCTAGAAATAGATGGGAAAGTTTCCCCCCAGCTTTACTGAGATATAATTGACATATAACATAGTGTACAGATAGATGATTGTAAAGAATAGATTCTGTTTGCACAAATAAGTGCCAACATTGAGCCACAGAACATTTCTGTTATACCTTTACAACTATAATAATGAAGACAGAGTCTAAATCCCCCTCATTGAGTTTCCTATTTGTGCCTTACTTATACCTCCTGCAAGTAAGTGTCATCATGGAGTGTCTGCACTTATTAATCCAAGATTCTAAGGCCTTTATTTTATACATCACCTCCACACACACTGGTACTGTTTTACAGCTCAGCTAACAATCCAAACATTGTGTTGGTCTGAGAGGAAGAGGAAATTCCATGATTTGTTGAGCCCTGAAAGTCGTTAGTACATCTCAGATGCTAAACTGTTTAAATATATGTACAGTTTTCTAATTCCAGGAGATGTGTTTGAGGTTTGTATTGAGAGCTTCCATTTCCTCATCATCCTCTCATTTCTTAACCTTCTGTGATAGTTTCTATCACCATTCTATGAACAAAGTAGATGTTGATATATAAGTTGGGTTATTAAAACAAAATTTCTTTACCTGATTCCAAACGTATCCCTGAGTCAATATAAAAAACTGAAAAGCACAAAAAATGAAATATGCACAATCCTATCAACTGTTAGGTTTTGTGTTTTTTTTTTTTTTGGTATATTTCCATCTAATCTTTCTTTACATGTATCAATAAACTACTTTTGTCTTATAAAAGGAATACCAAAAGGCACATACTGATTTGGAGTCTGCTTTTTCCACTAAAGAATAGTTTCTCACATTGAATCATCAACACTAATAAAAGAGAAAAATGGTAATTGGTGTACGAGCTACCCTTTTCATTGGCTAATCAGGGCTATATGCAAATTAACTGCCAACTAAGATTAGCAGTTAACTGCCAACAAGGTGGTGGTTAATTTGCATATGTAGGCACAATGCAGGGAGGCGAAAGGGAAAGCAGGAAGAAGCCCCCTGCCACTGACAGTGATTGGAAACCCAAGGGGGAGCTAAGAGCTGGGGGGCAGGGCAGAGGCGGCCCTGGGGCCGCCTTTGCCCTGCCCCCCAGCCATGATAGGAGAATCAGGCGCCTTTTCCGCCCTGGCCAGTGATAGCAGGAAGTAGGGGTGGATCCAGCGATGGGAGCTGGGCACGGTCGAAGCTGGCAGTCCCAGGAGCTAGGGGTCCCTTGCCTGGGCCTAAAGCAAAGCCCACGATCGCGGGGCCGCTGCAGCTGCGGGTCCCCGCTGCCCGAGCCAGACGCCTCAGCCAGAGGCGTTAGGCCTGGGCAGGGGCGGAGCCTGCAACTGCGAGGAGCTGGGGGTCCCCTGCCCAGGCCCGACTCCTCTGCCGGAGGCCTCAGGCCTGGTCAAGGGGCCGATCCGGTGATTGGTGATCGGAGGGCGATGAGGGTCCTCTGGCCAGAGGCATCAGGCCTGGGTGGGGGACGGAGCCGGGGATTGGGGGGATATGATGGTCCCCTTGCCCAGGCCTGAAGCCTGGGTCAGAGGCGTCAGGCTTGGGCGGGGGGTGGAGCAAGCGATCAGAGGGAGATGGGGGTCCCCTGCCCAGGCATGATTCCTGGGCCAGAGGCCTCAGGCCTGGGCGGGGGCCAGAGCCAGTGATCGGGGGGAGATGGGGGTCCCCTGTCCAAGCCTGACACCTCTGGCGGAGGCGTCAGGCCTGGGCAAGGGGCCGATCAGGCGATCGCAGGGTGATGGGGGTCTATGCCTCTGGCTGAGGCATCAGGCCTGGGCAAGGGGCCGATCCTGCGATTGGAGGGTGATGGGGGTCAATGCCTGAGGGCTCCCAGTATGTGAGAGGGGGCAGGCTGGGCTGAGGGACACTCCCCCCCACACACATACACCCAGTGCACAAATTTCGTGCACCGGGCCTCTAAAATATATATATATATATATATATAACACTGCTTACTGCACAGAATTCCATCCCATTAGCCATCTGGCAAAAATTCCTTGTACTTTTAATAGACACTTAAGAGCTTATTTTTTCCCCCAAAATTACACATTTTGGCTCACAGGACTGATGGTCTCTGTGGGATGAACTCTAAATGTAACTATTTGCTTTAAAAGTCAGATCTATTTAAAAACTTCAGAAACACAAAAATTATGTTACAAACCAAAGTTTTGTGGGTCCTGGTCCCCCCCCAATGTTTACTCTCAGTGTTTGACATTTTTATCCTTTGCAACTAATAGGAAGAAAATGTCAATTCTTTTTGTTTGTTCTGTTAATACTGGTCATATTACCGGCTTTTGTTTTATTAATACAGGCTTACTCACAATTCTACAAATAAATCTTGCTCATTCTTATATTTTTAGCATTGAGAGACTGTTTCATCAGAAAAATTCTCCGTATTATTAATTCCTATATATCCGAACAATAATGGTATTCATCACTTCCAAGAATTTGCCATTAATACATCCTTGTCCTTAACTTTTTCATTCATGTGCATTTCCTCTTCAACAAAACAGTTAATTGATGAAGAGCAAGGGCCCATATGTTTATGGCCAGGTATTAATTTACCTTCCCAGGGGTCCTCTCAAGGGAGTAAGGGGCAGAGCATTTACATGAGGGGCTGGGAATGCAGTGGCCACACCATCTTGGTGATTTTGAAATCTAGCAGGCATCGAGAGGATCCAATAACAGGCCTTCAACCACGGAGATCTCAGGCGTCGTCCCTAATGATGCCGAGTTAATGCCAAATGTTGAGCAAGGGCCCTGGTACTACTGGCAGTCTGGTGGCCCCAGGACCAAAGTGGAGCCCCTTAGGGGTGCTGGTCCCTAGGCGACCCCGGTCTGGGCTCTGGGTTTCTATTTTCAGGTCCATGAGCTTTATGTTTCCATCCCGAGTTCCGGAAAGGGCGCAGTGATGACTGGGCCAGCTCTTGTTTCCTTTCCACCCTTTCTGAGTGGAGTGGTAACTGCCCGTTTAAGGACGCGGTGGTGAACCACCATTTCCTGCAAACCCTGTTGGGCGCGGGCGGAGCCTGAACTGCCAAGACCCGCCGGGTTAGAGCGCGGCCAGGCCACGCGCCTTTCCTTCCTGGGCGAAGGCTCCGCCCTGGCCCGAGGCCCCGCCTTGCGGCCCGCTTACGCTCGGGCGTGGTCCAGGCCACTCGGGGTTCCGCCTTCAAGGCTTTTTGAGTGTCCGGGTTGCTGGGTCGGGTGCTGGTCAGCGGCTTCCCGCTCACCTCCCGGAAAATGACGGCTTCTCGCGGGCCTCGGAGGGCACCTCGTCGCCGTCCCTTCTCTTCTTGGAGCTCCGTTGGGAATCTTTTGGTGACGCTCGCGCTCTGGTTACCCGCATCCACCGGTAGGGGCCTGGGGAGGGGGTGCGCTCCCGGAGCGAGCTGGAACGGGTTGGGGAGCCGGCCGCCCGCAGCCGAGGGCGGGGAGAGGTTGGGGTGGTGGGCTGGGTTAAGGGGGACGGGGCTTGGGCGGAGCTGCCCCGGGTGGTGCTGTGCGCGGCTCCAGGGGAGGGAGGACCCCGAAGTGCGGGCGGTAGCGTTTGCTCTGTGGTTTGTACGGAGCCTCGCAGGGCGCTGGGCGCGGCCGGGGTTTGCAAAAGCTTGTCCTCGGCGAAAGCGGGCAGGTGCTTCGGGACGGAGCCCAGCAGGATGGGCAGCGCAGACCCGGCGCTCCAGGTGAGGGCTTGCCCTGCAGTGCCCCAGCGCGTGAGGGTGTCGCCAGGACCCGCGCCCCCCGCCGTGGGTGTTGGCGCTGTGTTTCCTGGGCGGTGTGATGTGTTGGTGCCCCAGGGGTAGGCTGGGGAAGCCCGGGCGGGTGTTATCGGGTGTGTGCTTACGGGAAGTGGCCTGGGCCAGGGTGCGGAGTGTGGGGGCTGGGGAGCGCATGCGGAGCCCTTGAGTGAGAGGTGTGGTTTTGGAAGGGCGCTCAGTGCTTTTGTAATTAAGTTAACGGGCTTCTTGTTGCCTGGATTCGTATTGGCATTGATTTGCTGACTGTTGCGCCCGGTGTGGTCTTGTTCCCATGTAACATACGCAATAACCTATTCAATTACTAAATGTATTTTTGGCGTGTGTTTTGTTGTTGTTGTTTTAGGTAGAGTCATATTTGAGGGGCTATCCAAAGTAACCTAAAAACGTTGGTAGGCAAACCCAGTGAGAAATTAGTATCCCAAGAAATGGACAATAAATAATGTTAATAGGGTTTTCCCCTACAGGTCATAAACGAAAGCTGGGGCTTATTTACGAAATAAGTTTCGTTTTTCGTTGACTGGATTAAGTACTTAATATGCTAAAAAACAACAACATGCTTATTGTATAAAATATACACAAAGGACAACCATTGAATACTTCAATGTATTTCCAGCTGTCGTTAATGCATGTGTGTTCATATACCCAAGTGATTTTTAGTATCGTACTACACAGTATACAGTTTGTATGCTGCATGCTCTCTTTAGGAGAATTCATTCAGTGAATTATTTGCCTTGTATGTGCCAGGTCCTGTGCTGGTTCGGGGGATACACTGGTGACCATTCCTACTTTCATGATCTTTATTTCACTCTTTGTCCGTTTGCACACTCACATACATGAACATAAACAGGAACGGTGTTTTTCTCACTGTTAGATCCCCAATGCCAGTCACGTAGTAGGCAATCAGTAAATAAAATATTTGCTAAAATTTATTGGGACTGACTAACCAAACCATAATACAAGTGTTTGTTTTTTTTAAAAAAAAAAAAAACACAAAACGTTTTAATTGACTTTAAAGAGAGAGGAAGGGGGAGAGAGAGAGAGAGAGAGAGAGAGAGAGAGAGAGAGAGAGACATTGATTTGGTTGCCTCTTGAACCCACCTTGACTGGGGATTGAACCCACAACCTGGGCATGTGCCCTGACCGGGAATCGAACTGGTAACCTTTCCATGCTTTGACAACACTCAACCTACTGAAACATATTGGCCAGGGCCAAAATACTTGTCTTTAAAAAAATAAAATAAAATAAAATACATACATTATATATATATATATATATATATATATATATATATATATATATATATATATGTGAATTGATTTCAGAGAGGAAGGGAGGGGGAGAGAGAGATAGAAACATCAATGATGAGGGAGAATCACTGATCTGCTGCGTCCTGCACGCCCCCCTCCCCCACCAGGGATGGAGCCCACAAACAGAGCATATGCCCTGACCAGGCAATCGAACCTTGACCTCCTGATTCATAGGTCGATGCTCAACCACCCAGCCACTCCAGCTGGGCTTGATGCTAGTGTTATAACCCCAGACAGGTGCTCTGGAGGGACGGAGCATGGTTCTCTGACAGCATTTAACAAACGCCAGGTGGAAGGGAAGGCTTTTCTGCTCTGAGACAGAACAAACTCTGCCGCTTTGGGGCTTGTGCATTTGCTGTTCCTCAGTCTAGGAGCATTGTCCTCCTGCCTCTTGCATAATTGGCTCCTTCTTATCTTTCCAACTCATTGGTGTTGTTACCCCATCAGAGGGACCTTCTGTGACCATCCTATCTCAGGTAAACACACACATACACACACACACACACACACTCACACACTCACACTTACACTCATCCTAACTTGTAATTACCCTTCCAAAACGATGTTTTTGGTTCCCTTCCCGCTAGAATACAGAGATCTTGTGTGTCTTGTCACACTTGTGATTACAAAGGCTCACTGTTTTGCCTCAGTATCAACACTGTTGTATAACTATTAAGTAGCAGGAAGTTAAATATAACATTCAGCTGAGTTTGAAAAGCTCGGGAACAAAACTCCTCCGGCCTCTAGGAGGAAGCTTCTGTAATCATGTTTTCCTTAAACAAATGGATAGCCACATACTTGTCCAGCAGAAAGAGTTTATTCAGAAACAACAAAGAATTGTATTTCAGGACAATGGTCTGAAGGTGAACCAACAACAAGCCCAGAGAAAGAAAGGAGAGGAACTGAAAGTTTGAAGTATAGTGACTTCTCATTGGCCGAGTTCTGGCAGTCTCATCAGCTGAATAGGCAAGGAGGAATCTTTCTCTTCCTCCTGTCGAGGCAGCAAAATAGTATCACTTTCTGTGGGAAATGCATGGTAAGGTCTCTCACATTTGGGATCATCCATAAGTGTTGCTTAATGTGTGTGTGAGTTTTCTCATCTAGCCTCCTGACTCCATTTTAAATGAGATTTCTATTTTTTAATTTTCACATGACCCCTTTTGAATGATTTTTCTCCAAAATTATTGCTGATCAAGAGTCAGGTCTTTCTGGATTCAGTGGCCTTTTGTTCGTTGATGCCAGGAAGGACCGTTTCTGAGTGTCATGTTCCATGTCAGAGGAAAATGTACAGGTTGTAAACCTATCATTGAGTAGTGAGGAATCGGGAGGGGCAGTGAGATCTCCCAGGAATTAACCCTTCTCCAGTTTGCCTTGTAGAATTATTGAATCCCCAAAGGCATACTCAGCACAGAAAGAATTAAGAGCTTTGGGAAGACATACTGCCGGTATAAAACACGAAGCAATTAAGCAATACTGCTCTCTCAAAAGAAACTGGAACAAAATGTCTTATCAGTAAGCCTGTAGGTTGCAAATTCAGAGACTGAATTGGATAAGAATCCATGATCAGTTAATAGTCTATGAAAGAGAGACTTTCGTGAGTTTGAAACCTTCTAATTGGCTTGGTCTGAACATCCTGGGGTAGCTGTCTCATCAGGTGTACTCTGCATCAGTTTTGGGACATTTTTGCCCTCAGGTCACTAGATGGGGTGCAGGTTCAGTCAGGATTAGGTGCTTTTTTTTTAGATGTGTCACCTGAATCCAGGAATGTATCGCCTGAAGTTTGGCCCCAGGAGAGTTGGTTAGCAGGACCTGTTAGAGGCCTTTGTAGCGAGGTTGCAGAGTCTTTTCCAACAGATGAAGTGTCCAGGTCCATCTCCCTGGAGTTCACTGTGAAAAGATTGCGTTACGAAAACATTAATTTTCTTAAAGATTTCTTTTTTAAAAAAATTTATTGATATGAGTGAGAGAGAGGAAGGAAGAGAAAAACATCTATATGTTGTTCCACTTATTTATGCATTCACTGGTTGATTCTTGTACGAGCCTTGAGTAGAGATCGAACCTGCAACCTTGGCGTATCAGGACAGTGCTCTAACTAACTGAGCTACCCAGCCAGGGCAGAAAGTAGTTAATTTTGATAGAAGAACTTAGGCCATTATAATATTGAAGTATATCTCCTTTGACCTGTTGTCCATCAAAAGAGGCAGGGGCTCTGTGAGAGTTTGAGTTCTAAAGGAGGAGGATCTGAGATTTAGAAGGACCAACTGCAGTGCTTTTGGCCAAGGTACGTGGAGGGTTTCTGCAAATTTTGTCAACGAGTCTTAATGCTGTTAGTGCATGTGAACTAAACCTGAGGATTGAGCATGCTCAGTACAGTGAAAATGTTGTCAAACTGGCCATACAGTACAAAACTGTGAAAGCACCTGACTGGTAAAATGGGTTCCCTGACCCCTGTGGGTTCTGGAGGGCTTCTCTAGGTGAGGGCGATCTTCTCACAGGAACTTTAGCCACAGCAGAAGCAGTAGCCTGTCTGCTGGGAAAGCTTCAGTCTAGTGAGAAAACATACAGACCACGACTGAAATATATTCATATCCACGAGATGGGAAAGCTGTACGAAATTCATTTGCCGGACTGAGAATGGTCCGTTAGGCAACTTAAAATATCTGGCAGCAGTTGGATCAGGCTTTCCTGGCTCGTACTTTAGACAAGTGGGACAAATAGGTACTTTTTGGGGCCTTATTAATAGGTGCCCACTAATATTGATGCATAGATGCTATCATTTTGTCAGTGGGCCAGTGGTTTAATGCGTGTGCAGTAGTTCGGAGTGGGAATTTTAGAGCCGCTGGTTGGTCTGGGGTGTTATTTGGCCTGAACCAGAGCTTCTTGATATCAAACCAACACTTGTCAGATTTCCAATTTTGTTTTTCTTTTCCTGAGGCCAATTGTTGGACGTCGCTAGCCAGTTTTTTGATGTTATCATTTGAGGAAATATCCTTTTGGCCATACCAGAGGTTTGACTGTTGTTGGTTCCTTTTAAGGACTGCATTCCTTGTGGAGTCAGGTTTAGAATGCCCTGGGATCTTAATAATAGCTAAAAGTATAGCATCCAGTAATTTCTGAACATACAGGCCATTTTTAAATTTCAGCTGGAAGTAAGAAAGGCATGTTGCTTCGACAACATTCCAAATCATGACCTATTCCAAAGGCATCTCTCCTATCAGTAGAAATATCAGCAGTTAGGCCCTCGGCTAAAGTGCAGGTCAGAATGAGCTTAGGGGACTGTCGTAGCCAAAGGCAAAGATTCCACTTCAGTTACATCAAAAAGTGATGATATTGCATATACAGTTAAATATTTGCCATTTAAATAAGAATTATTACTGAGACATGAGAAGTCAGCCTTACCGGAAGGAGTGTCCTCCAGATCTAATTTAAGGTTTCATCCTTTTCTGGTCAAGGCCTTGTTTTAGCTGAGTGGCTTCAGTTGGCACTTGCCTGACTTTTAAAATCAGGCTGTTTCACTGCAACTGTGATGATGTTCTTCCTTTTGGAGCCAGGCTGCTGCTACTGAAACTTGCTGGCCTACAATCCATCTTTGATAATGTTAAAATACTATTGCTAATAATAGCAGTAATGGGAAATTCGTTCATCTAAGCATAAGTATTTTGACATGAAAGAAATTTAAAACTCTAGTAAAGGGAAATAAATATCTATAACTAAACCAATGAAAAAAAAAAACTTTGAATACAGGCAAAACCTGAAGAAAAAATTATGCTTTGCAGATATCTCTGGAACAAGCTGGCTGAACCATAAAGAATTTAAATTTGGTCTAAGAGTGTATAGAACTGACAACTGTGCTCATTCAGCTCTGGTTCTAGGTACCAGAAATGCAGTGATGAATGAGATAGTCTTGAGGGGAATGAGAATAATAAAGAATTACAATATGAAAAGTATATTGGGGTATCATGATGACATCCCAGTATTTTGAGTGACAGATGTCGAGCCTCAAGGAAGAACTGGCATCTAAGATATAACTGAAAGATGAGTGGGTGGGAAGAATGTCAGGGTTTCTGGTCAAAACTGAAGTAAAATAATGCATGGAGGCCTACAATGCTAAAGTAATTTAATGGGCCCCAAGGGATTGAGTATAGCTTGACAGTAGTGTGCAAGAGATTGAGATAGTGGCAGATTGTAAGTCTGTTAGCCATGCCAAGGAGCCTTAGACATGATACTGAGGGCACTGGGGATCCATTGCAAAGTACCTGACTTGGTAAGTCCTTGGTCACTGTGTCATATCAATATTATTCGGGTAACAATATGAAAAATGAATTGAGTGAATAGTGCCAAGGTGTGGGTAAGGAGACCTATCCAGAAACTCTGGTCACAATCCAGATAAATGATAGTGGCTGTAGAAGTAAGGATAGAACTAGAGCAGTGGTTCTCAACCTTCTGGCCCTTTAAATACAGTTCCTCATGTTGTGACCCAACCATAAAATTATTTTCGTTGCTACTTCATCACTGTCATGTTGCTACTGTTATGAATCGTCATGGAAATATCTGATATGCAGGATGGTCTTAGGTGACCCCTGTGAAAGGCTTGTTCGACCGCCAAAGGGGTCGCGACCCACAGGTTGAGAACCATTGAACTAGAGGCTGAGCAGACATTCAGTTCTGGAAACCAATTGAACTAGTTTGCTTGGTATGCCCGTGAAGAATCAATAGAGCACATTCGTTATGTTATTTGAGACAGCATGACACTTTCCAAGTGGACCTGTGTGGAGTGTCAATTTAATACATAGGTTTGGCACCCCAGCCGGAGATCTAGGATGGAAAGGTATTTGAGAGGTAGCTCTTTTTAGGGGTAATGAAGTCATGGGAGTATATCTACCTGCCCAGGGGAGTCTGCAGAGTGAAATATCAAGAGAACTGCCTATTAGAAACGTCACATTATCCAATCAGGCAGAGAAGGGAGAGCAGTCAGGACAAGCTGAAAACCAGGTGGTCATGCTGTCCTGGGAACCAAAGAGAGCTTTTCAGGCAAAAGGAGCCAAGACAGAGTGACCGATAGCTCCAGGTGTTCTGGACAGCAGCTAAAACTACCAAGGAAGAAAAGGTTAGGAGTCATTGAAGAACAAGGAGGCCACTTAATGACTTTGAAAGTAATTTAGTGATTTTTGTAGGCCTACAAATGAGGCAGTGAGAAATAATTGGCAGGTGTAGATGTCAGTGTCTGCATTTTGGGAAGCAAAGAAAGTTTAAAAAGAGGGTGTTGTGTAGACAGTGAGAGGAGGAGCATGATTGTCAGGTTTCACTGGGGTTCCGGTTTGGTGAGGCATCATGATTTGCTGAAGGTGTCTACTTAAGCAGTTTGAATAAGAGGAACAATAAGAGGAACAAAAAGTGATTTTAATTTTTGCAAGCAGGGAGAGAGTGCTTACCCAGTTTTGGCAAGTGTAGACAAGGTGAGCAGTTCTCTTGATCCATAGCAGAAAACGATTTCATTTTCCCGAAACCCATCTAGAACGTTGGCGAGTTTTCTGAATGCAGCCCATCATCTTACTTAATGTCATCTATGTTAAAGTGTAGCATTGCAGCCAAATAATAATTATATTTAAACTACCTAGAAAAAACTAAGTTAAGGTGCTATTTTTCTGGGTCCTGGAATGTTTAGTTTATAAACATTCACATAGGAAAAAAATTCAGTGTTCTGAGCAAGGGAAGAAATTTGCTTATTAAAAGATGTGGTATTGCATTCAATTATTACAGTGTATATAGCTTGTGATCAGCTGGTTGCCGAACACTGACATGCACATTGGTGGAAGCATGTCTTTCATGGTGTATGTTAGTGGGAAGAAATACTTCGAATTAGTTGAATGGATTAAACAATCTTACTGACTTTTCCTTTTCCATATAGACACTACATGTGAAAGTCATATTAGGAATCCTCTCTCCTTTATCTGCTTTCAAGATAGTTACTGAGATTGAATGCATAAAACAAAGGATACTTGTATAATTTAATTGTGGGCATGCTGTTACATGATTTCTTCGTGGCGGCTCTAGGAAATTCTAGAATGTTGTTGTGCATTTGTATCTGAACACAATTGTATAGAATTTCTAGCCCATGTTTGTTTTCCTATTGAAAATGACAATATCTAGCTCAGGGTATTCAAGTAAATGTAATGTTATTCATCAATAAAATAACATTCATCAATGTTATTTTAAACAATGCTTTTAATTACTAGGGGCTTTGGTTTGCTTTTTGCATTTGTTTTGTTTTGAGCAGTTGATTGAGGAACATTCGGATATCAAGGGCAGCATAGTGTAAATATTGAAAACATTTGCCAGTAGGTGGATGATGGAAATGAAATGTTGGACTGGGTATAGAGTTTTAGAATTTAGAATATGATAAGACAAAAGAGTAAAATTTCACGTGTTTAGAATTCTCTTTACTGGTCTCTCAATCTGAATTAAGACCAAGATTAAGGAAGTAAAAGAGGAAAGATTCCTTAGGGAGCAAAATAGATCTACCTTAGGCCTTAAACTTTATAGGCGAGACCTCTGCATTCTTTTAGTCTTCTAGGGCTTTACTTGATGTGTCTCCATCACATTATTGTATGTAACTGTTCTAAGAGATTGGTTAGGTTTTCAAGCCCACAGATAATTTTAAGCAGCGGTTCTCAACCTGTGGGTCGCGACCCCTTTGGCTGTCGAACGACCCTTTCACTGGGGTTGCCTAAGACCATCCTGCACATCAGATATTTACATTACGATTCATAACAGTAGCAACATGACAGTTATGAAGTAGCAACGAAAATAATTTTATGGTTGGGTCACAAAATGAGGAACTGTATTTAAAGGGCCAGAAGGTTAAGAACCGCTGAAAAGGAAGGCAAATTGCTTAAGTAGAAATGTCAAGAGAGTGAAAACTACCCCCCTCCAAAAATAACAGGGGTAAAAAGTTCTAAAAGCGTAGCAATGAAGTAGCTTTACTGTAGGGATATATATCGGATACACAGCTACCTCAGGGAGCTTCTGAGGTCTTGTATGATCCATTGATCTGTGAAGGAAGATTACATTGCTGTTGACCCTTGAACAACATTGGTTTGAACTACTCGAATTTCTTTATGCCTGCATTTGTTTCTATCTATAATAATAAAAGCATAGTACGTTAATTAGGCTGGATGTCCTCCCGGATGACCTTCTGGATGAAGCTGGGGCTGCCAGGGTGGGTCCCGGGTTCCTGCCAGCGGCTGGAGGGAAGCCCGGGTCCCCGGTGCTGGTGCAGGAGGGAAGCCTGTGCCGGCATCCAGGGGAAGGAAGCCTACTCTTGCACAAATTTCGTGCATCGGGCCTCTAGTAAATATATAGAAACTGCTGGTATCTAGGTTTCACGTCTGTGGAAACAACCAACAGTATTTTCCATCTGCAGTTGGGAATCCGACAATGCAGAGGACACACTGTAGGCATTGTTCACCACTTCATATAAGTGACCAGCATGCAGGGGTTTTTGTATTCATGGGGTGTCCTGGAACCCATCCCTCACTGATACGAAGGAAACACTCTATTTAAGTTTTGGGGAATTCAAAAGTCATCTGTGGATTTTCAACTGTGTGGGGACCCCTGACTGAACTGCTGCATTGTTCAAGGGTCAATTGTGTAGTTAAAGTAATGTTAAGAAAGCAGAATTTTTTTTCAGGTGAGGCTATTCAAAATAATACAGTTTTATTTTAAATGGCGTTTACTCACTTGTAAAAATGCTCACTTCGCTAATATGAAGTCTTATATTTTGAAATAATTTAGTCCATACTATTTCTAGCTATGAAATCCCAATACTTACATAATTACCTCTACACATAGCATTTCTTGAGTACCCACTGGGTGCAGAGTGTAGCAGGAAAAGAAGGCAGATGACCCTGACCTCTAGGAACTTGCCTCCTGAGAGGAGGCTGAGCCTGAGGTGACAAGTCACCATCAGTTTGCATTTCAAACTGTGTACGAGGACCCTGATTTAGGGCTGCATACTGTAGATGATGTCCTAGGGGACAGGTGAGTGTGAAATGAACTGAGAAAAACTGGGAAAGGATGCACAGCAAACCTATTGCTGCTGTCTCTTTAATTTACTGCTGAATGAATATTCGCCTTATTCCTTAAGAAACGATAAGCTCACCAAGGACCTGCCGGCTGCCAGGCCAGAATCTGTGGCTGGTGGAAAAGAGAAAATACTTGACTTTCATGTCTTATTCTCTCATGCCCAGATGCCTGTGATGAGATACCAAGATATGACTCTATGAAAGCCAAGGGTAATCCTGTGCCCCCTGTAAGTGCTGGGTTCGCAGTAGAATATGAGTGTCGCCCAGGATACAGGCTTATTGTTCCTCTTGTTCGACCCACCACTACTGTTTGTCAGCTTGATGGCACATGGGCACCTCGTCTCCAGGAGGCCTGTAAAAGTAAGTACACAAAACTTTTTATTTTTATTGCTCTAAAGATTTTCATACATTTTAGATGGCATATTCTGCTACTACAATGATGGTTTTCTCACATGGAGGTAGGTTTTAGACAGTCATGTATTTTTTCAAGCTTTGAAAAATTTCCAGGTAATCTTTTTCTTGTTAGTTGTCTGGGTAAATGTGAATCTTAAGTTTGGCCTTTTAATAGTTAAAGAAAGAAAAATAGTATTCCCACAGTAGAGCAACGTAAAATTTTGGTTTTGATTCAGATCTGTTTTGGAGTTTGTGTAAATCAACAAATTTAAAAAATTTCTTTCAGGAAAATCATGTCCACAGCTAGCAGAGCCCCTAAATGGCCGCCTAGAAGGAAATTTTCAGTTTGGTTCACAGGCTAGCTACTCTTGTAATGAGGGGTAAGTAGAGGAAATAGGTAAATGTTACTACTTTTATTTTTGTTTTGCTTCTTTTCTAAATATTCCCATAATGTTGATTTAATTTTGCTTTGTGTGTGAGAAGTTGTACTTACAGCCAATCAACTCTTGGGCTTCTTATAGAGATGGAAAAGATGTGTAATGAACAGAAAGGAATGTCCATTGAAGTAAAGCAGAACTGTATAATACTATCCTATCTAATAAAAGAGAAACATGCAAATTGACCATACCCCTGAACGCTTCCCATTGGCTAATCAGGGTGATATGCAAATTAACTGCCAACCAAGATGGCGGCTGGCAGCCAGGCAGCTGAAGCGAACAGGAGGCTTGCTTGCTCCAGTGATGGAGGAAGCCAAGGTTCCCCGCCTGCCGCTGCCGGCCTCTGAGCTGCAGTCTAAGAAACAATGTTGCAATTATAGAAGCTAAACCAGCCCCAGATAGCTGCTTTTAGCCAACTTCGGCCTCAGAGCTTAGAGCGGCAGTGATGGCAACAGTGTTTCAATTATAGAAGTTAAACAAAGCCCAGATCCCTTTTAGAAGCCAAGGCCTCAAGCTGGAGCCAGCCTCAGAGCTAAAGCTGGTTCCCAGTTCCAGTGACAGCCATAGAAAGTAAATAAATCCCAGAATAAAAAAAAAAAAGAAAAGAAAAAAAGGAGAGGCTGGGAGCTTCAGTCACCCGCCAGCCTGAAAACGGCCCTCAGCCCCTCACCCAGACTGGCCAGGCACCCCAGTGGGGACCCCCACCCTAAAGGGTGTGTGACCAGCTGCAAACAGCCTTCAGCCCGTCATCCAGGCTGGCCAGGCACCCAAGCAGGAACCCCACCCTGATCCAGGACACTTTTAGGGCAAACCAGCCGGCCCCCACCCGTGCACCAGGCCTCTATCCTATACTACAGGCAGGGTGGGACAGCGTGAGCTGCCATCCGGGCCCCATGTGCAGCCTTGGGCAGCGGGGCATAAGCCCCGCCCCCAGCCGGGACCCCTGTGTACCACCTGAGCCCCCAGACGGGACCCCCGTGCCACCTAAGCCCTGCACTGCTAAGCCCCGCCTCCAGCCGGGACCCTATGACTATTAGAGAGCAGGAAAGTGCCACTGGGCCCTGGGTCACTGTGGTGATCCGGCCATCGGTAAGTAGAAAAGTGCGGCCTGTAGGCAGCCCCCAGCTGCGCCTGATCCGGGAGCAGGAAAGCAAGCCTAGCCTGCGGGCAGCTCCAAGCTGGGCCTGCTCCCTGGTTGCCATGGAGACCTGGGAGTGGGAAAGCCCGGCCTGTGGACAGCCCCCAGCTGGGCCTGCTCCCCGGTCGCCATGGCAATCCGGGAGCAGGAAAGCCTGGCTTGCAAGCAGCACCCCCGTCCTGGCCATAGCTCAAGGGAAAGTACAACATGCAGTGGAGGCCAGGAGCCTGAGAGATCAACACAGAGGGGCTCCTGCTCCAAGCCTCCATGGTGTGGCTGGGGGCAGGCCCCCAGCAGACAGACACACACACACACACACACACACACACTGCCTGCTTTGAGCCTCCAGTGTGGCTGGGGACAGACCACCAGTGGGGACACACACACACAGCAACTACTTCAAGCCTACGTGGCGCGGCTGGGGGCAGGCCCTAGCAGACACACACACACACACACACACACACACACACACACACACACGGGACGCCTGTTCCAAGCCTCTGCTGCCAGACTGTGGCCATCAGTAGGACATCCACTGAGGGCTCCCGGACTGTGAGACGGGCAGGCCGGGCTGAGGGAACCCCCACCCCCCAGGACACGAATTTTGTGCACCGGGCCTCTAGTCCTATATAATAAAAGCCTAAAATGCTAAGTGTCCGACTCTTCGTTTAATAAGTTGCTATGATGCCCACTGACCACTAGGGGGCAGGCGCTCTGACCGGCAGGTTAGCTTCCTGCTGGGGTCCGGCCAATGGGACTGGGAGAGACAGGCCGGACACGCCCTGGAGCCCCCTCCCACAGTTTCTCCCTGGCCAGCCAGCCCCTATCAGCCCCTGCAGTCCAGGCTGAAGGACCCCATTGGTACACAAATGCATGCACCGGGCCTCTAGTTCTATATAATAAAATGGTAATATGCAAATTGACCAAACAGTGGAATGACTGATTGCTATGATGCGCACTGACCATCAGTGGACAGATGCTCAACACAGGAAGCCAGGGGAGCGCCGCTCAGCCAGAAACCGGGCTGATGGCTGGCGAGTACAGTGGCAGTGGCAGGAATCTCTCCCGCCTCCATGGCAGCGCCAAGGTTGTCCTAATGCTGGCCATCAGTGGGACATCCCTCAAGGGCTCCTGGACTATGAAAGGGCGCAGGCTGAGCTGACGGACACCCCTTCCCCCCAGTGCACAAATATTATGCACTGGGCCTCTAGTATATAATAATAAGCCAACTATTAGCGTTAAAAATGTAGTAATCATGGTGACTTTATCCTTGACAACAAGTTGCACCCTACTTAAAATGGCCACCTTTCAGAGTTGATGGAGGGCTTATAGAAATGGGAGTTAGAATTGTCAGCCAAAAATAATCTTAATATTGAGACTAGAGGTCCAGTGCACGAATTTGTGCACCATTGGGGTTCCTCAGGCTGGCCTGTGTGATCGGGCCAAAACTGGCTGTCTGACATACCCCAAGGGGTACCAGATTGCGAGAGGGTGCAGGCCAGGCCGAGGGACCCCACCAGTGCACGATTAGGGCTGGGGAGGGAGGCAGGATGTTGGCCAGCGGGGAGGTACTGTGGGATGCTCTAGGATGTGTCCGGCCCATCTTGCTCAGTCCCAATCAGCCGGACCCCAGTAGCAAGCTAACCTGTGGTTGGAGTGTCTGCCCCCTAGTGGTCAGTGCACATCATAGAGACTGGTCGACCAGTTGACTGTATGCCCCTTAGTGATCAGTGCATGTCATAGAGAGTGGTTGAGCAGCCTTAGCATATCATTAGCATATTACACTTCGGTTGAACAGCTGACAGGTCTACTGGACACATAGCATATTAGGCTTTTATCATATAGGCTTTTATCATATAGGCTAACTCTGTCAGGTGTTAACCAGACAAAAGTTGACCTGGTTAGCCTGGACCATAATGTTGCTCAAGATCTCTTAGGGGAGCCCAGCCAGCATGGCTCAGTGGTTGAGCATCAACCTATGGACCAGGAAGTCACTGTTTGATTCCCAGTCAAGGCACATGCTCAGGTTGCAGGCTCAATCCCCAGTGTGGGATGTGCAGGAGGCAGTCGATCAATGATTGTCTCTCAACATTGATGTTTCTATCTCTCCCTCTCCCTTCCTCTCTGAAATCAATAAAAATATTTTTTAAAAAAATAAGAGATCTTAGGGGAAAGCCTTATTTTTGAGACTGCTTCAAAGGAGTGAAAATGTCAAAAAGAGGTAGTGAGCATTTAATAGTAGCCTTTGTTCCATGGGGCTCATATAATAGTATATATTTGGGATATTGGAAATTTATGAAAAATGTGCATTACATGTAAGTAGAATCTAATCCAATAAAAGAAAAACATGCAAATTGACCATAACTTCACTACACCCCCAAGCCACACCCACCAGCCAATCAGAGTGACTGTATGCAAATTAACCCAACCAAGATGGCGGCCGGCAGCCATGGAGCTGGAGCAAGCAGAAGGCTTGGTTGCCCAAGCGATGGAGGAAGCCAAGCTTCCTGCCTGCCCTGGCTGGCTGTGGCTTCCACTAAAGGCAACAAAGTTTCAATTATAGAAGATAAATAAATCCCAGATACTTGCTTCCAGCCAGCCTCCACTGGGAGCTTGGGTGGCTGGGGGCTGTGGCCAGCCTGCAGACAGCCATCAGCCCCTCACCCAGGCTGGCCACACCTTCATGGGGTGAGGGTCCCTGCTGGGGGGCTTGTCCAGCCTGCAAACAGTCCTCAGCCCGTCACCCAGGCTGGCCAAGCACCCCAGCGGGACCCCCACCCTGATCCGGGACACCCTTAAGGGCAAACCAGCCAGCCCCCACCCATGCACAAGGCTTCTATCATCCTATCTAATAAAAGACCAATAGGGTAATTAACCATACCTCTGATACTCTTCCCATTGGCTAATCAGGGCGATATGCAAATTAACTGCCAACCAAGATGGCGGCCGGTAGCCACGCAGCTGAAGCAAACATGAGGCTTGGTTGCCCCGGCGATGGAGGAAGCCAAGGTTCCCCGCCTGCTGCGGCGGGCTTCTGAGCCTGAAAGCAACAGCTCCGAAAGCAACTGTGTTTCAATTATAGAAGCTAAACAAACCCCAGATACCTGCTGTCAGCCAGCCGAGGTCTCAGTGCTGGAGCTGCAACAGTGTTTCAATTATAGAATCCAAACAAACCCCAGATACCTGCTTTCAGCAGCTGAGGCCTCAAGCTAGAGCCGGGCCTCAGAGCTGGAGCCGGTTCTCAGCTCTAGTGACAGCCATAGAAGGTAAATAAATACCAGAATAAAAAAGAAAAAAAGGAGAGGTTGGGAGCTTCAGTCACCCACCAGCCTGAAAATGGCCCTCAGCCCCTCACCTAGACTGGCCAGTCACCCCAGTGGGGAACCCCACCGTAAAGGGGGTGCGACCAGATGCAAACAGCCATCAGCCCCTCATCCAGGCTGGCCAGGCACCCAAGCGGGACCCCCACCCTGATCCGGGACACCCTTCAGGGCAAACCAGCCAGCTCCCACCTGTGCACCAGGCCTCTATCCTATATAGTAAAAGGGTAATATGCAAAGTAACCCTAACAGCAGAAAGACTGGGAATGACTGGTCACTATGACACACACTGACCACCAGGGGGCAGACGCTCAATGCAGGAGCTGCTCCCTGCTGGTCAGAGCGCTCTCACATGGGGAGCTCTGCTCAGCCACAAGTCAGGCTGACGGCTGCCAGTACAGCAGGGTGGTGGGAGCCTCTCCTGCCTCCTCAGCAGCGCTAAGGATGTCCGACTGCAGTTTAGGCCTGCTCCCTGCTGGCAAGTGGACATCCCCCGAGGGCTGCCCGGCTGCCAGAGGGATGTCTAACTGCCAGCTTAGGCCCAATCCCCAGGGGAGCGGGACTAAGCCAGCAGGTGTTCATCCCCCAAGGTGTCCCAGACTGCGAGAGGGCACAGGCTGGGCTGAGGGACCCCCCAAGTGCACATTTTTGTGCACCAGGCCTCTAGTACACTGTAAAATGTAATTGATTTTTTATATTAACTTGGGGTCTGAGTTCATTTATTTTAAAAAAATATATATTTCACTGATTTTTTACAGAGAGGAAGGGAGAGGGATAGAGGGTTAGAAACATCGATGAGAGAGAAACATCAATCAGCTGCCTCCTGCAAACTCCCCACTGGGTATGTGCCCGCAACCAAGGTACATGCCCTTGACTGGAATCGAACCGGGGACTCTTGAGTCCACAGGCCGATGCTCTATCCACCGAGCCAAACCGGTTAGGGCCTGAGTTCATTTATTAGTTCTAACAGGATTTGTGTGTGTGTGTTTGTAATCTTTAGATTTTATACCTATAAGATCATACTATCTGGAAACACTAGTAATTTTGCTTCTTTCTAGCCAATTTTGGTGCCTTTTGTTCCTTTGTTTGTTTTTCTTGTCTAATTGCTCTGGAAAAACTTCCAGTACTGGGTTTAATAGAAGTAGTAAAAGCAGGTATCCTTGTACTATTTCTTATCTTAGGAAATCTTTCAGCTTTTTACCATTGAGCATGATGTTTGTTATGGGTTTTCCATGTGTGGTGTTTATTACCTTGAGGTAGTTTCCTTCTTTTCCTAGTTTATAGATTATGTTTAACATGAAAGAGTGTTAAATTTTGTTAAGTGTTTTTTTACTGCATCAACAGAGATAATCATGAGTTTTTCCTCCTTTATTCTATTTATGTGCCATATGATATTAATTGTTATATGTTGAGCCATCCTTGCATCCCAGGAATAAGTTGGTCATAGTGAATAATATTTTTAATATGCTGTTCAATTCTGTTTGCTAGTCTTTCATTGAGAAGTTTTACATGTAGGTTCATAAGGTATATGTGCCTGTCGTTTTTTTATGGTGTCTTTGACTAGCTTTGGTATCACGACAATGTTGGTTTCATAGAATGAGTTTAGAGACTTCCATCCTCCTTAATTGAACAAAAAACTTTTGAGAAGAATTTAAGTTTGTGTTTTTTTAAATATTGGTAGAATTCACCATGAAACCATCAGGTCTAGGGAGTTTCTTTGATTTGGAGATTTTTGATTAGTGATTCGATCTCCTTACTAGTTATAGATCTTCTTAGATTTTCTTTATCTGTGTGATTTAGTCTTGGTAGGTTTTGTGTTTCTAGGAATTTCTTCATTTTGCCTAAGTTACTTAATTTGTTGGCATAAAAATTATTCATAGTATTCTTATAGTATTTTATATTTCTATATAATTGATATTAATGTCCCCAGTTTCATTTCTGAATTTCGGTCTTCTCTTCTTTTATTAGTCTATCTAACTAAAGGTTTATCAATTCAAAGAACCAACTTTTGGTTTCATTCATTTTCACTATTGTTTTATTTATTTCTGCTCTGATCTTTATTATTTTCTTCCTTATGCTAGCTTTGGGTTTAGTTCTTTTTCTAGTTCTTGAAGTTGTGAAGTTAGGTTGTTGATGTCAGATCTCATTTTTTAAATATATGTTTTCATTGATTTTGGAGAGGGAGAGGAAGAGGGAAGGGGGAAAGGAGGAGGAGGGGGAGGAGGAGGCATATGTGTGAGAGAGAAACATTGATCCATCGCCTTTGGGGATTGAACCCGCAACATGGGTTTGTGTCCTGATCAGGAATCGAAGTGACAACCTTGCAGTGGCCAGGGCGACTCAACCAATCTGAACCAAACTGCAAGGGCTCAGATCTCATTTCTTTTTTTTAATATTTTATTGATTTTTTACAGAGAGGAAGGGAGAGGGACAGAGAGTTAGGATTAGGAACATTGATGAGAGAGAAACATCGATCAGCTGCCTCCTGCACACCCCACCGGAGATGTGCCCGCAACCAAGGTACATGCCCTTGACTGGAATCAAACTTGGGACCCCCCAGTCCACAGGCCGATGGGCTGTCCACAGAGCCAAACCTGTCAAGGCTCAGATCTCATTTCTTATTATAAACTTTTACTAGAGGCCCGGTGCACAAAAATTTGTGCGCTCGGGGGCGGGGGAGGGGGGGATCCCTCAGCCCGGCCTGTGCCCTCTCACAGTCTGGGACCCCTCGGGAGATAACGACCTGCTGGCTTAGGCCTGCTCCCGGGTGGCAGAGGGCAGGCCTAATCCCTAGGTGCAGCCCTTGGTCGGGCTCAGAGCAGGGCCCATTGGGGAGTTGGGGCACCGCCCCTTGTCATGCACAGAGCAGGGCGGATTGGGAGGTTGCGATGCCACCCTCAGTCACGCTCAGGGTAGGGCCGATGAGGGGGTTGGGGCACCACCCCCTGTCACACTCAAGGCAGTGTCGATGGGGAGGTTGCGGCGCCACCCCCTGTCACGCACAGAGCAGGGCCGACCAGAGGGTTGGGGAGCTCTCCCCGTCACACACAGAGCAGGGTCTGTGGGGGGGGCGGGGGGGTTGGGGCGCCGCCCTCTATCACCCACAGAGCAAGGCCGATCAGTGGGTTGGGGTGCCGCCACTCTCACACTCAGGGCAGGGCCAATGGGGAGGTTATGGCTCTACCCCGTCACACACAGAGCAGGGCCCGTGGGGTGGGGGGTTGGCGCGCCACACCCTGTCACACACAGAGCCTTAGGGCGATCAGGGGGTTGGGGCGCCTTCCCCTGTCAGGAGCAGAGCAGGGCAGATAGGAAGGTTGTGGCCCCGCCCCCTGTCACACACAGAGCTGCAGGGCGATCAGGGGGTTTGGGCACTGCCCCCTGTCACGCAGATCCCGGTGCCAGGAGGCATATTACCCTTTTACTATATAGGATAGAGGCCTGGTGCACGTGTGGGGGCCGGCTGGTTTGCCCTGAAGGGTGTCCTGGATCAGGGTGGGGGTCCCCACTGGGGTGCCTGGCCAGCCTGGGTGAGGGGATGATGGCTGTTTGCAGCTGGTCACACACCCTTCAGGGTGGGGGTCCCCACTGGGGTGCCTGGCCAGTCTGGGTGAGGGGCTGAGGGCTGTTTTCAGGCTGGGACTGAAGCTCCCAACTGCTCCTTTTTTTCTTTTTTATTCTGGGCCAGCTTTAGCTCTGAGGCTCCAGCTCTGAGGCCTCTGCTGCTGAAAGAAGATATCTGGTTTGTTTCGGTTCTATAATCGAAACTCTGTATCAATTCCAGCTCTGAGATCCCAGGCTCACTAAAAGCAGGTTTCTGGGGTTTTGTTTAGCTTCTATATTTGTTACAATATTTTTTAAACTTCAGGCTCAGAGGCCGGCAAGGCAGGCCGGGAACGTTGGTTTCCTCCGTCACTGAAGCAACCAAGCCTCATGTTAGTTTCAAGCTGCCTGGCTGCCGGCCGCCATCTTGGCTGGCAGTTAATTTGCATATCTTGCTGATTAGCCAATGGGAAGGGTAGCGGTCGTGCGCCAATTATCATGTTTCTCTTTTATTAGATAGGATATCTATAAATTTTCCCCTTGGCACTGTTTTTGCTGTCTCACAAGTTTGGGGATGTTTTCATTTCCATTCATCTGAAAGTAATTTATAATTTCTCCTGTGATTTCTTCTTTGATCCAGTGGTGGTTTAAAAGTGTGCTGTTCAAGTTTCACAATTTTGTGAATTTTCTAATCTACCTTGTGAGAATTGATTTCTAACTTTATCCCGTATGGTCACAAGACACTTTGATATCTATTTTTTAAAACCATTGATTATTTAATACTAATTTGTGGCCAAATATAGTTATATTATTAATGATGTCTTTATTTGTAGTTAATTTATTCACAAGTTTATTTCTATTACTAAACTAAAATATGGTCTGTCCTGGAAAATGTCTCATTTGAACCTGACCTTATGTGTTTTGTTGTTGGGTAGAGTGCTCTGTCTGTGTCTGTGAGGTCTAGTTTGTTTATTATATTGTTGAAGTCTTCTATTCTCTTTTTTCTTGTTGTTTAATATTTATTCTAGAGAGAGTAATAGAGACAGGGACATCAAAGTGAGAGAGAAACATTAATCGGTTGCCTCCCATACACTCCCAAACCGGGGATTGAACCTGCAACCTGGGTATGTGCCCTAAGCGGGAATGGAACCCGGCACCTTTTGGTGTATGGGACAGCTTAACCAACTGAGCCACCCGGCCAGGGTAGAATCCTCTGTTTTCATATTTACTTTCTGTCTGGTTGGTTGGTTCATTATTATAAGTGGGGTATTGAAGACTCCCAATGTTATTGAGAAATGCCTATTATGTAGAAACTAGGGGCCCGGTGCACGAAATTCGTGCACTGGGTGTGTGTGGGGAGGGGAGTGTCCCTCAGCCCAGCCTGCCCCCTCTCACATACTGGGAGCCCTCAGGCGTTGACCCCCATCACCCTCCAATCGCAGGATTGGCCCCTCGTCCAGGCCTGATGCCTCGGCCAGAGGCGTAGACCCCCATCACCCTCCGATCGCCTGATCGGCCCCTTGCCCAGGCCTGACGCCTCCGCCAGAGGTGTCAGGCTTGGACAGGGGACCCCCATCTCCCCCTGATCACTGGCTCTGGCCCCTGCTCAAGCCTGAGGCCTCTGGCCCAGGAATCATGCCTGGGCAGGGGACCCCCATCTCCCTCTGATCGCTTGCTCCACCCCCCGCCCAAGCCTGACGCCTCTGACCCAGGCTTCAGGCCTGGGCAAGGGGACCATCATATCCCCCCAATCCCAGGCTCAGCAGCCCGCCCAGGCCTGATGCCTCGGCCAGAGGAGTTGATCCTCATCACCCTCCGATCACCAATCACCGGATCGGCCCCTTGACCAGGCCTGAGGCCTCCGGCAGAGGTGTCAGGCCTGGGCAGGGGACCCCCAGCTCCCCGCGGTTGCAGGCTCCGCCCCTGCCCAGGCCTAACGCCTTTGGCCTAGGCGTCCGGCCCGGGCAGCGGGGACCCGCAGCTGCAGCGGCCCCGCGATCGTGGGCTCCGCTTTAGGCCCAGGCAAGGGACCCCTAGCTCCCGGGACTGCCAGCTTCGACCGTGTCCAGCTCCCATCGCTGGCTCCACCCCTACTTCCTGCTATCACTGGCCAGGGCGGCAATGGCGCCTGATTCTCTGATCATGGCTGGGGGGGCAGGGCAAAGGCGGCCCCAGGGCCGCCTTTGCCCTGCCCCCCAGCTCTTAGCTCCCCCCTGGGTTTCCGATCACTGTCAGTGGCAGGGGTCTTCTTCCTGCTTTCCCTTTCGCCTCCCTGCATTGTGCCTACATATGCAAATTAACCGCCATATTGTTGGCAGTTAACTGCCAATCATAGTTGGCAGTTAATTTGCATATAGCCCTGATTAGCCAATGAAAAGGGTATCGTCGTACGCCAATTACCATTTTTCTCTTTTATTAGATAGGATGTATATTACACCCTTCAGTTCTGTTAGTTTTCGATTCATATATTTTGAAGGCCTATCATTAGGTGCAAAATAAAAAGTATTTTGTTTGAATTAGTGTAGCACCTCTGCTCTCAGGATCACTATGTGCATGGAATATATTTCTCCATTCTTTTACTTTCAACTTGTCTGTGTTTTTATATCTCAAGTGAGTCTTGTAGACAGCATACAGTTGGATCCTTTGTGTTTACCTGTCTGTCCAATGTCTGTCTTCAGATTGGAGAATATAATAATTTTAAATATAAAAGGATTATTGACAAGAAGGATGGTTTTCCATGATTATGCTACTGGTTTTCTACAGGCCTCAGAGCTTTTTTTACCCCCCCTTTCCTGTTTAGTTGATTTTTATAATGAAATGCCAATATATCTTTATTATTACACTAGCGGCCCGGTGCACGAAATTCGTGCACTGGGTGTGTTGGGGGGGGAGTGTCCCTCAGCCCAGCCTGCCCCCTCTCACATACTGGGAGCCCTCAGGCGTTGACCCCCATCACCCTCCAATCGCAGGATCGGCCCCTTGCCCAGGCCTGACGCCACTGACTGAGGCGTCCGGCCCGGGCAGCGGGGACCCACAGCTGCAGTGCCCCGCGATCGTGGGCTTCGCTTTTGGCCCAGGCAAGGGGCCCCTAGCTCCTGGGACTGCCAGCTTTGACCGTGCCCAGCTCCCATCGCTGGCTCCACCCCTACTTCCTGCTATCACTGGCCAGGGTGGAAAAGGCACCTGATTCTCTGATCATGGCTGTGGGGCAGGGCAAAGGCGGCCCCAGGGCTGCCTTTGCCCTGCCCCCCAGCTCTTAGCTCCCCCCTGGGTTTCTGATCACTGTCAGTGGCAGGGGGCTTCTTCCTGCTTTCCCTTTCACCTCCCTGCATTGTGCCTACATATGCAAATTAACCACCATCTTGTTGTCAGTTAACTGCCAATCTTAGTTGGCAGTTAACTGTCAATCTTAGTTGGCAGTTAACTGCCAATCTTAGTTGGCAGTTAATTTGCATATAGCCCTGATTAGCCAATGAAAAGGGTAGCTCGTACGCCAATTACCATTTTTCTCTTTTATTAGTGTTGATATTGTCCATTTTATAGGGTTTTTGTTTGTGGTTATGATGCAGATTTTATATTTAAAATCCTATAGTTAGAGTATTCTAATTTGAATTTATACCAACTTAATTTCAATAAATTGTAAAAACTGCACCTTTACAACTCTATCCCCGCCACCTTTGGTTGTTAATGTGATACTAATCTCTACACTAATAATTGTAATACTAGCCTCCACAGTAATGTATTTATCTTCCTTTGAAGGATTATTCTCTTAGACCGCACAGAAAACAAAAATTATAGGCACAAAACATTGTTACAATAATACTGGCTTTAATAATTGCCTGTGTATGTGCCGGCAGTAAAATGCTTATTTATTCAGATGCCTTTGGGTTACTTTTTTTAATTTCACCTTTCAGGACTCCCTTTAGTATTTTTTGAAGGCAAGGTCTGGTGGTAACAACTCCCTCAGCTTTTATTTTTGAATAAACCTTAATATCTCCCTCATCTTTCAGCATAGTTTTGCTGGATTGAGGATTTTGGGTTGGCTTTTTTCTGTTTTTTAAATCACTTTGAGTCTATCAGTTCACTGTCCTCTGGCCTCCAAGACTCTGATGAGAAATCTGCTGATATTCTTATTTAGAATCCCTTGTACCTGAGGATTCACTTCTCACAGCTTTTCAAATTCTGTCACTGGCTTTTGAAAGTTCAATCATGTTTCTCAGTGTGGATCTCTTAAGTTCATTTTACTTAGAGAATGTTGAGATTTTTGAATATTTTTATCTGTCTTCCATCAAATTTGGGAAACTTTCAGCCATTGTTTCTTCAGATATTTTCTTTGCCCCTCCTGTCTTCTCTTTCTGAGAGTCCCACAATGCGTATGTGATCTGCTTATCGATTTCCCACAGGTCCCATAGGCTCTCTTCACTTGGCTTCATTCCTTTTTCTTTCCGTTCTTCAGACTCAATACTTTCCATTGGCCTTTGTTCAGGTTCACTGAATCATTTTTCTGTCTGCTAAAAACTACCTTTAATTCCTGTAGTGAATTTTTCATTTTTTCCCCCTTTATTGATTAAGGTACTACATATGTGTCCTTATTCCGCCATTGCGCCCACCCCCACCCCCTCCCCCCTTTCATGCCCTCACCCCCTGGTGCCTGTGTCCATTAGTTAGGCTTATATGCATGAAGAGATAACCTTTGGTTGATCTCTTCGCCTTTTTCATTTAGGTTAGTGTACTTTTCAATTCCAAAATTGCCTTTTGGTTTCTTTTTAGGTTTTCCGTCTCTGAATTGATATTCACATTGTATTCATTCTGTTAGAGTTTGGCCAGGGACATGGGCTGTGAAAGAATTCACAACTGAGAAGGAATAGATGCAGAGAGAGGGAGTTTATTTTCTTTTCCAAGGGAGGAAAGGGCCAGGTGCCTTTTGGCAGCACAAGGGGCCCAAGGTGGGGGGTTGTTCTTCTGTAAGCGTATTAGAGAGTAAATGGCAGCTGTGGCAAATGGATGAAGAAGGGAGGGGGATCGGGGACTTCACCTTGACGTTTTCCAGATCCTGGAGGCTGTCCTGGGAGCTATGGCTTGTTTGTCCTTTAGCCACAGATGTCCTACAAAGGTGTCTATTAGCATCTTCACAAGCCTGTAAAACCTTCTTACAGGGAAAGTTACAAAGGGTTGGGAGGGAGTAGAGTTCTACTAACTAGAAACTCTGTTGTAATTTCGCTGGAATCATTAAAACGGCAGCGAAGGGGGTAATGTGGGAAGTACAGCCTGCTTTTCAAGCCTGCTTGAATAGAGAGGCACTTAGAATAGGGAAGTCTGCAATCTGCACATGCTTCTCATGGCATATGCAAGGTTACCGTGAGGGAAAAGAGGCCTTTTTCTTGTACTAATACATTCATTGTTTTTCTTGATTTTCAACATTTCTTCCATTAGTTCTTTGAGCATCCAGGTAGCAGTTATTTTAAAGTCTTTGTGTATTTGATCTGGAATGAGGTCTTTTTTTCAGCAATAATTTCTATTAATCTTTTTTTTTTTTAAAGGCACCATACTTTCCTATTTCTTTGTATGCCTTGTGATTCTTTTCTTGAATTGGACACTTGAATGCTAGTAATGAGGTAACTCTGGAAGTCAAGTTCTCCTTCCCAGGGCTTGTTATTTTCTTAGCTCGTTTTAGTGGTTTGATTGTTGTAGGGTCTGAGGATCAGCCAGATACGTAAACTGAAGGTCTTCTCAGGTCTTTTCTGAGTCTTTCCCTGGGCAGGCACAGTCACCTAATTTCCCCCACCTGTGCATGTCCTCGATTTGATGTCTGTCTCCTGAAAGGGGAAAAAGCAAAAATTGAAAGGGGAGCAAAGGACACTGGATCCTTAAATATCTGGAAGTCACTTCAGTAGGCAATAAATGGGCTTGCAAGAGTGGGGGACATGTGACAATAATGACTGCCCACTTGGTGTCTTTGAGTTAGTGTTTCTTTGTGATCAGTAGTAGCAGTCAGTAATAAGTGCATAAATCCCTGGTATCTGTGAGGACAGGGTTCTTTTTTCACTCCCTGGTTCCTACAGGCTGTTGATAAGCTGCCCCAGGAGCACGTGTATAGCTGCCTGCTGTGGGAGTGGAATGGGTAGCTGCCATTGTGCTCCGAGCTGAAAGTGACTGATATTAAACCAATTTCCATGTCCAAGTCCTGCCTTAGAAACTACAAACCTTTCAGGGACACCAGAGTTGCAAAATAGTTACATCATGCACTTTCTAGCATTGTAACTGTTGTTTGGGAGGGAAGAGAGATTCTTGGTGCTTCCTACCTTACCATCATCCCCGACTCCTCTCCTAATCTGTAATAATAAAAGGGTAATATGCTAATTAGACCAGACGTTTTTTCTGATGACCTTCTGGATGAAGCCAGGGCTGCTAGAGAAGGCCAGGTCCCAGGTGCCAGAGAGAAAGAGAGATCAATTGTGAGAGAAGCCTTAATTCGTTGCCTCCTCTACACATCCGGACTGGATTGGGCCCGAAACCTGGGTGTGCCCTGACCAGGAATCAAACCACACCTTTTGGTGTACAGGAGGACACTCCAACCAACGGAGCCACTCTAGCCAGGGCCTGAGGAGTATTCATAAGACTTGAAACTGAGGCAGCACGTTCCACATGCTAATTCATCTACTCACAGCAATCCCACGAGGTATATACTATTATCCTCTTTTCATAGATGAGGAACCTGAGAAAGAGAAAGGGACTTGCCCAGCTCAAAGAGCAAGTCAGTTGTGGGCTGGACTCCAATGCAGGCAGGGAAGCTCTCGGGCCTGACCTCTCTACGCAGTCATTGTCCGGCCTGGGCAGAATGGCATGAACTCGGGCACATGGGAATGTTGATGTGCCTGCTGCAGATAGCAGAGAGGCCAGACCGACAAGCACATGTGTAGATAGTTTGCTCTAGGTCAGTGTGTGCTCAAATGCAGCAACTCTCTCTTCCATTAAATTACAGATTTAGTTAGTACTTTCATGATAGGCTATTTACAAAACTTTTCCCTCAGACTACTATAGTGCAGAAAAACAACCATATAAAATTTTTCTTCGATACTATATGCATCGTGTTAACTGGTTAAAAAAACAGCACAACAGTAATCTGTTTTTCTTCTTATTTAGATATTACTTAGTTGGAACACCAGTTCTACGTTGTGAACTTGCTGGAGATGGGAATAATGTGGCTTGGAGTGGTGACCCCCCACAGTGTGAAAGTAAGTATATTCTGTCTTTAGAATTTAGAGCAGTTCTCAAACTTTTGATCTTGATTTGACTTTATGCTTTTAAATTTAAAAAGACCCCCACATAGCTTTTCTTCAGTTGAGTTATGGCTATTGCTATTCCATTATATTGGAATTAACCTTGAGAAGTTTTTTTTTTATATATATATTTTATTGATTTTTCACAGAGAGGAAGGGAGAGAGACAGAGAGTTAGAAACATCGATGAGAGAGAAACATCGATCAGCTGCCTCCTGCACATCTCCTACTGGGGATGTGCCCATAATCCAGGTACATGCCCCTGACCGGAATCGAACCTGGGATCCTCCAGTCTGCAGGCTCTATCCACTGAGCCAAACCAGTTTTGGCACCTTGAAAAGTTTTAAAAATAATTATTAAGAACAGTAAGCACAATACATATTAATATATACAACATATTTTTAAAAGAAAACCAAAATTTTCAAAAAAGTGAGAATATTGGCATTGTTTTACATGTTTGCAAACTCATCAATATTTGGCTTCAATATAGACCTCGATTTGGGCTGTTGCATTAACACACCATTTGCACATTTGGCAAACTACACTACATACTGTATGGATGAAAAAGATCATACTTTTTTTTCATAGAAACTTTGTTTCAAATAGATATTGGATATTCAAATAGATTGTAGAAATCTTATGTTAATGAATTTATGGAAATTAGTTCATAAGGCATTACTAATGCTGTCTTAATTTTTATCTTTTTTTTTTGCGTTTCCTGTTCTCTTTTTTTATCTTTTTAAGAGATTTTGTGTCAGCCACCTCCACAAATAGGCAATGGAACATTCAGCAATAGCCACAAGGATACATTTGAATATAATGAAGTAGTCATTTACCGTTGTAATCCTTCGAATGGGCCAGATGAATTTTCACTTGTGGGAGAGAGCAGACTGATTTGTTCTGGGCCAAACAAATGGAGTAGTGACCCTCCTGAGTGTAAAGGTAATGACATTTTTATTTATTTTTTCATTTGTAAATAGTATGGAAATACTTTGTAAATACTTGACTAACAAGTAAACAGAATAGCTATATATGCTCCCTCACCCTGTTAAATTGTTTTCTAATTTAATTTTAGAAAGGTAAAATTGAATGAAAACTAATTTTACTTGTATTGTTCCCCACTCTTCACTATATATATTCTTGGCATTCCAACTTATACATTGTGAATTACTCTGTAGATGCATGAGTTGGGATTTTTTTTCTTCCAAACATCAAAAAACTCAACACACATTGGTGTAAAAATAACAGATTTATTTTGCATTGCAAGAAGTCTAAGAGTACTGACTAGGAAAAAATGGTAAATTATAAAAGACTCACCTTTTCACTAGTACAATTGATAAACTCTGGACAAAACATCAAGCTTACCTTGTTTAATAGCACTTTGCTTTATTGCACTGCACAGATATTTTGTTTTTAAAAATTGAAGGCAAGACCCTCAACAGCAAATAGATTATACCTTGCTTTCTTATGACACTCATTTTGTTGCTGTGGTTTGATTCCAGACCTGGTATGTCTGACACACGCCTGCACTTTACAAACAGTGGTGAAGGCCGTGGAGCATGGCTTGAAACAGGGAGGCAGTGGGTGGCGTTTGACTCCTGAAAGAATGGAACCGCTGAGTAATACCAAATAATTACCCTTGTCCAGGGCAAATGGGACATCCCATTCTCTAATTACATATTCTAGGCATTTCAAAGTATTGAAATCATTTACTATACATTATCTGATGACAGTGGAGTGAACATAGATATCAAAATAAAGATATCAAATCCCCAAATATATGAAAGTTATGCAAGGCACTTCTAACTCATGATACAAAGAAGACTTCTCAAGGAAAATTCGGAAGTATTGTGAATTGAATAAAAATGAAAATACCACACATCAACATTTGCGAGATACAGCAAAAAGCATTAGGGGGCTACTAATCACATGAAATTCTTCTATTAGAAAAGCAGAAACATCTCAAATCAATAATATACACTTCTCTTTGAACCTAAAAAAAGAATAGCAAATTGTACTCCAAATAAGGAAACAAAAGAATAAAGATAGAAATCAATGAAATTGAAAAGAGAAAAAAGTAGAATTCATGAAATCACGTAGTTATTAGAGAAGATCAGTCAAATGTTTTAACATATAACCATTCTGACAAAAAGAAAAAAAAAGTACAAATTAATATTAAGAATGAAAAAGAAGACATCACTAAACATATCCAACAGGTACTTAAAGGATGATAAGAGAATAACACAAACGACTTTATGCCTATAGATTTGACAACATAAACCTTCTCATGAAGAGAACTGTTCTCCTTAGGGAATCTATCAGACATTTCAGGAGTAAATAATAGTAGCTCTACACAAACTCTTCAGGAAAATCCAAAAGTGTGTGTGAGGGGGAATACATCTCACCTCATTTCATGAGGATTGCATTGCTCCCATATTAAAACCAGACAAACATTTCAGGAACATTAAAAACAATATCCATAGTGATCATAGAACCAAAAGTCCTCAACAAAATATTAACAGATCAAATCCTATAATAAATACTAAAAGTAATACATCATAATCAAATACAATTTATTCCATGTATGGAAGGTTAATTTAAATGTAAACATTATCAAAAAAAATAATAATAAAAATAAATGTAAACATTAAATTTACCATATCAGGACATATAAAGAAGAAAAAAATACATGATTACCTTAATGTAAAAAAAAGCATTTGACAGAAATCATCATCTTTTCATTATACAACTTCTCAGTGAAGTACTAGTAAGAATAGAACTATCAGTCCCTGAAAAATGGCTCTAAAATCCCATAGCTAACATTTTACTTACTGGTACGTGAATGATTTATTTCCCCCTTAGGTAGGAACAAGACTACGATGGTCCTGCCCAGTACAGTAAGGCAAGAAGTAAATAGACGTACATGTTGAGGAGAAAGAAAGAAAGTAGAGTTATTGTACATCATTGTGTAGAAAATTCGAAAGCTTGAAGTTTTCGCCAGGTGGCAAGCATAATAAGATCAATGTACAGAAATCAATTGTATGTCTATATACTTGTAATAAATCAGTAAGAAATTGAAATTGTTACATAATATTTACAACAGTTTCAAACTACATATATTTGAAAATGTATAACACATGTGCAAGAATTGAATGGTAAAAACAACTAAACACTTTTATAGAATAAATTAATAGACCTTAATAGAAATAAGGTGGATTAGAAGGGTAAACCATAATAAAGATATTAATTTTTCCATAATTAATCTATAATTTTGGCACAGTCCCATTAAAAATTTCAATAGAACTTTTTGTATAAATAGACAAACTGATTCTAAAATTTATATGAAAAGACAACAGAGGTATAATCGTAAAGATTTTTTAAAAGTTAGAGGACTCATTCTACCTGTTGTGAAAGCTTATTATAAAACACTAGAGGCCTAGTGCATGAAATTCATGCACTTGGGGAGTTCCCTCAGTCCAGGAGCCCTCGGGAGATGTCTGACTGCTAGCTTAAGCCCGCTCCCCCCAGGCATCCTTAGTGCTCAGTCGGACATCCTTAGTGCTGCCGCGGAGGCGGGAGAGGCTCTCGCCACTGCCACTGTGCTTGCCAGCAGTGAGCCCGGCTCAGGGCTTCTGGCTGAGCAGCGCTCCCCCATGGGAGCGCACTGAGCACCAGGGGGAAGCTCCTGGACTGAGCATCTGCCCCCTGGTGGTCAGTGCAGGTCATAGCGACTGGTTGCTCCACCATTTGGTCAATTTGCATATTAGCCTTTTATTATATAGGATACTATGGAATATATGATCAAGATAGTATGGAATGGAATAGAGTCCAGAATAGACCCTTTCGCCTGCCTCCAGTTGATCTACCACAGGTGCACAAATAATTCAGTGGAAAATGGTAAAAGCACAGGCACAATTTGATACCCATATGCAAAAAAAAGAGATCTCAACCCAGTTTTACACCATATACATTTACTTAAATCATCATAGACTTAAATATAAAAAAATAAGACTTTTACTAGAAAATATAGAAAGTATTTATGACCTAAACGAAGATTTCTTAAATACAACCCTAAAAGGAATCTTTTAAAAGAAAAAAATTCTTAAAAACTCAAAAATTCTGCTCTCATAAAACAGTTATAAGAATAAAAATATGAGCCATAGACTTGAAGAAGATAATTTTGCAAAGCACATGTATATAGGTCTCTGAAAACTAAGAAAACATCCAATATTTTAAAAATGGGCAATATGTTTGAATAGACCTTTTCCATCAAAGAAGATATATGGGTGGCAAAAAAGTAATGAAAATTGCTCAATAACATTAGTTACAGAAATATAATTTAAAAGCACAATGATATACAACTAAACACCTATTAGTATAGTAAAACTAAAAGTAACAAGTTAACCATACCATTACAAAGATATGGAGTAATTAGAACTCTCATAGATGGAAAGTTAAGAATGCAAAGCGGTATGTGTATTTAAGAAAGCATTTGATGATTTGTTATAAAGTTAAAACATGCACTCACGCCCTAACCAGTTTGGCTCAGTGGATAGAGTGTCGGCCTGCGGACTGGAGGGTCCCAGGTTCGATTCCGGTCAAGGGCATGTACCTGGGTTGCAGGCACATCCCCAGTAGGCAGCTGATCAATGTTTCTCTCTCATCAATGTTTCTAACTCTCTATTCCCTCTTCCTTCTTCTCTGTAAAAAATCAATAAAATATTAAAAAAAAAAACTCACCATACAACTCAGCAATTCAAGTAAATTAAAAGATGATCACATAGAGCCCTATTATGAGAATATTTATAGCAGCCTTACTCATAATCGTCTCATATTGGAAACAACCCATCTTTTTCAGTTGGTGAATGGCCAAACAACCATGGTGCATCCATATAATGGGATAATGCTTTGTAATATAAAGGATTGCGCATCTAATCTTACAAGTACAGAAGTGAATCTCAAATGCATTATGCTAGGTGAAATAAGCTGTACTCAGAGGCTGTGATCCCATTATCACATTCTGGGGAGGAAAGCATTATAGGGATAGAAAACAGATCAATGGTTAGCTGGTGGAAGGTGGTTGAGGGATGGGGACAGGGAGAGTTGATTACAAAGTGGCATGAAGGAATGTTGGAGGTAATGGAACTTTTCTATGTCTTTACTGTGGTGATAATTACATGGTTAGTATTTGTATTGATCAAACCTCATTCAGCTGTGCACTTATAAGGATGAGTTTTAACATATGTAGGTTATATCCAGTAATTCTAACTTACAGAAATAATTTCTGTGATTAATATCAGTTTAGCACAACAGAGAATAGATCAGTGTACCTGACGTGAGGACAATAGAAACCAACCAGATGAATTGAAAGAATTATTTTTTATTACATCCAGAAAGACTTAACCTGGGGAACAACTGGCAGTCAGATGTGCATGGAGAATAGCAAGGAGTCAAGTATGCATGTCATTGGAGTTCAGAGAGAGAGGAGAAACAGCAGTATAGGTGATTATTTGAATAATTATCCACATTTGATCCAAAACAACCATGTCCAGGAAATTCAGTGAGCCTAGCAGGATAAATACATTTGAAATTTTACCAAGAACCCCCCTGCTGAAGTAACCAATCATGGTAAAACTTCTGAAAACAAAAAGCAGCCAGTGTGAGGGGGAAAGCAACACCAACATATTACATTCGCCCCACCCAGAAGACAGCTGACTTCTCTTAAGGAACTTGTAACTAGAAGACAATAACATCTACTAAACTGCTGACAGAAAATAAAACAGGACACCTAGAAATCTCTGTCAAGGGAAAATATTGCTAACCTACAGGTGTGAGCGTCTGCCCCCTGGTGGTCAGTGCACGTCTTAGCAGCTGGTGGAGCGGTAGACAGAATGATGGACCTAGCGGTCGGACACTTAGCTTATTACACTTTTATTAGATGGGATAGGGTTACTGGCCGTGTTCCCTATGCCGTACTTTACATCCCCGTGACTATTTTGTAACTGCCAATCGGTACTTCTTAATCCCTTCATCTTTTAAGGAGAAGTCTTTTAAAACTGAAGGTGAAATGAAAACTTTTTAAGATAAACTAAAGCTGAGGGAATTGTCACCACCCTACCCGCACTACAAGAATTGCTAAAGGACGTTCTCTTGGCTGAGGGGAAAAGATACCTGATGGACATTCAGGTCCACATGCAAAGAGGAAGAGCTCACTTCCAGTTTATTCTCATAAGATGCTCTCTGTACTCACTGCCAGTCAGTGTTTGATTTTTTCCCAAATTCTGCCAAACCCATTTCTGGATCCTGAAATCAATCTAGAAGGTCAGGACCAGGGTTTTTGTTCTTGAGAAGTAGAGTACAATGGGAAATACCAGCGTCTAAGTATTAACTTTTTACTTTATGTCAGGCCTGTAGGATTACATACTGGTTTACAAAGGAAAATGTCGTTTTTGATTCCTGGGTTGGAATCCAAAACGTATGGAAACACTGCCCTGACTCCTTGGCCTTTCTGTGTCTTGAACATCCCAGTTCTTGTACTTTGTCAGTCCCTGAGAACCTTCTCTCTGCATCTCTGCAGAGCCAGCTGCTTTCCAGCTTTCACATTTGAGCGGAAGCATTTTCTCATCACAAGAGCCTCTCCTGCCTTGGTACAGAAGCAGGGCACTGGGCTCAGTGTCAGCGTGAAATTGTAACAGAGCCCTAGGGCCAAAGAGCGTCCAAAGGCTGTGTTTGAACTTACTAGGAAACTGTCCCTGGGAGGCAGACCTTTCTCAAAACTTGTCAGTACTGGGGGGAAATGTAGGAAAGCCAATAAACCTAATGACATCTCTTCTAGGTGGGAAAGATGGTTGGATGGCATGAAATCTATTTTCCTGGAATTAAAATGCAGGAGTAAAGTTTTTAAAAGAAGATGAACATCCTGCCTTCCATTCCTTGCCTCTTCGTTCACAGTGGAAATGACTAGTTCGCACTCGGTTTTCTCTCCTCAGCTAAAACAGCTTTTCATTAATTCTGAAATTTCTTCACTTTTCAGTGGTCAAATGTCCATATCCATCACTCCCTAATGGAAATATTGTGTCAGGACTTGGGAAAAAATATTACTACAAAGCAGAAGTTGAGTTTGAATGCAACCAGGGTTATTCCCTTCAAGGCAGCCGCAAAATTATCTGTGAAGCTAACAATACCTGGGTACCCGAGATTCCTCGCTGTCTTAAAGGTACAAAGAGTGTCTTTTACTTTTTTGTTGTTGTTTAGATTTGATATCTTTGAAATATAAATGACCCAGTAATTGAAGTGAAGCACTTTTAGTATTTATGTCTTATCATGACACATGTCAAAGTCAGAAAGAATTCTGCTTTTGTTACTTGTGTATTTTCATAGGGTTGGCACTTTATGTATATCACACAAGTTATAAATTTTTCTTCGTTGACTTTATGTGGAAAACTGTATAGCAGCCATCTTTAAGAAAATTGAAGCATGGCTATTTTCATCTGAATAAGTTAGGAATGAAAAGACCATAATTCCTAAGTGGTTAATTCAGTTGAAATTATTTTCTTTTCTAGTGGTGACTTCTCCTCCCAGTACCACACCTCCGATTTTGAGTCCTTCAGGTTTAGTAACATCCTGCTTACATTTTCAAAACTCTTTTGAATTCTTGGTGCTAATGCCAGCGATAACTCCCAAGTAATTTGATCCACTCTACATTATTTTGTTTTCCAGTGTCAACTCCTCCCAGCACAAAACCTCCAATTTCCAGTGTCACAGGTTTAGTAACTTCCTACTTATATTTTTTTCAAAACCTTTTAAATCCCTGGTGATTTTTAGAAATCATTTTAATTCCTAGATATTTTTTCATAATCCTTTAACTATCTGGTGATTTGCACTCATTCATCATTTTTAGTAATGAAAGCACATCTTTACAGCCATCCTACTTTTTTTCATAATCCTTTAACTATCTGGTGATTTGCACTCATTCATCATTTTTTAGTAATAAAAGGAGGAAGCATGTCTTTACAGCCATCCTACTTGTTTTACGTAATGATTCTAAACTGATTTGCCACAACTTGGCAAGTTATGTAAACCTTAAATGTGTTTATTTACATGTAAAATTGTTCACTGACTTCCTCACTGGATGGCAGGAACCTCTAAGTGGGATCCATTGAAACATTTAGCACAGTATCTGGCGTTTCCTAGTAGGAAGTTGTTAAAGGAAGCTACATGCCTTAACAGCATCGCTCCAGTACGTCAGTGAACAAGAAGATCCATGGCTTCTGTTTTTTAATGTTTGTTTTCTGTCATCATCATTGCTATTTTATCCATTTTAAAAGTGATCTATCTGGTGACACCTTTATAGGGTATCTTCCTGATCCAGGACAAAGTTCATTTCCTGGACTGCAAACAGTTCCATTCTTTTTCTGTAGTGCAGTTTCAACTGGTACTTTCGGGTGGTGTCTCTAGAGCAGCCGTGGGCAAACTACGGCCCGTGGGCCGGATCCGGCCGTTTGAAATGAATAAAACTAAAAAAAAAAAAAGACCGTACCCTTTTATGTAATGATGTTTACTTTGAATTTATATTAGTTCACACAAACATTCCATCCATGCTTTTGTTCCGGCCCTCCGGTCCAGTTTAAGAACCCATTGTGGCCCTCGAGTCAAAAAGTTTGCCCACCCCTGCTCTAGAACAAGGCCCGTATTGCTACTACCCTCCACTCCCATCTCATACAGTTATTCTTTTTGCCTTTACTGGGCCCCTCCCTTTGTTTTTCAATCCTCACCTGAGGATGCTTTTATTGATTTGAGAGAGAGAGAGAGAGAGAGAGAGAGAATTATCAATTGATTCCCTCCCATATGCAACCCAACTGTGGATCAAACCCACAACCTAGGTATGTGCCCTGCCTGGGAATTGAACCTCAACCTTTTGGTATATGGGAACATGTTGTAACCAACTGAACCACCTGGCCAGGTGTTCACTAGCATTTTCATTTGGGAATAGAAACTAAATTTTATAGCAACTGAAATACAGGGAAAAAACTTACTTATTGAAATGAAATGGAGGACTTGTTGCATGGACTACTCATCCATGGCTCAGCCTAAGACTTGAGAGATTATTTTCATGTGGTGGAAGGAGTTGTCTTCCTGATTTCAGTGCTGCTTTCTTTGGCTTCTTGGTTTCAGCAGAAACAAGAGACAGGAGCAGTAGTGGGAAGAGCATTCGCCTGGGCTGACCTCACTAAGGGCCCTCGATTGGTTCTGCTTTCTCATGGAACATCATTTCTGTGGGCTTTAATTTCCTGTTGGTTAATGAGGGTGTTGAACTCAAATCTCAATCAGTGGCTTTCAGTTTGCTTGTATATTTTCTGTTTCCCTGAGACCTTAAAAATTGAGGGAAGTTACGCATGTTAACATGGTAATTAGAACACCTTTTTATAATCCCTGTGTATCTGGCCCCTGGTAGCCTCCTTGAATATCTCAGTTGAGCGCTGTGAGGTCTGGGGAGTGGGTGAGAAGAGATGGTTTTTGCATGTGAAGTTTATACTCATTGGCCCATCCTGTTTACGCACATGTCCTAGTGGGTATATGCACTGTGGGATACTGTTTGTTGATATGCTCTTTTGAACGAGTTAACCATGAGAATTCATAAAGGGTTTATAAAACACCTTTATAATTTAACATTTGAAAGAAGAGGAGCAAATTGATTGTGAGATGTTTCTAAACTATAGGGTTTTTAATTATTTTTATTCTTTATTGTTGAAAGTATTACATATGTCCACTTTTCCCCCCTACTTACCCCCTCCAGTCGCCTCCACCTCAGGCCTTCAGCACCCTATTGTCTGTGTCCATGGGTTATGCCTATATGCATGCAAAGTCTTTGGTTGATTACCTCCCATTCACCCACCCTCTCCGGCCTTCCTTCTGAGATTCTGTTCCATGCTTCCATGTCTCTGGATCCACTCAGTTCATCAGTTTAAATATCAAAAATCAAAATTCTTCATGTGCCTGTAAAATATATTTTGTTATTAAAGAAAGAATCAGTAGTAACATGTAATAGTGATAAGGTATATCTAATTCTGCTCATATTAAAAAATACCCAAGAAGTGCTGAGGGAAAAGAAAAGGATAGAAATGATGTACTGTAACATAATGCTGCTTGAATGGTATTTTTAAAAAGATACATATATTTAGCCCTGGCTGGTATGGCTGGGTTGGTTGAGCATCCTCCCAAGCACCTAAAGGGTTGCTAGTTCGATTCCTGGTCAGGGCACGTGCCCAGGTTGCAAGCTCAATCCACTGTCGGGATGTGTTCAGGAGGCAGCTGATCAATGTTTCTCTCATATCGATGTTTCTTTCTGTCCTTCTTTCTTCCTCTCTCTCTAAAAATCAATAAAAACACATTTCAAAAAATAATAAGATACAAATGTTAATTCTGAATACTTTTTTTTACTATTATTAAATAACTTGTGATTCCCATTGCAAAATACAAAACTGTAGTGAAGACTGTTATGCATACATACATTGTTATGTATTTTTAAAATATATATTTAGGTTAAATGCCAAGAAGTGGAATGGCGAAGTTCAGAAAGTATATGTATTTTTTATGTTAATGACTAACATTTTTATAAAAAAAAATTCAACCCATAATATATTGATAAGGCCGGTGAATGGAATCAAATTTACTTTTCCAGGTGTCACGCCTAGTCCATCAACCAAGCCTCCAGTTTCAAGTAGTCCAGGTTAAAAAACTCTTTGTTCTACTTCTACTGTTAAGCTTATAATATGACGGGTGGAACATTTTCATGTTATGTATTAATTTGCATTCTTTTAATGATCAGATAAGCTTTTTGTCTAAATTACTTATTCATGTCCTTTATTTTGTTGGGTTTCTGAATTACTTGTGTTGATTTATCAGAACTTTATATAAATTAAAGGCTCTTGCAGTGGTTCTCAACCTTCCTAATGCCGCGACCCTTTAATACAGTTCCTCATGTTGTGACCCAACCATAAAATTATTTTCGTTGCTACTTCATAACTGTAATGTTGCTCCTGGTATGAATCGTCATGTAAATATCTGATCTGCAGGATGTGTTTTCAGGGGTTGTGACCCACAGGTTGAGAACCGCTGCCTGGAAGGAACATTTTTTTTCTATTTTCCCCCCCTCCCCCCATTATTTTTCCCAGTTTCCTTTTAAGATTTTTACACTATTGGATATAGATTACTTTATATAACTACTTTCAATTACATAAGTAGTGTATATGAATATAAATTTCAAACATTATAGAGTAAAAGAATCTTCTCTTAGTCCATTGTATCTGTTTCTATACATCAATATCTTGTATGTGTAGATCTACATATTTTGGCAGTTTTTCTTTTATTTTACACAGAAATGGCATCATGCTGTTGATATTTTTCTAACACTTTTTACACTTACCATCTTAGATTGGGTTAGGGTTAGGGTTAGCGGTTGAGCATTGACCTATGAACATGGAGGTCACGGTTCGATTCCATGTCGAGCGGGACATATGCCTTGGTTGCAGGCTCCATCCCCACTGTAGGGCATGCAGGGGACGGCCGATCAACGGTTCTCTCTCATCATTGATGTTTCTCTCTCTCTCTCTCCTTTTCCCTTCCTCTCTAAAGTCAATAAAAATATTTAAAGATTAAAATATATTTTTAAAAAAGATTGGGGTTTGTATTTAGACTTGGTCCCATCATTTTAATGATGACTTTAATATATGCCATATTTTACTCTATCGGTGGTCATGGATATGTGCAGAAGCTTCACATTAATAGGTAGCTAGCTATATTGATCACTTCCCTAATGGCTATGGGTGTTACCATTGTCTGTCTTATAAAAGCTTTAGATCTTCTCAATACTCAAATTACATAAACATTTCAATCATGTGTTCTGGTTGCATTCTTTTGCATTTAAATAGTTGGTACATCTGAAATACTTACGTTATATGGAATGACATACAGTGCCTTTACACTGCACCCACCCTATTTGTTGATAAGTTGTCTTCTCTCCAACTGTTTGAAATGACAATTTTTATCATACATTTTATATTCCCACTGCCAGTACACAAAGGTTCCAATTTTTCCGCCCTTTACCAACCTTGTCATTTTCTGTTTGTTTGTTTGAACTAGCCATTTTAATGTATATGAAGTGGAATCTCATTGTCGTTTTTGTAGCATTTCCTAATGATTAGTGTTCATGTTTTTAAAATATATTTTTATGGATTTCAGAGAAAGGAGGAGAGAGGGAGAGAAACATCAGTGATGCGAGGGAATCATCGGCTGCCTCCTGTACCCCCCCTGGGGATGAGCCTGCAACCTGGGCATGTGCTCTGATGGGAATTGAACCCCGACCTTCTGGTTCATAGGTCGGCGCTCAGCCACTGAGCCACACTGGTCCAGCAGTGATCATATTTTTATATGCTTATTGATGTTTTGTATAGCTTCTTTGGGGAAATGTCTATGCAAGTCCTTTGCTCATTTTTTGATTTGGTGTGTTTTTGTTGTTGCTACTGAGTTCTAGATGTTCATTATGTATTTTAGACATTCATCCCTTGTCAGTTGAATGATCTGCAGATGTTTCCTCCCATTCTTGGATTGCCTTTTTACTCTATTGATAGCGTCGTTTGATAAACAAACGTTTTTAATTTTGATGAAGTCCCATGTATCTATCAGTTTTCTTTTGTTGCCTGTGTTTTTGGTGTCACATTGCCAGGTCCAACATTATGAAGCCTGTCCTCTGTTTTGTTCTCAAGAGTTTTATAGTTTTAGCTCTTACGCTCAGTTCTTTGATCCATTTTGAATAAATTTTTGTGTATGGTAAAAGGCAGGAGACCAACTCCATTCTTTTGTGTGTAGATACCCAGTTTTCTAAGAACCACATGTTGAAAGACTGTTTTTTCCCTTTAGATATTCTTAGCATCCTTGTGCACATCTGACCATATTATGTGAGGGTTCATCTCTGGGCTTCTGTTCATTTGGTTTGTCTTTTTGCCTGTATCACTGTGTTTTGATTCTTACAGCTTTTTAGTCAGTTTTAAAATCAGGTAGTTTGAGTCCCCTCAACTATGCTGTTGTGTAGTTGTTTCAGGATTGTCTAGGCAATTTTTAGATCCTTGGATTTTAAGATTTATAAATTGGGCCCTACCTGGTTGGCCCAGTGGATAGGCATGAACCTGAGGACTGAATGGTCCTGGGTTCGATTATAAGTTGGATTTTTCTATTTCTAAAGAAAGCATATTCAAGATGGTGATAGGATGCATGTAATCTGTAGGTTTTTGTAATATTAGCACAGGATATCTTTCTATTCATGTAATCTTCTATTTCTTTCAGCTGTTTTGTACTTTCCAGTGTAGGAGTCTTTCACCTACTTGATTGTTTTTTCCTAAGTATTTTATTTTTTTATGCTATTGTAAATGGAATTGTTTTCATAATTTCCCTTTTGGATTGTTCATTTTTAGTTCTAGAAATGCAACTGATTTTGGGGTGTACATTATGTAGCCTGCAACTTTGCTGAATTTATATTTTAGTTTCAACAGGTTTATGTTTGTGTAATCTTTAGAGTTTTCTATGTAAAAGATCATGTCATCTGCAACAGATAATTTTAGTGCTTCCTTCCCAATTTGGGGGTGCTGATTATTTATACTTTTTTGTCTTATTTCTGTGACTAAAACTTCCAATATGATGTTCAGTAGAAGTAGGAAATGCAGGCATCCTGTCTTGTTCCTGATCTTAAGGGGAAAACTTTCATTCCTTTACCATTGAGTATGATATTAGCTATTGGTTTTTCATAAATGGCCTTATGTGTAAGTTTCCTTCTACTATAGATTAACTTATAAATCCTATTAAGCCTTCCTGTTTGTTTGTGTGGGTCTTTTTTTTTTTTTTAGAAAGGATTGGAGAGGGAGAGATCGATAGAAACATCAATGATGAGAGAGAATCCTTGATTGGTTCCCTCCTGCATGCCCCACACTGGGGATCGAGCCCACAACCTGGGCATGTTCCCCAACTGGGAATGGAACCATGATCTCTTGGTGCATAGGTCGAAGCTCAATCACTGAGCCACGCCAGCCAGGCCCTATGTCTTTTAATTTTATGTAGAATCACATCAATCCATAGGCTAATTTTGATGTTAATCTAATGGTAAATTTAATTACTGTACCATAGAATATTGTCATAGGAAATGTTACTGGACAGGAAGAATTCTGATGACATTGAATATAAATTTACAATATTTTATGATATTTGGAAAAGAAACTAATATAATTTATGTGAAGAAAATAAAATTATGAGAGTTTTTATTCAAAGGTAAAAATTCTAAACTTATAATTTAGAGGTCTCAATCTTTGTTATTGTCTTCTTTCTCTTTTTACTTACTTTTTTTTCTTTTTTTCTAGGACATCCCCCTCCTGATGAAACACCATCTCAATCATTAGGTATTATTTTAGTTTGTAATGCTCTGCAGTATGAGATCTTAAAGTTTTACATGGAAATATATTTTGATTACCTGTAGTTTGAGAAGGGTATAATCTATCACTAAAGTGTGAGAATTAACATTTGGTAATTTTACTAGTAATAGTGTAGATACCATGACAAATATACAGTAGTATGTGTAGACACATGTAATTAATACAGTTTTTAAGAGGGTTCCTTGTAAGCTGAGGTAACTTTCTCAAATGCTGTATTTATTTATAGGTTAAAATTTGTAGGCTATAACTTTCTTTCCATGTGATAGTGTCATTTTGTGATGGCAACTGGTAGGTAAGTTTTCTTTCTATTCATACCTTGTATACACACGCCTTAACGTACTATAAGTTGGGTTAATTTTTTTTTCATAACAAAGCTGATGTATCACACTTTATGTAGACTCACATAGTACACACAATATATATTCAAGAAACTGATCATTATAGTTGTGTCATTTAAATGAAGTATAAGGATTTTTGATGAATAGATAAAGAAAAATGTGTATTACTTTTCTTTACATTAGACTAGTTTAGTAAGGTTTGTCTTTTTATAAAATGCACCTTATGCTCGTTAAGTTTTTCCTCTGAACGCTGTGGACCAACTGTCACTGTGCCAGTAAATGCAAAGCACATTCATTCATTAAACACTTGACAATTTTTTTAATGAAGTAAAAAAGCGTAGAGGTAAACAAGACATTGTATTCTTTGACTCATAGAAATTTAAGCTATAACTAAGATTTTGTAGAATTATTTATTGCTCTCTTGATAGACAAAAATACTTGTTTAAGTTTCTAAGCATAATTTTATCCATGTGCCCTGGTGTTTCTTTTGCATTCTTAGAATCTCCTTGGTATCTCTTAATTTGAAGGTGGGCATGCATGAGGAAGGATTGATGATAAGATCATGTATTATTTGTGAAGATTCAACATATTACATTTCTGTAATAAATTAATAGAACTTTATTATGACTTATTGCACAGACCCACCCCTGTTGGTGAAAAAATATTTCGTAATGAAGTCATAAGAAATGATAGACTGAATACTGAACTATATCAACTAAGATGGAATAATACATTTTTAAAATGATTTTCCCACAAATCTCGTGAATTCTAATTGTTATAATATTTACTAATAACCTAGTGTGATAGCTACAGCACAAAACAGTATTGGGCCCTAAGCCTGGAATTGTATGAGAAGGGCTCTGTGATCAAATGAGCTGGATGCACTGTCATACTAAACTAGACTGATAAACATTTTTTTTTTTTTTTTGCTGTAGTTTATAGAGGATTTGGTTAACTAAAATGTAATTGCCACCTGGAGACCCACATGTGCTCAGTTATCTTCAAACTGGTTTTATTTTTCTCAGGTGCAGGAGCCATTATTGGGATTACGTTAGCTGTTGGTAAGTGTCCCAACTTGGATCCCACTTAAATCAAAATATTAATGTGAAGAGCATTATTTGTGCAACAGTTTTTCAATTTCTACAGTTTCTATAGCTTGAAATTAAGTAAACCAGTCTAGAAACACCTCACCTTTTATATGAGACTAGAGGCCCAGTGCGTGAAATCGCACGAGACTGAGACCCACCATGTTGTGAGACCCATCAATGCACCTCCTGGTGATGGGTAGTGTGGTTGATGGCGTTACGATCACTGGCTTTTTATAATATAGATACTGCCTTGTGTTGCTGATTATATATTCATTTATATTCTATATGTCCACTTAGTAACAAATCCTAAAAAATACATGTTTTTTCAAGATGATTAGTCATATGAGTTTGCATGCCAAATATGCTTTGGGTATTTTTTTAAATTGGGAAAAGACTCTTCTCTGGCTTACTGTGGACTAAGGAATTGATTCCAGAGACTTGCACTTAGACAGTGAAGAGTCCAGATGGAACAAATGAATGGCCAGGGCAATGTGCTTAAATAAAATAGCATTTTCTGCCCACTGAACATAAATTTCTTCTGCTAGGTTTTGAATCTTGGTGATTAGTTTTCAGTTACATTTCATTTGTTTTCTGGTTTATAGTAGGTGGTGTCTTGGGACTCATCGCCTTATTGGTGTACTGTAAGAAGAGGAGGAAAGGGTAACGTACAGCACGTTTCTTGAACATATTGGTGCCTCTCCCTCTTGACGTACTTTTGTGCAGCTTGTGTTTACACTCTGTATTGCATGCTTTTTTTTCAATGTGCCTACATGACTGTGCATTCAGAATTGCATTTCTTTACTAAAAATATTTATAGTGAATTATACTATCATTGTAACAAGAGAAATCTGTGTAGAGTTGCTTCAGCTATATGTCTGTAAGAAAAATTTCTGTGTGATTTGGGGTTTCAGTTCTGCAACAAATCATGGACCATGATGGGACCTTCCCTACTGTAGGTAAACCCTACATTCCAAATTAGGCTGGTGGCCAGAATTAAATTTAAAATTGTTCACTGTGGAAATTTTGACAGGTATATTCACTGGAACTTTTTTATGAGAACGTTCCATTTGTTTTTATTAAGTAGTTGTAAGAAGCTATGTAGATGTCATCAAATTTTTTTTTCATTTAGAGTTATTATTTATACTAGTTAAACTTGGGAATTAAAAGCAACACTATTTGATTTCCCTCTTATGTTCTCTTAATTTACTAGGTTGCAGAAAAACTGATGGGGGTTAAACTTGCTGAGAGGGGTAAGATTTATAAGGCACCTCATTAACTTTGTCTTTTTATTTATAAAAAATGAAAAAAGATGGGAAACTTAGAAAATAATAATGTATAAATCCTAAGGTCACAGGGTTTGTAAACATTAATCTTAATTTCAAATGAAATAATTTATAATTTAATGAAAGAGAATAAATCCTGGAGCACAGACAAGATTAGGTACTTTGAAATTTGATTTTTAATTATTCATTCTTCCCAATTATTTTGGAAATAGCTTTGAAATCAAACCAATACTTTTTTTTAATCCTCACCTGAGGGTATGTTTATTGATTTTTAGAGAGAAACATCCCTATCATTTGCCTCTCGTATGTGCCCTAACCGGGAATCGAACCCACAATTTTTTGGTGTACAGAATGATGTTCAAACCAATAATTTTAAGAATCTTGGTATTCATGATTTTATGATATATTTTTTCTTATATTAATCATTGTGTTTAGACTATGTAATAAAAGTATGTTCTACACTCATAAAGAGCTCAAACTTCATTATGTTACTGGGTTTAAGTACTCGCAGTGCCTTCATTTGAGTCTTTAATCTTATATTTGTAGAACACATGCTATTTCCCTCTTAGTAGTATTTTTTAAATTATCCATACACATCAGCCTGAGTAGGAAGTACTTTTACAATTCCAAAAGGTTCATGTAGAAATAATTTCTAAAGAAAGCAAAGTAATATAGCATTGTATCCCTCACTTTCCTTCTTTGTTTAAAACGTCACTGCATCATAAAGATTCTTAAACACGTTTGAATCACACACTCTAGCTATCAACTAAAGGTTATTTTAAAGCTGAAGAAGTATCTGAGCACTGTAGCCCCGGATTCAGTGTTCAGTACCATAACTGATCTGAGATTCCATTTCTGATGAGCCCTACGTGGTGATGGTGCTGGGCCTGGACTACAGTTCGAGTAACCAGGGTGAAGACTATTAGTGATGTGCCAGTATACTTTCAATTTGAGGAAATACAATGAAGTTTATAGGCAAATTTTTTCTCTTGCTTAAGATAGATTTTTTAAAGACTCCTTAAGAGTGTTTGGGATAAAACTAAGTTTTACCTTGCTTTTTTAAAAACTAAATATTTATATTCTTTGCACTGTTTAGTGTTCATAGTCTGTGTTCCTCCCTTCCTGCAAACTGGTTGTGGTTGCCTTAGAAACTCCTTTTCAGAACTATAAGATGCATGCAGTTTCTTCCCCACTTGTAGGGGTAACTCTGGAAGCAGGACACCAGGCACAGATAATTCCAAATTGCTGTTTAAACTAGGCACAAATTGGATTTGATGTAAACTTGTATTTATGATGATTTGGGAACACAATAGCCCTTCTATGGACTTCATGCCAAAGTACAAAATAGTGAGGGGGGGTACAGGATGTCATGGCATAGGTGAACACTGAACTCCCCTCTTCCCACGAGCACATCAAAATTTGCACCTATATAGAGAGCAGTAACTCCTGATAGGCAACTGAGGGCTCATTGAATAGCTTCTGAAGAACAAACAAGAGGAGGAGACCAAACAGAGAAATGGGAAACCACAGCGGCTCTCCCGAACCTGCAGGAAATCTGTGAGAGGAGGTGCAGGTAAACTCCATTGTATACATCGCCCTCCACCTGGATAAGGTGAATGGGAGCTCTCTCTGGGTGCTTTGGTCCACCTGCAAGATGGCTGCAGTATGTTCTCAACCACACTCCCTGTAGCCCATTTTGGGTCTGAATAAAAGGAGTAAGCAGTATAAACAAGGTGTCCCTGACCGGAGCTCTTCCATCCTGACAGTCTAGAGTGCTATGCGCCTGCCTGGCTCCAACTGGCCTGCCAACACCACCCAGTACTCACAACTACTCACTTTTTACACAACAAAAGGGAGAGAGACCTGGTAGAGAAGATGAGCTGCAAGAGCAGTATGGAAATCTCTGAGGTTGGAGTTGCCAGTGAGCACCATTGTATATCCTCTACACCTTGAAAGAGTGGGCGGAGCTCTAACTAGGTGCTCGGGCCTACCTGCAAGTTTGCTGCATCTCATTTTCAGAATTATCTGAACCAAAGCGGGGAAACAGGATCACTAGGGCACACACCTGACCTCCCCACCTGGAGCCTCTCCATCTCCGTAGCCCCATGCCTCAGGCACTATAGGCACCTGCATGGGTCCAAGTACCCCACCAACCACCACCTGACACATCCTACACAGAGGCCACTTTGTGAAGACGGAGAGAGAGCTATTTGGTCTAATTGATATTAACGAACATAGAAAATGACACAATGAAAACATAAAAGAATATCTCTCAAATGAAGAGACAAAAAGTCTCAGAAAAAATCCTAATGAATGGAGAGAAGTATTCTGCCTGATAAAAAATTTAAAGAGACAGTCATAAGGATGCTTATCCAACTTGAGAGTGGAGTAGAGGAACTTAGGGAGAACTTCAGCAAAGAGTAAGTATGCTGAAGAATGCAACCACTGAGACGAACAATAAACACAGGGATCAACAGCAGTTTAGCTGAAACAGAAGAATCAGTGACCTGTAAGACAGGCTAGTGGACATGAACCAATAAGAACAGCAAAAAGAAAAGGATTTTTAAAAATGAGGCTAGCTTAAGGGATCTCTAGGACAACATCAAGTGCACTAAGATTTGCATTGTAAGAATCTCAGAAGGAAAAAAAGGGAATGGTACAGAAACTATTTGAACAAGTAATAAATAGCTGAAAACTTTCCTAACATGGGAAAGGAAACGGACATCCAGGTCTAGGATGCACAGAGAGCCCCGATCTAGGAGCGCCTAAACATATAAAGCAAATGCTGTCTTGAGAGGGAGAAATTCACAGCAATACAATAATAGTAAGGGATTTTAACACCCGCATTCACATCAATGAACAGACCATCCAGACAGAAAATTAATAAGAAAATAATGCCCTTAAGTCTCACATCAACCCAATCGAGTTAATAGAACATTTCATCCGAAACTGCAAAGTACACATTTTTTCAAGTGCAGATAGAATACTACTCTCCAAGATAGTTCATATTGTATGCCCCCCAAATTCAAAAAGATTGAAATCATGTCAAGCAAAATTTTGAAACACAGTGGCATAAAACTAGAAATCACCCACAGGAAGAAAACTGGAAAAATACAAATATGTGGAGACTAAATACTAGCTTCTATACAATCAATGGATTAAAGAGAAAAATAAACAGGAAATGAAAAGCTGTCTTGAGTCAAATGAAATTGAAGACACAACTAAAATTTATGGAATGCAGCAAAGCAGTTCTGGGTGGGAAGTTCATGGCTATACAGGCCTACATCATGAAACAAGAAAAATCCCAAATAATCTAACTTTACACCTGTGGGAACTAGAAAGAACAAACAAAACCTAAAGTAAGCAAAGGAAAGAAATCATTAAAATCAGAGCAGAAATAAACAAAATAGGAAAAAAGAAAAGAATGTAAGAGCTGGTTCTTTGAAAACGAAACAAAATCGACGAACCTTTAGCTAAATTCATCAAGCAAAAAAGAGAACCCAATGAAATGCATAAACGAAAAAGAAGTTACAAATGACACCAAAGAAATACACAGAATAATTAAGGAATATCATGAAAGTATGCCAAAAAAATGCCACAGTCTGGAAGAAATGGATGCATTTCTAAAAGCACACATACAATCTTCCAAGACAAAACCAGGAAGATATAGAAAGTCTAAACAGATAAGTTACTAGCAATGAAATTGAAATGGGTTGGGGGGTAAAATAAAACTGCAGGATCAGAGGGCTTACAGGTGGATTCTAAATTTTTAAAGACGTAATACCTGCGCCCTAGCCAGTTTTGCTCAGTGGATAGAGCATCGGCTTGTGGACTGAAGAGTTCTGGGTTCGATTCCAGCTAATGGCACATGCCTGGGTTGTGGGCTTGATCCTTAGTAGGGGGTATGCAAGAGACAGCTGATCAATGATTCTGTCATCCACCAAAAATAAATAGAAAAGAATTGAGTAAAGTAGCAGGATACCAAATATACAGAGATTCATGGCATTCCTACACACCAGTAATGAACTATCAGAAAGATCAAACAGCATAAAATACCTTGGAGTAAGTTGAATCAAAGAGGTCAAAAACCTGTATCCTGAAAGAAACTAAAGAGGATACAAATAAATAGATAGATATATGCTTAGTAATTGTAAAAAAAAAAAAAAAAAAAGACCTTGAAAGCAAATGAAACTTTAAGAATTAAGTGGGTGGTATCAAACTTCCTTATTTCAAACTAGACTACAAAGCAATAATAATAAAACAATATGGTACTGGAATAAATACACCTAAACAATAGAATAAAATAGCCCAGAAATTCTCACTTAAATGGTCAGTTAATTTATGATAAAGGAGCCAATACAATGGGTGTAAAGACAGGTCTCTTTAAAAGGAGGTGTTGGGCCCTGACCGGTTTGGCTCAGTGGATAGAGCATCGGACTAAAGGGTCCCGGGTTCGATTCCGGTCAAGGGCACGTACCTTGGTTGCAGGCACATCCTCATTTGGGGGTGTGCAGGAGGCGGCTGATCGACGTTTCTCTCTCATTGATGTTTCTAACTCTCTATCCCTCTCCCTTCCTCTCTGTAAAAAATCACATTTTTTTTTTTTTTTAAAAAGGAGGTGTTGGAAAAATTGAGAGTTGCTTGCAAAAAAAAGTAAAATTGGACCAATTTCTTATACCAGATACAAAAATAAGCTCAAAATGGATTAAAGACTTAAATATAAGATCTGATTCCCTGAAATTCCTAGAAGGAAACATAAGTAGTCAACTCTTTGACATCAGCCTTAGCAAATATCTGTTTGATATGTCTCAGGAAAGGGAAACAATAGCAAAAATAAACAAATGGGACTACATTTAAGTAAAAAGTTTTTGCAGAGTAAGGAAATCGTCAAGAAAATAGCCAGCCTATTGAATGGGAGAAAATATTTTCCAATATTCAATAAGAGGTTAATATCCAAATACATAGGGAACTCATACAACTTAACATCCAAACAACCCAATTTAAAAATGAGCAGGGGACTTGAGCAGACATTTCTCCAAGGAGAACATACCGATGGCCAACAGGCATATGAAAAGATGCTCAACATCACTAGTCATCCGGGAAATGCAGGTTAGAATCACAATGAGATACCACCTCACACCTGTTACAGTGGCTATCAAGTCCGTGCTGACAAGGATGTGGATGCTGGCAGTGTTGGTGGAATTGTAGACTGGCACAACCACTATGGAAAACAGTATGGACATTCCTCAAAAAATTCGAAATAGACTTACTATATGACCCAGCAATTCCACTTCTGGATGTTTGTCCAGAGAAAACAAAATTACTAATTTTTAAAGATATATACAGCCTTACGTTCATTGCAGTATTATTTATAGTGGCCAAGATATGGAAGCAACCTAGGTGTCCATTGATAGGTAGATGTGTAAAGAAGATATGGTTAATATATACAATGGAATGTTACTTGGCAATAACGAAAAACAGAACGATTTTGTCATTTGCAACAATGTGTGTGAGTCTACAGGGTATTATGCTAAGTGAAATATGTCAAAGTCAAAATACCATGTGATTTCATTTATATGTGGAATCTGAAAAATACAAAACAAATGAATAAAGAAAACAAAACAGACACAAACCCGTAGATACAGGGAATAAGCTGAGGGTTGCCAAAAGGAGAGGGATTTGGGATGATCCGTGCATTGAAATGAAGAAATGAAATGAAACACGAAATTGTAAAGAATGAGACATAGTATAGCAAAACAAACAAAATATCCATATACATGTAAGACTTGATTATACCTTAGACTTCTTTGGAGACGTTACTGCCAGAATGTACAAGGCAACATTTGGTAGAGGGTCTGTGAGGGCAGGAGAATACATTAGACTCTAATGATTAGAGGCCCTTGTATCATTTTCTAAAAAGCACATGATTGGGAGTCTGTATGGGATAATGTCACCAAAAATGATTACATACGAGGAAACTGCTATCAAAAGGAAACTGTCCCTCATCCATTGGCTAAAGAAAGAGGACAAACAAAACAAAAACCAAAGTACAGAATAGAGTAAGTAGTCCTTTTAAGATTATTAAGTATCATTTAAATTATAGTGAAGCCCAGCCAGTGTGGCTCAGTAGTTGAGTGTCAACCTATGAATCAGGAGGTCATGGTTGCATGCCCAGTCAGGGCATGTGCCCCAGTTGCCGGCTCAGTACCCACTAGGGGACATGCAGGAGACAAGCAATCAATGATTCTCTCTCATCATTGATGTTTCTTTCCCTCTCCCTTCCTCTCTGTGAAACCAATAAAAATATATTTTTTTAAATGTGTTTTTTTTTTATCGTGATGAAAATGGCCACAAAATTTAAGTACTCTGGTACGTTTTTCTATTTCGTAGCTCTCAGCTAAGAATACTAACAATAGGGTCCCAGATTGGTCAGAAATGGGCCCCATCTACACGTTCCTTCCTCGTCCGTCCGGTTTCCGTTCCGAGCTGCTGCCCCGCACTTTCCAGTCTGGGTGTGCACAGCCCTTGACCTGTCCTTCACTACCACTGCCGTCACGTTTTGCGTGTCTTGACTGTGCGCTGCCAGCTGCCTTTTGTTTACATTAATATTTTCCCTCATTTGTAGTGAATACTTTCCTCACTGATGCATGGTTTTCTTTATTCTAGTTATATCATTCCAGGATAAGTATGAGTTTGCCATGTTCATTAGAATTCTCTGCATAATTTATGTATTTTAATAATGTGACTAAATCGTTTTGCTTTCTTACATTAAAGATATTTAATGACTTGTTATAGCATAAACCTGTTTTTAATATTAGGTTAATCATGCCTGATGCAGTAACTGTGATTTTTAAGCCGCCTGCTTAAATGAATGTCACCAGGTTTGGGGGATTAACTGTATATAGTGGCCAGGGCAGGTGGCTGGCAGAATAGTGACCTGGGACACAACAACAGAAGGATCAAATGAACGTGCACATTTTTCTAGTTGGGTCTCAAATTCTGGAGCATTCAACAAACTCTTCAAATATTTTAAACAGAAGGCTAAGAAGAAACAAAGATTTTGTAGTTAGTGGAGAGAGCACATTTATGAGATTTAGACCCATCCCAGGAAAATGGGAGAGGTCTGATAGCGAGTTTACAGAGATCTTCCCTCAGTGCAGAAGTCAGGATGCATCTGCAGATGTGCAGCTTGTCACAAAGCAGATTTCTAAGACAGTACTACGTGCATTTAATATTATGCCGTGTGCTCCCTCGGAGCCCAGGTGCTAGAGCCCAGGCTGTTTCTCCTCCCCACCGTGCTATCCTGTGAAAGAGTTTGTTCACTTCAGGATCTATAAGATTCTGACTTAAAGTAGCTACTGGCACCACGCTCCTCGTGCCAGTTCCTAAGAGTCAGAAACGTCATGATGTCTGGAGCTAATTGTCAGCTTTCCTTCTGTCCGGCCCTGTCATTGATTTTATCCCTGTTGTTATGCCACTCTTCCTTATGATTTGTTACCGCTATTTTATTCAGCCCTTTTCCCTTCCTCTGTTCAGCACCTACCTAACTGGTGAGAGCCACAAAGAAGTAAAATTTATTTCTCTATGAGAAGAAGAGATGAGAGAAAGGTTTGCTTTTATCATCATAAGGTATCTGCTTCCTGTGTGTTTCTTTTCAGATGTCCTTTCTTTTGAAAAATGTTGAGTGAATATGTAGATGTCAGTCACCTCAGCTAAGATATGATGACAGTAAACATTAACAAGGACACTTAGACTCCAGTCTCCGTTGCTAAATTACCGACTTAATACCATTCCAGTTTTAATGGAAAGTAGTGTGGACTGGCAGGGTTCGGTTTGAGGTGGGCTCATTAGAGTGACGTTCCCTTGTCTTTTTATATAGCAGCTGTACATCCATAAATGAGGACTTTTTTAGCCCAATGGGAAATAATCATAAGTACAGGGAGGGAAAGTTTCCTTTTACAGAAATCAGAAGACGCTTTACTTAATTTTGCGAATGTGTTCAATTTTAACTTACAAATATTGACTCCCTGAAGGCATTTGTCTGTCCCTTGACCAGAATAGTTTTAGTATATGAAAGAGAAGGCAATTTAAAAAACCAGATTTTGAAACATTTTGAATTGCACTGTCTTAAGCCCTATGACCCCCTCCACCTTCTGTCTGAATGACAGGAGCTGCAAGTGCCCCCCTGTTTGTGGCGGACTGTGTCTACATAGCAGGGAGAGGGGGAGATCTGTATCCAGCAGCTGTAATGTGAGGCCCTACCTAGGTCACAATCAGAAGCTTAGGGCCGATTGTACAAAGCCCACTGGGGAGGGCAACTTAGTAAAAGCAAAGTGGTGTCTGATCCCCGGGCAAAGGCTAGTGACATCCCAGTTAGACGGGCAGCTGGGCCTCCCAGCCCCCCTGTCTTCCTGGTCTCTCAGGGTTCTCTCGAGGCTAAAGCCAACCAGGACTGTCGTTTTCAGACTGCCGTGAGCTTCACGGTGTCTGTAAACAGTTGAAATTAATTGAATGAAAGGCAAGGTTAATACAAAATAACTAGATTTTTATCATCAAGTAGCTTCGCTGTTACTTTATCAAGTGTTTTTAGACATTTGTGAATTCTTTTTATCTTTATCACATATTGCTATTATATTTCAAATTCTTTTTAAAGAAGTTTCAGAAAATAAAATGAATCGACTGTGAAACACAGAAAAAGGAAGTGGTGTTGGAGAACTCAGTGACAGGCCTACCCTTTGCCTCCCTCCCCACCGCAGTCCTCGGGACCTGGCTCTGTCCCAAGGGCAGTCCTGTGACAGTGGTGGTTCACAGAGCTGGCCTCCCACCAAGAGAAATATTCTAATATGCAAACCAACCTGGAGCCCTTGCACTGGGAGGCGTCCCTGAAGTGCCTGCTGTGAGGAGCAAACTGTGAATCACTGGCTGGGCTATTTTAGCTTTAGTCTGTCTGCGATGGTGCATTCACTGAGGCAGGGACTACGGCTGCATTTTCCAATTTAATACTTAGTGATTGTTAATATTCCAATTTAGTAGTTAATAATCCCATTGAGGACTTCAAAAGTAGCTAGTCCAATGCAAGATGTGATGGAAGTGTGAAATAGCGTTAGCACACAAAATGTAAAATCGTAGCAAATGTTAATATTTTCACTGAATTGGGTCAAGTAAATATATATTAAAATTAATTTTCCAGTTTTACTTTTTTAATGTGGCTTCTAGAAAATTTAAAATTACCCCTATGACTCACATTTTTTTGGACAGCACTGGGCTAGAATAGCAGGTTTTAGGCAGATGTCTGTTGCTACAATAATAGTGTGATGGCCACGTCAGTTAGGTAGGAGCATCCCTTACGGGAACCTGTGGTTTCCTTGACAGTATGGGAGAAAGGCATCATTGAACAGGAACGCTGTTGGAATCATCACCTTTTTAAAAGTTTCATCTCAGAGGTAGATCTAAAACTGCTATATTAGGAGAACACGTTTCTCCCCAGTCTTTCCCATTGGCCCTAAATATAATTTATGAGATATTTACCAAGTACTTTATATACAACTGCTCTAAAAATTCTTGTTTGCATGGAGTAAGTAATACAGTATAGGGATAGAAGAAGGGGTTCTACAGTTGAATTGTCCATTTTCTAAGTAGGCTTCTGAATGTAACTTCTGTACTTAAGTTGTGTTTGTCTCTGATGCTACCTCTTTATCTTGCCTTTAGGAAAACAGAAGGCACTGCTGCCTACAGCACATACCAGAATAAATCAAGCACTCCAGCACAGTAGACTCTCTGACGGACTTTCCAGAACACTCTACCACTTCATCTTTTTTAAAATGTCAAGAAAGACCCACATTAAATTCGATGGCTACTATGCAAAACAGCATGGAGGGCCCTCAAAATTAAAACCGGAGCCACCCTGTGATCTTACGGGAATATACCTGAGTGAAGGGAAATCCCTGTGGAAGAGAGAATCTTCTGCCCCTCCCTGTTTGTTGCAGCACTATTTACAATAACAAAGACATGGAAGCAGTCTGAAGTGTCCGTCAACCAATCAGTGGATAAGGGAGATGTATGCACATACAGTGAAATACTATTCAGTCATTAAAAAGGAAAACGTGCATTGGCCCTCAGGACATTTTGCTAAGTGAAATAAGTCATATATATAAAGAGATAACTACTGTATGATCTTTATATGTAGAGTCTATTTTAAACTCATCAAAGAAGAAATCAGATTTGTGGGTGGTGGGGTGAGAGAATTGGATGAAGGTAGTGGTCAAAAGATTCAAATTTAGTTATAAGCACGTATTGGAATGTAACGTACAGCATGGTGACTATAACTAGTAATACTTTATTGCATATTGGCAAGTTCCTTAAAGAATAGATCTTAAAAATTCTGGTCACAAGGAAAAAGATTTTTTTTTTTTGTAATTATGTGAGTTGATAGATGGTAACTAAAATTTGCTCATCATTTCATAATAAACTTATCAAATCCTTACGCTGTACACCTTAAACTTAGATAATGTTACATATCAATTACATCTCAATGAACTAGAAGGGGGAAAAGATCTACAGAGGCGTTCTCTGGTTTATTTCACTGTGAAGGCATAATGCTAACCTCTCAACGCCGCTTGGATGTAGTCACTATCCTTTGACCCCTCTGAAATGGGTGTGAACTTGGGAATGAACATCTAGCCTGGTATCCCTTAAAAAAACATTGGCATTTATAGAGCAATTCAACACAGTGCCCTTGGATTATGGTAGGGAAATGATGTTTTTTTATAAACTCTGAATATTTAGAGAAGTAAAGTATAGTTTAAAATGAGACATTTCATCTATAAAGAACGTGATTTTGCAATGTTCATTTCCAAAGTTAATACCAACTTTCAAGACTTTGAACAACTCTATTATGTGTATTGTAGATAGTTTATTGTAAAAAGTCTGTACAAATATGTGTATATTGCTTCAGCCCTTAAAAATTAAAAACAATTGTCACTGAAAACTGGGAATTTGAGTAAGTGTGACCTCCTTAACTAAGAATATTATGGGAAAGTAATTTTACAGGGGATGGGATAAGTTTCTATTTTGCAAAATATATTTTAACTTCTTGGTGATTTAGAGAAGCCATGAAGTTAATGTGTGGCATTTGTTGTTCACCTTTTCTAACATCAACAAACCAGCCTGAGAATAACAATTTAGGCTCAGTTGCTTGCTTCTGTGAAAAGTTAGAGGGCGCTAACATTCCTAACACGAATGCCCGCTTGGCACAAAGTGAACACTGTGGCCTTGTTGTTTTTTGGGGGAGAATTCCCCTCTTTAAGAGAGAACATAGAATGCGCTCTGAATTCTGGCCTAGGGGGTTTTCTCTCCCAACTTGAATAAAAAGCTCTCTCACTTCAGTAAGAAACCTGACAGTAGTTTGTAGGGAGTAAATTCAACAGATGTCCCAAGTTGCATCAGAATTAGTCTTTGTGTGGGTCTCACCTCACCTGCTAAAAGGCAGAGTAAACATTAAGCCACATATTTCAGAAAAACAAAAACCTAAACTTTGTGTGTTGGTGGTTGGTCCTATGCAGAGGAGAAAAATCACGTAGCTCAGGTATCACTTTATGCTCAGGTGGACCAGATCCCTCCCTCTCTGAGTCCTCACACCTAGCAGGGTCTCTTTCAGATGAGCCATGGGCAAAGGGGAGGAACTGCCACTCTCATTTATTCTTGAAGGGGTTGTTTTTAATTATATTTTTATTTTTAGTGACTCAAATTGGTCTGAAGAAATGTTGCCCTGAGAGGGACATGTTTGGAAAATCTGAGTGGCCCAGAGTAAATACTATTTTACTCTATAAAGTGTCCCTTCCCTTTGTAATCTCTGGGGAGGGGCATTTTTTCAACCAAAGATTGTTATGCGTCCCAAAATTAACTTTTATAATAGTGCTTCAAGTTTACTCTTTTTTAATTTTATATGAGATATATGCATATAACTATTACGTTGTGAAATTCTGTTACTGAACTATGTGGGGAAACCACTTTTATGTAGAAAAATTTGTTTAAATGACAGAGGAGGAAGTATATTTGAATTAAGTGTTTCTTAAAACGAGAAGAATGTATTTGCATTGAAGTGGGAAGCCCCACGAATGGAGGTCTTTATTGCTTTTTGAAAAATGTGTTCTTAAAATCTGATAAAATAAAATGTAGGGTGGGTTAAATTTGCTTTCTGTCAATGTGCTCATTTCCAGTGTGCTTGATTTCAAATCAGAGTATGTTTCTAATGGGGTCCCACCCTCTCTAACCTTTCCACTCTCACAGTCATGACTCCTGCTCCTCACATCTCAGAGCCTGACAAACAACCATGCTTCTCTACTCCCAGCCCATCACCTGCCTCTCCTGCTCACAGGTGTTCAGTGACACCTACAGCAGAAGTCCAAGTTCCTCAGCATGATGCTTGAAGACGTTCTACAATTAAACCCCAAATTTTCTCCCCAAGGCTCCACTTTCTGCTGCATTTCTCTAAGTAACACACTGTTAGTCAAGCTGTACCATCTGCCCTGTACTGCCTTCCTGCTTCCCCGGTGCCTGAGAGGCCTGTGGTCCTGTCAGATCCTGGGCACCTTCCAGGGCCAGCGCCTCATGCCCATTGGGTGAAGCTTTTCCCGATTTCTGCCCAGGTGTCCTATCACCAGCTTGAGGCAACCACATCTGAGTATCTGTAGACACTGTCTGCTAGGAGACATCCTTCCACAGCAGTTTAATGCATTGGTACGGCTAAGTACTTACAATCCCAAGTGCAACAATCCTAGCTAATAAAGATGGAATATGCAAATTGACCATCCCTCCATCACAAAGTAGGCGGCACCCATAGCCACAAGATGGTGGCACCCAGTCCCCTCAGCCCCGCCGGAGTAGTCCTTTTAGCCCTCGCCGCAGTGAGGGGCAAGCAGGCCCCCGAAGAGAGCAGGCAACAGGGCCCTGCTTGCCCCTGGCCGCGGCTATGAGCCAGAGAGCAGACAGGCAGGCAGGCCCGCAGAGAACCAGAGGGCGTGGGCCCTGGTGTCTGCTCTGAGTAGGCTGTCAGTAGGACATCCCCTGAGGGCTCCCAGATTGGAGAGGGTGCAGATCGTGCTGAGGAACCCCCCCATCCCCAGTGCATGAGTTTTGTGCAATGGGCCTTTAGTGAAATTATAAGATTTTATTTGTGTAAAAGGATTTTTTTTTTTTAACTTGGGTAAAAACAAAAAACCCTTACTCTTGACATTAAATCAGGTTGCTGAACCTCTGAGATCAGACTCTGGGGGACTCAGCCATGGCTGCAATCACTGGCAGAGCTTCCACTCAGCATTTCCCAACATAATGGGTCTGCTCTGGGCCTTGGGCAGAGGGATGTTTTTAAAGCTCCCCACGTGCTTCTAATATGCAGCTAAGGTTGAAACCTCTGCATTAGTGACTCTCATCCACAGTCCGTTTCTACATGGAAACTTATAAACACAGGAGGGAAAGGCTTATATTTGAGAAATTTGAGTTTTATTAAATCAACCTCTGAAAGAAATCAGAAATGCCTTAGACTTGAATCAAGGTCTTGTTGCCTGGCTAACCAAACAAGGTTATCTGTGGTTTCAAAATACAAGAAGTGCCCTAGCTGGTTTGGTTCAGTAGCTAGAGCGTCAGCCTGTGGACTGAAAGGTCCCAGGTTCGATTCCGGTCAAGGGCATGTACCTTGGTTGCGGGCACATCCCCAATAGGAGGTGTGCAGGAGGCAGCTGATCAGTTTCTCTCTCATCGATGTTACTAACACTCTATCCTTTTCCCTTTTTCTCTGTAAAAAATCAATAAAATATATTTTAAAAAAAATACAAGAAGCAATCTTTCTAATACCAACACTGGAGGAAAATTAACTTGATTATAAACAAAGCATTTTGTTAAAAAATATTTTTTTTTATTGCTTAAAGTATTACAAAGGGTATTACATATGTGTCCATTTTATCCCCCCGCCCTAGACAGTCCCCTAGCAAAAAATATTTTTAAATATGTATTTTTATTGATTTCAGAGAGGAAGGGAGAGGGAGAGAGAGATAGAAACATCAGTGATGAGAGAATCATTGATTGGCTGCCTCCTGCATGCCCTGCACTGGGGATCAAGACTGCAACCCAGGCATGTGCCCTTGGCCAGAATCGAACCTGGGACCCTTCAGTCGGACGCTCTACTCACTAAGCCAAACCGGCTAGGGCTTAAATTTTATTTGGCTTTATCTTGAGGTAATTTTTTATACTTGTATATTGGTATAAAATATACAGGAGAACATTCAAGGTGACTAACAATAAAAGTCTTCTATGAAAATGCTAAAAAGTGGGAGAGGAGGAATTTGAATTTTGTTAAAGGAGATGTTAGGTTTAAGGAACTGGTATTCTAAAATTTAGTAATGCCCAATGCCTGACAGCTAATATGGTAACTCAGAACGAACTTTTTTACATATTTTAAGAATTTGCGTATTTGAACAGGATTTAACCTAGTGACTTCCTGAAATCATGCAAAATTGAGGGTACTCTTTCCCCTCCCCGCCCCCAACCTACATTACTTTCATTTCCAGTCTTGTCCATGAAAAGTTACACACACACACACACACACACACACACACGCTATTTTTGTAAATCGTAGCACTGCTGCCCCCATGTGGACAGTTGGAGTATTGGACAATCTCTTCCTTAGCCCTTCAAATTCTTTTGTTTTTAAAATGTTTTTATTGATTTCAGAGGGAGAAACATTGATAAGCTGCCTCCTGAACATACATATATCCACTGGGAATCAAACCGCAACCCAGGCATGTGCCCTGACCAAGAATGGAACCGTGATCTCCTGGTGAATGGGTCCACACTCAACCACTGAGCCACACCAGCTGGGTGCCCTGCACACTCTTTATTCAGATGTTTGAGTCACTAATTAGCAGAAGCCCTTCATTATTTCCTTTTGGGTCTAGTATTAACTACCTCTTTTCTGGTTTCCTTCTGTGAAATTAACAGTTTTTAATGTCTATAGTCTGTCCTTTATTGCTTAATATGGGGGAAGTACCAGACTGGGGTTTGGGGTCAGTAAACCATTTTCCCTTCCCCCTCGTTTACATACCAGCAGAAAGGGAACGAATTACCATAGCATAGATCACACTGAGAAAGTTACCCATCCCGATTCCCGACTTGCCCAAGAAAACCTGCAGTGGGGTAGTCACACCCACGTTCGCAGAGGAGCCGCTTGTGGTTATGTTACTTTTCTGTAGCTTTTTAAAAAATTGAATTATTGTATGCTGCAGTGGCAAGCCTTGTGCCAAATACCGGAAACAAGCAACAGCTCCGCTCTCCTGGGACTCTGGGCTTGTTGCTTCCTTCGGAGACCACTGCCATTTAGATGAGCACTTGTTTATGGTGTTTGAGAAAAGGATTGGTCTCTGACCACCTACCGCCAATGAAAAGGCTCCTAGGAAAACACTCCTTCAAGTTGCCATTGACACGGGACTCCATTATGAGAGGCTCTTTGGATAAGGTCCCACAGAGCCCTGCTGCTCACATTTTATGTGCGGGTGAATCACAAGGTGATCTTGGTAAAATGCAGATTCCGATTCAGCAGGTCTGCTGTTTGTGGCAGTTTGAATGATGGCCTCACAGATATCGGGTTGAGGCCACGCTATCCCTGGGACCTGTGATGTTACCTGCATGGGAAAGGGTTTTCTCTGATGAGACCTGGGATGGGGCGGTTACCCTGGCTTATCCAGGTGGGGCCCTAAACGCACTCTTCTAAGAGGAAGGCAGGGGGAGATGTGACAACAGCACAAGGCGATGTGACCACTCAAGCACAATGCTGCTGGATGGAGGATGGAGGCAGGAGCCAAAAAACAAAGAATGCAGCTCCAGAAGCTGGAAAAGGCAAGGAACCGATTCTCTCCCAGTCCCTACCAATACCTTGCTTTCCACCGAGTGAAACTGATTTCAGACTTATGACCTCCAGAACAAGAAGAATAAATGTGTGTTGTCTTGAGACACTGTGTGAATGTTTGTGTTCCTCCAACATTCCTGTGTTAAATCCTAACCTCCAACGGGATGGCATTAGGGGCCACTGGGAAGTTACTAGGTCATGGGGGCTCAGGCTTCATGAATGGGATTCGTGTCCCTATAAAGAATCCCAAGAAAGTCCCTCAGCCCTCTGCCATGTGAATGTACAGCTAGAAGGCCCTGCCCATGAACCACAAAGCTGGCTCTCACTGGATGCCGACACTGCCAGGGCCTCCATCTTGGGCCTCCCGGCCTCCAGAACTGTGAGGAACGCATTTCTGTTATTTACCAGTTACCCAGTCTGCAGTATTTTTTCTAGAGGCCCGAAGACACTGCGACGCCCAATCTGCTGTGATTTGTTACCGCGGCCACAGGAAATGAGCCCCCAATGCTATGGGTCCTCAGAACACGCTGAGGAGCAAAGCCTTGTAGAAGCCAAGCCACAGACAGGTGGTTGTCAACCCTGGCTACGCATAGCATCACCTGGGATGAGTTTGAAACAAACAGCAAAAAGCAATGCCCAGGTCCCACTGCTGGAAGAGCGAAGGCAGAACCTGTAAGGGTGGCGGCTAAGCATCACTCTAAAGCCGCGGTTCTCAACCTGTGAGTTGTGACCCCTTTGGGGGTCGAACGACCCTTTCACAGGGGTCGCCTAAGATCATCGGAAAACACATATATAATTACATATCGTTTTTGTGATTAATCACTATGCTTTATGTTCAATTTGTAACAATGAAAATAGATCCTGCATATCAGATATTTACATTATGATTCGTAGCAGTAGCAAAATTACAGTTATGAAGTAGCAACGAAAATAATTTTACGGTTGGGGGTCACCACAACATGAGGAACTGTATGAAAGGGTCGCGGCATTAGGAAGGTTGAGAACCACTGCTCTAAAGGCTCCTTGGGTGAATCTGATCAGAAGGTGGGGAGGAGCTGTCTCATGAGAATAAACCCAAAATACAACTTTCCTTGTGTTCAAGGAAAACTCTTAAGCTCCCCAATATATGGACACACTAGTCTCTCTCCCGCCACCCCGCCTGCCCCGCTGAACTATATGCCGGCTTCTCAGTGAGGCCTGGGCCAACGCCTCATGTGAAGAATTACCAGGTTCGAGACTTAACACATTATTTCACCTCAATTGTGTTCAGCTCTGCTGTCTCGGGCTTATGAAGAACGCCTCAGCCTTTATTTCCACAGGTGGGAGCTATTGCCAGTACAGCCGGCACGGGGCCCGAGTGAGCCTTCCATCCAATACGCCTTCCCACTTACACACCTACAGCCAACCAGGTGGTACATCTTAGCTAAGCGGGACTCCCAGCCAACGAAGCGTTTTCAAGTGCACGGCCTTGAAAATCAGATCCGAGATGTGCCCCAAAGCAGCATCCTGCTAATTTTAACTTCTGGTACTCAGTCATCTGGCGACCAGAATGAGAGCAACCTGTCGGCAGAATCCATGTCTTTATTGTTGGTTTTTTGGGATTTTTTGTCCCCCCATACCTAGGTTGGAGCTTGGGACACAGTGCATGGAGCAAACGTTGTTCAATTAGTTACAACTGACCCAACGCGCTCAGCAGCTACCTCCCAGAGAAGTGAACAAAACAACTGAGGGTCTTACCTATTCCCCCCACCGCATCCTGGGGATCAGAACATGGAATCTTCCATCAGCAGCGTGCACGGGCCTGGAGCTGCGGTCCCGCGGGAATCGCATCCATCGGGGAGTTTTCCCAGCAGGCGCTTCACCCCCTCACCCGGCCGGCAGGGCCAGCTGGGAGGAGAAGCTGCCGGGGTGGCTGAGTTGCCACCACTCACCGAGAACCACGGGGTCGAAGTGAAACCACCGCAGGCCCTTCACAGTTCCGTGCCAAAAGCTCCAGCAAGGGCCCACGGCCCTGCACCCTGAAGACCCCACAGGCCTTGGCCCCTGTACTGTCCGCTCTGGCTAACGTCTGAGCCCCTCTCCGGAGCTCGGCGCCCTGTCCTTGCGAGAAACTGAGCACCAAGCGGAGCTCTCCTGCTTGGCTCACATTCACACTGGAACTCAGCAGGCGGCTCCTTTACGGCCACGTGCAGGAGCGCTGCCTGCCGGGATCAGGGCGGGCCCCGGGGCCCAGGTGGGTTTCCCCATCAGGTGTAGCTTCCCTAGCCCCAGGTGACCCACATTTCTGTCATCCTCTCTCATCTTGTTTCCTGGCTCCCAGAATTCCATTTTGGCTTAACAGGCTTTTAAAAAAAATTTTATTTTTTTTATTGACCTCAGAGAGGAAGGGAAAGGGAAAGTGAGATAGAATCATCAATGATGAGAGAGAATCATTGATCAGCTGCCTCCTGCACGCCCCCTACTGGGGATCAAGCCCGCAGCCCGGGCATGTGCCCTTGACCGGAATTGAACCTGCGACCTTTCCGTCCACAGGTCGACGTTCTATCCACTGAGCCAAACCGGCCAGGGCTGGGCTTCGTTTTCACTGTGTGTCTGCTGCAACCCACGAGAATGCTTCATAAGGCAGGTAAGATCTGCATAGGAAATTAACTTTTCAGGCCCCCAGCTTCTCATCATCCCAGAACTCTGAGTGGGAAATAACAATGAAAAACAAGGACATGATACATCGAAGACAGTAAAATATTTATTACGTTCAGATGCACGGACAGTTTATTTCTTAACAGAAAGGTCAGTCAACAAGCAACCAATCTGTAGGACTTACAGCAGGACTACATTCCAGCAAGAGGCAACCGAGGGCCTCAGAGAAGTTAGCGATCTGTTTTTAAAAATCCATCACATCATCTCCTGCCTCTGCAGTACAGTATCACAAATGCAGGCACAGACGTTAGTAGGAAACAGCATGCCCGCCCTCCCCTGCCCCCTGCCCCCTGCCCATCCATCTTCCAGGCAAGCACAGGCCGTGGCTGAGCAGACTTGGCACGAGGCTTGGAGGCTGCTGCTTTTCCCCCTACATCATAACCGATTTCAAATGGTGCTAGACAAAAACAGACTCTGAACACCAGGAGAAATCGGTCAGCCTGTGTAAGAGATGGCTCCAGTGGCGGTCCGGGGTCCTGCCCTCTGCCGTGCAGGTGGCAGGTCTGCGTCTGCCGCGCTGCCAACGCAGCGGAGTGTCCCAGGGCCCGGGAGCAGGCGGACAGCGCTGACCGACGAATCTGTCCTCCAGGTGCACAGCCCTCTCCCCTCCCCCGACAAGCAAGCACCCGCCCAGCAGTGCCCCTCACCGCGCTCAGAGGCCCTGCCAGCAGGTGGCTGTGGCTACCTGTCGGCGGTATCCCGACCCGGCCCCTGCTCAAACCCCCTGACACACACACTGTTACCCCAAACCCAACAGACTCCGGGGGGTGCTTTGCTTTTTCCAGTTGCTTCTGTCTTGACCCGGCTCAGGCGGCCCTCGGAGGAGCCCGTCCCCAGAGCCGCAGCTCCCGTCGCCGGCCCTCGGCTGTGCTGCAATTCTTACTCCTAAAACACTGATTTCAAATGGTGCTAGATACAAAGATGGAAAAATCTAAGCCACCATGTGAAACCAGCTTCCAGAAGAAGAGGGTCTCGCTGGAGAAAAGAGGGAGGTGCGATCGGAGGGCCCGGCCTCTGGCCCGGAGAGGACATCTTGCGGTTCCAGGCGTGGCGTCACCAGAGCCGTTGGGAAGGCAGACAGGAGGGTCCACAAGGAAGCTCGGGCGTGAAAGTCACGGCTGACGCTTCACGCCGGCGCCGTGGCACAAATCCATCAACTCTCCGCTAACCTGTCTAACCCCACTAGTCCCTCCAAATCAGCGTGCACGTGCTGAGCTCGAGCAGCCGTGGCTGCTGTCACCATGCATTTCTACGTCGGGGTCGCCCCACGTCAGATCTACACAGGACACGGGATGTTTTCTGGCATGATCTCGCGTGCTCTGCCTGGGAGGCGCTAGCACCACACAAAGGTGACTGCCACCTGGGCCGGGGCACCCCCTCCTTGTGCCCTATTCAGGAAGGACGCGGGCCCACCGTGCCACACGTAGGTGTCACCACCCCACCGTCTTACTTAACCTCTGGTGCGACCCAAGAACACCAGCGTCCGAAAACTGTAGCAAGTAGATGACCCTCTAACGCAAGCACCGAGTTTTGTTTCGTGTTGCTTTGGACACCTGCCTGAAAATAGGATTTTTCAAAGTGTGTTTAAGTTAGGTTTCCCATCTCCTAGCGAGCCCCGTCTCCTCGGGTTGTTTGAAGCTCAGAAAACACGTCTCTATTTCCTCTGAGGCCATGACCGTGAGGAAGAGGAGGCAGGAGTGTCTGTATCTTTCAGGTTCCTTACCACCCTTTAGGCCTCTAGCTACAGGCTTCTGTTTTCTATGGCTCCTGGAGGTAATGCTACGTCCTGCTCTGGGGAAGAGGCGGCGGTAGCGTCTGAACGCCGATTGCACTCTTTAATCCTCACCATAGTCGTTGGGAAGGGGCATGCCTGGTCCCGCCAGGGGCCGTGGCTGGGCAGCGGGTCCTATGCTCTGCACCTCTGGCGCTTTGCAGTGGCTCACAGCCGGCCTGCGGGATTGGGTTGTGGGGAGTGGGCACCCCTGGAGAGGAGCCTCCCCCTACGCTGGGCAGCCCAGCACCAGGCTCTGCAGCCGGGGCTCTGCCAGGCCTCAGCTGGGCAGGCTGTGCCGAGTGAGGACCCTCCAGCCAGCAGCGGGGCCTGTTAACCAGGTTCCTGCTGGGGTGGGAGGTCAGGAGCCAGTGCTAAATGGCAGCCATTACCATGGGGTCTGAATCGTGTACCACGAAGAGATCTACACTGGGTCATTCTCCGCTTTTCTCCGGCCAAGCGCTCCTTCCTTAGCAACTTCCAACGCCAGTATCCTTACCACCTTCCCCTTGATGCCGTCACACCGACACCCTGCACGGATCCGGGCAGCACCCCGCCTCTGCATATGCCGCTCCTCTTTCTGGGACCTTCTCCATCCACTCTCCCACTGCTACTACCTGGCAATACCCCCCCCCCATCCCAGCAATGAAGGGGTCCCCCTTCAGGTTTCCCCCCTCAGGAAAACTACCCCCTCGCCCCCACCCCCTCAGCCCAGCTTCCGGCGAAGTCACCAGCTCAGCGTCTAGTTCTGTTCCTTAGAGCACACTCGTCATTTGATCATCTGGGTGATTAATTCATGCCTCTCCCGCTGCCCAGGGAACACCAGCCAGGAGTTCAGAGGCCGGCTGGCCAGCCCAGGGCCCTGTCGCTGTCACAGGGAACTAGGGGGCACCAGCCAGGGTGTGGGCTCCCAGCCTCCCGGTTCTAAAATACTCCGAGTCCTCTGGAAGAAGAGATACAAAATCATTAGCGAAGCATCACAGGGAACTCTCTTCAAGAAGAAGAGGGGAGAGGAGGTCATCTCAGCACCAAACGGTCCGCCCTTCCCATCCTATGGGATGAAACCGTCTGCGGAGGTGCCAGCTTTCCCGCCAGAACCAGGCTTCTCTCTCAGAACCAGGCTTCTCTCTCAGCTGCTGAGCCTGAGCACCGACGCACCTGCAACCAGCTGCTGGGCTCCCTGGTGGGGTCTGGGGAGGCTGCTGAGGGCTGCAGGGCCTGCTCTCCCTGGCACCTAGGTCTGTGCAGCCCAGGAGAGCTCTGCCATCGCCTGCAGGGGGCAGGATCCTCCCATTGGCCTAAGGGCCCCATACACACCGGGGGCCAGTGGAGAAGGGCTGGGTGGGCAGCCTGGGAGGGGAAGTGCCCACCCCAAGGAGGGGGTTTGTCACCCTGGGAGGTGCCCCCGTACAGAAACGGGGCTCTGGGAGCCAAGCGCAGCCCCAGTGCATTTCTGTGCCCACATTCTGTTTGCAGGTTTGTCTACCCCCCACCCGCCACCCCCCAATGCCCGGGACCCTCCCCGGCCTGGGCAGGGACCTGAGCTCGGAGGATAGGTCACCACACAGTGAATGAGAACCCAGGCCTTTACTTCCTGCTCGCGACTCTGAGCGCCTCCCTGGCACGGCCCCGGAGTGTTCCTCGGCGGAGGCTGGTGCAGACTGGTCACCGCACGTCCGGCGCCGGACCCTGCAGGAAACAAGACAGAGAAGCGGCCGCAGCGCCAGGAGCCGCGTGCCCGGGGCGGCCACGTGGTGTCTGAAGGCATGCCAGCCAGACACGTCCAGCAGCAACAGCAACAGTGCCAGCCCCACGAACACATCGAGGGTTAACTTCAGTGCCTGGCTGTCGGTGACAGAACCGTCTGGAGACGGCAGAGAGAGCTCCCGCTCCATTCTCTAAAGGACGCTGTGTCTTTCAAAGCCCTAACGACCCACCGATCGCAGGCCCAGCCAGGTGCCCAGGAGATAGCCCGGAGAAGAGTGGGCAGGAGAGGCACGCTGGTGGATGAGACCAAGCCCGGGGGACCCACATATCCGCCCCAGGAACCAGTGCAGCTGATGTGCTCTGCGCAGCCAGGCCGCGCTCACAGCCAGAGCCCCGAGGCTGAGGCTCCGTGGAGGCAGCAGCTCTCCCTCCCCGCAGGGCTGGGTGCTGAGTCACAGCCACTTACGTGACTGACTGACGCAAGTTCCAGCCCGGGCGGGGGAGGGGTGCCGGAAGCAGAGCCCGATCAGGCTTCTTCCTGCCCCTGGGAATGCTGGTTTCAGGGCTCCCGGTGGCCGGGCCGGGTCATCGTGCTGAGAGAGGGGCCCGGGGAAGGCCCTTCGGAAAAAGCGGAACGTTCTGCCCTCCAGACAGCCCCAGTCCATTGTCTGTACGGACCCAGGGGCCCGGCCCCGCTTCCTGTCACTCCCTGCTCTCGCCCAGGCCCAGTGTCCTGGACACTTTGTCTTGAGCTGTCAGGGTGCGGCCTGTGCCAACTCGCTGTGGTTAATGAATCAGAGGAAAGGGTAGTGAAAGGAAGGGCAGGGGTCCGGAGGCCTGGCGTGGAGGGGACCATGGAGATGGCTCTCTGTTCGGGGCTGTTTGTCCCCCAAAAGGGGGCTCAGCAGCCAGGGACCACCACACTTCCCAGGCCCCAGATCCCCACGCAGAGCCCCTAAATGCCCCCGGAGACCTCAGGGCAAGAAGCCACAGCCTCCTCACTTGTGGGGGCCCAGCGTCGGCAATTCTGGCCTCCCCGGGCCCGGGGTATGGAATCCTATGCTCCCAGGTGATGCTCTCTGTCCCTTCCTGACTCCGCCAGCAAGAACCTGGGGCTGGAAACCCACTCAGTTCAGGGCAGGGGACCCTCGGGCAGGCAGGAGGGGAGGAGGTCCCATGGCTCCCCAGCCCCTGGGTACAGTGGGCGTGGGAGGCAGCAGGAGGCAGTGGGGAGCCAAGGGAAGGAGGCGGGATGGAGTGGGAACGGCTCAGCCCAGGACCTTGGAGGATGGGCACAGCCTTGAGCCGGAGCTTCCCACGGGAGGAAAAGGGAGCGTGCCCACGGCCTGTCACACAAACACAATGCCCACCACCCAGTGGCCGGGTCCAGGCCAATGTGGAGCCAGAGGAAAACCACCAACTTCTGTCCTTGACTCCGTCCAGGTGGACTCAGAGGGGACACCGCAGGTGAGACCTAACTCGGGAGGTCCAGGGAGAGAGGCCAGGCCCAGCCTCCCACCTCCCCAGGCAGAGGCAGCAGCAGACACGGAGTCTGTGGGCGCCCCACTCGCAGCCCCGCAGGCCTGCTGCTGGGAGAGGCCCTCCCTCCGCGTGCCCAGGCCCCGCTGCTCTCGGAGGGAGAGCAGAGCTTCTCCCCAGGCCACGCACCTCCCGGAGCACCTCCTGGAAGCCCGGGCATATCCACTAACCTCCGAGTGGCCGTTCTACCCGGTACCTGGGCACACACCTGGCTGAGCACATGGACGGGGCACACCCTGGGACATGGTTCCACTTCCCTAGCGGGAGGGAGGGAGGGAGGCTGGGCAGACAGGGGGGGGGGGGGGTAGGTCCAGAGTCCAAAGCCAACCCGAGCACCTTCTGCTCCTGCTTCCCCTGACGCTGGTGGGGCTGGTGGCTGTGCCTACATTGCTGGGCCAGCCTCATTCTGCTCTCAGGGCCTCTGTTTGCCAGTCTCAGAACCTGGAACAGTGAGTGGTGGGAGGAGGCAGGAGGAGAGGGAGGGGGGGAGGGAGGGGAGGGAGGGAGGGAGGGAGGGAGGTGGGGAGGAGGAAGTTTCACAGTCTAGTGCATTCCCATCAGATCAGAGAACGGGGAACACATACAACTTCCCCTTTTCAAGCGCGTCTCTGCCCCCCGTTTCCTTTCAGTTCCTTCCCCTCTGGACCGGCGATGGCACGGCTGGTGGGCTAGACGGGGGCAGGCACCCAGGTACGCAGCCAACTGGGCTCCTGCCCGGCTCCACCGTGGCCTGGCAGGCTCCCTCGCTGTTACCCGGCATGCCCTTCTCCTTGTCAGGGAGGCCTCGCCCTCTTGTTTTCAAAGTTTTATAACAGTATTGTTTGTTGTCCAGCAGATTAAATTCTTTTGGAGGCTGGGGTGGCGGGGGGGTGGTTGAAGGAGAGAGAGGAGGGAAAAGAGAGAGGGAGAAAAAAATACAAATAACTTCCATTAGGGCCAAGAGGTGAAATGAGCTCCTTTTTGAACCCAGTCCACCTGTCGCGAGAGGCCAGGGGCCAGGAGCCTGTGTTCCCCGCCTCTTGGCCTGTCCCCTCCTCCCCAAGCTGGGAGACAGGTGGTCTCCGAAAATCCAAGGCTCTTACTCTGGGGCCACGCTGAAAAGAAGAACCAGCTAGTGTCTGGGGGATTCACGCGTGAGCAACCCCCACCCCAAAGAGGTGGCCTGGCCCTAACCGGTTTGGCTCAGTGGATAGAGCATCAGCCTGCGGACTGAAGGGTCCCAGGTTTGATTCCAGTCAAGGGCATGTACCTGGGTTGCAGGCGCATCCCCAGTGGGAGGTGTGCAGGAGGCAGCTGATCGATGTTTCTCTCTCATCAATGTTTCTCACTCTCTATCCCTCTCCCTTCCTGTCTGTAAAAAAAAAAAAAAAAAAAAAAGAGGTGGCCTGCCCTGCCATGGCTTGAGCTGGTCCCAGCAAAGACCCCCGATGCTCACCTCCTTAGGGGTCTGGGGACTAGGAGGGGCGGGGAGGGTCTGCCTACAGGCTCCTGCCCCGCTCAGAGATGGCTCATCTCTGCAGTGAGCGTGTGGCTTGTTCGCATCCGAAATAAAAGTGATACGTTCAAGGATGCCAGAGACACGGAAAGCACCACACCCACACCCACCCAAGAGCATGGGCAAATGTTCACTCGCTGAAGGAACGGGTGAGAGTGAAGACAGCAAAGAAAGAAGAGAAACAGGCAGCCCAAAACCAGCGTGATCTTACAGGAAGGAGGGCCCACTGAAATGGCCCCCACCTGTCAGGCCGTTCGAAGCTAAAGCTGCGGGAGTCATAACAAGAAAGGCTACCCGGCTCTCCATATTTAATACAGCCCTCATGCAGCCATTAACGGGCTTATTTCCGGCGTTGGGTTTCCTCTAAATAGTATGCCCATGTGCACACACACCTGTGCCTCCAGCAGAGCAGGTACTGCCAGTGCCCCCCGAGCTGTGCATCTGCCTGAGATAGTCCTCTTCTACCTCCTGCCTTCTTCCCAGGAAACCAGGCCCGGTCCTGCCTCCTGTCCCACCTCCTCCTACCCCCCACATCTCCAGTGCCCAGCGAAGGTCCCTAGGGCTGTGGGGAGCTCAGGGCGGGCGGTACAAAGACAGGCTTAGAGCAGCTCAGGGTTCTTTCCTGATAGGGATGGAGGGCACCATGTCTTTGCCCTTTTTTTTACTTGCAAATCGTATCAGTCCTGCAGGGTCAGTTCCAGAAGTTGTCTCTGCCACGGGGAACCAGGCGAGAGCTCCCCCGGCCCCCAGCCTAGGCTTGCCTCAAAGGCAGGAAGGAAACATGGACCGTGCAGTCCGAGTGCGTTCTAGCCCCTGGGACCCACACCTCATGCTGTTCCAGGCAGCCTCAGAGTCCACGGGCCTGGGGCTGGGAGAACATCAGTCCTCCGCCCCGCCCCCCGCCCCGCTGCCCCCCAGAGAAAGAGGACTCGGCATTGTTAGGGAGCCCTCAGCAAAGGGGATGCCAGTTCTCCCTGGAGTCTAGCCTGTCACCCTCCCTGTGCAGGCTCAGCCATCCTCCCGTCCTCCATGTGATCAGGAAAAAGCTGGGATCAAGAGGACAAACCTCCCTCCACTGCAGGTGACCTTACAGAAGGCTTCGTCCACCAAAGCTATCCGCTGTGGGTTCCCCATCACAGGGCTCCTCCACAAGCTGAGGCTGGATTCGGGGGGCACAGAGGGACCGACCTGAGCAAACACAGGCCTGCGGCCCCGTCCAACCCTAAGCCTTCCGCAGGGAACACCTGCAGATCCAGCCTGAACCATCCGGGCTACGGGTCAAGCAAATAAACACACAACACTCCTCGCCCCCTTCCTACAAGCCCTGGCTGTCCAACTGAAGATCCCTCAGAGGGCCACCCCGCCAAGAAGACAGGCTGTTCCCTGCTCTGCCTCAGCACCCCTAGAAAGAGCGGGGGTCAGGCTCACTATTCAGGGAGCACAGGTGCCCAGGAACTCTCTGACCCGCCTTCCTCTCCACGGGGGAGGTCTGCCTCTTCGAGTCAGCCATGAAGCCAACGTTCCCCGTTTCCAGGACGGCATCTTCCTCCCCACTGGACATGAGCCAATCCTCCCGGCAGGCGCTGCGCTTTCGCCAGCAGACAGGTAACACACACAGCGCAGGTGCCCGCCGGGCAAGGCGCCGGGCAGGCCTCCCACACCTGCCAGAGAGACGCTCCAAGGCCCCGCGACCAGGCCTCGTTTCTGATTGCCGCTTGGAGGAGACGGGCCTGGGTGCACACGCCAGGTGCCGCGCAGCCCGGTCAGTGGTGCGGAGCGTGAGACCTCGCAGACGCCGGGGAATGGCTGCTTCCCAGCCGAGAAGCACCAGTCGGTTCTCACAGGAGCTCCAAGGAGCTGAGAGCATCGGAGAACACGAGACCCCGGTGTTCTGAGAAGAGACCTGCAGCCCACAGAGATCAAGGCAACTGCCGAGACCCGCTCCCCACCCCTGCCCCGCCCCACCCCACCGACCAGTGAGACCAGTGACGGAACACGGCTGGAACCCAAGGAAATGACAACTGGAGTCGGGACCTGGGTCGGACCCAAATTCAGCCGGTACCAGGGATGAGATCTTGGCAGGGCTCTCTGGCCGAGCTTCCTCAACTATAGGGATAACACCATCTACCCTCGCAGGGCTGCGTGGGGACCAAATGAGCTGGAAAATGTGAAAAGAGCTGCGAGCATCACATGGTGTGCGTGAGAGAGGGCGGTTGCCGATCAATTCCTCTCCTGCCAGAGTCCCAGCCCAAATCCCCATCCTGGGGCGAGGGCGGTGGGCTCACAGTGCTGAAGCCCAGGTAAGTCTCTAGTAAGCAGATGGTATCTTGGAGAGATGGAGCCATTTTTAAAGCCTGCCTTCTGGTTAGCGGGCTGCACGATGTGAGCCCTCAGCCCCGGGGGAGAAGGAGTGGACCAGGGGGATGGAGGCTGCCCAGGGCCCGGCTCCCAGCCCTGCTGGCCTCGGGCTGGTCTTGCACAACAGCCCGCAGGACCTGGACCTGGGCTCTCCCGCACGCGTGTTATTTTAGCTACCTTTGAACTAGTGACTCAAGACTCAAAAGCCAAAATGGAACTGGCGGCTCTGGGATATTTTTGTTTTTGTGTGTGTGTGTTTTTTTTTTCTCTTCTCTCTCTTTCTAAATAGAAGGGCGCAAACAACCTCATGAGAAAAGAGGCTAAATATAAAGGAAAACTTCCTGACAGCAAAGGGCACAGACCCCGAGCAGGTGTCTCGGGGAAGGGCCAGAACACGCAGGACCTGCCTGCACCCCCATGTTCTCTCCAGACTCGGGGCCAGACAGAGCAGTGTGCGCATCTTTCTAGAACACGGCACCTCAACTCACCCCAACCCACAGGCACAGCTTGCCCCGGCAGCTCCCACACACTGGCCCATCTAGACCAGCCTCTTGGTGGGAGCAGCGTCCCCGTCCTCTGTCACCGGAGGGCCCCCATCAGCCACCTTCCCACTTGCTGCTGGGGGAGGGGGCCTTTGAAAGTTGTCCCCACCGGCCTGCCTGCCCTGATTGACAGCATCAGTGCCTATCAGAGCACAGGATGCCGCTGGAGGCGGGTCCTCAGACCCCTCCCCTCTCCCTAGCTGGGGTCCAGCTGCCCTTGTCCGGAGTTTCTGGCTAAGATCTACCTCCACCCACATCCAGGGAGCCCCTGCCGGAGTTGGCAGGAACCTCCCAAAGGCTTCTTTGCCAACCCCCTCATTTTCTTGAGAATGCGAGCGAGTCCCAAAGAGGCAAAGCGAGCGCGCTCTCACCAAGGGAGCCAAGGCCTGCCGACCCGTCTCCACCAAGTCACGGAAGCCCGCGTTCCCTGAGCCCCCACCGCACCCCGTGCCACCCCAGGCCCCTGGCAGCAGGGGGCAGTGTCCGTGGTTGGAGGGCGGCAGGTGTGACCCGGGGCCAGGAGGAAAGGAGCAGCACGTGGCCTGAGTCACGTGGCCCGGCCGCTGTTCCGCTGGCGCCACGTAAACAAGCCCTGGGCCCTGGAGCCGGCCCCACGGAAATCTCCCTCCCACGTCCCCAGCCGCCCACTGCCTCCGCCTCAAGACATCAGGCTCACCCAGGCCTCGGTAACACAGGGTGCCTTCTCGTCCCTTCCCCTCCGCCTGTCCCTTCCCTATCGCCACCATCTCAGAAGCACGTGCTGTGCCAGGAGAGGCTGGGCACAGAGCTCTGCCTCCCCCGGGCACATATTTTACCGGTGACTCGGCAAAGCCGTATCCCGAGGTGCCCGTGCTGTGGGGTAAGGGGCGAGGTGACCGGGCTGAGGCAGGGACACCGGCAGGCGCCGCTGAGGGTGGGAGACGGAGCCCCGAGGGCCGCCACGGCCAATGGACACACCCTGGTCTGCGGGAGACCCACGGCCTGATGGCTACGGCCTCCGAGGTCCGTGCCAGTTCCTCTGAGCTGTGGGGACCTTGGATGCCTTTCCTAGGTGACAGAACGAGAGGGCTTGGCATCCATCTCCATCCTAACTCTCTGGAGGCCTGAAGACTATGGCTTCCCCATGTGGCTGAGGTCCTTCGGGCCCCTACATTCCCTCCCGACCAACATCTGGACCCCCACTCCTTATGCGTGGGGTCCTCCTTTTCCGTAACGTCTACTTTATGTTCCTTTTCATTCTGTTTATTCCCGTTTTCTACCTCCGCCACACCAGCATGCTGCCTCCCCAGCACCCCGTCCAGGCCCTGGCACATGGCAGAGGCCAAATCCAGATTTGGGGAGGGGATGGATTTGCCTGCTCCGTCCTGCCCGTCCACGGATATCCCAGAGGGCCTTCCTGGGCCCAGCCTCCCCCCGAAACGGGCGCCTGGCCTTCCACTCTGTTCACATCCGTTCTCCTGGCCGCCTCCCCACAGAGGGCCTCAGCTCCCCAAAATGTCTGCACCAGCCCCAGCGGGCGAGAACGAAAAGCACAGGCTTTGGACGTGCCTGCGCTGAAATCTCAGCAACCCCACTTACCAAGTGGGTGACCTTGGTGAAGTCACTTCACAGTCACAGTTTCTTTCACCGTGAGAGGGAAGTAACACCTGCTTTATACGGTGGTTCTGACGCTGAAATCAGATAAGCAGAGGCGGGCTCTGCACACAGGTCAGTTTCCCTTTCCCGGGACTGCCTGCTGAGACCAAGAGCTCTGCTGCCCATCCCACACCTCCCAGGCTCAGCACGGGCCCTGAGCTGGGCTCCAAGCGCACACACGTCCATTCCAGGCCCCAGCAGGCAGCCCTGGCTGGACACGGGATACACCCTCCCACGCCCTCCTGGCCTTCAACCTGCAATCAATGCACAGCCATCTCCCTACGTGCCGTTCTCCATCCTCATCCGCCCGTTCCTCCCCTGCCCAGGCTCAACATGATTGCATCAGGTTCTGCATGGGCCGTGGGGCCTGCAGGTGTTCCCGGCTCTATCGGCCCACAGGCAGCTCCCGTGGAGGGAGCCAGCGGGAACCCAACCCCAGCCTCTGCTTTCCTCACAGGCACTGCAAGTCCCAGAAGAGCAAAGCGAAGCGAGGGCCTCCCTGGCACAGCCAGCTGGTTGGAAAGGGCAGGCGGTATCTCTCGCATATCTCCCAGGAAGGCAACGTGCCCACAGAAGTGACCGGCACAAGGTACAGATCCTCTCTGAAGCTGTGGCTGCAGCCTCGGGGGCACCGGTGCCAGGGGACAGAGCCAAGGCATGCATTAAACCGTTCACAGCCCCGACCAGACCAGGATTCAATGGGACCGAGAAGGTGCTGACCAATCAGGTCCCCTGGCAGGGCCCCGCCTCCAATGCCCGCTGCCCAAGCCACGCCACCACAGCTCGGGTGCCACCAGCTCAGTTAACCTCTGCTGGACTCAGATGGAAAGGCCTCACCCTGCCTCCTGGCTTCCAGACCACAAGGATCCAAAGGTCAAGGAAAAAGTGCCAGATATGCCTGTCCTACCCGCACCACCCCCGCCCCCCCTGCCCTCCCCAGGAGGTGTCAACTGCTCTGCTGGCCTGACTTGCAAACATAGTGCTCCCAGCTGGTGAGCAGGGACAAAAGAATGAGGTGAGGAACACACATAGGAAAATCAACAGGGAAGCTCCACCCGGGTCTGGAAAGGCCAGAGGTGACAGGCAACTGCCCCTTAGCTTCCCACCCTGGCTCTCCCAATCTGGACAGGCAGGGCTGTGAGTGGGAGTGGTGGTCACCCAGAGCCCGGCCAGGGATGCACCGCACACAGGAGAGCAGAGGCCCCTTGAGCATGGCCAACAGCTCCGTCTGGCTCCAGCCCCACAGCCAGCGCTGGCCGGACTCTCGCCGGCACATCTTGAGGGACTTGGCCCGCGCCTCTTCGTCTCCCCAGCGGCACCAAAGTCGATCCCTCCTCTTTATTCATGTTCCAGACCCAACACCCTTAGCCATCGCTTGCTCCATGGCTGCTGGAGGGGCTGAGACTGGTCAAGTTCCTTGAAGGAAGAGAAACCCGACTCATCCCCACAGCCCTGGGTGCCTCCGTCTGGAGCAGTGGTTCTCAACCTTGGCTGCACATTAGAATCACCCGGGAATCTTTTAAAAATCCTGATTTCTGGGCCTCATCCTCCGGAAACTCTGTTTCTTTGTGATGGGGTGGGGCCACAACATGAGTAACAAAGAAACAGAATTTCCGGAGGCTGAGGCCCAGAAATCAGGATTTTAAAAAGATTCCCAGGTGATTCTAATGTGCAGCCAAGGGTGAGAACCACTGGTCTGGAGGATCTCAGGCTGCTCAGAGCCGATTCACAGATGCATCTCAGATGGGAAGAGAAATGAAAGAAATGAAACATGGTGGAAGCACTGGCCTGCCTTCCCAGGGAAGGGAGTGGGATGGGGAAAAGAGAGCGGAGAGGTGGGACCCCACAGGGCCTCCAGGTGTTAGCGAGGGTGTCATCAAATTACGCAGCAACCCTCCTTTTCTCTTCAGACACCAGACAAAGCTGCCCTGGCTAATTCCAACCAGCGCTACTGGCCCAGAGCGTTGCCGGAATCTACTTGGTAGGGGTGAGGTTTCCCGGCGACGAGGCCAGCGCCAGGAGTCGGCTCTCTGAATTGTCTCTACAAGGCGACAGGCCTCCCCAGTTCTGCAGCCGTCATCGTTTTTAATCACCGATGCTATTATCCTCAAGCGAGGCAGCGAAAAACATTTCTACATCCACTGCCTACAGATGCTCTGCCATGGCTTACTGGGCGTGGAATTTTTTTTTTAAGGCCAAGGCAATAATAGCTTAGAGGAAGAAAGTGACACACACACACACACACACACACACACACACACACACACACAAAGGTAGGCAACCCGGGCAGTGTGGCTCAGTGGTTGAGCATCAACCTATGAACCAGGAGGTCATGGTTCAATTCCCGATCACGGCACATGCCCAGGTTGTGGGCTCAATCCCCAGTGTGGGGCGTGCAGGAGGTAGCCGATCAATGATTTTTCTCTCATCATTGATGTTTCTATCTCTCTCTCCCTCTCCCTTCCTCTCTGAAATCAATAAAAATATATTTTTTAAAAAAGGTAGGGAAAGAGCCCCTAAATCTACTGCCCAGGCCACAGTCTACACTCCAGACTGAGCTCTAGACTGAGGCCACATGACTAAAAGTGCTAGAGTAAGAAAGGACATCCCCAGAGATGACTCCGGGAAGAGGACACCCCAGTGCCAGGCGGGTTCCCAGGACCTTGAGGGGTTATAGCCAGAAGCTCAGGCTACATGATATACTGGGGGCTGAGGAGAGTAGCCCGTCAGTGACGCGGGAGACGCACCTGCTCTGCCGGCAGCCACACCCAGCAACCTCCCAGCCATCTCCCACACACCCTAGCAGCCGGGTCGCTTCGCCGGCCACCTGCCCCTGGTATCTGCTGGCGACTAACCCCGTTCACAGAAGAGCTGGGAGGAAGAGAATGGGAAGGAGAGAAAAGTCGTTTGGGAGACTCTGAATGAAGACGCTGAAGGATTCCTCACCGAATAAGGAAAATGGCCTCCATGGGAAGAGAAGGGGTTGGGGGAAAAAACGAGAAGGGGACAGGCCACACCTGACTTACCCGGGCGGCCGGGAAGGGGTTAAGTCATATTTTCCAGGCTGCATCAGGTTTCCACGGAGCAGCCTGGTGGAGCGCCACATCCATCAGCACTTTGGGTCCCGGAACCGCAGCGGTGGCTCACCAGCACCTACGAGAGGGAGAAGGCAGAGAATCCAGCCCACTCTGCCTGTACCACCCAGCATGACACCCTCAGTCACCACCAACTCTCCCGAGGTCGGCTGACACCTCTGCCTGGCGAAGGCAGATTTCCGGAAACTCCAAGGAGGGGGGGGGGGGTGAGGGCAGGGAGCAGGCGCAGTTCCCGGATGCCGGAGCTGAGCTTGCCCTCATGTATCCTAAAGAAAATCAAGGGAAGGAGGAGGAAGGGGTGGGGAAAGGCAGGGAAGACAAGAGGTCCAACAGAAGGAAGGGGGAGGTCAAGGCAAGGCAAACAGGAAACCCAGAAGACATACCAGAGGCTGGTCTCATCCAGGGCCACAGCCAGGGCCTGGTCTCTCCTTGTCCAAAGTCCAAATCCATCAGGGCTGTCAGCCCCTCCTACATCAGTACCCTCATCCATGTGACCTTTGTGTCCATCCGAATCTGAATGAGGGGAAGAGAGGTTGGCAGCCCTGAATCGGGCGCGCGCACACACAGACACGCCCCTCCCAGAACGAAAGGCCCCTGAGAGATGCCTCACTCTCTAGGTTCGGATCCTCTGGTAGAACTACTCCTCTCCCACAGGGGAGGGCAGACACGTCCGATAAGAATTGCTTAGCGAAGGCTATATATAGTCTAGGTTCCAACCGGCCTAGAGATTTGGAGCTAGAACTTGGCAGAGAACCATGCTAGATGCTGGCAAGGACCAGCCTCCCTCAGCCAGCCAACGGAGAGCCTCACCTCCCTGCCGGGGGCAGGGAGGGCAAACAGGGTCCTTCCATTTGGCCCATTAACACTCTGCACTGAGGGACACGGGCTTTTGGCTCCATTTTAGGGAAAACCGACGTCTCCGAAATGAGAGGGGTGTGTGGGGGGGGGGCTGAACCCCGAGTTCTAGCGTCTCTACAGCTCTCCGCACAGCAGGAGAAAAGCAATCCAGTCCTCTCTTCCGGAGCACCAAGGGTGGGGCGTGCCGGAACAGAATGGAGACGCCACAGCAGCTGGCTGGGGTCAAAAAACATCTATCCGCTCCCAATGTCTGAAGGAATAAAAGAATGCAGACAAATACTTACTGCACGGAGCCAGGCTGCCACGCATCTGTCTCTTTTTGGGGGGTTACAAATGCAAACGAGTGCACAGGACCCCACAGGATGGCCGCTGTCTTCTGCAACCAGCACCCTCCTCAGCTGGGCCGTGTCTCCACGAAGTTGTCACTCACGGAGCTCAACTCCCCTTGAGTTCTCTGTGGGGAAGAAGCAAAAGGAAGACAGGTGGGCTCAGCTACGGGGCCAACCACAAGCAATTCGTTGTGCAGGCTCCAGCCAGGCCCCACTAGGGTTACGATGTGGCCCTGGGACCGTGGCCCTCCGCTGCGGCTCATCACCCAATGACAGAAGCAACACTTTGCTGGGGCCATCGTCCTGGGGAAAGACCAGTGCCACCGGGCACAGGTCTTGTCACGGAAGGCCTGTCCACCAGCTCTTTCAAAGACAATCCTGAGGCTGGCCTGGGGGTCATGGTTGGATTCACATGCCCAGGTTGTGGGTTCGATCCCCAGTGGGGGCCGCGCAGGAGGCAGCTGATCAATGAATCAATGAGTCTCTCTCATCTTTGATGTTTCTACCCTTCTCTCCCTCTCCCTTCCTCTCTGAAATCAATAACATTATTAAACAACAACAACAAAACCTGAGGGACGGACCTCTCTGAACTACATACAGCATTGGGGCTCTCTTCATACACACAGCTTCTGGACAACGAAACAGGAGACTCAAAGCATCCAACACCCACCTATAGATGATTTTTTTTAGGTCAAGTTGCTCTGTACTCAGGCTCAAAGAGACATGACGCAAAGGGGCTGGTGCTGCCTGTGAGCTCTGGGTGGGGACGGCCGGCTCACGCATCGCTCTGACCAACTGTCCGCTGTGACCTCGGTCAGGTCTCCCTGCTCCCTCAGCCTCCCAAGGCCCCCAAGCCACTCCTTCCAGAGGTCCCCCCCCCCCCCCCGAGGTCTCTGGGGACGGGAGGAGGTGCCAGCATCGCCTGTGGGGGAGCGTGAGGCTGAGCAAGGGGACACAGGGACAGGAGGCCGGGAGCTCCGGGCCAGGCTGCCCCTCCGTCCCCACCCACAGGTTGTCGGCTCCCCTGCCCTGCGACACGGAAGGGGGAGGAGAGCGAGCGAAGCCAGATGCTGGGGATAATGGTTTGGCCACCATTCAGCGGCAATGGAGCTCCGTGTTCTCCCTTCCTCCCAAGCAGGGATGGTGGGGCGGGGCCGGCGGGCGGGCGGGGCTTGGGGGCAGGTCACATGCACTCAGCGCAATGCGGCAGATTCAGGAAAAGCCTAGAACCCCGAGCCGCCATGACACACACCCCCCCAGGTCAGGAACTCAAGGTCTATAATTTTCCCTGAGAAGGGAGGGAGGCAGATGAAGGGGTGGGGGTGGGGGGGGGGATAAGCTTTGATTTGGGAAGGCAGGAAAGGGGAGGCCCAAGCAGGCTACTCAAGAGCTGAGCTTCAGCTTAAGGCCAGGGATGCGTCTCCACCATCTTCACACGATGCCAGCTGAGGAAACCTAAGATGCCACATCCCCACGATGGGCATTTGTTCGTGGGGTCCCGGAGCGCTCCTGCTAGCCGGGCCCCCATCCCAAGAAGAGACCCCCACCTTCTGTCCAAGGCAACGAGCCACAGGGAGGCATCGCCAAGGGGCCCTGGTAAGATGTCTCCCATTTGGGACTCATGAGAGGAGCTCAAGAAGCGACCCTGTTTGTCAAGTTCATCTAAAAATACAAACAGCTGCATGTTCTTTTCCGATTCTAAGAAGCAAGGGCCCACAGCACCCTGGTGAGTCCCTGGGGCTCCCCCCGGCCCCGATACCCAGCGGTGGGCTTCTTGTTGCCCAGCCCGTGTTGAAACGACCCTGGTGGCCGCCGCGGGGTCAGCTCCCAGCCCTGACAAGCTGCGTCTGCTTTCACGCTGACACAATGTCCTGGCCATTCAGCTGAGCGCTCCATCTTCCTGCTCCCAACGCACTGAGTCATCATCCAGAGAGGAAAAAAACAACAGAGCAGCCGTCACCAGGGTCCCCACTGCCGTCGGCTGGCGACTCATGGCTGTCGTCACTCTCCGCTCTGCAGCCCCAGAATTGGTGACGAGGGGCCTCGGGGTGCCCGGCTCCCCTCCCACGGATGCGTGGCAGGAAGCAGGCAGCCACTGCTGCGAGGAGGGGAGGGAAACTAACCTGGCATCCAGAGGCTCCCAGGAAGGCGCCCCGGTTAACCCTCCCTCTGCCACCACCGGTCCTCCGGCTCCGTTCCCGTGGCCTCGCTCGGAGGCAGACGGTGGAGGGGCATTTACTCTGGGTGGGGAAGGGCACGGCCTGGCAGGCTTCAGGGGCCTGCTGTCTGGGGACCTTCTCTTCCCCCCTCCCCCGGCTCTGCTTCTGCTGTCCCCTCGCCCCCATTTCTTCTCGAGCCCAGCCAACTGCTGTGTTCCTTCCTCACGTCCCTGCGAACCTACTGGGTAGGGGCAAGGGAGCCACACTTTCGGTCGGGAACCTATTTGCTTGGCAAGGTATCAGGCAATTCTGTGTAGTCACAGTGGCTCCATCTCTCTGACTGAGGACACGGAGACTTAGGAAGATCAAGTAATTTGTCTAAAACCACCCGGTAAAGACGAGGCAGGGTCCAGACGCAAACCTCCGTCTGTGCAAGAGCAATCCATGTCCCTGCTCCCTGCCTCCCACGCTCTCCACTCCCTTCTGGGTTCTGGAGCTGATTTCTGCTCAGAAGACACCATACCCCACCCAACCTCCTCATCCTCTTCCAGGATCATTGAGGTTTGTCAATCCATCCATGTCAGCTACAAAGCAAGAAGCCGGCCTCATGAATGAAACTGGCCACAACTGAAGAGGATGAAGTCAATGAGGGTGGCATGGGCCAGCTAAGGGACCCAGGCCGTAGGTGCAAAAGGACCGGCTACCCAAAGTCCCACCACGCATGAGGAGCTTACAAAATTCCTTAAATAGTCACGTGGGGGGGACCTACCTCGTCGTTCAAAGGCATTTTGCAGACACAGAGGATGGAGAGAGGAAAAAAAAACACAAAGGCTTTGAGAGACCGGGGTTCGAACCATGATCAGAACACTTACCAGCCACGGGTGCTCCCCGCAGGGTTGGGGTGAGGAATAAATGAAATGACCGCTGTGAGAGAGCTGGATGGGGGACCCAGCAGGCAGGCGGCACCCACTGGCTACGTGTGAGCTCACAATCTAATAGGTGACGTGAGATTTACAGACAGAAAACAACAACTAAAGGAGCATAAAGGGGGGGATGAAGCCCATGGGAGCTGGGCCCAAGGGGGCAGGGGTGGCTCTGAGGACCCCGCTGGTGAAGGGGAGGACAGGTCCGCGGGGGACGGCGGGCACTGCGGCAGGTGGGTGGGTGCCACGGAAAATGCCACCGGTGAAAGCAGAGACGGGAAAAGCAAGCAAAAGGAAGTCACCTGGTTTTGCGAGAATCTGTGACTACCTAGGGACAGGATCTAAGGCTGGCTGCAGACAGCCCCCGGCAGGCAGCCTGCGAGGGCAAGGCTCTCCTCTGGATCGAGGAGAAACCATTTCACGTTTCTGGGCAGGAAGACAAGATGGCTGCTGCACGCAGCCGGTCGGGAATGGCATGGGGACGGGGACGGGGACGGGGACGGCAGGGTGCCTGCTGGGCTCGGGGGATCGGCTCTGGCAGGGGACTGAGCACAAATGGGAAAATGGCAAACAGGCAGGGTCATCCGAACAGATCCTCGCACTGCCAGGGACCCCCCAACCCCTGCCTGTGGGAGGCTGCCTGCCCCAGGCAGACCTATTTGGGGAACCCCAAGCACAGATCCCACACGTCTGAGATGAGCTGCCATGGCTCTGCCTCCTCTCCACGCCCCCCCACCCCCAAGATCCAGCCGTTCGCCAGACAGCCCTAAGCCTCAGGCTGAGGCATGATGACCCAGGCCTTGGTTCAGCAGGGCCCACGCTCTGGCAACACCCAGGCCCCAGTGGTGAACCCCCACCAGGGCTGTGCTTGGGGTTGGGACTGGGCCATCTTCACTGCGGCAGCCACCGATGCCCGCCTCTGCCCCCCCTCATGCCCCCCCGCCACCCCCCCCCCGTCACAGCCCCTGCACCCCCCCTCCCCGCCCACTGCAGAACCGGCACAGCAGGACCAGAAAAACCAACCCCACCATGTCAGAGACCAGCACACATACCTCCAAAATGGCAGCCTTGCAAGAAAAGGAGTCCAAGCACATTATCAGCCCACCTAGGGAACGGAGGGCCAGTCGACGGCCAACCACCTCCCACCGGGGCCTCCCAACCTTTCCTCACTCTCCCAACTGGCACATCGTCCCCCTCAGAAACTGCCTCTCAAACGCCAGAAGCATAAGGGGGAAGGAAGGGCATCAGCCCATGCCCCCGGGGGTCCTGGGGGCCAGAGGTGGCCCCGGGCACTCAGAAGGACAGCTTGCGTTCTACACCCCAATACGAGGAACAGCTGTCTGCAAACCTAGCTCCTACCTCTGACCGGACGAGAGCGGAACCTTTCATGGCTCCCCTGTGAGACCCTCCCCAGCTTCGTGGGCCCCGGGAGCCAGGAGGTAGGCTGGCGAGGAAGGGCCGAGCAGGCGCAGCCGTGCCCTCCGTTATGTAAGAAGGAGGGCGGTGCTGCCCTAGGCCAGAGACCCAGGGCGCATTGCACTCCCAGATGCGCAGTCATGGGCGGGGGCCACTGCGCAGGGCAGGGCAGGGCTCGGGGACCCCCTCCCCACCAATGTGAGACCTGCACCACAGACGGGATGGGGAGCTGGAACCCTGAATTTCCCCCGTCCCCTGCCCCCCAACCAGAGGAACAGCCTGCTGCCCTAGTTTTGCTCTCACTCTCGTCTCTCCCCAGAAGGACAAGCCTGGCTCACCTCTCAGGCCCCAGGGGCTCTCCCTGAAACCCCACCTGATACGCAGCTTCTGAGCAACGTCCGGGGGGTCGGTCCCATCCTCACCTTTGCAAGCGCCAGGGAGCAGCAGCTTCCAGAAGGCAGGTCCTTCCCACACTGGGCTCAGCTCTGGGCAGCCCCAGACGTCAATGCAAATCTCTGGTCCCCCCTGGGAGTAGCCCAGAGTCAGCAGGAAGCCCGGGGGGTGGCAATAGCAGCGGCAGCAGCTCTGCCCTACCTTGCCCGGGCGTTTCCAGGGGAGCCAAGAATTATTTTGCCGCAACACTGAGGTGTGGCTGGTTGGAAAATTCCCTTTTCTGACACCAAACTAAAGGACAGATATTTTCTTCCAGTTGGGCCAACCCTCTGTGCACCTGTCTACCTCCCCAGCCCTTGCCCCTGTACGAAGTTTGGGGTGCCCTGAGCTCCTCTTCCTTCGAGTGCATGAAATAAAAAGGGCCAGGAAGAGGCTTCTGCTGGTCAGTCAAAAGCAGGCACCCAGGAGCACATACGCACACCCCTAAACAGATTTTAGAAAGCTGCTGGGCTTCTCCCCCCTCCCCTTTAAGCAAGTGAAATGCAAATTCAGATTTGATACCTTGCCCTCAGCCAATGAGAGAGAGGTTTTCACCTGCCACGGGCCAACCCACCAATCAGAGGAAGTGTCTGGAGTGAGAGCCCTCCCCTGGCCAATGGAAGGCCAGCTCAGTCACTTAGTTAATGATGCAGCAGTACAAGGAAGGCCAGCACATGTGAACTGGAAGGGTGCCAACATGGAGACACAGAGCGCGCAAGGTAAACAACTTCCCAACGCCAAAGGGATGACATTTAATCTCTAAATGCTGGCTTCCCTGCTCAGCTCGTCTTTAAACCCTCTCGGCTGGCCCCCCACACCCCGGGAACCTCACTACCTGTCCCCCCAGAGATCCTAACAAGATGCAACAGTGACTGCGTCACCATTCCCCACTTTCCCCAACTACGCAGTGACAAACCAACCAGCTTCACCCCACGTCTCCCAGCCCACACCCCACCCTGCCCACCTGCTCCTCACCAGCCAGATTCCCAGGGCTGAGCGTTTCAATAAGGCAGCCCCTGGGCAACTGTGGCCTGGCCTCCCTCTCAGCACCTCTCCTTCTCACTCCCCCCACCCCCTTCCACCTGAGACCTGCTCAGACAGACAGACAGTGCTGACACTTAACCTGGAAAACCAGTCCGTATGTCTGCCCAACAGGAGAAAAGGAGGATAAAGAGTAGGAGGTCAGGTGGGACGCCTGGGACAGCTTGCTCCTCTCTCCTCGCCCCTGAACAGGTTTGAGCAGCTGACACGAAGGGAAAAGAAACTGAAGTGGGGAAAAAAAAAAAAAAAAGCTCTCTCTCTCCAAGAAAAAAATAGGAAAAAAGTGAGAAAGGGGGTGAGAAACACAGAGCGCCCACATACGCAAAGACATCGCCCCCGATCCCAGCAAATACGTACGTGGGGGAAGAAGAGGGTTACGCCATCAAGTCCTGAAGCCCATCGGACCGCCCATCGCCAGCTGCGCAGACCCAAATCTTGGTCCGGCTGTAAGATGCCGCAGTCTCGAATGTTCCAGAAATCGGTCCGGTTAAGTCTTCCACTGTGGCCCCACCACCTCTTGCTCCCACCCCTACCTCCCCCCACCACCACCTCCTCCCCACGGGAACCGCCCGTGCCACCTTGCGTATCATCCTCTTATAGCCTAGGCTACCCAGAGGCCTCCGGCCCCCAGCAGATTTCTGAACGGCTTGGCAAGTGAGCTGGCAGAACCTGGTGCCCGGTGTTGCTATGACTTGTTTCTTGATTTCTCTCTCTCTGCTGCAGCACGGCTGTTGCTAGCAGACCTATCGACGGAGCGCTCTCTCTCTCTCCCTCTCCCCCTCTCTCTCTCTGAGCTCTGTGACGCAGATCTAAATTCTCCAGTCTGCTCCTTGTGTTGCAAGAGCAGAACTGCAGCTTTTCCCCTGGAGAGCCTGAGGGCAGTGCCAAGGCTGGTCAAACAAGGCAAAAAAAAAAAAAAAAAAAAAAAAAAGTTGGGCCTGCACTCGGCTCCCTGGCCACACTTTCCCCCGTCCCATTTTTACCCCACACCTCACTGCTCTGGGGCATCGAGAGCCTGGTGCCTGCAGGCTCACACCTTCCCTGAGGGCTTCCCAGCCACAGGACCAGCTTAACTCTTTGAGGGACAGCGCCCACAAGGCAGACAGGGCTGTCCCACACCAAATGTTGCGTCATCTTTTCTTGAGCCCTGGGAGAAGGCCCTGTGAGCTTCTCCCGGCTGGCCATAAGAAGAAAATGGTCCTCACCCTGAGACCACTGTCCTGTTAACTCTTTCTGCCACAGACAAGTCCAGATTCACAGCGCAGCTGGTCTGTGCTGTGTTTTGCTTTTTTGGCCCCCAACCAGGACCTTTTTCTCCCTGGAATTTCCTAAAGACAAGAAGTGTAATTAAAACATTGCCTGGCTTATCCCACGAGTGAGATCCTTGTAGCGGGGCAGGAACCGGAGAGCCCAAATTGAATGGCAGCCTGAAGAATCCAGAGCAAAAGCGTCTGGGTCTCCATTCTTCCTGAGCTCAGAATTTTAGAGGCGGGGTGGATCCGTCCAAATCGCTCCTCAAAAGGCACTTATGCCACACTCAGTCCCGGAGATCCAGGTTGCTGAGTCATTTGTTCCCAAGAAGATCCTCCGACAACATGAAAAGCAGCAAAACAGAGCGGCAGCCACGCCTGGACCTGGAGTGGCCAAGGACTGGGTTCTTCTCTCTGGGGGTGGGCAGCCAAGTGAGATAAGGCGCCACCAGCCCACCCCCACTGCCCCTGTGATGGTAATGCCTGGGCATTCACATACCTGGACACTCTTTTGGGGACGGGGGAAGGGGGGGAACCAATGCTCCGGAGAAGGCCTGAGACTTTCTTAGGAGACTGACACGTCTCCACTACAGCAAAGCACGGACCCAGATATGTTTCCAGAACAATTCTGATGCTATCCCTGGACCCTGTATACCTAGGCAGACCCAAGGGGTCTTGGGTCCCACACCATACATCCAAAGAATCCAGTCCCATAAAGGTTTCTGACAACCAGTTGCACCATAGGAGGCTAGACCTGACTGGAAGTGAGAGAGATACTCGGGTCCTGGGGCAGGTGACTCATAAAGTACATCACATCAAGAACCCTGCCACTCCCAAGAAGATGGCTTGAGAAAGAGAGGCCAGGCAGCCACGTTATCCCGTGCCCTGCCTCCCCAGCTGCCTTCTTCAAGCAACTACCCTGGGCCCCGGTTTCACGCAACAAGAAGACCACTTGGAAGACAACCACGGCACTCCACGGTTTTCAAAGAAGCCCAGGGCATCATCGGTGCCAGGCTCCCCGCAGGGGGCAAAGTGCTTCAAATTCACACCTTCTGGGCTCCAGGGTAGAGCATGCCAATGAAGGAGTTACCTACTGGTCTGATGACCAAAGGAAGGCGGCCTTGATGGCACTAGAGCCAGCCCCCCGGAATGGTCCTCTGCCTACTTAAATACCATTTGCCGGAGTTTCCTTTTCCATGGAAGAAAAACATGCCTAAGTTCATGTCAGGACATTCCTGATTTATCCAAGAGCCCAGGATCAAATAAACAAAGGGCTTTGAGCTCTGCCAGGGAGCCTCCTTCTCCGGGACAGAGGACCAGAGGGAAGTAGGGCTCCGCGCACAGTTGGCCCATCACCCGGTGAACCTGGTGAATGACGTGGCTGCTCACTGCCATGGTGCTGGGGATGTCACGGGTGGGTGGCGGTGAGAAAGAAGAGGCAAGTCAGTCATGAGAGACGGAGCAAGAGCAAGTTCGGGTGAGAGGAGGGCCGTTCACAGCCGCAGGGGTTGCAGGTAGAGGCCGATTGTGGCCAGCCTCTGAGCTTGGGTAAATGCAAAGAAAGGTCCCCGTCTCAGGGGCTCAGCCGGAACCGACTCTGACTTGCAAAGCAGTATGACAAGCTCTCTGTTTGGGAAGCTTTTGTTAGGTTTCACTCTTCACCTAAGTCTTCTCTTCTTCTTCTTCCCACAGCCCCATCACCGTTCTTACCATGTCGCTAGGATTGAAACGGTCATTTTAGGTGCCTCTGCCCAATTCTAGCTCTTTCTTCTGTTAACTTGATTCTGCGCGGCACCGAGAACAGAAACACCCCAATGGGATGACCAGGAAGCAGAAACGAATTTGGTTCCAAAAAAACCAGGGGAGGATGTTTACTTAGCAAGCACGCTCGAGCCTACCAGGAAGCGACTTTACAGGGTGCTGCGTGCCGTGTTTGACTTCGGGGGTAGAGATAACTTGTGAGTGAGGAGAAGGGGCTGGCTCCTCCCGGGCACACTCGGGGGCCTGCGGAGGCTGGGCCGGGGCAAACTTGCAAAGGCAGGGCTTCCCCTCCAAGCCAGCAGGCCACTGGTCCTCTGCAGCTACAGGCCTCGGAAACTAGCCTGGCTCTCCAAACATCGCGAGCTCCCCATGGCCTCTGACGGATCTGGGTCAAAACTTTGCAATGCCAAAGACGAATTTTTTTTTTTTCTTTAAAGGGAATGAGCTGAACTTTTACCCAGCCCTTGTCCAGGGTTTGGAATGCAAGCACCCTGTCACTGCCACAGACTCCCATTTGGCATCAGCCAGGACAGCAGGCTTGGGGCAGCCTCTACGTCCTCTCATGTCCTCATTAGGACCCACTCTATAGGGACAGGAGCTCTAATGCAGAGAGAAACTGTTTCTCTCCAGACAGGGGAGCTGGGCCGGGGCTGATCCCAAACTCCACACCAGTATCAGGGCCCGAGTGGGTGTTGCAGAGAGAGATCAGGCCCAGGCCCACAGTGACGAGGTGTTTCTGTGCTCCGCCTGGGAGGGCAGACAACGAGCACTCAGAAAATCATTTCTTAAGTTCCTACGAGGTGCTAAGCCACACACGGCGAACAATGTAAGACACAGGCCATCATCTCAAGACATACCATTCTAGTTGAGGACCCTGTCAGCATTCCCAAATTCGCGTTGTTGATATATCTGCTCTTTAAAAGCTGATATTCATTTTCCCATTGAAATATACTAAAAAAATATTGTTTGGGTTCCCAGGATAGCCCGCAAAAGCCTATTTCAGTCTCGTCAGAAAGTCGCAAACTCAAATGCCTGTGGGCTGGCCGGCAGGTAAGAAAGGCGAAGCCGCTGGGGGGATATGCCAAGTGGAAGGAGGATCCTCTCCTCACAGGCAGCCCCTCCCCAGCCTGCCTGCGGGGGACCAGCTGGGGATGGAGCCCTCAGGAGCCCAGATCACCCTGTTTTTCAGGAGAAGGAGGAAATCCAGATTTATTATATTAAACTTTTGATTTAAAAAAATATATATATATATATATATTTTACTGATTACAGAGAGGAAGGGAGAGGGAGAGGGAGATAGAATCATCAATGATGAGAGAGAATCACTGATCAACGGCCTCCTGCACGCCCCACACTGGGGATCGAGCCTGCAACCCGGGCATGTGCCCTGACCGGGAATCCAACCGTGACCTCCCTGTTCATAGATCAATGCTCAACCACTGAGCCACGCTGGCTGGGCTAAACTCTTGATTTTTAAACACCGTTCAAAGTTTTAAAAGCCAAAACATACCTGCACACCTTCCAGTCTGTCTGCTCTGTGGTAATGGGTTCAAAATACAGTATGTTTGCAATGAAAAATAAGAGCAGTCACTGCCTGAGTGAGGATTTAAATAAAGAAACAAAGAAGAGTCACGGAATAGGAAACTGCCTCACAGAGGCTGCTACTGGAGGAAAGAATGACACAGACAAAAACCAGGGGACCCTTGACCTTCGGCTCAAGGCTTGTCAGCCGGTTCTAATTTGAGGGCTGCTGGTAGAGCCTGCCTCAGAATCATTTAAATATTCATGACACCATTAAAGGGCTGGTATTTGTGCCCAGCCTAACCCGGCAGGAGCACAAAAGAGTCTCCCAATTGAGAGGTGCTGCTCTGAGCACCCCCAAAGGATCCGTCCAGAGCTTTGTTGATAAAATCGGAAGGGATTATCATAATCCAGCTGCCCGTCCACGGCACCGGGCCCTCCACAAACAGCGCCATGACCTAGACGTGGTGCGGTCTAGCCTCTGCCTGACCCAGTGACTCCCATCCCACCTTTGGAGGTCCCACTACTGGGACAAACTGAAGGGAACTGCCTTTCTGGATCCTATCTACCAGCCTCAGGTCTTCGCTCTGCCTCTGGGGCCCACAGAACAAGCCTACTCCCCCAAAAGGCTTTCAAATATTTTAGGATAACTTTTACGACCACAAGTTTTTTAGGCTAAACAAGGAGGTACAAAAAGGGAAATGAAAAAGGAGGTGGGGGTGGGTTTGGGGGAAAGCCGGGGAGAAATCTTCTTAAAACAGCTGATCAAAAATTAACAAGCCCAAGGAAAAGAGGAAGACACACACACACACACACACACACACACACACACACAAGCACATATATTATGCATTCATGAGAAAGAGGCACCTTCGCCAAACAAACAGCTGGGTGACGCAGGACTGTGAAAGGAAGGGCCCAGGGCCACACACCGGAAGAGAACAAGAACCACGGGACCAGGCAGTTCCCAAGACCAGCCACCAGGCCGTGCCATGCTCAGGCCAGCTTAAAACCTGACATCGGGAGAAGAAACCCACATACAACCCACCATTATAAGGAGGGGGCATTCCTTTGGCCATGTTGAGGGAAGGGGTTCTTTTTCTTATGGATTTTATGGATTCTTTATATGTTCTGAATACAGATCCACTTGCCAGTTATCGGGGCAGCCTGGACCTCCATTCTGCTTTGTTTCTCTCTTTTATTCAGGTCTTCTGATGATCAGAAGTTCCTCATTTTAATGTCAGTCAACTGATCGGTCTTTCCCTTGATGGCTAGTGCTTTCGGTGTCTTCGTTAAGAAATGTACGGCCACTCAAAGTCATGAGGATATTCCATGTTATCTGGTAGATGAAGTTCACTTTGTATTCACTTGGGCACTTAGACTGAGGAGCTCCCTGGAATGTATTTTTGTGTGTGATGCGAGGGAGTGGTCAAGAGTCATTTCTTTCCTTGTAGATATCCACTATCCCAGCAGCACTGTTTGTTAGAGTGACTGTCCATTCCAAACTGCTCAGCAGTGGCCCCTGCTCAGGTGTCCAGATGTGTATGGGTCTGTTTCTGGGCTCCCTGTTCTGTTTCTTTGGTCAGAAATAAGATAATGCCTGGCTGGTGTGGCTCAGTGGTTGAGCATCCATCTATGAACCATGAGGTCATGGTTTGATTCCCGGTAAGGGCACATGTCTGCGTTTCAGGCGCCATCTGGGGGTATGCAGGAGGCAGTCAATCAATGATTCTCTCTCATCATTGATATTTCTATCTTTCCCTCTCCCTTCCTCTCTAAAAATCAATTTAAAAAATTTAAAAAATTAAAAAAGGAATAAGATTAAAAAATCAAGAAAAAGAAATAAGAGCACTAATCGTCAATCAGGTGATTTGACAAGTAAAGTTTAAGAAAATATAAATCAAAGAGCCAGTTTTGCAAAAGGAGTTCAATGTGGACAGAAATAGTCGGAGAGGAGGGCTCCAGCCACGGTCTCTCAGAAAGAATACAATGAGCAGGGATAAGCAAAGCAGCAGCAACCCAGCCGAGGAATGGGTAGCAAGACGAACGGGGCAGAGGTCAAAATGAGTCTCGTTTTTGTAGGTAGTTAACACAGTGATCAAGAGGATAGACTGATACTGCACCCAAGTCCTGAATATATACTGTTTAGCTGTGAGGCCTTGGACAAGTTAACCAGCCTTCCTGAGCCTCAGTTTCCTAAGCTGCAGAATGGGGAAACTCTTCCTCACTGAGCTGTGCAGATTAAATAGGTTCTTTGGTGTCTGCCACCTCGCACAGAGCCTAGCACTGTAAGTATTCAGAAAGTGCTGGTGTCATCCGCATCAGAATTAGTGCTGCCATGGAGACCAGGCAGACTATTGGAGCAATCTTGCTGTTCAACAAACATTAAGTGAGTATATGCTATTGCACACACACGCACACACACAGACACGATATATATATATATATATAATTGCTTAAAAACTCAGACTCTACCATGAGACAGGCTTGAGCCTGAATTCTAATTCAGCCTCTTTACTAGTTATACAGACTCGAATGACTTATTTGATCTAAGTTTCTAGTTTCAGCTTCCTCCAAACTTCCTAGTTTTCTTGGTGACGATGTTATGCAATACAGAAGCCTTTAAAAAAAAAATACAGAAGCCTTTCGCACAATGCCCCATACAAAATAGTGATAGTGATAGATAGTGATGCCAGCTATCACTATGATGACAGCAACCAGGGGCAATGACGATTCTGTACTTGGTATCCTGTCAGGCACTGGAAGGCAAGGCCCACTAACCCCTGGAAAAACCTACAGTACCTGGCATTCTCTGTCTTCCATCCAAGGACTAACCAGGCCCGACCACACCTGGCTTCGTATTGACAAGACTAAGGTGGCAGGCCCAAGACGAAGCAAGAGCTTGGAGAAAAAAAAAAAGGGTTAGAGACATCAAGTAAAAGCCGAATGGCTGGGTCAGTTAAACGCTTGGTAAGAAAGAAGAAACAAAAACACAGAATCGCACAAATATATATAATCAGAAAAATTGTGAAAATGCACTGGGTCGAGGGAGTCAGAAATGTCACTCATAGATTAAAAGTCTGATGGTCTCCACGGGGAGAAGGTTCCTGAAGAACAAGCCGTCAACAGCTCCAATCAGCACTAATGACCATGCTATGGTCAGCCTGAAAGGCCGCAGCTCGGCCGTCTCCTGGAGCAACGACCCCAGAGCCACCGAGTTGCTCGAGGCAAGTCCCCAACCCGAGGGACCACCGCACGCACACCCGGCGGCTGCGCTGAAGTGAAACGCGGCCCAGCAGGGACAGCAAACACTCCAAGGACACAATACAGCGCCACGTGCCAAGTGAGAACCCGAGAGACAAGGGCCGGGACAGCCTGTGCTCGGCGAGGTCCTGGCAGAGGTGAGATGCAGATGCTGACGCGAAACGCTGCTCAGACCGGGAGCTGGAGCCAGGCAGCAGACAGTAAGTGGCCTGGCAGACGCTGGCCCTGAGCACACGGGCCTCCCATGGCTGCAGGGGGAGGTAGAGGGGGGATGGCCCTCAAGTCCTGACTTCTCAGCACAGGTGGAAGGGAACCCCAGCACCCACAGAGACCCCGCATGGAATACGGGCAGTGTAGAGACGGGAGAGTGATGGGGCATGTTTGTTTGGGGGTAAGGTCAGGCCTGGGGTGGGATATTTGTAAGCAGAAGCTTTCTCTTGGGTAGGCTGAGTCAGTCAGCCACTGAGGCCAAAAAGCCAGGCTCCAGCCCTAGCCAGCAGCTCAGTGGTTAGAGCGATGGCCCTTGGACTGAAGGATCCCAGGTTCGATTCCATTCAAGGGCCCATACCTCGGGTGCAGGCTCGATCCCTGGCCCCAGTCAGGGTGCATGGGGGAGACAACCAATCAATGTGTCTCACATCGATGTTCCTCTCTCTCCCCCCCGCCTCCCTCCCACTGTCTCTAAAAAAAAAAAAAAAGCAATGGAAGAAATATCCTCGCGTGAGGATTAACAACAACAATAAATAGCCAGGCTCCAAAATGTCCTGCCCAAGCTAGGTCCTGTCACCTCCTGGGAAAGTGAAAGAGGCCAACATGTCTATCTTGCCCTAGGTCACTGGTCATTGAATCCAAGTTCCTGCCCCAGCGGATGTTACCCTGGAGCAAAATGCAGGCTGCAAGGGGACTGGCACCTGCTCTTCTGACGCTGGGCTGGGGCCGAGTGGACATGGCCACTCCCCTGGCCAAAGCCCCTGGACCAGCAGCTTCCAGTGCTGCCCACAGCGCAGGGGGGCAAAGTCTTCTTGGAACTCGGGGAGTAAGCCAACGTGCCTCTTGGCCGGCTGCTCTTGAAATCCTGGCCTTGTCAATGGGTGGAAATAATTTCCAGAGATGGAGTGTGGCTGGGCCATGTGAGCCGGACTGGAGAGAGCTCTACACCATCCCTGCGCGGGGAAAGCTGTGGCCTTGTGCCAAAGGCCAGACCAGCTGGGGGGTGGGGGTGGGGGGGTGAGGGTCCTGTCATTCACCCCCCAACCACAGGCTGGAACCCTTAGATGTTACGCTGGCTGCTCTTGGGGTTCTTGGTCAAGGATCGAAGCTCTGGGCAGGAGGAGCGGTCTCCAGGGTAGAGAACCTGGGCAACTGATGACTCATGCGCTGCACTGACCTCTGCGTGACCACACGAGCTTGCACCATGTGACTCAAAAATGGAGTTTCTTTCCTGCTCCGGAACAAACCCTTGCTTTGCTTAGCTGAGTCACATCTAGACGGCAAGAGTCTCCAACACAAGCAGGGCAGGGGGTTCCCCAAACAACTCTGACTTGAGCTGTAATTTCCATACTGCCCTCTCCCCGACACAGGGGCATGCCCCTGGCCAGTCCCACAGCCGAAAAGGGAAGACGCAAGACACAGGGGTGCAAATCTGGGCTCCCGGCAAGGGCAGCCTCGTCAGAACCTGGAGCAGGGACCAGGCCTCGAGGGATGAGACTGCCACCTGTGGGGTGGGAGGGGCTGGGAGTCTAAAACATCGTACTTAATGTCAGACTTGGGGGCAATATTTGTGATGCACTTCACATTGAAACCCTGACGAAAGTAAGGGCCACAAGATCTGTGATGACATGAAGACATCCTGTGCCCACAGAAAGCTGGAGCGTGGGGAGGGGCTGGTGACCAAGATCGTGGGGGTGAGAGGCAGTCAGTCCCTGATTGACTTACAGAGGGAAGGTGTCGGACAAACATTCTAGAAGGTTCAGCCCTTTGAAGCCTTTTGGGACCAGCGGGCAGCCGTTATTCTTAAGTTAGGGTCTGGCATGGGCCTCTGGGGTCACTGTTCTTTCCCCAAAACCAGAGCAGCAGTAACAGCTCTGCCTTAAAAAACCAGAAAGAAGATTTCCCCCCAATGCCATGTAGTTTGGGGTGAAAGGAGCACCCCACCTCTCTCCAACACTCTCCCTCTGAAAACTTCAAAATCTTCAGGGGTCAAGGTCAGCACTGAGAAAGCAGGTGAATCCTTACAAGAATGGGTATTTATTTACTCCAAAAACATGGGTTTGGGGCCCTGGCTGGTTTGGCTCAGTGGCTCATACCTCGGTTGCAGGATCCACCCCGACCCGGGCCCTGGTCAGGGCGCGGGCAGGAGGAAACGAACTGATGTGTTTCTCTCACATTGATATTTCTCCCTGTCTTTCCCTCTCTCCTCCACTCTAAGAAATCAATGGAAAAAATATCTTTGGGTGAGGACTAAAAAAAAAAAAGTATTTGGGGACCAGCGTGTGTCCGTGGTCTTCTTAGAACCTGACCTTGGCCAGCAGGGCTTTCCCTGTCACCAGAGGCTGGTGACCTGGGGATCCACAAGGAGGACAGGGGGCTCCTTAATCCCAGTCTGGCCCCCCAAACAAGGCAGCTCGAGTCCTGCCACCTGCCCAGGTCACGGCACCCAGACGCCACTCTGTGCCCTTCTGGAGAGGCAGAGCTGGGTGGGGTCACCTGCAGGCTGAGTGTGCTGCCGGTCAAGAAGCCTCTGGGCCCTGACCGGTTTGGCTCAGTGGCTAGAGCGTCGGCCTGCGGACTGAAGGGTCCCGGGTTCGATTCCGGCCAAGGGCATGTACCTTGGTTGCGGGCACATCCCCAGTGGGGGGTGTGCAGGAGGCAGCTGATCGATGTTTCTCGCTCATCGCTGTTTCTAACTCTCTATCCCTCTCCCTTCCTGCCTGTAAAAATTCAATAAAAAATATATATTTTTAAAACGATGCCTCTGGGAAGGCTGACATGAAAGAAGCACCACTGGTGCTTCGAGAGCCCCAAGCCACCAGGGGATCGGAGGACACAGGAGAGGAGGAGCTGAGATGCTGAGATAAGCCTGGGATTCCCCAGCCACTTCCCCAGAGAGGCCTTTCAGGAGCAGCCAGCAGAGCACCTTTGCGGCAGGCAGAGCCCCTCCCACTGACCGGGAGGCCAGGTAGAAGCACCCACAGGGAAGTCACCCGAGAGCAGGAACTCTCCCCAAACCCAACAGCGCCGCTCAACCCCATCCAAATGGGCCAGGGTGACCTGCCAGGCGAAGCCTTTCGAGCCCCTGTGGAGGTCAGCTGGCCTCATCTTCCTCAATATAAGGCCGGCCTTGGGGTCACGGCCAAGGTGTGGGACCTTGGGTGGGTGACTTCATCTTTCAGCCTAAATTTCCTCGTCTATAAAGTAGGGCGAATCCGCCATCTGTACCCCTTGTGTTGTAAGGATTAAATGTGTGCACACGAGTAAAGCACTGCCTAGAACACAGTGTTCAGTGAGCGGCAGCTATTACTCTTGTTTTTATCATTAGCGCCCCTGGGTGGTGGCCACTCAGCTTCCTGTGAGCACCATGGCCCCAGGGAAGGAGCTCCCTGCCTCACAGGGTCACCCATCCTCCCTCCCTCACAGCCTCCCAGGCTCAAATGGTGGGAACATTAGCCGGTTCCACTGGTCTCCCGGTCACTGTGACCTGCTGGCCCGGGGGCTGCCCTGTGGAGTGCCACAGAGGAAGAATAACACCCACATCACGTGACAGTTCTTTAAATACACAAAACGGTGCCCATCAAACGCCCTCCACCGAGATCCTCCCTTCTTGGGGGTAGATATTCCCGTGCGTTAACCACTCTTCACAAGCCAGCAGTCCTACTCTGAACTTGTCCTCGACTTTGACATTTCCTCCTCTTACTCCAGCTTCTGGAAAGGGTCCCCAAGCAAATATCCAAGGGCCATGTGACCTGTGCTTTCACACACACACCAGCGATCCCCTCCCCCTCTGGTTGGGGGAAGCCAAGGGTTGCTGCCTGTGGCATGAAAACAGCACAATGTCAACTCTGAACCCTAGGGATCGGTGGTGCAGACTCCCTTCCCGTGTGGCCCCGCTGAGGCTGAGAATGGAGGAGACAGACCTCACCTGTCCTCGTCTCCTAGCTGGGAAGGCACTGCCAAACCCACTCCCACCGGAGAATCAAGGACCAGGCCCTCTCCTGGCTCCTGGTGGCTACTAGGTCTGGGCTAAGGAAAGCACGGAGCCCTTCCTCACCTGATACCTAGCGGACGAAGGGGAGAAGGGAGCAAAGGGGCGCCATCCCGAGCCCACGGGAGGCAGGTGGGAAGCCGGAGGCCTGCCCGCCTTCAGGTGCCTCCGGGGCTGGGCTGGAATTCTCACTGTTGTTATGAACGCGCCCCAACCAAGGAAAGGCCCCGTGCCTGGCTCTAGGCATTTCACCGAGACCGATGGGCTCCCCACAGGCGCTCTGAGACAGGAGGAGTGGTGACCACGCGGAGAAGGCCCTTCGTCCCGGGAGGCTGGTCTAGGTACCGGCTCTCGTTCCTTAACAAGCTCTTCCTAAGTATATGTCCGATTTGCCCAAGTACGTCCCACCCCTAGGACAACGGCCGGCACACAGTGTTTGTTGATACGGCTCCTGAATCCAGGACAGGACGAGAAAGAGAATCAAAATTAAATATAAGATATGGTTCAGAACCAAAGCAGTTCCTAAAATAGCTGCCGGAGCTAACATGATTTGGGAACAGTTACAAAACAGCCCGGCCGCAAGGAAGCCGCGTGTGAGCCGGGGCTGCGTCGCACGGCCCCTCGTGCCACCCCGATGGCCCTTCCCTTCCCAGCGATCGGCTGTGGCTGAGAGGACAGAGGGGCACAGGAACGGAGACACGGGGCAACTTCTGTGGGGCCTGCTGCTAGATATCTGGAATCTCAAGGTTTGAATCACAAAGTTCCCAGATACCGACTGACCACTGCCGACCGTGAGGCTATCTGTCCCCGGAGGTATCGTGTCACCTCCGCGCAGGAAAGAGACCCATGTGTCCCTGCAAGCGGCCCCCACTCCGGCTCCCCGGCTCATGTTTCTCTCTCACACACAGAACAAGTAACGAGTTAAAAAGTGGCCGGAACCCTTGGTGAGTAAACTTTGCTCCTTGGCCAGGATGTGGACGCCGAGCGACACGGCGGAACGCACCCTCCGCCAGCAGGTCTGCCACCTGCTCAGGCCCAAGCTGGACTCTGGCCAGGGGACCTCTCGCACCCGGCTGCCTCCTTGGGGATTATAGGGGGATTTCAGACAGAGGCTACCCCGCTCCCCTGCAGCCCTGACGCCCACCCCCAAGACTCCCAGCTTTGGGAGATGAGGAATGATAGAAATAGAGCCTTCATTTGGCTTAAAGCCCCAACAGGGGTCTGTCTAGATTTCTCCCAAGGTTGCCCTGTGACCTCAGCCCTCATTTCCACTAGACATGGATGTCCCCCTGTCCCTCTTCTGAAACAGCCTTCAGATGCGGCCAAGCCCCCAAACTACAGCACCCCTTGCCTTCTATCTGCCCACACAGCATCCTCATCATCATGAATATGGATCTCAACATCCATCAAACGCTAAACACTCATCGGGCCTGGTGCTCAGGGCCCTACATGGACACAGCTCACACCACCTTCACGGTGTGCTATGAGGCCCGGGCTATCTCCATCTCCACGCTACAGGCCAGGAACTGAGCAGCGTGCGAAACAATACACATCCAGTAACTAGACTTTTAACCACTGTGAGAGGCAACTTAGCAACATCATGCCTTTAGGAGACGTCCCCCAACTCCTGTCCCCATTTCACACTTGACAATCCCTGGTGTAACGGTGGGACCAAGCATGTTTCCTTAAAAAAAAAAAAAAGACAATCATACATGTGCTGTTGTTGTAAATAAATATTTTTAAAATGAGATTTTACTATTGACGCATTTAAATGAGGTTTAATGGATGGTGTTGGCAGAGGGCATCAAGGAAATAAATGGTGATGGAAAAAAATAAAAGAAAAAAATAAAATAAATGAGCTGTGAGGTATGTATAACTTCTAGTGTGCAAAGTAGTTTTATGACAAATTAGCCTATGTCCTCCCCCTTGAAGTCCTCTGAAATAGACACAATGATTCCTGTTTCACAGATGAGCAAATGAGAAGAGGGGGGAGCTGGCGAAGATGGCCCAGCCAGTCATCAGCAGAGCAACAAACGGACCCCAGGACTTCCAACCGCTGAGTCCTGTGCTCTGGGTGCCCACGGGGTGCCAGGCGGCAGAGCCCGGGGACTGACGGCCGTGGCCTGGGACTCAGGAGCACTCACAGGGACTGGCCGTGTGACCCGGGCAAGGTCACCCACCTCTTCTCGTCTCCGTTCTTCATCCATAAAACAGTGCTAATAACACTGTGACATGTGGTGACCATGAGGATGAAATGCGATGATGTATGCACAGCGCTTAGCACACTGGCCAACACATAATAAACGCTCGGTCAATGGCAGCTATTTTTATGAAGCTCCGGTGCCCAGGCAGGAAGCACGGTGCCTCCGGGGCTCTGTCTGCCTCTGTAGAGTGGAGACCAGCGAGAAGCCACGTCCTTTCTCCTGCCCCCGTGGCTCCCAACCAGCTGCCCGGACGGATGCACAGGCCGCAGGCGGTGAGGAGCTCAGTGCCCCGGGCGGGAATGAACTGCTCCATGGCTCAAAGGGCACAGGGCTGGGGCCTGTCCCTCCTGCCGGGAGGGCTCCCAACCCCGGCGCCTCTGAAGCCGCACGCTGTCCTGATGGCCGAGCTGCAGGCGTGGCCACCAGCAAAATGGCCGGGCGGGCCTGTGCCAGCCGGCGCACCCTCGCCTGCCTTCCGGGGCGGCGGCCTTTCCTCCACCGCCTGCCTGTCACCTCCCTCCCCCGGGGCTCCGGCCTCTGCTCCCAGGGCTTGGGAGCGTGCCTGTCCTCGGTGAGAAGAGCAAATAAAAGCGCATGGCCTACTTCCAGCTGCCTCCCGGTTTCTCACTCTCAGATTAAAATAATAACGCGCAGACACACAGAGGCTGGAGAGGGCGGGGGAATGAAGTGGCACCGGAGCACAAGGGCTCCTGCAGCAGGGGCTGCGGTAGCCTGGCAACCTGAGAAGGTGTGTCAGAGCGAGTAGGATGCAGACAGACCAGGGCCGGGCCCGGAGCAGCCAGGGCTAGCCGGGCAGGGTCGCACAGCCTGGCCTGGCTCCTCGTGTGCCGAGGAGGGAGGGGAGAGCAGATAGCATGCTGCCTGCCACACGGCCCTGTGTCCCCGAGGCCACCTCCCTGGTCACCCGGCTAGCTCCAGGCTCGCTCTTCTCCAATCCCGTCCAGATGCCTGTGCAGGTATCTTCCCAGAAATCCTGGACATGCATGACCTTCCCCTGCTCTGAAGCCTCTCATGGCTCCCACAATGCCTTGCGGAGGCATTCTCCTAGCGTTCAAGGCCCCCCAGCACCTGGTCCCAACCTACCCCTCCAACCTCACTTTCCTCTTCTCCCTCACTGAACCCTCTGATCCTGCGTGTACATCCCTCCCATAGGCCTCCACATATGGCGAGTCTTCCCCTCATCTTGGCCCAAACCTGGAGGTCACCATTCTCCTCACACAGTGGTTCCCAACCTTTTTTTGGCCATTCCCCACCCCACCCCACCCCACCCCCACACACAAGCATCTCAAAAGTCCTGATGCCTCCCTATGACATGTAATTCTAATTATTCAAAAAGCGAACTCCTATTCACATGGAGGAAGCCTAAAAGGACATTCACTTGGTCTAAACAAGCTTCCAAAGAACACGGCATCCATGAAAGAGAAAAATAAAAGAACGAAAGTTCAGTTGAAGTAATGAGGAAGAAATCCCTAAGAAATTGTTAAAAAAATAATAATATAAAGTGATATGAAAAAAATAGCAACTAAAGTTTCAAAACATATAATAGAGAAATGAAATGTATAAATATGTCACAATATGTATTTATATACTGTATATGAGGCCCCTAGAACCATAAGAAATGCAAAAAAATTTATTGTTAATTCTCGAATCTAATTGCCCCCCTGTGGGACGTGCGCCCCACATTGGGAACCACTGTCTTAACACATATTTGCCACATGCCTACCATGCACCAGGCACTGCTGGGCACTCAGACCACAGGAACAGTAAGACATCTCCTGCCCACTGTGAGCTCCTGGCCACAGGGCCAATCAAACAGGCCCATCAACACAACACTAGTGTGGCAGGTAATCCAGGCTTAACAGCGACAGGGCACTTACTAACTTAACCCTTTATAGGCTCATTTAATCCTCTCACAACCCCTATGACATAAGTGCAATTACTACCAGCCAGTTCCATTTTATGGATGAGGGAACTGAGGTATGGCTGGGGTGGGGAGGAGGGATGGGGACTTGCTGCCCCTTCAGTCCAACCCAGGTGGCCTTTCCCCTCCTCCTCCTCCTCCTCTTTGTCCTCCTCCTCCTTCCCCTCCTCCTCCTCCTCCTCCTCCTCCTCCTCCTCCTTCTCCTCCAGCATCTTCCTGAAATTGGCTGGAATGTAGGCTCCAGGAGGACAGGGACTTCTGTCTGCTTTGTAAACTGCTGAGTCCCCAGGGCCTAGAACAGTGATGGCGAAGCTATGACACGCATGTCAGAGGTGACATGCGAACTCATTTTTTTGGTTGATTTTTCTCTGTTAAATGGCATTTAAATATAAAAAATAAATATTAAAAATATAAGTCTTTGTTTTACTACGGTTGCAAATATCAAAAAATTTCTATATGTGACACGGCACCAGAGTTAAGTTAGGGTTTTTTCAAAATGCTGACATGCCGAGCTCAAAAGGTTCGCCATCACTGGCCTAGAGCAATGCCTGGAATACAGCAGGCACTCAGAAATACTTGTGCCCTAGATGGTTTGGCTCAGTGGATAGAGCATCGGCCTGCGGACTGAAGGGTCCCGGGTTCGATGCTGGTCAAGGGCATGTACCTCGGTTGCAGGCTCAATCCCCAGCCCCGGTCGGGGTGTGTGTGGGAGGCAACCAATCGATGTGTCCTCTCTCTCTCATGGGTGTTTCTCTCTGTCTCCCCCCCCCCCCCCTCGTCCATTCTCTAAATATCCATGGGAACATATCCTCGGGTGAGGATTAACAAAAAATAATAATAAGTAAGTAAATACTTGTAGAAGGCACGCGTTCTACATCCGCCTTACAGATAGGAGAACATGGACGTTTCCCAAAGTTATACAACTGGTATGGCAGAACTAAGGTTCAGATCTGGCACTTGCCAGGCACAAACACACCTTCGCATGCCTTTCTGACCCTAGGATTTACTGAGTACCTGACATGGACAAGATGCTCGGGAGAGAGTCCTCACTATGAAAACGTTACTGGGGGCCTATTATGTCCCAGGTGCTGGGGGACACAAAGACATGGCCTTTAAAAAACAACAACAGGCCGAAACCGGTTTGGCTCAATGGATAGAGCGTCGGCCTGCGGACTGAAGGGTCCCAGGTTCGATTCCGGTCAAGGGCATGTACCTGGGTTGCGGGCACATCCCCAGTGGGGGGTGTGCAGGAGGCAGCTGATCGATGTTTCTCTCTCATCGATGTTTCCAGCTCTCTATCTCTCTCCCTTCCTCTCTGTAAAAAAGCAATAAAATATATTAAAAAAACAAAAAACAAAAAAAAACCAACAACACTGTCCATACACATACAAATAGGCGCCATTTGAATATATGTAAATATCATGCATATATGCAAATATTTATACATATAAATTAATTTAAGCCACCACTGGACAGTCTGGGAGGGCCCGATGATTGCAACAGTTAACAGATGCAATAGAAGCCGGGAGGGTGCAAGATTCACTGGAGGCAAAGAGGCTCCTCGAAGGAGACAGAAGCCGTGGGGGCCCTGAGGAATCCAGAACCTTCGATAAAAACGGAAGGAGCTAAGGCCACGCGGGGGGAAGGAGTGATGTGCGGAAAAGCATGAAAGCAGAGCTGTGTAGGCTCAGGGAACAATTCACGGAGAAGTCTGGCTGGCCGAAGGTTTTTCCTCCTTGTTTATTTTTTGAACATTTACACCTCTGCTTTTAACTGTTTCCTCTTCGGCACCTACCAGCCAGGTCTTCTTTGGATAACACATGTTTCACAGCAGCAAAAGGCTCTATTTTTTGAAAACCAGGGCTCCAGTTCAATCTCATTATCCTACAGATGGGAAACTGGAATGGCCCCTGGTCCCGGAGCTGGCTCGTGGCAGAACTGGGGAGCCGGCCGGGCCTATCACATCTCACGGGGCGCATCGCAGGGCGCGGAGGAGGCGGGCCGCTGCAGGGACTGGGCGCCTCTGAAGGGTCCCGGGTTCGATGAGGGCCGGGCCTCTGTGTCCCGGTGGGTGAAGCTCTCAGGGCCTACGACCAGCACACAACCGGGGACGTCCGGGCCTTCGCAGCGTCCGTGTCCCTCCTGCTGCAGAGGCTGCAGCGCTCTCTGTGCTGGAAGTCATGAGTTGTTTGTTGGTTTTCTTCCTGCTTGGCTTGTTTTGACATGAGGAAGAGGCTAATCCTTCTGGCAGGCTTGGGCAATACCGAAGGGCAGCAGTCCCCTCCCTGAAGCCGCGGAGGCAGCCAGCGCCAGCAGGGAGAAACCGGATCCAGGACGCTGCCTGGTCAGCAGCTGACCTCTCTGCTGGCCCCTGGTGGCTCCCACACATCCCGCTGGGGCTGCCTTCCCCGCAGAGCACGGGCTCTGGAGGCAGATGGGTCCAACTGCGACTTCCACCTGCTACGAGCCGAGTGACCTCAGGAAAGACACTGTACCGGCGGTTCTCAACCTGTGGGTCGCGACCCCTTTGGCGGTCAAACGACCCTTTCACAGGGGTCGCCTCAGACCATCCTGCATATCAGATATTGACATGACGATTCATCACAGTAGCAACATTACAGTTATGCAGTAGCAACGAAAATAATCTAATGGTTGGGTCACAACATGAGGACCTGTATTTAAAGGGCCAGAAGGTTGAGAACCACTGCACTATACCTCTCTGTGGCTCAGTTTCCTCGTCTGTCAAACAAAACCCCAGTGTTACTATGAGGCTTACATGAGTTAATACATAGAAACTGGTCAGAACAGCACCTAGAACACTCGATGAATGCGGCTATCACTATGATGTTTTTGTTTGTACCTAAGGCGCCCTGAAACCTGGTCTCTGAGATGCTGGGCCAGACCAGGCTGAATGCTGTGGGGCTGGAGCAAACAGTGGTACACAAGATGATACAGGCTCAAGCCTATCGAGATCCAAAGCCTCCTTCGGCGTCTGGGCTTCCCTTTCAGCATCTCCGGGAGCTGGAGGCAGGTCGGTGATGCTACCTGCTTCGCGCTGCCAGGGAAGCCCTGGGACTGAGACACAGGTAAGGCCTCTCCTGCCTCACGCTCTCTGCCATGGTTGCTGCCCTGGGCGGCGGCATCCGACTGGTTCCCTGTACAGAGGATTCACGTTCCACACGCTTGGATGCTTCGTCGACGTCCTGTGGGAATGCTCCAGGCATTTTCCTTGAAATAAGTAATTCCAGACATTTATTCCTTGAGATAAACCCAGCCCCAGGATTTGGGGGAGTTGGCTGGATATTATCTTTCAAAGCCATTGCTGAATATTTCCTTGAGATCTGGGGTCCACCTGGTGGGTGTACACAAGAATTCACCCGACTGCTTCTTCGGAAGGGGGTATGTCTGAGAGTACATGTTTGCCTGGCCCCAGGGCACAGTGTCGGCAGCTTGGTGTTGATGTAGAAGCTGCCAAGAGTGAGATGGCAGCTGTGGCATCCATGGATGGAGCCGTGGCATCCATGCTCAGTCTTCTCCCCAACCGCTCCCCAGGTTCTGCAGAAAGTCTTTAAGACTCAGGTAAGTAGAGGGACCCATCAGGCTCAACGCTCACTTTGTAGATCTCAACCTTTTCATCTTCATATCCCGGCATCCAGCACCTGGCAGGGCTCTCAGTGGGAGTTCAGGGAATGCCAGTTACACTGAATGGAGGCTCTCGTTCTCTAGAATCACAACTCAGAAACAGCCAGGCATCTTAGAGCCAGCTGCGCCTGTCACATGCAACCAGGTCATATTCTACGACACTTACAGGACAACGGGGAGCCCTGTGGATTCTTTGGTGTCCAGTAATTATAAATACGACTACTGAGTTATGTTAGATGTCGTGTTTATATGCAGATTACTCAAGTGACCCAATCACCCTCTCCTCACCAACATTAGAGAAGAAATAATAGGTAGGAGTGTCGACCATATTCCCCACTCCCCCCACCTAGCCTCTGCCTCAGTGATCTGGTCTCCTTACTGTCCCCATGGACACCCCCATTCTTTCACCAAGCCCATTATCTCACTGTTTCCTCTGTCTGAGGTGCCCTTCTCTCTCCTCTTCATTAGCACAGAGCCCAACCATATGTCAAGGCCACACTCAAGGTCATGACTTCCACAAAGCCTTAGAAGGATCTGTGCTCCATGGTCTTTCTCTGTAGCTGCTTCTCCTGTTGCTACTCCTGGTGCCTCCCGCAGTACCTAGCATTTCACAGCCCGCTGTTTCAGGCATGTTTTCACTGACCCCATGTTCTGGCCCATACTTCCACCACCACTTTACAGAAATGTCTTTCCAAGGTCAACAATGACGTCAGACTCAGCCGAGTTCAAGTCTTGGCTCCATTACTATTTGCCAGTGGTTCCTTCCTCAGTCCTCATCCTTACTCACTTGGATGCCCAGCACCCCCTTCTTAAATCCCGTTCTGTTTTTAAGTCCAGGGCACTACCCCCAAACCACCTCTCCTACATCTTTCATGGCTGCTCCCACCTGTGCCAAGCCTAGGCCCCTGCTCCTATCTCCAGGCGCCTTGTGTCCTGGGATACTTCGACACCTCTAACTTCATCCCTCACCTCTCCTTTAGTTCTCAGGCATCTTGGAACAGCTGTTGGGCAGCCCGCTTTGGTATCCTACTGTCACCTCATGCTCCACATGACTAAAATTCATTCAGCAATTACTTGTTGAGAACCTACAAAGCCAGGATCTGTTCTAGTCCTTGGTCAGCAAACCATGTAAAAGTTCTCACTCCAAGTGCCATCGATGGATGCATGGGTAAATAAAATGGGAGACAGCCAAGTAACAGAGCATTATTCAGCCTTTAAATGGAAGGGAATTCTGACACATCCTACAACATGGACAAACCTAAACACGTGCTAAGTGAAATAAGCCCCTCAGAAAAAGGCAAATACAATGTCATTCCACCTTTATGAGGTACCTATAGTAGTCAAATTCGTGAAGACAGAAAGTAGAATGGTGGTTACCAGGGCTGGGGGGTGGAGGGAGTGGGGCGCTATTGTGTAATGGGTACAGAGCTTACATTTTACAAGATCTAAAGACTTCTGGAGTTGGATGGTGATGATGGTTGTAAAACAACAGGAATACCACTGACCTGCCCACTTAAAAAGGGTTAAGAGAGTAAATTCTATGTTTCGTGTATTTAACCACAGTAAGGGAGTCCTTGGCCTCTGCACTTTTCTGCATATTTGATTGCTTCAATTACAATGGAAAAGACACTGTCCTCACGGAGCTTACATTCTGGAAGCGGGACTGGGACTGCTATCCCAGAAGCTCCGTCCCAAAGGCCCATCACTTGCATTGCCATTCTCCAGCTGGTCCTGTGGACACCTCATCCTCTTCTCCCCCATATCCACGTCCTCTCCATCTCCCTCTGGAAAGCGTTTGTCTCCGTCCTTCCTCCTTCCCAGAATCACAATTTCCACCACCTCTTAATGTTGGATAGACAAACGCGAGGAGGTGGGCAGACACTCAGCAGTGCCGGCTTCCAGTGCCGGCTTCACCACTGGCTCTGGGTGACCTCGCACACGAGCTTTAATCCCCTCGCCCACCTGCTGTGGGAAGCGTTGGACGGAACCCTCATGAAGGCTCCTTCTGCCTCTAGCGCAGGGTGAGACTCTGGTTCGCCCTCCCCGGCCCGGCCTGCGGCTGGCGTGCTCCTCGCAGGTACTCGGCAGCCCGAGAAGCAAGGCCTCTCTCAGGAGCAGAACCAGCCAGGGCCAAGTGCTCCTTGGCTCTCCTTCCTGCCGGCCTGAACCTCTCCTGCTTGCAACCTTGTGACTTTGCGTTACCTGCCCTTGGATTCTGCCAGCCCAGCACCGCTGCTGGGACCTCTTCTGACCTGACTGCCCGTAACTGGGACAGCCTCGTCTGCTGACAGTGGACCCTGCTCTGCTACCACCAACTGGGCTTCCTGGTGGCTGTGCAACAAGGATGCTGCTGGCTGGACTCTGGCCTCTCCCTGGGCTGTCTCGATGGCCCCTACTGACGTGCCAGTCCTGGCCCTGGTCCTCGCAGGGCCCTCTGAGTCCCCCCCTGCTGCAAGCTGGGTTTCCAATCTGTCTGTGATTGAGTCATTCACTCCGCAAATGTCCACTCTGATGTCTAGTCCATGGCAGGCACTGTCTAGGCAAGACATTCGGCGGGATGGAACGCAGCTGCTTCTCATCAGCGGCCCTCTGCCGCCAGAACAAGCTTCCCTACTCCAGGAAGACTTCATCCAAGTCAAAGTCTTTCACTCAACAAGTGTTTACTGAGCACTTATTATGTGCCAGGCACTCTGTCAGGCGTTCTGATAAGATACCAATTTTCCATGTAGCACAATGGTTGCAGAGCATGAGCTCTGCGGCAAGAATCTCAGTTACGCAGCCTTCAGTACTTACAAAACCTGTCTGAGCCTCCGTCTCCTCACTTGAAAATGGGGAATAACAGTAACTAAGTGATAAGATTGTCCGAGGAATAAATGAGACAGTCCATGTAAGATGCTTAGAACAGTGTATGGCACATAGCAAGCTCTTGCATATCAATAATTTTCATTTTTATGTGACCTAACTATGCCAAGAACTTCAAGAGTCCTTGTCCCACCCTACACAACCAATATCTCAATAGTGCCTTTGTAGATAGTGCCGACAGAATGAAGCCACAATGTCAACATCAATAATAAAGAATAAAGATATCTGTGCAAGGTTACATAGAATCCTAATGCTTCCACATGGGTTAACCTTGGGGATGTCATTAAAGATATGGATCCCAAAAGCTTTTGAGAGGATAAAATATTTGCAATACATATATTCAACACTATATAAAGAGCTTCCTACCAACCAATAAGAAAAAGACAGGTAGCCTGATAGAAAAATGAGCAAAACATCTGAAGAGGCACTTCACAAAAGAGGTCACCCAAATAGCCAATACCATGAAAATGCAAGTTCAGACCAAGTCCGATATTACTTCATGCCCACCGGAATGAGAACAATGAAAACAAACGATAATACCAAACATTAGCAAGGACACGGAGCAACCAGAACTTGTCTACTTTGCTAGTAGTCGTATAATTAGTACCACTGCTTTGGCACTACCTACCTGCGCCAAGCACATCTACACCTATCCAGATGTGTGGATGCACAAAAATACAAGTAAAAGATATATTCAAACACATTCATAGTAGCACTGTTTGTAATAGTCAAAATCTGTACGCAGCTCCAACATTCACCAATCATATAATGGATAATAAACTGTAGCCTATTAATAAAGTGGAATACTAAACAGCCACAGGGATGGGAAACGACAATGACACACATCGTGGATGAATGTCACGAAATAATAAGTGAAAGAAGTCAGACACGAGAGAGGACACACTGTGTGATCCGTAGTATACAAAGTTGAGAAGCTGGCAAAACAGCTGTGACTTTAGCAGTTGAAATAGTTGTTACCCTGGGAAGGGTGGTTCGTAACTAGAAAGAAGTGCCAGGCCACTTCGGGGGAGGAGGGGCCTGGTGATGTTATATTTCTTTGCTTGACCTGGAAGCTGCTTACAGGTTGTGCACATTTTGTGCTAAATGCTTAGGATTTGTTCACTTTTTTTCTGTATGTATTATATGTTAAGTAAAAATATTCGGGGGAGAGGGGGTGGAGGGGAGTAATATGAGATATTTTTTTTAAACTAGGAAAAATGGGTTCATCCAAATGGGTTGTTGCCAATAGATTTAAATTTAGGGCCTCCATGAAACCTAAGACACATTTCTGATCACTTTCCTACTGCCTTTCCATAAATGGCAGAGATATTACTCTCTAAAACTTCAAAACCATATAAAATAAATACATTTTCAACACTCCAAATTAATTTACCAAGCTCTATGTTCTAGGAGGCTGAGTCTGAAAAAGTCTTTGGGTTTTATAGATACATGTTGCAATAAGGAGTAATTTTGAGAAACAACATATTTTAATGAGAAAAATATGGTGGGGCCAGGAGGGAAGGGAATAAAAATCAAGAAGATGGAGGAGAAAACACAGCTCCAAACCGGCAGCCCAGGGCTTATGTTTCCAGTAGCTGCCAGAGCATTGAAGTGACTCTAGGCCTGGAAGCCAGGAAGTCCAAGCAGAAGCCAGGGACTCAGAGACAAAGTCAGGACCTGGAAGCAAGGTGGTAGCTAAGTTAAGGAGGCTCAGGGACCAAGGCAAAAGAAGCCAGAACACTCGGAGATAACTATACGCTACCAAGAGGTTAGGAGGGGCGTGACCTGACTTCCTGGCCCTGTGCAGGAAACAGTGGCTGGGCGTGGGCAGCCCTCGGTACAGAAGGAAGTGACTTCAGCCGATCACGGAGTAAGAGGATGTGACCCCGGGTGGGCTCAGACCTGCAGGCGGGATGAGCAAGCTGGTTCTTTCTCTATTGGGTGTGACTTTCTAAATATACACACGTTCATCTGTACAATCCAATCCATTCAGATGTTTACCATCACTGAACGGGACTTCGGAGGCGTCTGGTTTCGACTGCCCTCGTAGCCAACTCAGACAGCAGTAACCTAGAACCTGGCTCCTGAGCCCCCACAACCATCATCTTAGTCCTTTCCATCAGAATAAAGGAAGTAGTGAACATCAGGATTTGCCAATCTAATCAGCCCCCACCCCCGTGATGGCCACCAACAAAGACGGAAAACTCAAAATTTTAAATAAAATGTTAAAAAACAAAATAGGTAACCCCAACATCATTTGTATTTATCCTTGGACTCATCAAAAAAAAAACGTACTGGTGTCACTCCTGGAAATGGAGTGACTGTCAGGGGCAGGGGGTGAGGATGCCAAATGCCCAGGAGGGTCCGGTACACCTCCCGGCAGCCTGGCCTTACCTTGGCTTCTGCCCTGCCAGCTCCTCTGATGCCATGGCCGCCACCTCTTCTTTCCCACATCACACAGGTCTGCTCACGCCTGAAGAGTCCAGGTAGTGAGGTCACAAAGGAAGAACCTTGAAGCTGGTTCTGAAATATAAAAAGCCAGTGTGTTCTAGAATCCATACATAGGTATTCCCACCTCCTCACCCCTATCTAGGGCAGGGGTGGGGAGCCTTTGTTCTGGCAAGGGCCATTTGCATATTTGTAGCATCATTCGTGCTCCATACAAAATTATCAACTTAAAAATTAGCCCGCTATATGTGGTGAAACATTTAATGAACTCACCCCGAATGCCTTGGCAGGGCCAGACAGAATGATTTCGCAGTTCTTACATGGCCCGCGGGCCGGACGTTCCCCACCCCTGATCTAGAGCAAGCTAAGCCCTGCACTTTGGAAGACGTCTCATTTCTGGCCTTAAAGAGCCTCACCACCCGCAGGTGGATGGTGTTGGCAGATGAGATGCCCTGGGCTGCTGAGGTATCTGGCAACAGGTTGGAAGTTTTGTCTGGGAAGCAACATCATGTTCTCCAGGGCAATGAGTATGTGTTTCCTACATTTCCGAGAACTTAGCAAGTGGAACCTGGCTCTGCAAGGCAGAGCAAACGCCTCAGCGACAGGGAGAATGAAGGAAACCGCTACAGGCTAGCCTCCTATCATTTCCACTTTTGCTTGGATGGCCTTTCTGTTGCCCTTAAAGTCTGTATCAGATGCATCAACTTCTAAATATGCCAACCTCATGGCATATTCAGGTGCTCCAGGGACCCACCGCATGGAGCATGACTGGACTGGGATGATAGGGGAAGCTGTACCATACGAGGGTAGGAAAAAACCACCGAAACGCAATTTGATAAGACATTGTAAATGGTGAGGACAGGGGAAGCAGGGGGACGAAGGGACAGAGCAGTGGCCAGACAGCTCTTAAGTCATTTCCATCAGAAGCAGGGATCTGGATGAAGTGACCTCTCCGGGCCTTTCCTACAAGACGGTCTCCCTGTAGCTGCGTTTCTCAACCTCGGCACTACTGCCATTTTGAATGGGACAGTTCTTTGTTGTGGGGAGAGCCGCCCTGTGCATTGTCTGATATGCAGCAGTATCCATGGCCTCTATCACTAGACACCAGTAACACTCCCCCATGTGACAACCAAACATGTTACCAAACGTCCCCTGGCGCAAAACTGCCCCTGGTTGAGAACCACTGCCTTAGACGAACAAACCATGTCTCACAGAGGCAAGACCCCAGCCCTGGCCAAAGTGTAATCGTCCGCTTTGGAAAGGGCTAAGAAAGCAGAGCCTGGTCATTATGTCCTCGGGCATTAAAGCAACAGAGCTCCCCAAGCAAACCGTCACCATCAGCTCTGGGAAGTGGGAGGAGGCGGTCCAGGAGGGAAAGACGTTCTGCCTCTAATTCTGCAAAACCCACCTCCTCCCAGATACGCCCACATCAAAAGACAGCTGACCGGAGAAACTCCCAACTATCAAAAGTCCGTCTCACAGCCCCACCACAGCCCCACCACATCTCAATTCATGTCGACTGTTGGGTATACAAACACCGTGTACGTGGCTACATTTCTGGGAGGAGGCAACAGACATCTCAGACCCTCAAAACCTTGTTCAACTGACTATCCCAACTCTTCCCTTTGCTCCACTCATCAACCTTGACCAGAGGTTTCCTAGGATACCAGATGCCCTGAGAAAAATCTACCAAAGCTTACGTCTTGCTCCACGGGGCCTTGGTCAAGAGGCAGGGAAGAATGTGTAGGCCAAGGTGAGGGAACTGAAGACAATTCCAGACACATGAAGGAGGCACAGGCGGAAGACCAAACCCAATGGGCAGTGGGCGGAGCCAAGTCTGGAAGGGGCAGAGCCAGGGCGATCCCCAGGGCCAGGCTGACAAGCTCCTGGGCTTTAGAACCTGTGTAACCACAGACTTGCCCCAGCAGAGTCGACGACGCTGGCTGCGTTGCTGACTATAAATCTCGTCCACTGGGGGCTGGGTTTGGCTCCCTACAGGCCGGCCCCCCACCAGCTACAGTTTTGCTAAATTTAGTGCTGTTCCCAAGTCACCAAAATGACACTGCTCTTCGTGTCCATTTCAGGTTCAGCCAGGGACAGGCGGAGAGGAGCACGACTTGTCCAGAAGAGATCTGCCCTCCTGTGACCTCTCCCTTCCCCGCTGAAGTCAGGGGCCCAGGGGAGCAGAAGACGTGAGAAACCAGTCGGAGGTCTCCAGGCTTGGCCAGCAGGCTCTGCCCCGAGGCAGCACTCAGAGAGGAAAGGGGGCACAGATCCCAGAAGCACACCCTCCCTCTGCCCCCTCCACCCGACCCAGGCCCCACTCTTGCAGAGTCCCAGACGCTGTCTGTGGGGGTGGGCTTGCCTGCTCCCTCAAAGAGAGGCTGGAGTTACTCCCTGAGGAATGGTGGCTGACCCGAAGATGCCCTCAGGGGGGCCCCTCTGCCTTGGAGATAAAAATGTATTCGATCAAATATTCACAGGCGCTCAAATTCAGAGGTGAAGAGGGTGGTTTCTAAAGCTGGTTGCACACTGAAACCACCCCGGAAACTTCAAAAACACTGCTGTATGGCAATAACCATGTATGGTGCCAGCTGGGTGCTGGGAATACACTTTGTAAAGTATATGACTGTCTAACCACGATGCTGTACACCTAAAACCAATACAAAATAATACTGGAAGTCAACTGTAATGAAAATTACACACACACACACACACACACACACACACACACAACTCATGCCCAGGTCCCATCCCCCTAGAAACTGTGATGAAACTGGACTGGGGTGTAAAGTAGTTGGCCCAGGCTTTGGAAAATTTTAAAAGCTCCTCTGGTATTCCAATGTTGAGACAAGTTAGGGGAGCAGTAGGTGAAGACCATGGGCGGCTGCCTTCAGGCTGCCAGGGGTGGGGGTGGGGCAGGGCGCGGACTCCTGGCCCAAACAGGTCCTTGCTATGTGACCTCAGGCAAGTTATTTAACCCTCTCTGCCTCGGTGGCGTCAACTGGACAATGCACGTGACGACAGAGAACACCTGTGTGAGAGCAAGGACTTCACCAGACAACAAGGCCCACAGAACAGTGATAGCAGTAAGTGCTCCATAAAAGTCAGGAACCATGATCGCTGTTGTTGTAAGATAAAGAGGAGAAGAGAGAGGGCACCCAAGAGCTCTCTCTGGGTTGTCCCAGGACGAAGGGTCTCCAGGACTGAAAGTGGGAGGATTCCAAGAAGTGGGAGGGGACAAGGCTCCACCCACTCTCCCTTCCTCTGTTCGCACTGTGCCTCCCCGTTCCATGTCCTCCTCTCTCCCCATCCTTCCAAACCCCACCATTCAGGGCCCAGCTCTGGGAACGCAGGGCCCGCCTCCTTCTCAGGTCTCCAATAACACTTCCCCCGTGCCTGGAACTTCGGAATTGTGTCATTTGCTACCCCAAACAGCTACTAGCCAAATAAGTCTCTGCCTGTGGGATAGATGAACGCTTTGCCATGTCTCCTCAAAGAGACAATGAGCCGTATGGGGGAGGCCCTCATTCTCATGTTTCCATTTGTCCCCGATGGCCCCCAGCACTGTGCCGGACACACAGCCCTGGATTAATAGCGATTATCTGTGGAATGAAAACCCATGTGGAGCCAGCAGAGCTAGCTGCACATCAGCGAGGAGCCAGGCTCAGTGCCCGGGAGCAGCAGGACCAGCACTGAAGGTCATGGGTGTCTGGACTCTCCATCCCCTCATTCCCAGGACAGACCCCACCTCTTTCCATCCCAAGAGACAGACCCCACCCATCCACTCCCAGGACCCGTGTGTAAGTGCCGGCAGCAAAATAAATGTTGGCCAAATAACTCTGCTCCCCGGAACCTGCTATTCCCAGGCCTCAATGAGGGAGGCCATGTGTCCAGTGGCTTCTGCCATGAAACCTCCGACCCCCAGGATCCCCTAAACCCAACCACAGCAGCCAGCCAGGCAAAGCTGAGGTTGCCCACATGGATGTCCAGAGCAGCTGGGCACTGACAGGCTGTAAGCCTCTTACAGATTAAAGGTCCCAATTTAAACCTCTATTTGAGGTAGGACAAGTGGGTCAGTGCCCGCAGGCTGGCCGGCACAGTCGGTGGAAGGAGAAGCAGCTGAGATCCCAGAAAGACTCCTCCCTTTTGCGGGGAGGACGAGCCAGGGGACGAGAGATCCACGTGGGATCACTGAAGGGGACAAAGCTCATGCCAACCCACCAGGAACCTCCCCCAGTGTCTGAACGCTAACCTCCCTCCCAATGAACCCGAGAAATAGAACAACAGGATGAGAACAACAGTCGGGATGGTCTTCCTCTCCCTGTCCTGACCTGGGGTGGAAATAGCTAAAAAAAAAGTCAGGAAATGAGAGAGAGAGAGAGAGAGAGAGAGAGAGAGAGAGAGAGAGAGAGAGTAAGAGAGAGAGAGAGAGAGAAGTGGTGAGGGGCTGCGTATGCTGCAGCCCAGGGTCTGGACCCCGACCCACAGTAAGAAATAAAGTTTAGCCCAGCTGCGGTGGCTCGGTGGTTGAGTGTCGACCTATGAACCAGGAGGTCACAGTTCGATTCCCGGTCAGGGCACATGCCCGGGTTGCAGGCTTGCTCCCCAGTGTGGGGAGTACAGGAGGCAGCCGATCGATGATTCTCTCTCATCACTGATGTTTCTCTCTCTCTCTCTCCCTCTCCCTTCCTCTCCAAAATCAATAAAAATATACTAAAAAGAAAAAAAGGAAGTTTACAAGGTAACCCGGTACACACACACAACAAGCACTTACGTCTATGTAGTGTATATATAGCTGAAATGAAGTTTCCTGAGATCGTATTCATCTTTACTATGCAATCTAGTATTTTTATTATTTTTTTGAATGTTGGCCTCAACCCACTAAATTGATTTCACCGCTCATTAAGGGGTCTGGACTGGCCGTCTAAACCCCAGTCTGGGGAAAACAGGAGGCGCTCTCTTTCTTGAAGGAACTTACAAACTCACTCACAGACTGACCTCCTCACAAAGCAAACCTCACTAAGCACCCCAGTTGGGAGCCACAGTAAAGAGAGGAAGAGTTGGTGTCACTGCAGCAAGCAATGCCTGCCACCAGGAGTCCCCCTGCCCTGTGGCTGCCGCCCTACTGTGCTGGGGGGACAGGAGCTCAGGAGCTCTGCCTTCTACCTCCAGGGGTGCCTGCTGGTGCTGGGCAGCATGGAGCACCGCGGGGCGCAGGGCGGACTTCCAACCACGTCCTTCATTGGGAAAAAGCATTGCCTCACCGCCCGCAACCTCGTCCCTCCACCGAAGGAACTCGCCTATGACACACAAACAACGCAGAAATGTCAACACGGCGCGGCCCACACTGGGTTTTCTAAATCTCCCAACAGCCCATCTGTATATCAGACACTCCACAAACTCCTCAAGGACGGGAAGTTTGGTTTCTTTCTTTGTTTTTTAACTGAAGGTACACAGAACCCTTTATAGAAATTTTTATGAGAACAGGAACAAAAACAACCCAATTTTAAACTGTCCTCAACCTAGTCATTGTGCTTTTCCAAGCAGCCCGTGAAATCTCGCCACCTCCTCCTGCAGGCGGCCCTCCCTCCTGGGCCAGGACAGCGAAGGAGTCCTCTGAACCCTGTGCCATGGTGATGGGAAACCCTAAGGAGCCCTTGCAACAATCCCTGTTCCCAGACGGGAAACACGCTGCTTCTCTACATCCGCAGTAACTGCTTGGCTGAGGATCTATCTGAGCTGGAAACCATGTCACAGCAAAAAGCTAGCATTCCAGCCCGGCTGGCCTGGCCCAGTGGTCGAGCATTGTCCTATGAACCAGGAGGTCACGGTTCGATTCCAGGTCAGGGCACATGCCCGGGGTTGTGGGCTTGATCTCCAGTGTGGGGCAGGCAGGAAGTAGTTGATCAATGATTCGCTCTCATCATTGATGCTTCTATCTCCTTCTCCCTCTCCCTTTCCCTCTCCTTCTCCCTCTCGCTTCCTCTCTGAAATCAATAAATATATAAATAATATATATTTATATATAATATAAATATATCAATAAATAAATATATGCATATATAAATGTAAATAAATATATATATATTTAAAAAGTTGCCGAAACCGGTTTGGCTCAGTGGATAGAGCATCAGCCTGCGGACTGGAGGGTCCCAGGTTCGATTCCAGTCAAGGGCATGTACCTTGGTTGCAGGCACATCCCCAGTGGGAGATGTGCGGGGGGCAGCTGATCGATGTTTCTCTCTCATCGATGTTTCTAACTCTCTATCTCTCTCCCTTCCTCTCTGTAAAAAATCAATAAAATATATTTTTAAAAAAATAAAAAGTTAGCATTCCATATTCTGAATTAGCGAGTTGTAAAGATTCCTTTTTCTTATTCCTTTCCCAGGTAAACGTTTCTGTCTGCTAATAAACAGAGCAGGCACTGGACCACTCCATTCACGCCAGTGCACAGACACTCCCATGCTCCATCGCTTCCCCGAGCTCATCGGGGCCGCGAGAGTGCCTGCCCGCCCGCCATCAGTGCCCTAGAAACCCAGAAAGCCTGCGCGCTGCACGCTCACCTGAGTCCATTCCAAAGACTCCAGGGCGAACAAGTGTCTGGTCCCGTGTTCAGGGCCCTGGAGCGCTGCCGGCTGCCCAGCCTATGGTGGACCTGGGAGTCCTCTGATGGCAGATGCCAGATCGTGCTGCTGTGATTTTTTTTTTTTTTTCCTGGAGACAGAGACTATAGTTTCCTTGCAATCCCTAATGATAACTAGCGTCAAAAGAGGTTAAGAAACACCAAAATCATGCCCTAACTGGTTTGGCTCAGTGGATAGAGCGTCGGCCTGCGGACTGAAGGGTCCCAGGTTCGATTCCGGTCAAGGGCATGTACCTTGGTGGAGGGCACATCCTCAGTAGGGGGTGTGCAGGAGGCAGCTGATCGATGTTTCTCTCTCATCGCTGTTTCTAACTCTCTATCCCTCTCCCTTCCTCTCTGTAAAAACTCAATAAAATATATATTTATAAAAGAACACACACCAAAATCAACTTCTTAGAAAGCTGGTCAAGGCCCTCCTGAGAACACCCCTCCCGTTGCAATACACAGCCCCTTTCCACCACGTGCACCCCTCGGAGAATGTGGACCACCCTCTCCAACAAGCCATTTCCTCCTTCATCCCTGGGCCACTGCACTACACTTCTGAGGGAAGAAGTCCCACTCTCAACACCCAACTATTAACAAGGGCCATTTGGATAATATAACATCATTCACGGGCTACACAAAATTATCCACTTAAAAATGAGCCTGCTATATGTGCTCAAACATTTAATCAACTCACCCCTAATGCCTTGGCAGGGCCAGAAGAAATGATTTTGTGGGCCTTACTAGTATAATGGCCCGCGGGCTGGGCGTTCCCCACCCCTGCCTTAAACTGTGCTTCTGGCCAAGGCAGCTGGAAAATAACTCCGAGGGTACATATCCAGTGGCACATGTCCTGGACTGCCAAGGTGGATGAGAAGCGTACTTGCACACGCACTTTCAGCAGACTGGCGAGCTGATGGAAGACGTGTCACAATGCTTCAAAGACGTATCACCTCTCTCTTTTTAGAACAGAGCTGGCTCCTCTAGCGGCCTGGGCCGTCTCTCCCAGCAACCTCTGCCAGCACACTCATCACCTACCGCCTGAATCACAGCATGGCGGGGCCTCAAGGAGCCACCACCTTTGCTACCTGTCAGATCCAGAATGAGGCATCGAGCTTGCAATGCTATTTTCCCTAATGGTATCAGTACTTTCGACATTGCTAAAGCAATGGCTCTAGAAGCCACCACAGAAATCTAGCGACTGGACTTTGTTGTCTAACCAATAGAATCTTAGGGTGGCAAGGTCAGAAAATGGAGCTGCTCCCCATCACTAGTCAGTCAACAAATATTAGTGAAAGGTGGTTGGAAGGGAAGACTAATATAGAAGAATCGATGGGAGCAACCACCCTTGATGTGGCATGTACAAGATCCATGAGGGTGAAGAACCAGAACAGTGAAGGTGAACCTTTTGAGCTAGGCGTGTCAGCATTTTGAAAAACCCTAACTTAACTCTGGTGCCGTGTCACATATAGAAATTTTTTGATATTTGCAACCATAGTAAAACAAAGACTTATATTTTTGGTATTTATTTTATATATTTAAATGCCATTTAACAAAGAAAAATCAACCAAAAAAATGAGTTCGCGTGTCACCTCTGACGCGCGTGTCATAGGTTCGCCATCACTGAACTAGAATGTCTATTTAGAATTGCTTTTATTTGAAATTAAGGAACTAAGCTTTACTATTAATATATGACTTGACACTGGTGCACTCCTTCAATTTGTGTCGGGTGGTCTCTGTCATTTAAGGTACAGGAGGCAACTTGTATCTGAGTAGGAGATCCAAAACACAGAGAACGACAGTGGAGTGGCACCCCCGTGGTCTGTGGACTTTAATCTGGTTTGCACGTGGCCAGTTAAGCTAACTTAAGGATGTCATCTCCAATACAATAAATAACAGTCGTCATTAGGAGAGGGTGAGGCCAGCAAATCATGTGACCACGCCGTCACTGATGATCTCATGGTGAACTACCCAAGCTGCTCAACTCAAAGGCTGTGTTTATTAAACCAGAAAACAAGGTCCCCAAATCCGCTGACCTCTTCTGCGATGAGCACTTGTCAGGAGAAAGCTACTCAATGGACATTTTAATCAAATAAGTATTTTATCTGTCCTGTTAAGATAAAGGTGACATTTCAAAAATGGGTAAGAAAACCTTTTGTATTTTGCCGGAGACATGTCACAGAAGGAGCATGTAAGAAACAGGTATTTGGGAGTCATTTCCACCATCATGTGATCATGGTTCCAAATTCAATGTAAGGACGTCATCGGTACAATCCTGTATGTATGCACAAGTTTAAAACAGAATGTCTACACTTAAAAAAAAGTCTCCATGAAATGAATAAAATGCAGGGGTCCTGACTCCTTTATCCTATAAACTGAACCCATAATAACCTCTTCATAAACAGGTGTCTTCTAAAATACCCTGACTTGAGCCAGACCATCAATCTGCTATATTGCAAAATATGACAGCAAGATACTGTGAAATAATGAAGTGCATTCAATTTGATTCGGTTCTTACTATAAATAATAATTCTTAACAATTCATTTCATTTCATTCTTCAACAACACCCATCTATCTTATATATGCCAGGCACTGTTCTTTGCTCTGAAAATACAGCAGGGAACAAAAGTGACAAAAATCCCTGCTCTCAAAGAACTCACATTCCAGTGTGTGTGTGTGTGTGTGTGTGTGTGTGTGTGTGTGTGTGTGTGGTGGGGGGGAATATATAGCATGTTAAACGGTGACTGTGCTATGGAGAAAGAACACTGTAGGGAAGGGATGCAGGAAATGCTGCCAGCAAAAGTGTGGAGTTGGCTGAGAAGGTAATATCTGAGCACAGACCCAAAGGAAGTAAGAGTCAGCTGTGGGCTATCTGGGGCAAAGTGCTCCCAACTGAGAGAACAAGGGGTGTGAAGGCCCTAAAACAGGAAACACCTAGTTTGTATGAGGAACAGCCAGGAGGCCAGTCTGGCTGGAGCACAATGAAAAAAGGGAAGAGTAGAGGAGGTAAAAACAGAGAAGTACAACAGGGCCAGACCATGTAAGCCTGCATTTCCAATATGGCAGCCATGAGTCCCACAAGGCTACCGAGCATAGGAAATATACCTCGTCCAAATTTCGGTGTGAATTAGTATGGCAAAAACCACGTCATCTAGATCAGAAATGAAAACCCAGGGGTGGGCAAAAGTAGGTGAGAACTCTGTGCCAAAGTGTACAGCAAGTAGACTACAAGAATGTGGAAATCATGAAGGCCAGCAATTTGAGCATTTATGATAAGTGCACTGTGCCATTCTTTTGAGATAATAAAGCTATTGTAATTATCAGAACCTGCATGTCTTTTTCCACACGAGCAACTGTAAGCCTACTTTTGCCACCCCTGTATATTTCACATATTTTATACATACTGGGTTAAATAAATTACTATGTTTCTTTTCCCTTTTTTAATTTGGCTTCCAGAAAATGTTGAATTACATATGTGGCTCTCGTGTGTCACACGCGTTATATTTCTATGGGATAATGTTGATGAGCTACAGGGTCTCGTGGACCACTCTAAGGACCAGGGCTCTCACTGAGAGAGGAAAGACGCCCATGCAGAGTTCTGAGCATGGCAGGGCACGATGGGACACGTTGCATGGCTGCTGTGAGGACGGCAGCCTGTCAGGGGCAAAGGAGAAGCAGGTGAGAGGTGATGCTGGCTTGGACCAGAGCGATGGCAGGGAGAGTAGTTCTGACTGGTCACACTCCAGGTATATTGCAGATAGATCCCCCAAGATTTGCTGCTGGATTGGATGGACATAAGAGAGAGAAGTCATGAGCACAGGTGTTTTGGATGATGGCATTCCCATAACCGGGATGGGAGATTGCGGGAAGAACTTATTTGTGTGGGAAAATCAGGAGTTCCGTTTGGGGTGTGTGAAGTGTGAAATGTCTATTAACATCCCAATTGAAATGTTACGCAGGCAGATGGAGACATAGGTCAGGTCTGTCGTTCAGGGGAGAGGCTGGACTTGGGACAAATAACTGAGGGTCATCAGCATGTAGATTTCTTTTCTAACTTTTCATTCTGGGAAATTTCAGATATAAATAGAATTTGAGACAGTATAGGAAAGCCCCAGGTACCCATCACTTAGCTCCAACCATTATGTACTCATGGTCAAGCTTGTTTATCTCCCAGGATGACTTTGAAGCAAATTCTAGACATTGTTCATGATGGCATTTAAAGCCACGAGTGGAGAGAGGATCACAAAGAGAAAGAGAGAAGATGAAGAGGAGGTGCCCTGGGCCTTTTAATGTTTAGAGATCAGGGAGATGAGATACTGAGAAGGGAGAGCCATAGGACGGGCAGAAAACCAGAAATATGTGTCCTGAAGCCACTGATAGGAAGAGCTTCAAAGAAAAGGGTATGACCAGCTGGGTCAAGTACTGCTGAAGCTCCTATGATGAAGACTTAAGAGGTGACCTTCATGGTAGTAACACGGAGGTCACCACCAGCCCTGACAATAGCACGTTCATTCGAGTGGTAGTGATAAGACTGACTGGAGGGATTCGAGAGAGGAAGAGAGCAAGGAATGAAAACTCTGTAAGGGACAGAGACATGAGCAGTAGCTAGAGTCAATGAGAACTTTTTAAGATGAGAAAACAATAGCATATGGAAACGATCCAGTAGAGAAGGGAAAACTGGTGATGCAAGAAGGCCAGGGAGCCCAGCCAGCGTAGCTCAGTGGTAGAGTGTTGACCTATGAACCAGGAGGGCAGGGTTCGATTCCTGGTCAGGCCACACACCCGGGTTGCAGGCTCAATCCCCAGTGTGGGGTGTGCAGGAGGCAGCTGATCAATTATGATTCTCTCTTATCATTGATGTTTCTCTCTCCCTCTTCCTTCCTGAAATCAATAAAAATATTTTTTTTAAAAAAAAAAAAAGGAGGCAAGGGAAATCCTGGAGCAATTCCTGGATATAGAAGAGGGATGGAATTCAGTGCGAAGGATAGGGGTTTATCCTCAGACCGGACCTCAATGTTTACCTGGGAAACACCTGAGAACACACCATATCACAACCTGTTTTTAAAACTTTGTGTTTCATAATGTAGATAACCTATCAGTACAGCAATGCTATATGTAAATGATAAATACACACACATACGAGGAGTTCTCAAAAGTTTTAACCAATATGGGTGCATAATCAAAATAATTAAAGGCCACTTAATTGGAAGAAAATAAAGCATACTATCAAATTATAAACTAGGTAGCCTTCAGTGACCGGCATGCATATCACGGTATAATTTATACTAGCATGTTCTGTATTATTATGTGAAGTATACAATAAAATATCTAGAAGAGGTAAAAGAATACTAGTCTTTGTATCTGAGAATAGATGTTTTTATTAACTAAGATTTTTTTTTTATAAAGGCTCAAACACTACAATCCAGACACTGCAATAGAGCTGCATCGGAACTGCAAGTTAGAAAAATATAACAAGAATCACGAACTGTTATCAAAATCAGAGTGTCACAGGGACCAAATATAAGTCTGATTGTTTATTTACACAGAGAAATGCAAACCAGTTTATAGTTTTATTAGCAAGGCGGGCCTGAACTGCACTATCAGATTCTGCTCCTGAGGAGGGATGGTTACCCGATACCATACGGCTCAGCAAAGAACAACAAATGGAGAAAATGGGCCTAATTAGGCAGGTCGCCTGGTCAGAACAGGCAGGGCCCCAAACCAACCTGGAGTGTCCACAGAGCCACAGAGCATCCAGCTGCTCAAATAGCACAGCAGCACCGCTTGGCTGAGCCCTTTCACCATTCAGAGCACCTTGCAGAGGTTTTCATTCAGCCTCCCTACACTCCGCCAGGGAAGTAAGCATTCCATTTTAACCTGCTTGGCTATAAAGACTCAACCCAACAGTGGCTTGAATAAATGGACAGACACAAAGGCGGTCAGCAACACTGCTAGGGTCCCAGTCACATGGTGATGAAACAGAGGCTTGCCACAGAAGCCACCTTGAACAATCCTCGGGCCACCCCACATAAAATGACAGCAATGCCCGGCTGGCATGGCTCAGTGGCTGAGAGTCGACCTATGAACCAGGAGGTCACAGTTCAATTCCTGGTCAGGGCACATGCCTGGGTTGCAGGCTCCATCCCCAGTATGGGGCATGCAGGAGGGCAGCCGATCAATGATTCTCTCTCATCATTGATGTCTCTAGCTCTCTCTCCCTCTCCCTTCCTCTTTGAAATCAATAAAAATATTAAACAAATAAATAAAATGACAGCAAGAGAATGTGAATACTAAGTCCTAGAACATGGCAGATCATTCAGCACAGAAGTGAGGGTCCTGGCCCCGCACTGTGGAGGAGACAGATGACAAGCAGTCCCGCAACAGCTCTGATGTGATCAGGCTGTCAGCTCCGTGAGAGCAGGGCCCTGCCTGTCTTTTCACAGCTGTATGCCCAGTGCCTGGCACAGAGCAGTCTCTCAAAAAAATATTTATTGAAGGAAGAAAAAAATGACTAGTTATGCCCTAGCTGGTTTGGTTCCGTGGATAGAGCATTGGCCTGCTAACTGAAAGGTCCCGGGTTCGATTCCGGTCAAGGGCACATGCCCGGGTTGTGGGCTCGATCCTCAGTGGGGGACTTGCAGGAGGCAGCCGATCCATGATTCTTTCTCATCATGGATGTTTCTATCTCTCTCTCCCACTTCCTTCCTCTCTGAAATCAATAAAAATATGTTAAAAAAAAGACTAGTTATATTAAACCACAAAGATGAGGAAAAATGAATGCTCAGAAATCACAAAATGGTTCAATAAAACTCAGGGAAACTGGTGGTGGCAGCTGATTGGAGATAGAGGGACACAGCAGAATAAATCTAAAAGGCAGAATTGTTAAACATAAATTCTTTGAAGAATGACCATAATTTTCATTAACAGAGATTTTGAGATTAATCATCAACTAAAGGAAGCGTGTGAATCTTATTTGGAGCCTGATTCAAGCAAAATCAACTATTAAAAAAAATTGAGACAAACAGGAAAATGAAAATACTGGTGATATTTGGGAAACTGTGCTTTTGCAAGGGGTGATACCACTACTGGAGGTATGTTATTCAAAGGTATTGTGTTTTAGAGATACACAGTGGAGTACTTATGGTGTCATATGATGTTTGGGATTTGCTGTAAAAGAATCTAAGAAGGGAATAAGGAATAAAGTAGGCAGGGCTATCAATGAAGCGACAGGGGCCATGTGTTGATATGTTGAAAGTGAGTGACAGGAACACTGAAGTTTCTTATACTAACTCTCTCTACTTTCATAAAGATAGTGTGTCCCCAAAAAGGTTTACATACACTTTGAATAATTATAGAGTCAGCATTTATTAAAATACATGTCATTTTCAAAACTGAGCTATTAGCTCTTAGTGTGTATACATTTTGGGGAGTGGCCTGTGTGTGAAATTTCCCATAGTAAGACTGTTAAAAAGAAAAATAACCATAATCTCAAACTGCAGTTCATTTCCTTGCACCTGCCCCCCTACAGGGAAATGTGGTAGTCAGGGTCATACCTGGACTCGGTCATTTCCAAGGTGACCTGCAGACAGAGCTGGGGTCCTGTCTTTTCTTCGTCACTGCCGTGATCATCACCTGGGACTCACCTGCTTCAGCTCCGCCTTCACTCCGGGCCTGGAGATGCCTTTACGGGTTCAAGGTTGTTCCACCATAAGTATCTTAGCTGGCTGACAGTTTGGTTTACATTTGGCAGACTTCATGCATTTAACCTAGTTGTCACTTTGGTTTCAGTTCTCCATGGACCAAGTTCTCACAATTACTCCCATTTTTACATTATATAAATCTCAGCCTCATAATGATCTATATATACAGTGACAAGTAGACATGGTGGTCTTAAAATTGTGGATGATAACAGCTACATATACAGTGGATTACAAAGCTCCATATATGGCCAGACTGCATACTCTACTAGAAAATGATCGCAGGTCAGTTTGCAAATCCTTTGGTGAGCCCAGTGAGTCCTCCCATCCATCAAAACCAAAAGTTTACCAGGCTGTTCAAAATACAAAAGAGGCAGCTGCTAATTCTTCACAGTCTTTGAGAGCATTAATTATTGATTCTTTAGTTGGAAACTGACACCTCCCTTAATGAAGGAAGAAGAAATTTTAGTGAAAAAGTGAAACTCTGAATGAGACGAATCCACAAGCAAAAAAGAAAGTGTAAAATACTATGAATGGAAGGCTTCAAAGACGATATATTTTCATTTTTCACAATAAAGCCTTTTAATTTTGTTATTGCTTTGTTCATGTTTCATTATATCCTTTTAAATGTCCCTCTTTTCTTTTTCGTTCTTTTATATTTTTATAATGAAATTGCCTTAAGGCCTATTAGTTACCGGCAAACATGGTTGGGGCAAGATGTTTACCATGTAACCACCAGACTCGGCCTCTGCTTCCTCTCTCACTGGTTTCCACTCGCACGCCCCAATGCTACCTTCCCTGACATTGGCTGGCTTTCCTTTCTCCCCCAGCCCTCTGCTTTCTCCAAGGACGTGAGGGCACCCAACCCACCTCTTTGTACCAGGTCATTCTCCTCCTTTCTCATCGCCCTAATGACAAAGGAGCCTCTCATTCCCACTTGGCGTCCATCTTCCTATGTCCCTTTCTCCTTACTCGCATCCCCAGCATGTCCACGTGCACCCCATCCTCCCCCAAATGTGCCACCTGCTGCCGTGAGCTCCTCTCTTCCTCCACCCACCCTCTCCGATCCCTCTTGCATGTTTCCAGGACAGACCTAACAAGGATGGGCCGTCCTTGAACATCTGTGTGCCACGCTGGGCGACAGAAGTGCACAGGACAGACAGAGGCGTGGGTGCTGGAAGCTTGTGATCGAGTGCAGAGCGCATTCAAACCGGAGCAACTGTCCCTGCGCCTCCAGACCAGACTGTGAGTCCTTTATTTTTACTCTGTATCCTCCCAGCTTCACAGTCCCAGATCCATAGTCAATATCAGGTAGATGACAGATGCCCCAAGTCAGCGCCCCATCAGTGTAAGCCCATGTAGTAGGAGGTCACCGGAAACTACAGAGAAAAGGTATTTAGAGAGGAGCTTTGATAAGGACTTTTTTATTGTATGGCCTCGGGGGAAAGTGTGTGTAGGGGAGGTTCACGTGAAGTAAAACTCCATGGCCAGCTAACAGCAGCTCGGAGGGTGCATAGCTGCTCTCTTCTCTGCTATTCTGGTCGCCTGCTCCCTCCTCCCACTGCCAGCCTCCTCCCTCCCAGCTGCAAGGGTAATAAACCCCCGGCACCCTCTGGCACCCGCTGCTCCCAGCACGCAGTTCCCCTTTGCCACCAAAGGGTCTCACTTCCCAGTCCAGCCCTGAGCAGCCAGTGACCAGATGGTCGTGCTGCTGTTTTGCAAAAGCAGGAACTTTATATGAGCCCTGTTCCTGCCAGGAGTTTCACCAAGACCAAGTCAAAAGAGGTGGAAACCAGGACACAAGGGGACTCCGTAAAGGTTGGCTGCGAGGATACCCAGTCGTGATCTGGCCCCAAGCCCACAGGGACACACACCCCACCAACGCCAAGCGCAGGCCTGGTTCCCAGAGTGGACGCGCGCCAGGTTCGGGCCGGTGAACCAGGCTGGGTGGCAAGCTCTCGCCGCAGCTGCACCTCCAGGGCCTTGGCGCTAAAGGGACAGTGAGGCCGGAAGTGACAAAGCAAAGGTAGCAAGAGAAACGTGCTGTGGGGCTCGGAGGGACCCATGACCCTCTTTGCCAGACACTGGCTGGGGGTTGGGCCGTGCTCCATAGGGTCCTGGGAAATACCTTGTCACACCAAGGCCACACCCACCCCTGCTGAGGAATTCAGGCCTCCCGGCTCCAAGAAGTGTGTGTGGGCCCTGACCGGTTTGGCTCAGTGGATAGAGCGTCGGCCTGCGGACTGAAGGGTCCCAGGTTCAATTCCGGTCAAGGGCATGTGCCTGGGTTGTGGGCACATTCTCAGTGGGGGGTGTGCAGGAGGCCGCTGATCGATGTTTCTCTCTCATCGATGTTTCTAACTCTCTATCCCTCTCCTTTCCTCTCTGTAAAAGAGCAATAAAATATATTTAAAAAAAAAAGAAGTGTGTGTGGGAGTGGGGGTGAGACACCTCCAGGTTCCAGAGGTAGGACTGAAAAGGACAGGGGTTTTCCAGGTTCAGGATACTGGCTTAGGCGGATCCAGTGGTCTACTGTCTCAATGGCCACACCATCCTGTCTTGGGACCACAAAAGCAGGCCCCAGGCAGACTCTTCAAGAGCCCCAGGCATCTGAGCCAGCCAGGGAAGCATCCCCAGCGGAGATCCAAGCACTTTTCTGGGGGTGGAGGGCAGGGTTGGCAAACTCTTTCTTAAAAGGCAAGAGTACATATTTTAGGCTTATGGGTCATAGGGTCTCTGTTGCAACTACAGTAAGTTCTCACTAAAGGTCATGGATAGGTTCTTGGAAACTGTGACTTGAACCAACATGGCATATAACAAAACCAATTTCACCACAGGCGAATTGATATAAAAGAAGAGTTAATTCCTAGGGCATATTTCTGGTCACAAAATCATCACCAAACTTCTAAATAAAGACCCAAAACACTTCTAATATTAAACATGGAAATAAATGTGAGCTATATATACATTTAAGAAAGATGAATAAGAACAATTAAGATCATTATTTTCCAACCCGCTTATTCTAGTTCAGGGTCATGGCTGACAAGAACTCGCCCCAGCAGCCCAGGGCACAAGGCAGGCACCCACCAAGGATAGGGCGCCCTTCCATTGCAGGGCCACTCACACTCACACCCACACCCCCTCAGAGGGGACAATATAGACACATCAGTTCATCTAAGAGTCACATCTTTGGGATGTGAGAGGAAACCAGAGCACCCCAGAAAACCCACACAGACATGGGGAGCACTGGGAAACTCCACACAGCCAGTAATCAATTCCCCCCTTCCCCATCAGTATTACGATAAAACGACATTGAACAAAACAACATTATTAGAAGACCTGCTGCCCTCAACTACACCAATTAGCATGAAAGTGGCCATAGACAAATAAACAATGGGCACGTCTGTGTTCCAATAAAACTTTATTTACAAAAGCAGGCATCTGGCCCATGGGCTGTCGTTTGCCAACTCCTGCTCTTCCTGCTCTTCCTGCATTTCCAAATCCCAAGAGGAGTAGAGGCCACCTTCCCTCCACCAGGAGGACTCCCACCCACACTGGAGACAGGGCCCTATTCTGGAAACCAGGCCTTCATGCCTGCTCCTCCCTCCCACAAGACACTAAAGAAGTCTGGGTTGCTAGTTCGAGAAGAAAAGTCAGGCTTGCATCAGAAACCTGGGCAAAAGGCTTTAGAGATGAAAAGAGCTAGGGTCTGGGAAAGGAAGTGACTTGCCCAAGATCATGTAACTGGCAAAGGCTTCCTGACTCTGTCCAGTGCTCTTAATCCTCTAGAGCAGTGATTTTCAACCTTTTCTATCTCACAGCACACATAAACTAATTACTGAAGTTCTGCGAAGCACCAAAAATTATATGTTTTGCTGACCTGACCAAAAAAAAAAAAATAGGTATAATTTTGATTGATTTATTTTTAAAAAAGTAATTACCTACCCTTTTTTGCTCCAAAGTGACTTTTAAAACAAACCAGGTGCCTATAGTTGTATATAAGGATTTCTGGTACCAAGAATGAACGAGTCGGAAGCAACCTTACTCTGCAATGTGACCAATAAGATACAACTCCATATTATGGTTCAAGACAGGGCATTCACACCAGACGGCTATTGTTGTGTTGGCTGTTGTCATTTTTTAATTTGACAATGTAAGGTAAAAGAGGTCAGTGACCCTGACTAAACAGTCGGATACTATATGTTTTAAAATTTCTTGCAGCACACCAGTTGAAAATTGCTGCTCTAGAGTGATTACTGAAAAGGAACCAGAATCAATAGTCTTGATGGTGGAGACTAAGGGCCTATGACACATCTCTATACCACATCCTGGGAACTTTCAGTAACCTCTAAGACAGGGGTCCTCAAACTTTTTAAACAGGGGGCCAGTTCACTGTCCCTCAGACCGTTGGAGGGCTGGACTATAGTTTAAAAAAAAAAACTATGAACAAATTCCTATGCACACTGCACATATCTTATTTTGAAGTAAAAAAACAAAGGTTTTCGGCGGGCCGCATGTGGCCCACGGGCCATAGTTTGAGACCCCTGCTCTAAGAGCATAGGTCAATGAGAGAGCTTGGAGAGGGTAAAAGTAAATCAACCAATAAATAGATAGATAAATAGATATAGATATATATCCTATCTAATAATAGACAAACATGGTAATTGACCGTACCTTCGCTATGCCCCCTTCGGCTAATCGGCGAGATATGCAAATTAACCGCCATATTTGTTGGCGGTTAATTTGCATACGTAGGCACGAAGCGAAGGCTGAAGGTGGCTCCGGCCGGAGCAAAGGCCTGGGTCCCAGGTGCCAGAGGAAAACCGGTGCTGGCAGCCAGGGGAAGGAAAGGCCTATTGCACGAATCTTTTTGTGCAACAGGCCTCTAATATATACACACACACACACACATACATACACACCAGAGACCCGATGCACGAAATTCATGCAAGAGTAGGCCTTCCTTCCCCTGGCTGCTGCCACCGGCTTCCCTCTGACTGCCCTCTGGCTACTGGCACCCGGGACCCAGGCTTCCCTCGCAGAGGGAGGCTCCGCCCACCTGCCGCAGTTCACCAGGTCAGTGGCCTGGGCCTCCTTCTGTGGGGCGATGGCCAGGCCCCAACCAATCACATCACACCTGCCTTGGCTGGTGCCAGTGGGTGTCATAGGGTGGTCCCAGATGGTCGTCCGGATGGTCATCTGGACGGTTGTTCTGCTGTTCCGCCATTCAGTCGATTTGCATGTTATGTGTTTATTATATAAGATATATAATAATAATAATAATAATAATAAAAGCATAATATGCTAATTAGACTGGACGTCCTTCCGGATGACCTTCCAGATGAAGCTGGGGCTGTGAGGACCGAGGCAGCTGCCACAGCTGTGAAGGCCGAGCCCCTTGCATGAATGTTGTGCATTGGGCCTCTGAATATATATATATATAAAATCCTTCCAGGACATATCCTCCTGGTCATAGTTATTAGAGAAAAGAAAACTTAAATAGAAACCCGAACTTCAAAAAAGGGTGTGGTTTGGTAGAAGGCGTGGGTGTTCATCAGCAGAAACTGGTCCAGCAGTCTGGGCGGGCCCTTGGGATAATAAACAAGAACAAGACATACAGCCTCACCCAATGCTGGGCTGAAGCCCCAGGCCCTGGGATCTCTCTCTACACACTTTCTCAGCCACCTCGCACCTTCAAAACTTTACAACTATTTCCTCCAAATCTCTTTCCAGAACAGATTTCCCTTGCAAACTCTATTTGCCTGACATCAACATATCTATCCGGATGGGCACCCTGCCATCGTCTGGAACGCAACATGTCTAAAACCAAAACAAACATGGCTCCCCCCCAAAGAAGTTTGAACCCTGGTTTTTCTATTTCTGTCAATCACTAAGGCTCGGAATGTCTGTACCGTCTCTTCCCCTGTCCTGTCCCCAAGCCAAAATGGCTCTCTGAATTACTTCTTCCTCTGCACTCCCATCGGCTCCACCCTCATCCATCACCTCCAGTCTGGAATACTGCCAGTCTTCCGCCTGGGGCCCAGACTCTAAGCTTGTAAAAAGGCCAGGCTGATCTTCCCCCATCTCCCCATCCTCCTGCTGTCCACCACAATCTCTTCAAGGTCAAGGCCCAGTCCTTGACCTGCCTTCCCAGTTCCCAGAACCTGACCTAACATGGCAGGTGCGCAATCAGTGCTGAATGAATGAATCCTAGCTTTCATCAGGAGCCATGACCACACTGGAAACCTCAGGGCCTTCCTATCCCTACCACCGTGAGCCCAGAAGGCCAGGCTCTGCAGGCCTCCATCCTCCCACCCACCCTTCTCACCCACCATCTCAGAAACAGGCTCCATCCCGCTGATCGATGCCGAACCCTCGTCATGTGCCAGTCATTCCTGCATCCACATCTCTGCCCACGCTCTGCTCGCCCGGTTCTGCAATGACGTCCATGCCCTTCCCCCTCCATCCACTCCAACTCCTACGTAACTGCCAAGCTCTGGGGGAGACGGGGGATGCAGGAAGGGGGGGAGATCATTTTTAAAAATTGGGCATAGGGGGCATGACGAAGATAGGCTGAGGTCTCTGATCCCTGGAGACATCACCCTCCCCATGGGTCGCAGGCGATTAGAGAAGGAAGAGGTGGGAGGAGGAGCCAAATTTTTCCACTGAAGGAAAGGCATGATTTTCATCACTGCTTCTGTTGCCCTGGTAACCAGGGACAGCCCAGTGGAGAGTACAGTAAAAGAACACCATGTTTATCTTTGCTTTCTGATCCACTTCCCTGTACACCCTTCCCTGACCATCCCCTAGCCCCTAGGCCTGCACCAATTTTTTTTTATAACGCCACCACCATCTTTCTAGTCGCTCTTGCTCAAAATCTCAAAGGTGGAGCTCATTTCTGCCTCTCTTTATCCAACACGATGTACCATATATTCTTCCACTGCAACATGCTGGGGATCGTCTCACCACACCCATCTGCCATGCCAGGGGGCCCCAGGAACAAAAAGCTGATCTCAAAGCACAAGCCTGGCACCACTCCACCAGAGCCTCTTGGGCAACAGGGACTAGAGGGCAAGAAGGTGAGGAAGACTGCCCAACCCCCCCCCCCTCCTCAGCCCCAGACAGCTGGTGTGGAGTGGGCCCCTGTTTTCCGTGCCCCCTCCTATGTCCGGGATCAGGAGAATGAAAGAGCCAGGTTGAGAATGGGGGGAGTAGTTCTACCCACAAGCCTCCACGGATCCTGCCTCCCCCATGGACACAGTGTCTGCGTGACCTGGGAGTGGAGACAGAGCGCTTGCCCTGGGAGGTTATATAAGCGTTATATAACATGGTAGCACCAATAAGCACGCAGGGGTGGAACCAAACCCAAGGGGCTGGAAGGAACAGCCCTCTCGCCGCCAATGCCAAAGGATCACCAGGCCCTGGCGGCCCCAGCCCTGTCTATACCTGCTCCTTCCACCCCAGAGGACACAGAGAGAGACTTGCCTGGCTCTTCGTTCTTCTTCCCACGCTGGGCCACCGGGAGGGGCTGCGGCACCATCACCACCCTGGCCCATGCCAGCCTCTGCCCCTGCAGCCTCAGGTGGCCAGGCTGCCCTTCCCACAGGGGAGCAGCAAGGGGGCCACAGGCAGGGGAGGGGCGGGGAGCCAGCAGCCCCCTCCTCTGGGTCTGTTGGGGGAAAGTGCTGCACAGCTCAGGATTGGCTGGGCCGGTGTCCCTCTGTCCCTCTGTTCTGCCATTCTCCAGTCCTCTAAAAAACAAAACAAACCAAAAGGAAAAGAAACAAGAAAATTGTGCACTGATGATTGAATGATGAATCCCTGATTTTGGTCTATGGCTGCAAATAAAGCTAAAAGGTGGGGGGGGGGGGGGGGCGCTCAGGACATTACCCAATTTCCCTAAGTCCCCCACCTCCCACCACATCCTGACAACCTACCACCTATGGACTTGGGCTGTAGGCCTGGAGACGCCCTTGCCTCCAGTCCCACCTCCCTCTCCCCAACCCCTATTTCTGGGGCTGCCTCAGCTTGATCTCTGACATTCCTGCCCCCCCCCCCCCCCGCCTCCCGCCCGACACTCTCCCCAAGTCTCTGCAGAGTGCTCTGAGTCTGGGGCTCCCAGATGCGCACGCAGGAGCCAGGCGGCTAGCCTGGGCAGTTTAGCACAGTTCTGGGCCAGGTCTTCATCAAACTCCTCCATCCTCACCATCACACCCACTTTATTATTTGGGGGTGGGGTGGGGGCAACTGAACAGAGACAGAGCCCAATAGCATCCCCCCCCACAGCGCCTGCCCTCTCCTGAGCCATGCCACTGGCCTTCCCCCACCTCCTCCACATGCACCCCCGAGCCCCCTGAAGAAGGCGGGGGAGAGAAATACGCATTAATATCAGGAGCCTTTGCGCACCATCTCTCGCCCCCTCAACCACCTGTCTCGGCGCTCTCCATCCCCCACAGCCTTCCACAACTCCGGGCGCCCGCTCTGCAGCAAACGGGCACCACGCCCACTGCGGAGCGGAGAAATGCCAGGTGGGGAGTGGGCAGGAGCCCCCGGGACGCCCCGGGGGGGCTGCTCCTCCCCCTCCCCCGCCCTGCTGGCCCCGGCCCCAGAGCCCGGGGACCGCCCGGGGCTGCTCCGGGCCGGCACCGCCGCCACCCACGCCGCGAAGGCAGCTGCGCCCGGAGGCCGCACCGCAGCGGGGGTGGGGCCGCGGGGGCCGGTGCATCGCCCCCAGGGGCCCACCCCTGCCCCGGGCTCTCCGCGATCGCCCGCAGGCCCGGCCCACGGTGCGCCCCCCTCCCCCCACCTGGCCGGAGCTCGGCTCTTACCTCCCGCGGCGGCTTTCCTCCGGGGGGACTGCGCCACCCGCCCGGCCGCCCCGGGAGCGCCCCGCGGGAGGTGCGAGATGCGCAGCCGCTGCGGACGCCGGCCCCGCCGCCGCTGCCCGGGCGTGTGAGCTCAGCCTGCCCGCGCGCCCGCGCTTCCCACGCTCCGCGCCCCGCGCCGCGCCCCCCAGCGGCCGCGCCGGGCACCGCACGCCGGCGTCCGGGAAAATCTGACGCAGCGCTGCCAGCCGCGTTGGAAATTCCCAGAATCTGACCTAGGTTTGCTGCGCGGCGGGAGGCTGACAGGTCACGCTGACCACCCCCGGCCTGAGGGCAGGACGTCTGCCGCCCACCCCGGCTCGAAGGAGATGCCAAGCCTTTGCGGGACGCCCTGAGTCCCCACCCCCCCCGGCCCCCCCTTCGTCTGACCTTGCTTCCATATTTCTCTGGGGCAAATGGAGACTGTGGCGAGGGTGCCGACTAGTCTTTAAAACGGGGGGGGGTAGGGGATCAGGGGTGAGCAAAGGGCAGGAAACTCTGCAGGCTGCCACTCCAAGGCCTCCTTGGCCCTGCCTACAACTACGAGGTGTGCACAGGTCTCTTCCAGAGCAATCTTGTTGTTTAAAACACACACACACACACACACACACACACACACACACACACACACACACACACACACAATAAATAATAAATAAGAGGCCCCAGTCCGCCTGTACTTCTAATTTGGGAGATTTGGAGGACTGGCTTTTAACCTTTTCTCACATGTAGACCCTTTGGAGTTTTGGAAACGCGCTGTGGGCCCTGTCTGCAGGCAAGTGCACACCCATACGTAAGGACAATTGTGCATGGCCGGAATGCTCAGACATCGCCACACTCCACACTCCACGGAGCCCAGCTTAAGCCCTCCTTCTGGGCAGACGCCCTGAAGTATAGCAGGAGACGGAGCTGGTGGTGACCTGAATCTGCTGCCATCTTTGCTTACGCTGTTTCCTCCTCGGGGGTGTCTCCTCCACGCCTCAGTCCTGCATTTCTGCCTAAAACGACCCCAACTCTCTTTTCAGACCAGCTCTCAGCCCTGTTTTCCCCAGGTTTTACATTCAGAAGTGCTGTCCATCGCCGGTGTTTGCTGGGCGCATGTTCTTTATGCCATTTATGCCTATTAATGCTCTACATGAGAGCCTCTAGTTGTTCCTGTGGTTGATTGTCTTACGGCTTCTTCTAGATCAGTGGTTCTCAACCTTCCTAATGCCGCGACCCTTTAATACAGTTCCTCATGTTGTGGTGACCCCCAATTTCATTGTTACAAATTGAACATAATTAAAGCATAGTGATGAATCACAAAAACGATATGTGATTATATATGTGTTTTCCGATGGTCTTAGGCGACCCCTGTGAAAGGGTCGTTCGACCCCCAAAGGGGTTGCGACCCATGGGTTGAGAACTGCTGTTCTAGATTATAAACACTTTTAAGGCCAGTTTCCCCCTCCGCAACTACGAAGGTGCCTTACATGGTACGCCCTTGGCAAATAGCTCTTAAGTAATCAGAGGAAGTTGAGAAAACAGGAGGCCCATAGGAATCCCCCACCTGCTTCCTCTGACCTTGCTCCCATATTTGACCTTTCCCATCTTGAGATGGGACCCCTCTTGCCCGAATTTTTGTGAGGCTACGTCCTATTCATTCTCCAGGTTCCCCCACTGTCTCCTCTTATACCCCCCCACCCCCACCCCCGCCCATCCCTGCTGTGTGACACCCATTGCACAGTGTTGCCTCACGTAATGTCTGCTTTCCCTGTCAGACCAGGGGCTCTGCAATAGTGTCCTTAATCCCTAGCACAAGGCCAGGTGCCAGGTAGGAACACAACAAATACTTATTGAATGAATGAAAGCTTTGAACATGACACAGACTCAGAGGAGAGACTCTGGGACAAATGCAGGATCCCAGGGCCAGCCAGGGTGGGGCCAGCGAGACCTCTTTTGAATGAGGTACCACCCACTGTTTTCAAGTGAATTTCAGTCTGTCTGAGTCTTCCCTTATCCCCAACTGAAAAATGGGGATAATAAGACCCAGGGTTTCTCAGAAGGCTGCCAGAGACATATGCGGAAGCACTTGTCATTTTGAAGTGCTAGGAGTCGTGTTGCATTACTTCACTCGATCTTCACAATAACATTTTGAGGTGGGCAACTGTCATTTCCCATTTTGCATATGAGGAAACTGAAGGAGGACAATGGAAATCAATTTGCATAAGGTCACCTCGCTGGTTGCCAGGGAACAGAGGCTTGTCCCTGGGTCCCAAGCCCAGGCGCTCTCCACACTTCACCACTGCCCCTCCCTTCATGCCCAAAGTAGGAAGCAATGTTGGGACACATGCATGTTGACATTTGGGGATCATGCAACTTGCAAATGTCACTGCTTACCATTTCTGAAAGGGTGGTTTTTTTTTTGAGGAGGGCGGGGGTGTGTGTGATGGGTTGTTGGTATAAAGTAAAGTATATAACAACAGGAATCAGGGCAGAAAGGAGGAGGGTCAGGAGCAATTGACCTTTGAGCTGACTCCATATTCCCCACCTCTGCCCCTTCTCCCACCCTGGGGGGTGGTTACCTTGATTGACAGCCCCCTTTCACCACACAGTTGGGCCTTTGCAGGCTCTGAGGTGCCCCGAAGCTGGAGATCTTTTCCTGCCTCCATATTTCCAATGCCGCCTGTCAGCAGGTATTTCCTGAGCTCTTGCTAAGTGCTTTGTCACTGCCTGTGGAAACCTGGCCAAATGACTTAACCCCTCTGAGCCTCAGTTTCCCCTTCTGCGAAATGGGATCGATAATCACCAATCTCACAAGGCTTAAACGAGATAACCTAACAGCTGGGCCCTTGCTAGTGGACACTCCTGCCTCCAAACCCCACCCCCCCAGCCCCGTGTCTTCTGGTTTTCATTCCCGAGTGCATGGGATTGTCTGTTTAGTAACCGGGGGAGGATGGAGAGGAGCTGAGGGGCCAGAAAAGAGAGGAAAGGACTAAGAAGGCCGCTGTCCTTCCCACCTCGCCCCTCCCAGGGACATGGGGAGCTGTGGGGCTCAGAGCGTGTTTGCACCATTCAAGAATGACTTGTGAATTGCTGAGCCCTTTGCGTTTGTATGTCGCAGTCAGCCCCAGTGATGAGCAGCTTTTCCAAGCCCTTGGTGGCCAGGGGGTTTGGACCACTGAGAGCCAGGAAGGAGGGAAAGAGCCATCTTTTGCGGACTCCAGCTGTGAGGGCTCATATGAGGCTCCTTTGCCGGGGGGGGGGGGGGGGGGGGTCTCCCAGCAATAACTCTAGAACATTCTAGGAATGTTGATGAAATCATCAAACAAGATGTTAGTAAGTTAAAGAAAGAAGGTGGAGCCTGGCCAGCATGGCTCAGTGGTTGAACATCAACCACTGGTCACGGTTCGATTCATAGTCAGGGCACATGCTCGGGTGTGGACTCGGTCCCCAGTGTGGGGTGTGCAAGAGGCAGCTGATCAATGATTCTCTCTCATCATTGATGTTTCTGTCTCTCTCTCCTCCCTTCCTCTCTGAAATAAATTTAAAATTTTTTTATTTTATTTTTTAAGAAAGAAGGTGGTGCCTGGCACATAGTAGGAACTCAATGTGTGCGAATTCTCTAAGATGTGCACTCTTGAGCATCAGGGAGCAGAGTCCCTGTGCCCCTGGGTCTAGTGGTAACGCAGCCTTTACACAAAGCATGTTTGTTTCTCACTGTGGCCAGTGCCCCAGGGAACACGAGTGGAAGTGCCCTTCAGAGATCCCCCGTGTGTGGTTATGGTGGTTTTACTCTTTAAAGATTAAATCACGTTTTCCCTTTTCTGCTCAACAAAGACAACAGCCCTTTGGTTTTTGATAAAATGTCCCTTTCCTACTAGCAGGTGGATATGCCCCAGGCGCTAAGAGCTGTGCTTTTAAAACACACACATGCCCGGCTGTTCGAATCTGCTCCTTCTCCTTTCTCTTATCTTCTGCCCTGGGGGCTGAGTCTTCCCTGCCTTGGCAGGCTGATAACATGTGGAAGGATGAGAACAGTTCTAATTAATAGACTAATTAGTGGTACAAGCCTTTAATAGCTGATTATAGGAAAGTCATTCCCCACCCCCCACCCCAAGTGACTTATTTATTTATTGCTGTTGTGCTGCAGTATGGCACAGAGGCAGCTTGTAATGATCTATTGGTTGGTTCGGTGGGACTTTTCCTCTCTTCCTTCTCCTCCTTCCCTTTGCTAATGGTCAGCACAGGCAGGATGGGAGAATTCAACCAGCTGACAAGCAGCTCTGCACAGACATGTGCTGGGATTCTTTTTTCTTAAATATATTTTTAATTGATTTCAGAGAGGAAGGGTGAGGGAGAGAGAGAGAGAGAGAAACATTAATGATGAGAGAGAATCATTGATCGGCTGCCTCCTGCATGCCCCCCACAGGGGATCGAGCCCACAGCCCAGGCATGTGCCCTTGACCAGAATCGAACCCTTCTGTCTGCAGGCCGATGCTCTATCCACTGAGCCAAACCAGCCAGGGCAAGTGCTGAGATTCTGATGCCACCCCATCTTGACAGCTCAGAGCTAGAAAGGGGATGGGAGGTATTGGAGAAAAGAAGGCACGAAAATCCTACCCATTGCATTGGCTTACCTCCCCGTGACCCTCCTCTCTCGATTCCTCCCTCTTGGTGTGCCACAACTCACATGCGTGTCAGTTACATTCAAAGACAGCCTGGTGTGGAGCTTAAAAGCCAGCACTGAAATGGACTACCTAGGTTCAAACCTTGGCTCGTCCACTGGCCAGCTGTGTGGTCTGAGCAAGTCACTTAACCTCACCGCGTCTCAGTTTCCTCATTGGTAATGTGGGAATAGAATTGTTCCTTCCTAGGATTGCTGTGAGGGCTCAATAAAACAAGCCAGGCAAAGTACTTAGCACAGCGCCTAGCATATACTAAACCCTCAATCATGTTAGCTATGATAATCACTACTGTCTAAAACTATTTAACTCATCAAATGCATGGAAGGAACTTGGTAAATGTTAGTAGACTACATGAATGACTATATCATAATTTTCAGGTAGATGGTGTGCCCTTAAACTTCAAATAGAAGAAGAAGAGAGGAAATTGCTCCCTAAATCATAATAAGAAGCTACTGTTAGCTAAGTGCTTATCCTGGGCGAGGCTCTGAGCTAATTGCTTTATTCGCTCATTTAATCCTTATATAACCTGATTTTTACCAGCCTTCTTGGATCATGTTTCCCTTAAATAGCACCAGTCCCCACACCAAGTTTTGAGGGATGTCGTTACCCCCCTCCCCAAGACTTCCAAGGACTCTGGGGGCAGGGCTGACATTGACATGATCGCTTTCCCTTACGAATTCCTGCTCTGGCTGAGTTCCAGCTCTTCCACCTGCCTCCTAACAAGGCCGCCTTCCCGCCCCATCACCGTCACACACAGCGAGCTGAGTCCCCCCCCTCCTGTGCCTTTCCTTCCAACCCTAAAGTCCCCAGAACACAGGGCTGTGTTGTGTGGAAGGCTTACCGAAGGCCTGAGGCTATAAAGAACGGTCATGGCACCACGTAGGCGTCACCAACTGTAGCTCCCCACCTCCCTCGCCCGGGTCCTCTCTCCTGGCTGTGCTGCTACTTAGAGCCCTGCCTACAACTATTTCCCCGCCAACATTCTGCTCCCCCATCTCTCTCCTGACCCCCACCTCTCCCTGAAAACATCAGGTTGCTCTTACTCGATAGCACAAATAAACTGAGCTCTTTGGAGCAAACATCTCCCTTCTGGGCTCTTCTCAATCTAGGGGCAGAAAGGGAGCTACGGAGATGGATGAGTGTGTGTGTGTGGGGGGGGGGGGGCTCGCTGCTTTTCTCAGTCACAAAAGTTTATCCACATATTTTCCTCCACGAAGGAGCCACTCACCTCCGAGATGGGGCCTGTCCCACCCTAGAATGAGGGAATGTGGCAGGCATATGTTTACACAATTTTTTTTTCATCCTGTTAGACTTGTGGTAACACTATGAGGTTTATATTATTATCCCCCCCTTTTTTTTTTCCAGATGAGGAAACTAAGAATTGAAAAGGATTTTAAAAAAATAAGCTGCTCGCCTAACCGGTTTGGCTCAGTGGATAGAGCATCGATCGGCCTGTGGACTGAAAGGTCCCAGGTTCAATTCCAGTCAAGGGCATGTACCTTGGTTGCAGGCACATCCCCAGTAGGAGATGTGCAGGAGGCATCTGATCGATGTTTCTCTCTCATGGATGTTTCTTACTCTCTATCCCTCTCCCTTCCTCTCTGTAAAAAACCAATAAAAGATATTATTTTTTTTTTTTAAAAATAAGCTGCTCAGAATCACATAGCTCATCTCAGAGCTGGAGTCTCAGTACAGGCCTCCGACCCAAAGCCAGAGAACTTGACCACGACACCACGTGGTCACTCCATGCAGCTCAAGCCGCTCTGAGGCAGGTGCCACTCACAGGGCAAACGTTTCCCAGGAAACCTTCCTGTGGGGGCGGTGGTGTGGGCCATGGGAAGGTGAGTGGATGGACCGAAGGCCAAAGACATTCAGGTGGAGTTAGAGCTAGAAATAGGTGTGTATCTATAGCTTCACGAATGAGACTCCAGAGGAGTTGTTGCTATTAATCACCACTGAAGGACTGCTCCGATGGCCTCCTCTGTTGGTGCTGCAGTTGCTGATGTTTGCTGTCCTTTATTCAACCCTGGGGAGGGGTCCCCTCCGCAGAAGGATAAGGCTAATTTTTTGTGCTTATAGAGGGCTGACTTCATATGTGAAACATCACATTGGTAGCCCCTCCATGTTTCATTAAAAAGGCTGGCCTGGCAGCTGAGGCTCAGTAAATAGCTGTGGGATGAATGAAAGAATGGCTCTTCACTCTCTTTGTCGGTTTTCTTCCCAGACCCTAAAGCGGGAGGAGTGAGTTGGGCAGAACGGGATGATGGCGAATCCATCCCAGCTGGGCAGCTGGCGGAGGCACCAGAATAGAGGGTGGGAGGCATTTTATAATAAAGGAGCCGTGTGACCTTGGTTTTCTCCTCTCTAAAATGGGGATTACGATACTTATCACATGACTTTTTCCCTCCAATGGAGGGTGGTAATGGAAACACTACAGCTTTTGTTATCACTTACTCTTCAGTCCACTACGATCTATCTGGTTTCTGCCCTCTCACACTCACTGGTTGTTTTCACCGAGGTTACCAGCCACCCCTTTTTTGAAAATTCCTTTCCTCTACCGTTTGGTAGCTTTTCACACTGTGCACCAGGCCTTCCTCCGTGACACATTCTCTTCCCGGGTTTCTCATGATCCCAGTCTCAATGTTTTCAGGTCTCCTTGATCCCCATTCTAATCTCCACTGAGCCATCTTTATTAGTTATCTGCTGCTGCGTCACAAGTTACCCCCAAATTCAGCAGTTGAACCAGTATTGGCTACCTCGCCTAGTTTCTTAGGGTCAGGAATTTGGGAGCAGTGTAGCTGGGTGGAGCATTTGAGCTGGGTTGTTCTGCTCTGAATCTCTCACGAGACTGCAGTCTCTCTCTCTCATTCATTCATTCATTCATTCATTCATTCATTCACAAAGGGCTCTGTCCAAGCTCATTCGAGCTCCTTCACACGGCTGTTGGCAGGAGATTTCAGTTCATCCCCACGTGGGCCTCTCCACAGGGCTGCTCAGGACATGACAGGTGGTTTCCCCCAAAAGAGTGATGCAGGAAAAGTGAGTGTGTGTGGCCGTGATGAAAGCCTCCGTGTCTTTTATAACCTAGTCTGTGCAGTGACATAATATCACTTCTGCCCTGGTCACTCAGACCAACGCTGGTACAATGTGGGAGAGGGTTGCACCCGGGTGCGAATACAAGGGGGGGCAGTACTGGGGCCACCCTGGAGGCTGCCTACCACAGCATCCTCCCCTGCTGCTCCCCGGGGCTCCGTCCTCACACCGCCTCCCTCCTCATTTGCCACACACACCCTTGATGCCACAGTAATAGTAAAAGACCTTCAATGACTATTACTAGATTCTAAAGACACCCAGTGTGCATCTCAGGCACAGTTGCCTTCTGGAAACTTCAGCTTGCACACTGCCTAATGTATCCCAAAGGCCCCCCAAAGCCCACTCGTTTCATACTGAACGTATCCTCCTCCCCACGATCCCGTTTCTCCTCCTGTGTTTCCATCTCACAAAAAACAACACTGTCCGCTCTGTTGCCAAGCAAGGGACGGGAGACCACCCTCGCTGCCCTTTCTGCTTTCTCTCAGACCCACTCAGCGTGCTAAGGTTCTTTGGTCATTATTTTCCCCATCTTTTTCTTTTGAAAAATGTCAAACCTACAGAAAAGGCAAAAGAAGAGTGAAATGGTCCCGTTTACAGGATCACTTCATCCATCCACAGGTGCTGATGTTTTGTGTCACATTTGCTTTCTCTCCCCTCCTCCTCTCTCTAAATACATATTTTTTTCACGCTAATACTAAGATGCTGCCTGCCTTTGTACTCTCACTTTCTCACGGATGTGCAGTGGGTGTGTATAAAGTATCTATGTGAACATGCTGTATTTAAAAGGAAGTTGTGGCCCTAGCCACTTTGGCTCAGTGGATAGAGTGTTGGCCTGCGGACCAAAGGGTCCCGGGTTCGATTCTAGTCAAGGGCATGTACTTCAATGGCAGGCACCTCCCCAGCCTAGGCTCTAGCCAGGGCGCATGCAGGAGACAACCACTCGATGTGTTTTTCTCGCATCGATATTTCTCTCTGTCTTTCCCACTCTCTCTAAAAATCAATGGAAAAGTATCCTCAGTGAAGATTTAAAAAAATAATAATAATAAATGGAAGTTGTGGATTTTATGGCACTTCATCCCTGAATATTTCCACATGCATCTCCTGAGAATGACATCCTCATAGAACCACACTGCCATTATCACACCTACCTGATTACAAAGCCAGTTGGTTATACCTTCCCACTGTGCCTCCAATTAGCCACTTTTCTTCCAAACACAAGTTTCCCTTTCCTTCCATCGTGCAGTCACCTCATAACTGGCTGCTCCTGCAATCCCTGCTCCACACCCTGCCACAGCGAACATTCTGCACGTCTGACTATGTTACTCCCTACTTCAGACTGTTCCATGGCTTCACATTAGAATTTATTACCTTCAAAATAAAAAACATAATTCAGCCCAGCCAGTGTGGCTCAGTGGTTGAGCATCGACCCATGAACCAGGGGGTCACAGTTCAATTCCCGGTCAGGGCACATGCCCCAGTTGTGGGCTCGATCCCCAGTTGGGGTCATGTGGGAGGCAGCTGGTTGATGATTCTCTCTCATCATTGACGTTTCTCTCTCTCTCCCTCTCCCTCTCCCTTCCTTTCTGAAAGCAATAAAAATATATTTGAAATAAAACAAAAGCAAACAAATAAATCCCATACTTCACGTGGTCTATAACGCTGGCCTCATCTAGATCCATCTAGAACAGCACTGCCCAGTAAAACTATGTTATGAGCTATACGTGTAACTTTAAATTGATAGTAGCCACATTTTAAAAAGTAGAAAAAAAATAGGTGACATTAATTTTAAAAATACATCTTATTTAACCCAATATATTTTAAGCAGTATCATAGCAACATAAACCAAATGTAAAAAAATTATTAATTACATTCTCTTTTCTAAGTCCTCAAAATCTGATCTGTAGTCAACATGTACAGCACATATGAATGCAGATGCTACATTTTCAAGGGCTCCAGTGAAATGTATGTTTACCAAAACAACAAGGTTGTATTTAACAACAAAAATGTTTTATCCTGTTCCAATCTTAAATTTTGAATGAATTAAAATGAAACCAAATGGAAAGTTCTGTTTCTCATGCTCACCAGCCACGTTCCACGTGGTCAGTGGCCACAGGTGACTCATGGCTCCTGAAAGAGGCCAACTCCAGAGCAGCACTTCTCAAAGTGTGGTCAGGGGTCACCCGGGGTTCCCCGAGATGTTTCCAAGGGGCCAATAAGGTCAAAATGATCTCCATAATAATACTAAAATGCTATTTGCTTTTTTCACTGTCATACTCTACATGACATGCAATATGACAACAATCGAACATAGAAACATGTAAGAGAAGCAGCAGTCTACTACTGAGCCAGATATTTTAGAGAGGTGCCAAAATGTACAACAATGCCGCTCTTCTCCCTAATGGATTTTGCTTTGGAAAAGACCGTCTCGAATTAAAATACGCGTTACTTATACACTCACAGAATGAGATATCCTTTTTCATGAATATTAGTTTTCATGAATCATTTACATTTTTCTTCGTTTTAATTTCTGAGAGTAATTATTAATAGATAGAACTCTCAAAACCGAAAGCTCTCTGAAGTCTTCAGTACTTTTAACGGTGTGAGAGGGCTTGGAGAACAGCTGCCTAACTCTCTAGCCTCATAGCTAGTAATTCCTCCCCGACCTCATATTTTTAAAAATATATTTTTATTGATTTCAGAGAGGAAGGGAAAGGAAGAAAGAGATAGAAACATCAATGATGAGGGAGAGTCACCGATCAGCTGCCTCCTGCACGCTCCCCACTGGGGATCAAGCCCACAACCCGGGCATGTCCCCTTGACTGGAATCGAACCTGGGACACTTCAGTCTGCAGGCCAACACTCTATCCACTGAGCCAAACCAGCCAGGGCTCCAACCTCATATTTTTTGCATGAACTCCCAGTTTCAGACAAGACGAAGCAGATGCATTTCTCCCTGTCTGTCTGCCTAAATACCTCTAAAACCCCTGAATATTACACATAAAACAAATATACTAGGGTAAGTAGACACTAAAAGGTAAAGAGAAGGGGGTTCAAGACCTCAGGACTCATGTCACCAGGGAGGCATCATCAGAGACCTGGTGGGAGCCTGAACTCCTACTCGAGCCTGGAAATTATGAGGCCGCCCGCCGCCCCCCACCCCCCTCGCAACAGGTATAACAGCTGAATGGGAGCCTGGACTTCTACCCCAACCTGGTGGTGCCCAGAAGGCCCCCTCCAGTGCAGTCTCAAAGAGGGACTGCTAGAACAGGAGACTGACATCATACCAGAGTCTCTTAACGTCATACCCCAGATGACCAAGATACAATTTGAAATCACCCACAATACCAAGACCCACGAAATCTTAATTTGGACGAGAAAAGATAATTAACTGAGATGACATATATATTGATACCACCTGACACGGACTTTAAAACAGCGACCATAAAAATGCTTCCGTGCGCAATTATAGAACAAACAGAAACACTCAGCACAAAAATAGAAGATATGAAGAAAAATCATGTTCTTTGCTTGGGCCTTAAAAGAATCACTCACATGTCTGGAATGACCACCCTCACTTTGCACCTGGGCCAAGGCTCCTTTCTCTCCCTGGAATACCCATCTCCGTCCTCTTCTCCCTTTTAAATCCTGCTTGACCCTTCGGGTCAGCCAAATTGTCACCTCTTCCAGGAAGACTTCCATGGTTTCCATGCCCCTCCCACTTAAAGTTCCTGAAACCATAGCACTTACACTCAATGCTAATTGTTCTGTCATCAGTCCCTCCCACCACCAGTGTGAAGACTTGACAGAGAGGACTGTGTCTTATCCCAGGCACCTGACTTATAATAAGCACTCAAAAGAATATTTGTTGAATGCATGAATAAACCAATGAATGAGTGGAAACTCTTCAGTGGCTCTTTCCTGTTGAATAAAATTAAACTCTGTGGTCTGCCATTAAATGTCCTGCACAAACTGACACACATATTTTTGGTACTCAGCTTTCCTTCACACAGTCTCCTCCGCCATATGGGAAACACATTGTTTTTATCAAGTACCTTGTACTGCCCATCTCAACATATACCATGTATGCTCTTCTCTCAGCCTAAATGTCCTCACCCATTTTTAAAAATGTATAAGTATACATTTTGATTTCGGAGAGGAAGGGAGAGGGAGAGAAAGATAGAAATATCAATGATGAGAGGGAATCATTGATGGGCTGCCTCCTGCATGTCCCCTACTGGAGATTGAGCCTGCCACCCCAGCATGTGCCCTGACCTGGAATTGAACCGTGACCTCCAGGTTCATAGGTTGATTCTCAACCACCGAGCCACCGTGATCGGGCTCTCACCCATTTTCATCATCCAAACCTTACCCATTTTGACAGCTCCACTCAGATACTTACCATGACCCAGCCCCGATCTTCCCAGCTACTAGTAGAAGGAGTCCTGCCCACCTCTGGATACACAGCACAGTTAGTCTTTTCCTGTGTTATTTCTTATTTTCTGCCTCACGTTTGTGTGGTTGGTTTTGTTTGTTTGTATTAATGCACTTATAGTATTCTGGGTCCAAATAAACTTATCTCTTACTCACCTTTGCCTCTGCTACTGAGCCTCTAGCACCGCCCAGTGTTTCTCTCTGAGTTTGTTTCTTATTCTGAGATGACAGTAACTACTTCGGAAGGTTTCAATGAATATTAACTAAAAACCACTATTTAAATCTTGGTATAGCATCTGCATTTGGATACAGTAAGCACTCAATAACTATGAGCTATTTCTATTGTTATGATGATGATGGTTATCTGAAGAAATAAATGGGCAGAGCAAGTCCCCTTAAGCTCTACCTTCAAAACATCTTTTAAATCCTGCCTCATCTCACCACTGCCATTATCATCACTCTGCCCCCAGCCATGAACATGGCTCTCGATATTATCACTGCAGTCCGCCTGCTTGCTTCCGTTCACGCTCTTGCCTCCCAACTTCTATTCTCCACTGGGCAGCCAGCATGATCTTTTAAAACAATAAAGCAGATCATATTACTTCCCCGACCAAAACCCTCCAATGGGTTCCCGATCTACGAAGAAAACCCAACTCCTTGCCGAGGCCTGGAAGGCCTCATGGTCCTGGCCCGCGTCACTGTCGCCCTCGGCACGCTTCTTGCCCACTTTCATCAGCTGTGCTTCTTGCACCTGCCAGGCTTTGCATCGCAGGGCTTTGAACTCGCAATGCTCTTTGCGTCGCAGAATCTCTTCCCCACTTCATTCAAGTGAGCTATGCCCTCGGTTCCTACCTCCTTGAGAATAACCACATGTGTAACAGACCAGCCGTTACTCTCAATCTGTTTCATATTTTTCAAAGCTCTTAATCCGACCTGAAAACATAGGTGTCTATTAACTTAGAGAAATGGGTTGGTTTACTGTCTTTCTCTTCACTGGAATTGTAAGCGCCAGGAGGCTCTGCCCCCAGCATCTAGAACAGTGTCTGGCACATAGTAGGTGTTCTCTAAGACTGTCTGAATGCTGGCGGTGAACTCCTCGCAGGGGGACTTGGGGACCAGAAGCCGCATCCTGCCGCACACAGTGGCTTACCTGCTCTGGGCCTCCGTGAAGAAGAAGAGTGGGTTGATCTCCCTGAAGGGGATGGGAGATGGGGAAGACTCACTGATCATGACTTAGAGGACATTCCCCTTTATCCGCTTAGATGAAAATCTGGCAGGAGATGCTTCCAGGTCTGCATTCCATAATGAAGGGTGTCGCCCTCCCAGTGCTAAGTGTCCGGGGCTGGCTACAGGTGCAGCAGAAGCAGCCCAGCCGCCCAGCCTCCCAGCATCTTCAGGTTCTCCCTTGTCCCAGGGCCTCGGCCCTGCTAGGCTGGCCAGGCCTGCGAGAGCTCGTTGACGACGTGTTCCAGGGGCGAAACCCCCAGCGTTCCTTGACATGGCCCTTACCGGCTTCATGACATCCACCTGGAGGAGCCCCGAGGCCCCGGCTGAAGGGTGGGGTAAAGGATGAGGGGAGAGCTCTGGATTCGGGACACCTGGACTCCAGGTGAGCTGGGGAAGCCACGTGCCCTCTCTGGGCCTTACTTTGCCTTTGCCACAAGGGAGCGGAGCTGAATGTATCTTTGAAGGCCTCACCAGCAGTGACTTTCTGTAGGTATACGAGCTTCACGTAGGAGATGAATTGGACCAGCGGGTGCAAGGGTGAGGCAGAGGGGAAAGAAACCCAACGTGGAGGCGATGGGGCTGAGGCTGAGCGGTAGGATCCCAGCATGGCCAGCAGGTGGAGCCATTGCTGCACCAGGAGGCTTAGGCAAAGGGGAAAGTTGGTCTAGAACAGTGGTTCTCAACCTTCCTAATGCCGCGACCCTTTCATACAGTTCCTCATGTGGTGGTGGCCCCCAACCATAAAATTATTTTCGTTGCTACTTCGTAACTGTAATTTTGCTGCTGTTATGAATCGTCATGTAAATATCTGATATGCAGGATGTATTTTCATTGTTACAGATTGAACATAATTAAAGCATAGTGATTAATCACAAAAACAGTATGTAATTATATATGTGTTTTCCGATGGTCTTAGGCGACCCCTGTGAAAGGGTCGTTCGACCCCCAAAGGGGTCGTGACCCACAGGTTGGCGACCCACAGGTTGAGAACCGCTGGTCTAGAAAGCTGAGACCCTTCAGCGCAAGTAGTCCAGCCATCAGAACTAGTCGCCACCCCTTAAATACACACACACACACACACACACACACACACGCCCCTTCCTCCCAAAGCTGCACACCCGGACACACTCGAGGTAAAATACTACTTAGGTTGCTGGGCCTGAGGCTGGAGGCCTTTCGAAGGCTCAGTTGCCTTTCCCTCTCCTCCCATGTTCCCTAGGAGCTTGTACCCTGTACCCACCCCTGCACCCCTGCTCCTGCCACCCTAACTGGCCAGCCCCTCATCTGGTCACTCTCATGGGAGGACCTGACTTTTTTTTCAAATGACCAACCACCTCTCCTTTCTCCAACCCCCCACAGCCAGCTGTCACCTTCTGCTCTAGATCTCCCGCTCCGTCTCCTGGGGAGGAACCTCTGGTTAGAGCAGTTGGAGAAAACAAGGAGGAAGTGGGGTGGGGCCCTGCTGAAGGGAAAGGACTGGCTTTGGTCAGATAAGAATGGAAGGATCCTTTGTTTGGGCCCAACTGCCTCCGCCACTGTTGACACACTTGGGGAGCATTTCCTAAAGCTCCTCAGTGGTGTCCGGTCCCCCCCCACCCCCACTTCCTATGGTCTGAGGAGCGGGGGGGAGGGGGGGTCTGGGCAGGAGGTGGTGGTGTGCTTACAGAAGGTGTTACAGTTAGGCTGCTGTCCTAACGCTGAGGGTGGAGACCACCCCTCCCGGACCTGGCAGCCAGATCTCCCTGTTCTGCTCCCAGCCAGGGGCGGGGGTGGCGTGTTCACAGAGGGTGCACAGGACATGGCTCCTTCCCTGTGTTTTGCATATTTTGCATACAGCCACCAAAATGCGCCTCTTCTCAGAAAGGTGTTCATGAAGGGTAGGGCCCCCCAGATGTCAGCACACCAGCCCCCATCCAGAAGGCTCTGCATTCCAGTCTTTCTCTCCATGACTAGAGATGTCCAGCGTCCCCGGGAGCCTTCCCCGTCTTCCCCCGAGACAGGGGAGTAGTTGGTAGGCTTATCCCAAGGGGCCGCATCCTGGTGGGTACCTGTGTCCCGAGAAGGTCCTCCCTACACATCACCGCACAGTCCAGCGGAGCGGACGGAGAGACGGGCCGCTCTGGCACTCAGACACACCCAGCTGGGTCAGAGCCACAGAAAAATGTGTTTCACTATTACTTTAATTACAGTATTTACACACCATTCTTTATTCAGAAGAAAAAAATCTATCCAATCATCCTATCTCTGGAAAGTTCTATTTCCAACCGTCATTGAAATCAGGATCCCTGCTCACCCCTCTGGAAAAAAAACCCCCACAAAAATGAGGACCTGGGTCACCCACAGGGGTCCTCTGGTGGCTGTCCTGGGGCCCTGACCACCAGGGGATGCAGAGCAGTGAAGGGGGTCAGGGTGGGGGAGACAGGGACAGAGGGAGTCTGCTGGGGGCCTGAGGACACAGCTCACCCCAGGAATCAGGGGGTGGGGAAGGAGGAAGCCATCGAGATCAGAGGGTAAGGCCAGGACCTCGCCTAAGAGCAAGAGGCTTCCTGAGATGCGCACAGGTCAGGGGGTTTGGCTCAGCGATGTGGTCCCGTGTTCCTGTCCACTCTGACCATTGGGAGGAAGGGGCCCGCACAGAGGCTCTGGGAGGTTCCGGGACGACCAGTACTGAGCTGTTTGCTCTCCTCCACTTGACCCCATGGGTGGGAACACATGTGTCCATGCACCTCCATCCCGTCTCCCAAACAGAGACATTGTTCTATAACTCGGAGCCCCGGTCCAGGCTCAGCCATGAAGCTGTGCGGGCCTCTGCACACAGGGGTGGGGGGACCACGGAGCTCGGGGGAGCCTTGGAGAGCAAGAGGGAAGCAGGTGACGGGTCCACAGTGACTTGGAGAGGGCGTAAGGTACATGGTGTAAGACGACAAGGTGTCTGGCTATATCATAACAAAGAGCAGGTGTAGTGAGCTGCTTTGGTTTCCTTAAAGCAAAGAAAGAAAATATAAGGAAGAAACAGTAAAAGGCAAGGCCTCCTGGGAGGAAACTGTAGCCCAGAAAAGCCCATGCTTTCTCCCGGGAGTTCCCAGAACGAGGCAGAGATGCGGGAGAGGAAAGGGGCCAAGTGTGAAGGTTGTAGGATCATCCACCCCGACTGGAAGCTTCTCTGAGCTTTGGCTTTTCCCCGTCACATCCTTCCTCAAGGGAGCCCAGCGTCTGGGTTCAGGGAGCTGAATGCATAAAGGGTTACCTGCCGCTCCCCAAGGTGGAGAGAACCCCTCTATGGTGCAGGGCAGGGCCCCAGGAATGGCCATGGAAGGTGTGTGCAGTGGCAAAGGGTGCAAGGCGAGGGATGGCACCTCCAGCAGGGCGGGCCCCCTCCCCGCAGACATCGCCCCGCCTCGCCCCACCCGCCGAGTCACAATTCGGTATCAGCCACCGTGTGTTGTCTCGACGAATGGCCGTTTCTGGACGTGGCCTGGCCGGTCCCGTTCTCCTGAGCCCCTCGGTTCACACTGGCCTTTCCCTGAGCCTCAGGGGAGGCCCCCGGGCCTGAGCTATAGCCCTGGCCGCCACCGTTCTCCGTGTAATAAGGGTCTTCCCCCTAGACAGTGCATAAATAAAGGAGCATTATCTGTAAGCAGGGGTGTGAGACCGGGTGGGGGAAGGGAGGGGGGCGGCTGCCTGTGCAGACTCCTTTCTTCCGGAAGAGCCATCAGGGTTCCAGCTCCTAGAGGAGAAAGGACAGAGGAGAGCACCACACCGCCACCCAGCCGGCAGCCAGCTCCCCAGACACCCGGCTCCCTGACATGTAACAACAACCCCTCCCCAGCCTCCCCACCCCCCCGCCAGAGGCCACCAGTCAAACCCCAGCCATTCCTTCCTCATTCAGAATATGTCAAAAATAGGTTTTTCCCCCCAAAATAAATTTTTTTAAAGTATGTTTTCCCACCACATGCCCCCTTGTGAGCCAAGTGGCACCCGTGGCCACGTAATATGTTTGCAAGTGGCTGACTCAGCAGGCTGCTCCGGTCGTGCCTGGATGAACTATCTCAGTGAAAAGAATAAGTCGATGGCAGGGACCACCGGCGACCACAGTGAGGTGGGCTGGTCCCAGTCAGTCCCCCTCCCCAATCGGCAGAAGTCGGTTTACAGTTGTGAGTACACGAAGCACAGAGTTCATTCTTGTATGATGATTATTTCTTAACGATTGCATTATGGAATATACAAACAACTGTAAGCCTACTTTTGGCCCACCCTGCGTCTTGTTTTGACTCATCCAAGGCCACAGTATGTGTAGGCTTGGCCTATCCCTGTGGAAGGGCACAAATAGTGCCTTTTCCGGTATCCCTCCTCCCCTGACATGACATTCATGGGCTGCCCCGGAAGCCCACCATCTTCCTCATTTCCTGTGGCCTGGACCCCAGAACTAACCAGCCGTTCTCCCGTGGGGCTCCAGCTGCGGCGGTTCATCAGGAAGTAGCCAGTGATGCCCAAGACAGCCAGCAGGATCCCCGAGGTGACGAGTGCGATCAGGGTCTTGGGGGTATGGCGCTGGTGGCTTTCCACACTTTGGTCTGTGAAGTCTTGGATCCCGAGCTGGAAGAGAAGGCACAGAGCATACAGCCTCGTCACTTGTGGGAGGTGGGTTGTAGAAAGGAGTCCAGCCCACACTAGACCGTGTGTGTGACCCAACAGCGGGTGAACACAGGAAGACATGGACCTCAGGAATTTCCTAAATAGGATTTCAGACTGATATCTCTTTATCAAGCTGCACTGCGAGATTTTGGTTCAGCATAGGGAAGGTCAAGATTGTTGGAGAAGGATGGAGAGGGAGGAATGGGAAGTCCAGAGAGATCGTTATTCTCTCCCTACTCCAGCGAACACCCCAAACCCATCATCTTTGAGAACTCACCTTTCTCAGGTCAGATTGGTGATCTTGCAGAAGTTGTAACTTGCTGCTCCGTTCTAGAATTAGAAACAGGGGGTCGTTGAATCTAGAAGCTGAGCCAGCCCATCCTGCTCTGTCCTCCTAAGCTGTTTTAGAAGATGCTCTGATGACCAGGGTGGTTCATCTCAGGATGGCCTCTCCCAAAGTCAGCCCAGCCCTGCCCCCCAGCCCCTGCACTCTCTGAGTTACAATGCCTGATTTCTCCCCAGCATCCTCTAACCTCAGCCCCACTCCCTTCCTCACCTCCGAGACAGACGTGGCCCTTACCTGTTTGGGTGGGCAAGACGAGGAGCAGGCAGTGAGGGTTCACCTCGGACTGGGCAAGGAGCAAGGAGCACACACTGGCCGCAGCCTCAGCCGGATCCTTCTTACACAGGACTTGGGTCAGCTCCTCTCCCTTGTCCTTCTTAAAGTTCTCCTGGGAAGACCAAGGAAAAGGGCGAGCAAGAGATGAAATTACTCTTATGCCCTGAACTGCATCCAGAGTCTTGACAATAATTCTGGTTAAATCCTCCACAGGAAGGATCCCTTTTTTCTAAAATTTCAACTGGGGGAAAAACAACCACACAAAAACAACACACCTCGAACTGTGTGTGTGTAAGAACACAATGAGAAAAAACACGAAACAAACTTCTCAGAACCAAAACATGTATCTATGAGTGTCTTAGGTGTAAGATGCCAGAGAACAAATTTATATAAGGACTGCCCTGCCCACATATACTATTCAAAGTAAATTCAAAAGAACTTGCCAATAATAAAAAATATTAATAGCGCAATACTGAGGAGAAAATCTTTTGTGTCAAGGCTAGAGTAGCTCCAAATGTTAGGAAAAAGCCAAGAGGGGTGAGGAGTGGAGACAAAATCTATGACTATAGACTCGGCAGGATCCTGGGTCCCTCCCCTCTTACTCTCCAAGGGGGTCTCACAAAGGTCACGGTGCAAAGGGAAATGGTCTTTCTGTCAAGCCTCTATCCCTCTTTCCCATTAAAAGTGTGAAACCCTTGCCCAGTCAGTGTGGCTCAGTAGTTGAGCATCAACCTATGAACCCGGAGGTCATGATTCGATACCCAGTCAGGGCACATGCCTGCTTTTGGGGCTCAATCCCCATGCAGGAGGCAGCCGATCAATGATTCTCTCCTTCTCCCTTCCTCTCTGAAATCAATACAAATATCTATTAAAACATAAGTTTGGAGCCCGTGCTTTTGAGGTTCAGAGGTCTTCCTCCAGGCTCTTGACTGGTCCATACTGAGGAACTGGGTCCTACTCAGGAACTCATGCTCAGCAGATAAACTCTGATAATTCTTCAACAGCGAGCCAGGCCCGGGCCCTGGCTGTGCCTTCCAACACCCCGTTCTCGAGTGCCCCAGGGTTGTGCCGGCAGCCTGCAATCAGAGTGGCCTCCCCTGCACAGGAAAGGAGTGGAAACCAAGACTCTCCTCTGTCCGGATGGCAGATGGCGGAGGAGGAAATGCCTGCACAGCTCTGACCGCCTTCCTGTTCGGGGAAAACTGCGGGGGCGTGTGAGGGCCATCAGAACTGAGCCTACGTGGAGGAGAAAGCTTCCTGTTCGCAGGCAGGACTGCTTCTGTGGCAAGGCCAGAGGGCCCTCCCAGCTTGGACGGCGGCCTGGGTATTTTCCGACTGCCCTGGCCCAAGGCAGGAAAACCCAGGCTCCTTTGCTCTCGCACAAGGCAAGGTCAAGATTGGCCTCGGGCCCCAGCTTGCTTCCATCAGCTGGAGTTTTAGGGAGCTGAGTGAAACTCACTGGGCTTGGATGAGGCCGGGAGAGCAGGCCTCGCTGACCTCCAAGCCACAGAGAGATGAGTCCACCGGCGGCCTTGGAAGCCCTCTGGGAGCTGAGGTCTCAGAGAAATGGACTCTCAGGCCAGGGCTGCTTCAGCCCTCAGGAAAAGGCTGAATTCTGCAGGTCTCCCTTGTGAAGTCCTGGGTAGAGGCTCTGCTTCTGGAAAAATCTGGCTCCTTGCTATAGGTAGCCTGGACACCACACTGGACACACTCAGTAGCCTCCTTCCTCTTGAGACCCATGTCCCTTCTGAGAGCCGCACCTGGCTTCCCTGAGCACTGCACCCTCCCTAGCGCCATGCCTTCGGAATGAAAAGCAGGGAAGTGCTGCTGGATGGCGGGACTTCTGGTGTGTCTCCGGTTGGAATATGTCTCCTTCCTGAGAGGGCAGAGGGACCGGCTCTGGCACAATTAAGACAAGCCAAGCGAGGCGGCACCATCTTCAAGCAGCTGAGTCCAAGAAGCTGCACCTCAATCAGATCTTGACATTTATCAAGCCCTGAATATACGATGCTGTGTGAAAACCTGTGTCACGTGGTGCGTGTGTTACGTGGTGCGTGTGTCACGTGGTGGGTATGTGTGTGGGCTGGGGGAGAGTAGCATGAATTCTACATGTCCAAGCTCCGGGTTTGTGTGCATGGCAATGAACACAAATGAAGTTTACTATGTCCCAGGCACTGTTTCAAGTGTTTTACACATATTGATTCATTTAGCCTCACATTTAGCCTCACTCCATGAAATGGGTACTGTCATTCTCCTCATTTTATAGATGAAGAAACGGAAGCAAAAAGAGACCAAGAGGTCACAGACGTAGTTTACCAAAGAAAGGTACAATTAAGATGCTATGGGCGTTCAGAGGAGGGTGAGCACACATCTGGCGTGGGGCTATCAGAGCGTCTCAATGTAGGCCTTGAAGAATAGGCAGAAAGTGTAGAGGAGGAGCCAGTGGGCAGAGGCCTTTGATTGGGGGAACCCCCATGAGGAAGCTCAGGGGCATGAGAGCCTGTGACTGGCACAAGCCTAGTTGCAGGAGAATGAAGAACACTACTTTCTCCCTTGGATTCCCCATCCTTCCAAATCCCACTTCCTCCCTGAAGCCGGTCCTACCTCCTATCAGAATGCACATCAACGTTTGCTCTGCTAGTGACTAGATTCGTTCATGTCATGCAGTTTGCCCGAGTGTCAGGGTCCTTAGCTGAAGTCTGAGTTGTTGAGGTGAGTAAGGAGGTGTTGTATGAAGAGTGCCCAGCAGGCTTTTGAAACCCCCAGGGGCACTGGGAAAATGGCAGCCATTACTATTACTATCAATAATAGCAATACCTTATGTACTCTGCCATCCAGAATCCACATTTTGATGTTTAATCATATTCTGCCTTATTGTTTTTGTCATTTCTCTCTGACCAGACTGTAAGACTCCTTAGTGTGGGAGCAGGTGTATGTTACATAACGTGGAACCCAGACTGAACTAAGCATAGCACCAAATAAACAAAAAGTGCATTGTTGTTCAACCTAGCATCCCAACTGGCTTGGCCTTCACACAGAGGCCCTCCGCCCCTTGCTTGGTTTCTTGGACTAAATTCAAGGGAATAACGGCGGCCAGCCTCCCACTCGGCATCAGAGCATTGTGCTTGAGCCTGGAGACGAGCAGGTGGATCCTGAACAAAGCACAATGCTTCTCCGGATGCTTCAAATAAACATCCTTCCCCAAGAGAGGCTGTGGGCAGGCATCATGGGAGAGGGGGCAGGAGGAGGCCACAGCCTCGCCAGTTCGCTCATGAGAACCCGATTTGTGAGCCCCCGACGGCATCTGCTTGCACAAGTTTCTTTGCAAAAATAATAACCACAATCATAAAACCACCCAACCGTTCTAGAGTAGCACCCTCAAACTTTGCAAGGACTCTTAGCTTGTCAAGGAAGCATGCTAAGCATTACCGTAGGGAGAGGAGGACAGGAATTTTTCTAAATGACATTTAGATATTTCCCAGTGCTGCCTCTCCCTCAATAATTTTATCTACTTTGGTGTGAGCTTGAAAATGCAGGCAAAACCTCTATGTTCATATGGGTTCTGTACGAATTAAAGGACCTGCCACAAGTCACACAACAAGTGCACAGCTGACCAAGGGCACGAAGTTAGGCTGTCTCCAGATTCCAGGCTCTTTCCAAGAAACACACTGTCTTCATCAGTCCTCCATCTGTAAGCTGTTTTTCTGCATGGAAACTGACCTTTCATGTTTGGGCATAGGGCAAGGAAGGCGTGGGCTGGGGATATGATGTGCAATCTGCCTCCGATGAAGTCAGTGGGACAGAATAAGGGTGAGGTGAGCTAGCTGAGTAAATAAAACCTCCGCACAAACAGATCTGATTATAAAGAAAGGTCGTTCTAAAAACCAAATTGGCAGGTAAAGGACTCAAATAGAGATTTCTCCAATAAGATGTACAAATGGCCAATAAACACATTAAAAGATGATCAATGTCATTGATTGTTAAGAAATGCCAGCCCAAACCACAATGAGATAGTAGCAACGCCCATTAGTATGGCTACTCAAAAACAAAACCAAATCAAACCAAACCAGAAAATGGCATGTGTTGGCAATGATGTGGAGAAATTGGAACCCTTTTGACCTGTTGATGGGGATGTAATATGGTGTAGCTGTTATGGAAAACATAAACTCTATTTAAAAGTAGAATTACCATATGATCCGCCATTTCACTCTGGTTATATAACCAAAAGAAATGAAATCAGGGCATTGAAGAGATATTTGTATACCCATGCTCATAGCAGCATTATTCACAATAGCCAAAATATGAAAGCAACCCAAGTGTCCGTCAGTAGATGAATGGATAAACAAAATGTAGTATATACATGCAATAGGAAAAGATATCCAGTCTTAAAAAGTAAGGAAATTCTGACATGGGCTCTAGTATGGATGAAACTTGAGGACATTATGCTGTGATATAAGCCAGTCATAAAAAGATAAATACTGTATAATTCCACTCATATGACATACCTAGAGTAATCAAATTCAGAGCAATAGAAAGTAGAATAGTGGTTGCCAGAGGCTAGGAGGAGGGGAGCATGGGACATTGTTTAATGGGTGTGGAGTTTTAGTTCTGGAAGATGAAAAGAGTTCTGAAGATTGGCTTCCCAACAAGGTGACTCTACTTAACACTACTGAACTGTACACTTAAATATGGTAATGTCATGTGTATTTTACTGCCATTAAAAGTATTTTTTGGTGGATTCTCCTGGAAAAGAATGGGTATGGCATAAGAGAATAAAGTAACCTCACATTTTGGAAACAATTTGAGAAACCACAACCACAAAAACTTAATTAACCTGAGGTTGCAGCAGAGACAATGAAAGTCAGACTTGGAGTGACACGTTCTGCTAATGAGGGTTCTGAGATGTGGTACGAGGTGCTTGAGAAGAGCGTGGGCTCGCCCTCCCTCTCCCTGGATCATACAGGGGATGTGTGCCTAGAGGTGAAGGATGGGGAGTAAAAGAAGGGTGGTTGGGATACAAATGTCTACAGAATGCATGTGTGGAAGGCAAGCCGAAAGAATCCACACAGCGAGAGCTAACACGCTGGATACTCAGTAGGTACTGGCACAGAACAAGAGTCTGAATGGCTGAGAGCGATGCTTGTGCATTTCTCTCCTGGGAATACAGATGCAGGAGCATGCCAACATTACCTACGTATTCAAGGACGTGATGTTAGGGGAATCCAAACTCTCATGCTTCTCATTAGGCTGTGAGTAGGGCCTAAGTTTCCCATGGTCAGAACCAGTACCATCAGGCCTTCTGACATCAAAAGTACAAAGCAACCTAAGGACAGTTAACACCGCACCATCAGCATTGGGAACCGACCGATGATCCATCATGTGGGACTCAAGGAAAAGGAATCTGGGACACAAGAAGAGAGGTGGCTAAAAATTCAGAACAAGGATGGCTGTCTGAGGAAAATGACCTTGGGGAATCATAGGAGGCATTGCTGCTTAGGGTCTGGGGAAGAGGGGACCTCAGGAAGGAAGGGGGATCGATAGTCGTAGACCCACCAGGGAAACGACAGCACTCCACTGTTGCTACCGTAGACTTGATTCACGGCAAGCGGAGCAGAAGCCTTCTTTAGAATCCCGGGGGAGCTGCTCTCTTTCCACACTGATACTCACGGACCCTCCCCACATCTCAGAGGAGAGTGCAGATCTTCTCAGCTGTGCCACAACACAGACTAGACAGTCAAGACCACAGGGTGAAAGAGGTCATAGCAACGTAAGAGGAATTATTTCTGGAGTAGCAGGAAGTTCCTGGCACTTGCTTTATGTGATGATCCTCCCTAAATGTGAACTTTGAAGAGAAATGGACAGACATGTAGAAGGTTATGCAATCAGCTCTAAATTGTTGGTACAAAGAATGAGCATTCTGGCACAGGCCCGTGATGCACAGGAAAATAAGCGTTCAACCAAGATGATAGGGGGAAAGAGGGGGCGGGGGGCGGGGGAGATGATTATTTTCCTGAGCTAGAATTAGCAAAGGATTTGGCATTTTTATTTTTTTTTAATGAGTTGAGTTGGAAGTCAGCATCAGGAACACACAGAGAATTTATATTCGTGTCTAAGTTAGCTCTTTTGCAAATTGGACTTAGTTATTCCATTGTGTGAACTTACGTCTTCACAATTTATTTTGTTTTTAAAAGTCCTAAGTTAATTCTCTAAGGTATAATTTTAAAAGTTCTGTGAGTCAGAACCACCCACCTAATAATCACAGGTAGATGTCAGTAGTTAGAATAGACAAAATAAGTAATTTCATGCGCTCTACAGCAGTCAATTCCTAGCCCTTTCCGGGTCGGTGTATGCCTCACATCACATGTATGGTTCCTTTAAATGAATTCTTAATTTATAAGGAAACTATTTTTGTGGGTGTTTTTTTTCCTGTAAGTAAATACCACTCTTCCTGTCATCCCATCCTTCACCCAGAGCCTTGTTACTGTCAGGAAACTAGGTTTATTGAAACAAAGTAAGGAGGTCTACTATATCATTAAAAATGAACACGACACTGTACATTCTTACCAATGCACTAAGACATGAAACTCAAACAAGAGGCATAACTACTAAAAATGAGGAGAAAAACAACAGATTGTGGAAGGTAACATAATAACTTACCTTAAAAATAGAAAAGAATAAACTAAAAAGCTCCTGGAATTAGTAAGCAAGTTAACCAAAATGGCTAACCTCAAGATAAATATTCCAAACTCAATTAACTCTGATATCCCAACAATAACTAATTGTAATACATAATAAGTCCATATTATAGATAAATTTAAGAAATCTATAAAACCTATAGAAAAAAATTAAGAAACTAAAAAACCAAGATGCTGAATAGTATAAGAGAAGACCAGAAAAAATATGAATTTTAGTTTCAATTAAAATTTTAATCAAAAAAAATCTTGACAAGATGTTCCTAAATTTTTTCTAAAAGAATAAAAAGTACTTTTCATTTTTGATAGAACAAGGACCTGCCTGGCTAAATATTAAAAGTCCTGTAATGTAAAAGTATAATAATTAAAAAAATGTTATAACAGGCAAACTGAACAAATAAAATATCTATCAAAATATGCCCTGTGACATATAAAAATTTAATATAAGCAAAAAGAAGCATTCTGATCAACAAAGAAAGAAATAATGTTTGGGAAATTGTTATATGAAAAACACAGCATTACAGAAAAAGAAATTCTATATGGACTAAAGTTATATGTAAATAAAGATAATAAAGAAATTAATATTTTAGGTGACTATTTTATATTTCATGAAGGACTTTCTTAATATAAAATCAAACTTAAATCTGACTATATATATTAAATGTACCATAGAGACTATACCAGAGGAGGTAAAAACTGCATTTAAATAGAATCATCTTTATCTTTTTTGTCCACCAGATGGGGCCTCTTACTCCCTAAACACAAAGCTCATTTTGTTAGTAGCCTGACCTTGCTAAGACCCCACCACAGTCCATCTAGTACAAATGGTTTCGGGGGTTGAGAAGGAACTGTGGGAGGAGAGGAGAGGGAAGGCAAGGCATGGGGGTGGGGATTTGACTTACACAGGTGGAGGTCTCATTTAGCTGCAGGCAGATAGCTAGGGTCAATTTCACTTCTTTGACTCCGGAACATCTGATGTCTCCCTGCATTAAAACAAAGTAAATAAGCCAGCATCTTTGCCTCTCATTTCTGCCCCACCTCTTTTCCAGTTGGACTTCTGTGAAGTACACTCTTTAGAGACTTTCAGAGAAAAGAATTTTAAAAAGCCGTCTGGGAAGGGGAGAGGTGCGGGGGGGAGAAGAGGGTCCTAATATAAGATGACGGGAGAATATTTGACTCTGGGTGGTGGGCACATGGTGCCATATACAGATCTTCTAACACAGAAACCCACACCTGAAACCTGTATGTTTATGTTGACCAATGTCACCCCAATAAATTTCATAAATAAAATAAAATAAAATAAATGCATAAAAATTTTAGAGGACTAGAGCTTTATGACAGTCTTACTCTCTTCCTCCATCTCACCGCCGGTCCCAGCAGATACCAGCTATTGGCAACCTTGGTAAACACTGGCACGCACTGTGCAGAGATATGTGCGGGCGGGGCAGGCTGTTTTTCCTCCGGTGAATGATTTACTCGCAGTCAGGCCACACAGGGTGGGCAAAAATAGGTTTACAGGTGTTATATCAAAAATAATGCAATGAATCATAATACAAGAATAAATTATATGTTTTGCGTACTCACACGTGTAAACCTACTTTTGCCTCCCCTTGTATAGGCAAACAGATAATGGGGGCTGGGCAGATCTTGGCAAGGCTCAGTGTCCTCCTGGCCCCGAGGACTGTCCGCCTTCCTTTTCTAGATCCTTTAAAAAGGAAGCCAGGCAGGTCCCCCAGCTCCCGCTCCCAGGTCCCCCGGCCTCATATGTTCTACCCTCCGTGCTGAAAGCTGTTGCCAGTCACTAGTCGCAGGGCTGAGAAGGGCCGGTGATCTCACCATCCCTGGTTGTTCCATTCCTCACTGCCTCTCTATGCCTGGCATTTCCGCCAAACCCTCTCACACAGAGGAAATGGTATTTGCCCTAAGCATTTGGGGAAAAACAGCCCCATTAAATGAAAGATGGTTTCTAAATGTGTACAAAAGGGAATGGGGCCCTAATCAAAGCCCAGACCAAGAGGTACTAGAAAAACACAGTGAGGATTGGACGGATCGAAGAGAATCCCCTTTAATCTCTACTCCTTAGAAATGCAATTCCCATGGCACAGATCAGCCTTGCCACCTGACTCCACCCCTCTCCCTCTTTCTACCCCTTCCAGTAATATTTAGGCTGCATATTTTCCATGTTAATTCTTTTTATTGATTTTAAAGTAGAGGGAAGGAGGGTGGGAAAGAGAGAGAGAAACATCGATGTGAGAAACATCAGTTGCCTCCCATACACACCCTGATCAGGGATCGAACCCACAACCTGGGTATGTGCGCTGACTGGAAATCGCACTGTTAACCTTTCAGTGTTTGGGACTCAACCACTAAGCAACACTGGCCAGGGCCCATGCTAATTCTTAATGACCCAAATCTTATTGGTTGGGATGAGAAGTTGTTAAGGGGAGTATAGAGCTTGCATATGTATATGAAATGAGGGGGAAATCCGCCATTTTTGGCCTAATTCACACACCTTGATGGTACTTGGGGTAGAAGAAAAGGATGTATTGGGTTCAATGGTAAATGCCACAGGACTGGTGCTATTGAATGTTGGGTCTGAAATATTTCCAGGTGACATGCTGGGCTCCAAGGTCATCTCTGAAGTTGAAAAGTTGGTTAGGGTGGAAGATACTATGGTGGCTAAAGAGGTCTGTGTCTGGGCAGAAGAGTTCACGGTTCCAGGAACTGGGGTGATCCCAGAGGTAGAAGTAAAATTGTCTGTAGACTCTGGAAAAGACCAAAACACAAATGTGCATTTGAGCACATTTGCATAAACATAAACACACACACACACACACACACACACATCTCAGTTCATTGTCATGAGTGAAGACCTTATAGATAATGACATTGGCATGGTCTTCAACTCAGAAGAGGGAATTTGGGGATTTAAGAGTTACTTTATGGCCTAACCCTTACGGAACTCATTTCAAGCCAGCTGTTGGAACCATAGCTGTAATCTAGGTGTATTAGAATTCCCTCAGGATTCTGAAACTTAACTGGATGCTGGTCCACTCCAGTGAAGTCAAAGACCCCCAATTTGAAGCTGTACACACCTTCCTTCACTCAGGAGAGGTCAGAGATCTCTAGGGAGTTCTCATCTAGTCCTGTTTCATCACTAAACCCGACTCAGCATGAGAGCAGAGGTACAAGGAGCATGACTGATCAGGATCAGCTGCCAAGGCATTGGCCTGAGGACGCTGTCACTGGAGGAAGAATGATCTAGAACTTACTACAGGGTACCCTAAACAAGATGCCCAAGCCATTATTATAGGAGCTTGTATTTCCCTCTATGGGGGTCAGCAGGGGCAGGAAGGGCCGTCTGCAAATGTCCTAATGCTTTACCCAAGCACCAGCACCATCCCTCTGGGACCCAAGACAGACACTTTTCACCTGAGATGGCTGCTGTGGTCCCACTGCTGTTCTGAGAGACAGGGTAGAGGGTGGTACTTTCATGAGTCCTTTGTGTTACGGGTTCCTGGTTGGATGCATTTGTAGGAAGAGCTGAAAGCATTCCTGGAGTAGATGGCTCTGTGGCAACAGTAGTCAAGTTATCTGTATCTGTGAATGCAGAGGCTGTAGGGAAACAAGGAGGAAAAGTCAGAACCTAAATTGTCTTGGAGCCTCATGATATCACCTGATTCAATTTCTATTTCTCCTTCTTCTCCTCTGCCCCCCCCTTCCTTCTTCTTCTATATATATATTTTTTGTTAATCCTCACTCAAGGATATTTTTCTCATTGATTTTTAGAGAGAGTTAGGGGTGGGGGGAGAGAAAGGGGAGGGAGTAGGACAGGGAGTGAGAAACATTGATGTGACAGAGACACATTGATTGGTTGCTTCCCACACATGCCCCAACCCGGGGATCAGATCAGCAACCCTTTGGTCCTTCAACTAATGCTCTAACCACTGAGAGAACTGGCCAGGGTGTGATTCAATTTCCATCCAGAATATCCTGTGCTCGCTTCAGCAGCACATATACTCAAATTGGAATGATACCAAGAAGATTAGCCTGGGCCCTGCGCAGGATGATATGCGAATTCGTGAAGCGTTACAACATCTCCTGCCACCCATGGCAAGGCAGCAGCAACAAGAACCTCCTCCTGGACAGGAAACTAATTTCCCACGACTAGATTTTTCCTAAGGAAATAGGGAAAGAAAAGCTTGTATGCAACGAGTGGCTTGGAGAGTATTATCTATAGGAGGATTATCGACAGGAGGGAAAAGTTGCAAGCAACTAAAATGAATTACAATAGGATAAATGTCATATGCACCAAAGATACATAATCATTATACATAAAGAGATATGGGAAAACTATAGCAATATGAGTATGTGAGGCTATGTTCATAACATGTTAAGTAAAATATTAAAATATCAAAGTATACTTGAATAAATATTACAGAGATCTAAAATGTGGAGAGGATATATCTCTATTCCTTTCTTAACGTATCCTCTCTTTTTCTCACTCTCCATCCACCACCATTTTAATTCTTGGAACAATCACTACGTTCATACCATTCTCTATGCAGTCCCTTTACATTTCTTCTCTTCTTCCCAGACTTTCCCATCCCCAAACTCCCCGCATTCTTTCCCTCATGGCCTTTAAACTGATTCTGCTTTCCTTTGGTTGAAGAACAGCAGCCGGCAACCCTAAGGTTTCTTTCAGGAATCTCTGCCCTAGAAATCTAGCTGATGATCTGGAGAACATCAGGCCTGATTTCTCATCAGATGCAGACGGAGAGTTTAGTTTTGGCTCTGCCAGTAACTCTGCAATTTCATGTGTGTGTGCGTGCGTCTCAGTTTACAAATCTCTAAAGTGAGGGTTCTTTCCTTACGTGGGTTCTTGGGGGAATCAGTGAGATGAATGCTAACTTGCTACAGTATAATGTTCCTGGATCTAGTTATTCTCTGAAGATCCTCCCGAGGGTGCCTGCCCTTCCGTGCTTCCTAGTTCCCAGCCAGCAGTGCCATCTTTAGATCCAGGGAGGAGCCGCTTCCTGCCTGGACCCTGAGCTTTAGAGCCCACACTCTGTCCCTCCTCCCGCCCTGCGCTGCCCTCCAACCACGGTGCCCACAGAGACGGAGCCTCCCTTCCAGAATCTGCACTGGGGGCCAGAAGACCTAGAACGTGTTACTCACCGGGGGACCCGCACGGGCCTTTTCTCCCAGCCCATCCTGCGGAGGGTGAGCTGCAGCACCAGAGTGTGCGCCCGCCAGGCCCAGAGGCGGCCGAGGGGTGGCTCTTTGCAGGGCAAAGGCTTAGAACATAAGCGTGCGGGTGGAGGGACCCTTGCATGCGTGGAAGATCCCTTATGGTGTGGGCCAGCGTCATGGTTAAGAAGAGAAAAGGGGGGTGGGCTAGGACCAAGGGCCACCTCTTCTTGCTCAGCCACATTGTGGGACTGAGTTCTAGGTCTGTGAGTCGCACATTCCAACCTGGCCTTGCGGTGGCCATGAAGATATGTTTCCCCAGGTAGGAGAACAGACGGTATTTTATTTATCAGTCAGTTGGCTTGGTTTATAACTTGGACGTCTTTAGACATGCAGTGTGTGGGCCTCCACTGTACTCCTGGCTTGGGCCCTGTACATGTCCGGGGTGGACTGGAGATCCCGGGCTCACACCCAGCAGTGCCATCCTCAAGGAGAGTCTCCTGAGGATCCCCAAAGCTTGTCTCTAAATGTTCCTGATTGAGAGCCAGGTGCGCCTTTTTCCGAGGTTTCCAGGGAAAAGCAACGTTGAATGACACCTTTCCCTTCCCCCAGCAACAGGAGGGAAGTTCGTCTTCAATTTTAAGGCAATTAACCTGGGGCCAAGAATGTGTCCCTAGAAATGGCGACAAGTCTCTCTTGCCCCATATCTGCCTCCCTCCCCAACCTGCCGCAGGAAGACTGCTATGAAGGGCAAGGACAACAGTCATCTGAATGCTACGTGGCTGGTGAGCAGGAGGACAGAATAATACTGTTCTCTCCGTTTTAGAGGTGAGAACCCGCATCGCCAGGGTTTGGGCAGAGAAAGGCATAGTTCATGCGCGGCGAGGAGCAGTGGGGCCGTGGAGGTGTAGCTGACTCAGGGGGCCAAACTTCCCAGGACCAGCAGGCATCCTCCGTTCTCTGGAAAGAAAAGTGGGGGCTCCTGTCTGGCTTAGGCAGGGAGTGAGTTTAACAAAATGAAATAGATGGGGAAGCAGATTCCATCTGTTCAGTAGGACCCTCTCAGCAATCTGCCCCTAAGGGTTGGATTCACTGTAGGGGGCAGGTGGTAAGAACCGAAGCCATCCTCTCCAGGTACATTGCAAGGGACCGCAGGAATCCCCCTTGACGTCACTCTTCCTGCCCGCCCTTTCCTCTTCCTCCCCTCCAATACATCCATTCCTGGGAATCCCATCTGGCCCAGCCTGGCCCTGCCCTTTTCTCTTCCCGAAGGAAGCTGGGCCTGGCTGCGGTGATGTCATGCTGTTGAACCCCCTCCCCCAGGGCCTCCTTCACCCAGACAAACAGTTTTGAACTTTTCCAGATGTGTCCAGAGACCCGCTGCTAGTTCTGAGGACAGAGGTGCCTGTGCCAGATGAGTGAAGCAACCCTAGGCCCAGGCCAGCTACCAATCCACTAGGGTCGGGCTCCCGGCTGCCGCAGCCTCCTCCCACCCACCCCTCAGCTGAGCACTGAGGATCCATCTGCAAACGGCAATGGGACCCCAACCTCACATACGTGTCTCTGAGTCTAGGGTGAGCAGGGAAGCCTCGGAGATGGTAGGGAAGCTGAATAGAGATGGATAACAGAAAGGCGACGCATAAGCTGGTATAGGGCCAGGAGGCACCTCGGCAGGGCCATGGGAGACGATCCTGGCCTGGTGCTGCAATCCAGGGACCATCAGTGAGGGAGTCTCGTGGTTTCACAGTCTCTAGGGACCCTTTTATAGAGTTCGTTCCCTTGAAGAGACTGGGGTCTTGAAGAAATGACATTTATAAGAATCAAGACGGGCCACAGACCTCTTTGCGTCCTACTTCCCCCACACACCCATGGCATTAAGCCTTCGACTCTGACCTTTCTTTATCTGAACTTCTGTTCCCTTATTCCGCGGGGAGGGACAGCAGCCTACCAGTCAGATTCTTAAAATCGATGGGTAAGACCGGCACTCCATCCACTCCACTCTAGACTGGAGGCATAGGCCTCCACCAGACCGTATGAGAGTACAACTTAAAATAGAAGGAAATGCTTTGTTTACTTCTCAGTCCATCTTTATTAACTGGCACTCAAGAAATTTATAATGGAACTAACATGGCAAGACCTCTACTCAGGAAACAGCTTACATGATTTGTCCTCTGCAAGTGATGGCGATGCAAGTCCTAAGGCCTTGGAGAAGCAGAAGGAAAGGGGCCTGCACTGAAGACCCGCGGTGTGCTGTGTGGTCTCAACTCTCCACATGGAGCAAGAGAAGAAGACGAGGCCTCAGGGAGTTGGCAATACGAGGATTCTCAGAAGCCACGTTAGATGTCACAAAATTGATGTAGCAAAAGTCACCCATTTAACTTACAGGCACTTATTCAGAGGCAATTATTCTTGTTTTACACACAATACTCTCAAGTTGCTTATTTGATATATTAGCTAAAGCTAAAAATTAAAAAGAGACCCCTGGAAACAAACAATAAATAAGGAGAAGCAGCAGCTAAAAGTGAAGAAACAGAAATAAATGAAAAACAGACATAAGTATCAAAAACCCACACGCTAGCCTGGAATCATTTACGGGAGGAGTAAATAAATATGTACACCTTCATAAGCATTAGAATGTCACTGAGTTGTGCCTTGAGCAAATTATTTTCATGATATATTTGAAGCATGAAGGTTAAAGTCCTATTGTTTTGGTACACTTAAGGAAGCAGAGGAGTCTGAAATACATTTTCATACGATTTCTACCTATAACTAGTAAATTGAAGCTATTGTTACTCTTTAAAGGGGGGTAGATGTGGGGTTAAAATCCTCAGCAGTTCAGAAAGGCTACCTAAATAACTCAATTTCCACACCTTAGGAGACTGGTTTTCCTGTCCTTGATCTTACTTTTCTTAGACGCTTAGTTTTATTTTTTATTTTTATTTTTTTTTGCTGGTGTTGTTTTCTGACCTCCTAGCCAGTCAGCCCCATTCGGCCCATTCTTTCAAATTCTAGCAGCCAGCCCACCAGGAGTTTCCTGGAGGAGTTCCTGGGTGTCTCAGCTCATAGAGATGCAGTCCTAGGGAGAAGGAGCACAGGGCCGTCCCTGGGAGCCCACTCCTGAGCTGACGAGAAGACGGCAGAGCCTGGAAGCAAAGAGCTCAGGCTCCGCTCTCAAACCCTGATGGAAGCAGGCAGGCTTCTGCACCATGCTCGGCAGTGGGGCCTTGGGAAGCCTCTTGCCCTCTTTATGTTTTTATTTTTTAATATGTTTTTATTGATTTCAGAGAGAGGAAGAGAGAGGGAAAGGTAGAAACATCAATGATGAAAAAGAATCATAAATCGGCTGCCTCCTCCATGCCCCCACTGGGGATTGAGCCCACAACCCGGGCATGTGCCCTGACTGGGAATTGAACTGTGACCTACTAGTTCCTGGGTCAATACCCAACCATTGAACCACACCAGCCTGGCCTCTTCCCCTCTTTAAACCTCACCTGTAAAGTGAGGATAAAAATAGTCCCTACTTCCTAGTTGTTTTGTGGAACAAAGGAGGAAAGGGGTGTAAAGCAGCTAGTCTATCTGGTAAACATCAAGAAATAGTGGTTATCTTCAGTGCAGGCCCCTTTCCTTCTGCTTCTCCAAGACCTTAGGACGTGTATCTCCATCACTTATGGAGCACAAATCATATATGCTGTTTCCTGAGTAGAGGTCTTGCCACTTCAGGTCCACTATACATTTCTCTAGTGCCAGACTGTCTCTTCTACTCATTTGTTTTACTCAGAGCGCTTAGCACAGTCCTGAGTTCAAAATAAACACTTGGACTGAATGGAGACTGTGTCAGGTACGGTCACACCGACCACCACTAGGTAGAGGGGTCTCATTTCAGACTATATTTTAAGGGGAAGTTTATTAATTTAGGGAGTGTCCATGGGAAGTTAACCAGAATAAGGAGAGTTCTAGAAACCAAGTCCTATGGTTGAGGGCCTACTGTTATTTCATCTCCATCAGTGGTTGGCAGCTGCAGATGGTGGACCAAATCCCGCCCATGGGCTGTTTATACCGTGGCCAGTAAACTAAAAATGGCTTTCATGTGTTTAAAGTGTTGTAAAATAAAATAAATACAATATGCAGCGGAGAGGACCATGCCTTGAGAGTCTAAAATATTTGCTATCTGGCCCTTTCCTATAACCTCTGATGTAGAAAAGAAGAATTTGGGAGGGAGAGTAAATAACTTTCTTCAAGGTACATTTCACTTATTTATTCATTCTTATTTTTCATAAGCACCAGTGACGTATAAGGGACCATGTGCAGTGCTGTGGGAAGCACTAAACAAGAGAAGATTCCTTTCCACTATTAGGGGTGAGCGTCATTAGAATTTAAATACATCCTTGTCCTCAAGGAGTTTATAATCTAGTGGGGTGATTAGAAAGGTCGAAAATGGTTGTCATGAAGAAAGATCAGAATGATTCTGTGAATTAATAGAAAAAATAGAATTGGAATGAATGACTAGACGTTGCAGGAAGGCTAATTTCACTGCAAGACAAAGAAAAACTTAAAATAATGAGGTAAGTTTTTAAAAGATGGAATGAACTGCAAGATGGTGAGCCGCCCATCTTTCCTGGAAGCATTCGGGAAGCATCCTTGTTATCGATTCCAGGAGTTTGGGCCTCGTTGGCTTAGAACAAAGAGCTGGGCTGATCCTTCCTATACATCAGAGGCCAAGCTAACGTTTGAATTTAAACCAAGTGTCTGTGGCCTGAGTGTGCCCCGTGTACTGAGACTTCCCTTTACAATTTAAATGATGTGTCTTGGACCCCATCCACTTACTGTGGAACCCCAATATCCTGAGCTTCCTCTGGGCCTACATTTCTCCCAGTCACCTCTTTCTGCATTTTTCTGGTTGCCACTGACCCCTGGATGGAAGAGCTATGCCTCCCCATCTTCAGGCCGCAGCAATTCTTGGTCTGCACTACTTCAGAGTGGGCTAGCCAAGCACCCACTCCTTTATTCTCCCCAGAAGACTGCTAACATAGGCTACCCTGTGCTCACTGAAGGTCTGAGAGCCTGGGGCGAGATTATAGCACAGCCTAAAAGAGAAGGTGACAAAACTGAAATTCTAGACACGATGGTGCTAAACATCCACATCGTATCATAAGGTCTCTTAGCCAGGTTTTTCCACCCTCCACTGTCCCTACACTGTTCCAGGCACTCCCCTCCTCTCTCTCTCTCTCTCTCTCTCTCTCTCTCTCTCTCTCTCTCCTTGGACTCTGGAGTACTTCAGCCTTTTGTCTCAGGCTCATCAAATACAAAGTTCAACTTTCTTTAATCATGCTCAGCGAGTCAACCTCTTGCGGAATTGCACATCCTAACTTTGTCCAGGGGGTCTAGGTTGTCTCATCCAAAGACTATTTAAGGAATTTTCTTGAACAATGGAACTGGCTACCTAGAGAGGCTGCTCCCCTGTGGGTGTCAGTGATAGGTTCTCTGTCCACGCCCAACTCTCCCCAATCAACAAATAGCAGACTTTCCAATGAAGCCAAAAGGCCTTTTCCTTTATTTACACCTGAAGGGAAGTGACTCATTCCCAGGTGGGCTCTGGTCTGTAGGTCCCAGGATGCATCCCCCAAGATGCACACATCTTTCCCTTTAGCAGAGTTGGGGGCTTTGGGGACTAAAAGTCATAGATAATGTGCTTTTATTTCTTTGATGAGGAGGCAAGAAAATGTTCCCATTAGCGAAGTCAGCGAAGTCAAAGCCCAGAAAAATATGGAAATTCTGCTCTAGTGACTCTGAGCATTTTCTTCTGGAGGGTGGTTTTTTGTTCTGTTCCCATACCTTCACATGCCCAGTTCTCCACACTCGGGCCATTAGATCAAGTCAAGTCAATGAGAGAGGGAGGCCCAGGCACCCTCAGGGTGGAGCTGGGTAACCATCCAGCCCTGAAAGTCAGCCCGGGCTTGCCTGCCCAGGGTCTAAAGGAAATCAGGCCGTGAGACCATAAGGAGTGGAATTTATTCCTCCTTTTTATTTGTTTTTGTAAGACTGGCAGGAGTTTATCAGCTGCAGTTTGGCACCCTTTGCCCTGAGCTTTTGAAGACCGTCAGAGAATGAAGGAGTTGAGGATAAGTGAACGAGGCTCCCAGGAGGTGGAGCCAAAGGGATAAGAAAAGAAGGCCCCGGTGGCCTGTTTTTATCTGTCAAGCAGGAATGCTGCAGAAGGCTTGCGTTTGCACAGGTTGTGCCAGCAGGGTTGGCCCTACAAGGAAGAGGACTGGGGGCCACTGAATTAGTCAGAGGTCCCCAGGCTGCTCCTCCTCAGTCGCCATGTGGCAGAGACTCAAAGGGTGGAGTCCTCTCTCCTCTGGAAAATATCTGATAAAATTCTTTTCCCTTTTCTTTCTTTTTTTCTCCCCCCTCTTACATGTGGCCCCAGACAGGATATGGGTGTGGGGTCTGCAGGCACAGAAGGACTCAAAGGAAGAAGAGGAATGTGAAGGGGTGGGACTGGCCACGGAGGGCTGGAGGGAAACCCTGAGTCTGACAAATGGGGTTCCTCTCCCCAGCTGGTGTGGCAATGCCTCTCACCGCCACCCAGAGCCGCTCCATTTCCAACTAAGAAAGTCTACTTTAGGTTGGCTGCTATGCCCATCCCCATGCCAACTCCTTCCAGGGACGGGAAAAAGAACTTCTCAGAACAAAGCTCTGTGTCCGGGTGATGAGAAAGCCACAGCACCCCTTGCTGCTCTAAATTTCACAGTAATAATAGCCCAGAATTTCTGCAACGCCCCTTTGTTAGCATTTCGAGGTACAGTCACTCATTTCATGGACTCCACAATATATCCCCAGGACAGAAAACGACTCCGAGTCTTAAAACAACAACACACCCTAGAAAGTTCTCAAGAAAGGCATAGAGGTGCCAAACCGGCCGGCGCAATCTGGCAAGACTGAGGATCGGGACGCATGCCCCATCCCTCACCCCCAGACTGAAATTCTCGACAGGTCAGCCTGCGGTTTTGAAGAGGTTAAGTTGCTCCCCGCACCTCTACTGCTGCAGGCGAGGCTGAGCCCGGCCAGCTGAGGAAATAAGCAAAGGGTGGGCCCAGGACCAGGTCATCATCACAAGCTGTGGAGTCAAAGCAGAGGAGCATCTGATGTGAATCAGAGCCTCTGATCAGCTCACCCAGGGGGATCCCCTCGCTAGGGTTTGCACACCTCAGGGACAGCGTTTTCCCTGCCCCAAAGGGCAAGTCTGGGGCTGCCAAACAGGTCAACCCAGAGCCTAACTTAGAGCTTCCTCCAGCCCAGAATGAGTCGCTTTCCAACTGGGTGGACCCAGAAAGGGACCACAAAGGAGGCTGAGAGCGGGGCCCAGCTGGCTGGCCCAGACCACTCTGTGGGGCCCTGCTGGCTGGCCTTTGGGAAGAGTAGAGAATTGGGAGCCCTGGGAGCCGAATCTTGAGCAAAAGGGAGAACAAGTTACAATGTTTAAAACCTTCTAAGTGCAATGAAATGAGATAGAGAATGCTATCTCCAAATGAAAGGAATATTTACGGAGCGCCCTATTGTGTGTGGGTTTGTTTGTGTGTTTTTAAGGAAACTGAGAGCAAGAACTTAAGAAATCAGAGCATTATGGACGAGGAGAAGTGTCCACTAGTCTTCTGACCTGTCCACTAGTTTTAGAAGTTGGAGGAGGCGGGCAGGGAAGGAAAATCCCCAAACCTAACAATCCTGAGCTGGTGCCTGAGGGAGGAGTTGTGGTGGGAGAGGGAGGCAGCGGGGAGAACAAACTCCTTCCACCACCACCTTCCTTGCAGTGGAATGGGTGTGGGTGTCGGAAGAGCGAGTTGTAACTTCACTTTGCGATCTGATGCGAGGATTTTCGCGCGGGTTGTTCTCCATTCCATACTCCCCTCCTCACCTAACTCAGCCTGCCTCCTGGGCCTCCTGCGCTGCGCCCCCGGCCTCGTCCCAGGTGGCTTTGCTCCCTTTCCTTCAACGTCTAATTCGGGCCCCCCCTGTCCCAGGGCTGGGTGGGCGCCTGGCCCCCTTCCCCGCGACACGCTCAGGCCCCCAAACTCGGCTGCTTCTCACTCATCAGCCGCAAAACTCGGCTGCTCCTCTCCTCCCCTCTCTCCTCCCTTCTCTGCAACTTTGCGCTCCGCACCTTTGGTAACGGGAAGGGGCACCAGCACCTTCGAAGGGCTGCCTATCAGAGGCAACCCCAGCGAGTCGCGCTGTCCCACTGCGGGACGCCTGGGGCTCGCCGCGGGGTAACACCTGGGCTAGTGCACACTCGCGGCGTGGTCGCCTCCCCTGCCCGTCCCAGCCCCGCCGAGTCACAGGTGAGGGGCTCGCTCCCCGAAGCCTGGAGCGGCCCTGGGCGTGGGGGCTTGGATGGAGGCAAGGGTCCCTGCCCTCCGCGCAGCGGGCTGAGCGCTCGGCCCTCCCCGTCCAGCCCGGCGGCCGCGCGCGGCGGGTACTCACGCAGCAGAGTCAGCAGGCAGAGCGCGGTCCAGCCCCGCGGCATCCCGCGCCCCGCGCGCGCGCCCCTGCGGCCCAGCATCCTTCCCGCGCGGCTCCCGGGAGATGCACAGCGCCCGAGACTCTGCTCGCTCGCTCGGACGCCCGCCCCTCCTCCCGGGAGCGGGGTGGGCGATTCTTGCTTTTCCCTTCCCCTCCCTCTTTGGTCCTGGCAAGGCCGGCCCCTCTCCTTGGCTGCCACTAACGTGAGCTTCCCTGCGCGGTCCCAAAGGCGGAGGACGTGGGGAGGGAGGCTGGGGTTGCCGCCTTCGAGGCCAAAAAAGGTGGAGGTTTGTGTGGGCCCCAGATGCCTTGTTCAAGTTTATGTAGAGGCCTCATCTTCAAGCTCACTTCCACTTAACTTTTAACCCCTTTGTGTCAGCCGTGCCGGTGGCCCGGGCAGGAGCAAATTTCCTTTTTTCTTACTTTTTTTTTCTTTTTTGGTGTTCTATTCCTTTTTTGCTTTTCTTTATTTTAAAGTTTTAAGCCGAGAACAATCTTGCAGAAGGACTCTTCTGTGAGGACCTGAGTTTCCAAGTGTGAGCGTTTTGCTAATCAGGGAAAACTTACCACGTGTAAGCGGGAGCATTTAATGATAGGCGGCTGGAGACTGTGCTGCATGTTAATGAAGCATAATGGGTGAGAGGGACACATAAGTGGCTGCCATTATGCATTTTGCCCGTCCAAACCATCCTTGTCCGTTTTTCTTTTTCTTTTCATTTTTTTCCCCCTGCGAGATCTGTCTATTTGTGTTCATGTAAAGGTTTTCTCCTGGGACCAGACCTACCATGTTTTCCCACCTGGTCAGGTCCTGTCACCATCATCACGAAGACAAAGGACTCCCTTAGGGACATGGATGCCTCCTCCAGGATCCCCTGTCGGGCCCAGGGTCCCAGCCTCAGGGGCTTCATCCTGATCTCCCGTCAGAAATAGGACTTTCCCTGCCTCCCTCCTCTATTATCTGGTTGATCCTGGAGCCCCTATTCCTCCCCAGTCGTCCAGGATGTTGGTAAACTGAACTGCAGACACTGAGCTGGGCAGGCAGCCTAGTCACAGATTGGGCTGGGAGGTGAGGCTGGAGGAGAGAGGAGCCAGGAGGAGCAGATGACGCCAGCAGGGAGGGGACAAGATAAGGCGCAGTCTGGGAGAACATGCTCTGAGGTCCTGAGTGGAATCGTAGGATTAGCAACACCCAGTCTAGTCTCTTTCATGTTGTCTGCACCACAGAGCCCGGAGGGGGAGAAGGAAGCCAGGCCAGCACCCTCTGATCCTTCCTGATTCACTTGTCTGCAGACCCCCGCGCAGTAGGAAAGTGGGTTTATCTTTATGGTCCTCCTCTGGCCTACGATCAGTTCGGTGTTTGCACAGGAGAAGGGTGTCCGGGTCCACAAACAAACCCCAGGCTCCCTCTTCTGATCCGATTCCTCAATTTTCCTTTAACTAGGAAACAAAGACTTTAATCACACGATAAAGCCAAAGGCTCACGATGCACATTTGAGAAAACACAATGGTATGGTCTGAATGTGTTTCAATGGTGATTCCAATCTGACCACATTGTGATCTCAAGGGCCTGCAGCTGGGGGGCCGAACGAGCTGCAAAATACATTTTTAAAACAGGCCTTTGTAATTGGGGACTCCCAATTTAGCCCCTCCCCTGCCCCCCCCCCCCCCCCCAACACACACACACCCCTCAGCTCCAGGAGCTGGGCCTGCTTCACAATGAAAACCAGTTCGGCCCTGGCTGGTTTGGCTCAGCGGATAGAGCGTCAGCCTGCGGACTCAAGGGTCCCAGGTTCGATTCTGGTCGGGGGCGTGTGCCTGGGTTGCAGGCACATCCCCAGTAGGGGGCCTGCAGGAGGCAGCTGAATAGATGTTTCTCTCTCATCGATGTTTCTAACTCGCTATCCCTCTCCCTCTCCCTTCCTCTCTGTAAAAAAATCAATAAAATATTTAAAAAAAGAAAAAAAAAGAAAACCAGTTCGGCCCACTTGGCTCTTCCTTCATTCTCAGTCATTTCTTATGCTTACTTCAAATGCCGTATGTCTCCCTGGCTGGACCAAGGGAAGCAGGAATGAACTTGTCTCTAGCTCCCGAATTTCTGAACTAGCTTTGGGAGCAAAGGGCAGAGAGAATGATCCTACAGAGCGGAACTTCTCGGAGCATGGCAAGCACAGAACCAAGGGGACATTCCAGAATTTGCACTTTTAATAGGCACGCTCTGTGATTCCTATGCACACGGGCGTTTCAGAAGCTCTGGCCCAGAAAGAAGACATGCTAGGTACGAAGTGGAGATCAGACTTCAGGGAGGGAAAATAGCAGTGGGGGATGGGAGGCTGACAAATCCCTTCCTCTAAGAACTAGAGCTGTTCTTCGCTGGCCTGCAAGGCTATGGGTGACACCAGAACGATGACACTGGGTGATAGCTGGCTACTCTGTCCATTTTCTAGGGTGCCTGAGACTCCTCACTCTAAGCACATTCAACCTACCAGCAACTGAGTCAAGATAGTAAGAAGCCAGGAAAATCCCTTGGCCAGTGGAATGGGGAAACTGAGACAGATGGCTGAGTCAAACTGACCTTATCCAGCACCCTCACTCACCTGCCTCCTTCTCCCTTGCACAGCCACTCCTCCCTTAAGCATTAAGCCCTCAGGACAATGAGGTTCTTACCAGCATCAAATAATCTGAGGAACTAAGCCTTGATTCTGTTGACCACAGAGACAGAGTTTTGGTCAAACTAGAGGTAACATCTAGTCCTCAGTTGTGTTTCAGCTCCAGGTCCAGAAAAGCAGCAAAATCAGACAAAGGTGATGCCCTGGCTGACATCAGGACCAGATGCAATGACCAATGACCCCCTACCCTAGGACCAACCAATTAGTAGAGACCATGACCATAAAAGGACATGTCTGGAAAGCCAGTGAATATTCTATTGAGAACCACCCTCCTCCCCAGACCTCCTAAAATTCCTGCCTTTAAAAAACAGGTTAAAAACTCTTTAGACAAAGGACCAGTGGATACTCTCTCTAGAGCATGCCCACACCTTTCTTCCTCAGTTGTGTATCTTTGCTTTCTTTCTCCTAATCTCTAATGGTCCTTCTTTTGACTCTGTAAATTGTTTCCTGCGGCCACGCAGCCCAGCTGGCTCACTTCTTCTGCCTCTGTGACTCTCTCTAAAAGGCCAAGGCAGCTCTCTGAGCAGCCCACTCCACTCTTCTCTTTTGAGTGTACTTTGTTTTGCATGCTAAATAAACTTCCTCTAGTGCTAGAATTCCTGGCTCTGAATTCTTTCCTTACTGAACTCAAGAACTGAGAGCCAACATTGCTGGTAACACAACCACCCACGAACTCAGGTTTTGGCCACTGGACATAAGTCCACCCTGGGACTCCAGCCTTATGTTTCCTCATAGGCCATATAGAGTTGAATTAGCAAGCCTCTTCAAAGCGCTAGTCTTTCTTGGCTGATCCTCAAAGTCTCTGCTTTCCTACTTCATTACATAAGCTGTTGCCAGAATAAGATGTTAACAACACTGCACATAGTGGATGGTACAACAGGAATATATAGAGTAAGAGGTTCTTTCAGGCTCTTAGAGACCTCCAGGTCATGACCACCCTTACCATAGAACATCTCTCCACCCCAACTCCAACATACACACACGTCATATGGATCAATTTTAAATAGACCCTCACCCCATGTGAAATACAACTTCTTTGATGTAAAACACATTAAGGGAAATGATTTAAAAATTTTTTGAGCTTTAAAATATGTTTTTTCATTTTGTTCTTATAATTCAGACTTTATTGCATTTATATAAAACCGTTGAAGAGTTGAATTGCAGTTTACAAGTTGGCTAAGTTTACCTTTTGTAAGCATTTAATAAAACTTTTGTTCATTCTGATTTTTCAAGTTCATGTTTTGGAACCAACACCTTTTTCCCACCTTGCAAACTTGTTTGAGGTCTTTGAAAGCTCTCAGGATTTGGATCCCAATTTGGCAGGGCGGGGTCTTTGGCGGCAGAGACGTTCAGATGCTAGAGGGAGGCAAGGAGAACTTAAGTTAGAAGTGAGTCCCTTCTTTTCTCTTCCTGCCTTCCAATTTCTCTCCAGTGCCTCCTCTTGCCAGAACCAGCTGACAAAAGAGTCTGGGAAATACGGCAGGCAGGTTCCCAGTACCAGTGTCCTGTGGGAAATTAGCTCCATGCAGTGATAGTCTCCAAGCACACTATAGGCAGGCTATAGAGGCCACAGACCAAGAAGGCGCTGACGAAAACATGCTGATCAGATCACAAAGGTTATTGCTTCTTTTTATTTTTTTTAAAAAAATATTTTTATTGATTTCGGAAAGGAAGGGAGTGGGAAAGAGAGAAACATCAGTGATGAAAGATAATCATTGATTGGCTGCCTCCTGCACACCCGGCCCTGGGGGATTAAGCTCACAACCTGGGCATGTGCCCTGACCAGGAATCGAACTGTGACCTCCTGGTTCATAGGTCCCAGCTCAACCACTGAGCCACGCCAGCTGGGCTATTGCGTCTTTTTAAAACACACAGTCAGAACCAAGAGGAAAGAGTTGCAGTAGGTTAACCTATTTGGGAAAGGTGCAAGCAAGGTGAAAGGACTGCAATATCTGAATCATGTTATGCTCTGACAGTGTAGTCATGAGGACAGAACTGAGGTTAAATAAGGATCAGTAGATGGAAGATGCTTGGAACCAACATATACTTGCTCTATTGCAGCGGTTGCCAACCGGTGGTCCGAGGACCACTGATGGTCCCTGAGGTCCGAAAGATTGGCAACCGCTGCTCTATTGGGAGACATGAGGGCAAGTGGCCTGGCCACAGGTCTGCTCATACAGCTCATGAGTGTTCTGGGCAGCCATCCTTTTGATCAGCATTTCTGGGACAGAGCATACAAAGGCCAGAACAGTGTCACCGCTACATAGAAAACTTAGAAATGATCTGGCTGTCAGCCTTGAGGTGGCATGCACTGTTCCTTATGACTTGATTTTCCCATTCTTTTCTACCTGTAAGGAACACTCTTGTTTGCTCCATTCTTTTTATAATATACTAGAGGCCCAACGCATGCAATTCTGCAGGAGTAGGCTTTCCTTCCCTGGGCTGCCGGCACCCTGGACCCAGGGCCTCCCTCGTAGGAGGGAGGTGCCACCCACCTGTCAGTGGCGTGGGCCTCCCTCTGCGAGGCAATCATGGGGCAATAGCCAGCTCCCAACCAATCACATCACACCCACCTTGGCTGGCCTGGTGCCTGTGGGTGTCATAGCGTGGTCCCGGATGGTCGTTCCGCTGTTCGGCCATTGAGTCTATTTGCATATGACGCTTTTATTATACAGGATTCCACTTACTCTATTCTGACATGTCTCACAGATTACAAACTTACTACCTATTTTCAGCACATCTAACTTCTGCCTGTGTCTCACAAACGACTTGCTTATTTACTATCCACAGTTAGTACACCTGGTGAATTTCATCCACCCTGTTTGCTTTTCTTCTCCCGTGTAGCAGAATTGAATATTCTCACACAACAAAGCAAACACACATTATACTCAGCATTTAGTGAAGAGTATAGAAGTGTGGGGCAGGAACTGAGAGACACTAGTTACTTATAACTAGACCTGATCCAGTTTCATATCTTTTTCGTACAGATATAACCACTTCCCCAGCTCTGTTTACCCAGTTACTGATCTGAAATGCTGTTTTTGTCATATGCCAACCTTTCGTACCTATGTGTGACCATTTCCGGGCTCTCTACCCATTGCTCACCATGTGTGCCCCTGTGCCTTTGTCATTGCCTTATTTCCTGCAGCTTCAAATAATCCTGATAGGGGTAGGGCACATGAGGACTCTCATTTCCTTTAGGAAAGTGGCTTGGCTATTCTTGGCTCTACTCATCCACATGTTAGAATCTGCTTATCAGCTTCTTCCCAAAAATATCCTTTCAGATTTCGATAAAGTTTCCTCTGTAGATTAATTTGGAGATAACTGGCTCTTTCATTCAGTCAACTTAGCATAGGTCTCCACTACTGGGGTCTTATGATTTTCCCTGGAGTGGTTTTAATTCATTTTTTGTTAGCTTCATTTCTAGGTAATTGATGTCCTCTAATGCTATTGTAAATAATACCTTCTTTATAATGATTTTTGTTGCTGGCGTATGAAAATGCAGTTTATTGATTTATTTAATCTTATTGAGCTATCTTGTTAAAGTCTATTATTTTTAAGTATTTGTAGATTCTTTGGGGTTTTCTATGAAAATGATCATAGCAACTGCAAATAGGGATAATTTTAGTTTTTCTTTCCAATCCTTCTCCCTCTGAGTTTTTTTTTAAGTTAATGTACTGGCAAGAACATCCACTACAAGGATAAAAATGTGATGACCCTATATGTCCTTGCCGCATTCCAGATTTTAAAAGTTAATATTCTAATGTTTGTTTACTTAGGACTACATTTGCTTAATTTTTATATGTGCTTTTTATCATCCTAAAGAAATTCACATCTACCCCTAATTTACTGAAATATTTCTTTCTTTAGTAATAAACATGATTTTAAAGGTCTTTTTAATATCTGTTGAAATGACATACAGCTTTTCTCTTTTAATATGGTAGTGTAGTGAATTGCATTTATAGTTTTGCTAACATTAAATCAACTTTGCATTAAACCCAACTCTGTCATGATTTATTATCACTGTTATACACTGTAGAATTTAATTTGCTAATACAATCATCTACCTATGATCATTGCTTTTATATTCATAAAAGAAATGGGTCTGTATTTTTTCCTTCATCATTGTGCCATTGCCTGATTTGGTTATTGGGTTATAAAGTTTTTGTAAAATGACTTGGAGAGTATTTCCTTTTTGTTTCTATTCTTAAGAAGAGTTTTTATAAGATTGAGATGGTTACTTCCTTAAAGTTTTTTTTTGGTGTGTGTTTTTTTAATCCTCACCCAACGATATTTTCTGATTGATTTTTAGAGAGAGTAGATGGGAGGGAGGGAGACAAAGAGAAAGAGAAATAGCAATGTGAGAGAGGTACATTGATTGTTGCTCCTGCACACACCCCGACCACGGCCAGGGATAGATAGCCTCTGCAACCAAGGTACATGTCCTTTACTGGGATCGAACCCTGAACCCTTCAGTCTGAGGGCTGATGCTGTATCCACTGAGTCAAACCTACTAAGGCTAAGATATCTCAGTTTTTAAAAATTCCCTCGAGTAAATTTTGTTATTTTCCTAGAAAGTGATATGTTTATAAAATTGTTGATAAAATTCCTTTGATCTCATTTATCTATACTTTCTCTAATCTGTTCCCTTTTTCATCCATATCATTACTAGTTTGTGAAAAATTTGTCTTAATTTGTTACAAATATTTAAGTTACAAAAGTTTTCAAGGTACAGATGTACACATATGTATATATTAAAATATGCGTGTATATAACTTCAAGTGGGTTGAGATTATTTTGATGTTGGGGTAACATTCCTCTCTTGCCCTGGGGCAGGTGGGGCTATTTCTTAGAAGGGAGTGAGCTTGGGCTGATCCTCAGGGCAGCGTCTGAGGGAGTCTGCTGGCATGTTTCACAGGCCCCTTGGGATGTCATTAAAGACAAAAGCGTCATCATGTTCAGAAAAGAGGCAGAGTACTCAACGCCTCACTTCCCCTCCCCTCAAGCATTGGCCCAGGTCTACCATCCCGGCTTTGCCTCCTAGGGGCAGGCTTGTGAGTAGGAGAGAGAGATGTGGCCTTCCAGCTAGACTGGCACATCACCCACAGCTTCTCTGTGCATTGCCACAGCTCTTTAGAACTGGTTGGCACGTGAATGAGAAAAAGCGAATCACAGCATGATGCTGTTTGCTGTGGGAAGGGGGAAAGGGCAGTGAGTGATGTGATCATAAGCATCTAAGCATCACATACGCTCACAATGATCATCCGGGTGGTGGAGTTATGGGCAGATTTCCTTTCCTTCACTTCTGTAATCATCATGTCCTTTCTTTTCTTTTTTCTTTTCTTTTCTTTTTTTTTTTTTTTTTTTACACAATATCTGTGTATTACTTTTACAAACAAAAAAAAGTAAAAAAATGCTATTTTCATTTTGGAAAGAGGTGTGGTGATGGTTAGTTATTGTAGCTCTTCTCTTTAGATTTGTCAGGACCTGAGTTGTCTGTGGGAGCAGTGATAGCTGAAACCACTTGGCTAACGGGTGAGGCAGTCAGCCCTGAGGGCCCCTTGGGTACAGACCCCTTAGGCCTCGGGAAGCGGCTCTGAGAATGGGTCAGCAGTTCATTGCTTGTGAACGTGAGGGTGTCTGTACTTCTGGGTTTGTCCCTGCTTGTTTCCCTCGTGTCCGTTCTAGGCTTTCAGTACGTCCTCCTGATGGTGCAGGCCTTTCTCACCACTGCTCATGATGCTACCAGACAGCATTTCTATTGCCATTAGAGCCAGAGTATCAAAGGGGGTCTAGGCCGCCCAGGGGTGGGAGGAGTAATTCATTCAAGAAAATGCCAAGATGAAGGATTTCTTCAGAGAAGCAAAAGTGGATCTACTTGGCAAACGGTCCTTCCTCACTTCAAAGCTCTCTTTCTGGTGCTACCTGAAGGAAGGAAGGGGCAGGGAAGCAATTTCCCTCACTAGAGGGTCCAGGAATCCACCCCAAGGGGCTGGATCATCTTGTACCTGATCTTGCTTCTAACTCATGGGCCAAGAGGCTGTAAAATCCAGGGACCTATCAGTCTTTGTCTCTGGAAACCCAAGTGCAGAGCTCTGTGACATATATTTTATGGAAGTCAAAGCGAAGAGGGTGGCTATTTTTAACTTGAGTCAGGAAAACGTGTCTGGAAAGGAAACATCTGTCCCCAACTATTGACTCTTGTGCTTGATGGAGAGGTTTTTCTCTGTCTTGAAACCATCAAAACTAAAATAAGGAGGCTGGTCCGGGCCTGGTTCTGAAAGAAAAAGGCACAGTGTTCCTTGATTTTTGTTCCTCCCATTTCTTATCTTCTGAGTTGGGCCTGCAGCCTGGGAGAGACCACCTAGGAGGCCCAGGGTGGGGCATGGCTCAAGGACAGCCAATTCCAGGGAAGTGTTTGAACCCCTCCTAGTTTAGCGTCTTCATCCAAGATGGCACCTCCCTTTAGGGTTTACATTCTGCAGACTCCCCAGTGGCAGGTCACCAGAGGCCTCGTGCGGGGGACAAAAGGAATCTCTGAGCTCCAGATGCTTCCCTTGGCAGTGCTGGCTGCTGGTCTCTGAGCAGTGGCTCCTTCTTCAGGGGCAGAAGAAAGTGTCCTTTCCTCCAAGACATGCCAGCCTCCTGTGTGTCTGGCAGGGAGGAAAGGGGCATGTGGGAGCCTGCAGTGTTTCTGAGACATGTTTTGGCCTCAGCAGAAGCCTCTCCCATCATTTCTGAGCACACAGAGCAAGGCTCACTTTGCCCATCGAGGCTCGGGATGGATGACCTGAAGGAGGAGCAGGGTTGCAGCAGACGGTGCTCAGATCCAGCAGCAGATCACAGATCACACAGACCTTGCGCTTGTGACTGGCTCTCGCTCCAGTGGCTGGAGGTGGAGAAGAGGAGGAGGAGGAGCAAGATGGAGTGTGTAGTTGGTTGAGGGACTCCTGCCTTTGTCTTGGAAAACTGATCAGAATATTTCTGTTCTTTCTTACTCTCATTTCTCTCTCTCTCTCTCTCTCTCTCTCTCTCTCTCTCTCTCTCTCTCACTCTCTCTCTCTCTGCCTGTTTTTAGCCAAAGACTGAGCCAGGAAGAGAAATTATTATTCTTATTCTTATTTTTTGGCCAGATTGAGTGAGAGTTGCCAGGAGAAATGACAAGGGAAGAGAAGAAGAAAAGAGCCCGCTCGGACCCACTCCCCACTCCTTCCCGCTCCTGGTGCACTCCCAGCAAAGCAGTGTCAGAGCAGCAGGCTTTGGAGGGTGTGAAACAGGGCTGCCAAATTGCATGCGTCTCTAAAAAGATCCATATGTCTGGGCTGCACCAAACTTCTGAGCTCAGGGAGGTGGCCGATAACATCATCTGTTGGATGGGAGTGCAGCTCTGTTCCTTTGGGGAAGATTAGATGTCAGCTTGACTAGATGCTGTCAGACTCACGATGACCCAGGTTGGGAGCTCAGGGTGCAAGTGTGTGGGGTGTGGAGGCAGGGAGAGGAGCAGGGTGTGGAGTAAATACAAAGATGACATTTCTAAGCTAGAGTCTGCGAAACATTTAGTAGGGAAGGACTTGGGAGGCTTCAGAATATTGAGTTTTCTTTGAAAATTCTTTCCATGCCAGGAGAGTCTGGGGGGAGCCACTCACTGTGCAGATAGATGCCAGGCCACTGGGCTACTTCTTAGGAAGCCTAGACTCCTTATACCCACACCTCGCCCTCCAGAGCCAAGGAAGGGTCTCCCCTTGCTCATGTCTTTAACCCCCAAACTATAGTTTCCCCTGGGGTGGAGGGTAGCAGATGGCACACAGCTGTGGGCACATCTGCAGGGATCAGAAGAAGGCACAGAGGCCAGCTGAAATCCCAATGGCCACCCTGGAGGCATGTCTCCAAAGATTTGGGTGGTGCCCTGACACTCTACCCAGATCCATCTTGGACAGGCTTCATGTTTCCCCTTAGTTTTCCACGCCTCCTCTCCATTCCAGCTTCAACTGGATTAGACGGAGATGATTTTGTGAGAGTGGCCAGGCAGCTGCTTCCCAGATGTGTGTTTTCTCCAGGATGGTCATATCCAAACCGAGGAACTTTGGTAGGATTGGCTGGGGACAGTGGGGACAGGACCCGGGAGACTCCTTGGAGCATGTATTGACCTAGGGGAGCAAGCACAGGAGCCCGCTGAAGACCCCATAGGAGAGCCAGAGGGTTAGAACTGGAGAGGGAACGGGAGGGCCCTGGAGTGTTCTCAGCTCTTCTCTCCAAAAATCTGCGTCCAAACATCTGACTTTACAACATTTTCCAGATAACCTGATTCATTCAGTGTGTGCGCATCTGTGTATGGGTATATATGTGTGTGAGCACGCACGTGCATGTATGTGTGCACACATGTGTGTGCATGTATGTGTATGTGTGTCCTGTGTGTATGTGTGTGTTTGCTTGACAAGTAGAACACCATCTTCTTTGGGGAAGTCTTGAGTCTAACATTCTCTATATCTCCATTGCTTCTGCATTTCTCACCTGAAATATCAGTGGCCCCTGTGAACATAATATTGAGTTTCTCTTTTTCATTCTTCACGCAGCAGGCAGAGATGATGATGTGTTCAAAAGTAAAACTGGGCCATTTCATTCTCTTGCTGAAAACCCTTCAATGACTTCTGTTAGCTTTAAAATAAAATCCAGACTCTTCACCATGGCCAATAAGACCTGAAGGCACTGGACTCCAGCTTGACTCTCAGCTCCCTCTTCTAGACTCACATCCTTACCCAGTCTTTCTACGAGGCTGGTGGTTTTCGGTTCCGCAGATTTGCCCAAATCTTTGCCAATCTCAGCTCTTTACCAAGCTGCCCCTTCGCATGACTCCTCCTCTTCCCTGTTCACTTTCTGTAAACTAGCATCCTCATCTTGTGGTCTTCCATGACCCTTGATTGAAAGTAAGTCCCCGGCCCTAGCTGGTTTGGCTCAGTGGATAGAGCATTGGCCTGCAGACTAAAGGGTCCCAGGTTCGATTCCAGTCAAGGGCACATGCCTGGGTTGCGGTCTCAATGCCCAGTAGGGGGCATGCAGGAGGCAGCCAATCAGTGATTCTCTCTCATCATTGATGTTTCTGTCTCTCTCTCCTTCTCCCTTCCTCTCTGAATTCAATAAAAATATATTTTAAAAAAGTAAGTCCCCACACCAGTCCTCTGTCTCACAGCCCTCCCTTCCCCCCCGTAAAAGCTCACTCACGGGGTCACTCACATTTCACAGTCATATGTTTACTTGTTTGTTACTTGTCATTCCCATGTGACTGTGAGCAAGACCACAGCAGAAGTCATGTGTATTCTGTGCCCCGTGATGACAGACACTGCATAGTTACAGAATGACTGAATGAACCATGTCTTTATTTCCTTTGGAGTATTCTCCACGCTATTGGTTCCATTTTTTTTCACACATCAGTAAAAGAAAGTGTTTTAATATTAGCGACTTACATAGGGTTATCACATTCCATTAGAGTCACTTAATAAAAACCAGGTCATCTTTACTACCTCGGGGGAAGAAGAGCAGAAACTCAAAATAAAGTCCTTTCCACAAAAGCAAATTGGTAAACTTCTCCTAATTTTTCTCATTTTACCGAGAGCATATGAAAACGTTGTCACAGGGAGCCCATGTGCTCTGAGGCCAATCTTGTGGCTCCTACAACCTTTATCTCCACGTGGCAGTGGTTAGAGTTCTGAGCCTGACCATGAGCATCCAGGTGACCTGCGCCAGTCACTGCCCCTCTCTGGGGCTCAGTCCTGGCATCTGGAGAATGAGTTCTATGAAGGAGCTGAGATGGTTGCTAAGGCGCCTCCCAGCCCTAACTGTACCCACAAACTGGACTCTGAGAGGGAGGCTGTGCTCTGTCTGCCGCTGAAGGGATGGAAGGGGTGGTCAGTGTCTGAGCCCTGAGCTGTGGCTGGGTGAGGGGTGTGTGGTGCTCATTTCCTTGTGTGAGTGGCAGCCCAGGGAGACAGGGGAAGCAGCCAGAGTGGGTGGCCAATTCCTGTCTCTGACCCTTGGGGCAGCGCCTGTGGCTCCTGCCAGGCTCCCACACCTTGGCTAAGAATAGCTCAGCTCCTTCCTGCTGGCCTGCTGGCCCCCCAGAGCGGAGGAAAGCGAGCTGGACTGTAACCTCAGGCTGGGCTGTCCCTTCCGGCCATTCTCTCCTCCGCTCAGGGATCAAAGGGCCGCCGGGGACTGCTGTGCTAGTTTCTGATGCTGCCACCTAGTAAGTGTGGGCTGTGTACTCGGATGGTGGGAAGCTGGGGGCCTTGAAACTGCAAACGACCCATTCTCAGTGCCAGGAGTTGGGAGGATGTGTGTTTGGGGGAAGAGAGGGTCATCAGGGGTCTTCCAGGTGAGCTAAGTAACAGCAGAGTGTGTCCAACTAAGGCCCCGAGGGGACAGAAGCTTCTGGTTCGGACAGAGTGGACCAAGGTGACACCTGGACACGCAGGACACCCAGCTCCACAGCCTGAGAAACTACCCACCACGCTGGCCACCAGTCCAGAGAGCAGATGGCTGTGTGAGGGCCTGGCCACGGCCTGGCTCCTCAGGTGACTTTAGGACCATTACTAGGCCCCAGTGACCGAGTGAGCATATAATTTATCACCCCAGCAGCGAAAGAGGACATTGTTAATAGTTACGCCGGGGCAGCGAGCATAAACAGACTGTCTGGGAAGATCAGGATGTCTGCTTGCTCCAACTGCTTGGACGCCCATATTTCCCTCTCCCTAGACTTCTCCGCAGGAAGAGATGAGATGTAACAAATAAAAAAGGAGCTTTAGACATTGAGGGACCACAGAAATCAGGGGATCCAGCCTCCCACTTTTCATACACCGAGGGGAGGGTAATAACCTCCAAGGAGCTGCGCTCCAGAGCTGGGAGAGCAAGGCTGCCCTTGCTCAGGAGGTTCCACTGCTGGCTGGGTGCGGGCTACCCTGGGTGCGGGCTGCCCTGGGTGCGGGCTGCCCTGGGTGGGGGCTGCCCTGGGTGCGGGCTGCCCGGATGGAGAGATAAGCAGCACTGACAAGCTGAGAGCAGCCTTGTTGGCTGGTTTTTTGCAGCTAAAATCCTGAGCTTGTAGCAAACCTTAGAAAGAATTCCTGCACTTTCTTCTGTTCCAACATAACGTCAGCTCCCAGAGAACTGTCCACTGCCCATCGGAACAGACAAGTCGTTGTTGATGCATTAACGAGCATGTCAGGAACAGATCCCATGTTATGTGCCAGCTCTGTGTTAATTGTGGAGGGGCAAAACACACAGGCAATCATCTCACCTCTTAAGGGACGCTCAGGGTGGCAGGGGAAACAGGGCTAAGTCATGTGCAGAGCGATGCCCAATGCTGCTGCGCTGGAGAAACCTGTTCCGGAGCCTCTTTTTTAAAAAAAATTTATCTTTTTTGTTGAAAGTATTACAGATGTAATACTTCTCTCCACCCCCTCCCCCACTGACCCTCTCCCCCCTGCACCTGCCTCAGGCCTTCACCTGCACCATTGTCTGTGTCCACGGGTTACGCATATAATCTCCCCCTCCTTCCCTCTCCCTCCCCCGCCTTCCTCTGAGATTCATCAGTCTGTTCCATACTTCCATTTCAGAATCACTGAACACTTGCACAACCTCCCTTTAAGCAGATGACAGTTGTCCATATAGCAAAAGCCTTGCCGATATGATGGTGAAATTCGCTAAGGCATTTTGGAGCCTTCGTTAGGAGAGTAGGTTTTGGAGTCGGTCAGACCTGGGTTCAGATTCTGGTTCTGCTAACACACACACTAAAAGCGCCCACTGCACAGCACAGGATACCTAAACTTTAATATGCGCACAAGTCCTCTGGGGACCTGGTTAAAATGCAGATTCTGATTCAAGAGGTCTGGGCTGGGGCCCAAAGTTCTGCATTTTTAACCGGCTCCCAGGTGGTGTCCATGCTGCGGATCTCAGGACCACAGTCTGCACAGCAAAGGCAGAGAAAACCCAATATAAGGGCCGAGCACAATGCTGACAAACATTAAGCCAAGTGCTCAATAAATGCACTGTTCCTATTCAAAGGAAACGTTAAAATGTTCCCTTATCCTCATTTAAATATCTCCCTGTAAATTACTCATTTCCATAACCTAACATCCATCCCTTGGGGAGGCACTCGCTCCCTGTTACATCTCTTGGCAACCCCCCCCCCCCCCCCCCCCGCCCCGGGCAGGCCAGTCCTCTTCACAGCGATGAGAGAAAGTCACGTGACAATGCAAACGTGCAGAAATGGAAGGTTTAGAATTTGTGTCTAGAGAACCCCCAAATTCTCCTGAGGTGAGGGGGGATGGGGACTCTTGTTGAGATGTGACATCTCTACTGCAGAGCAGGGATACTGTGAAGGCGTCGCTCTGTGCTAACCGGAAAGAGAGAAGCAAGGGTGAAGACTTCAAACACAGTTCAAGTCTAGATGTTTTTTGTTATCTTTGGTGGCTTTCGGGTATGGCCCCAAATTCACTGACACCCCTATCATTGGCTCCATGTCCCTCCCCGTAAATCTGAGCTGGCTTGTGACTGCCTAGATCAGTGGTTCTCAACCTTCCTAATGCCGCGACCCTTGAATGCAGTTCCTCATGTTGTGGTGACCCCCAATTTCATTGTTACAAATTGAACATAATGAAAGCATAGTGATGAATCACAAAAACAATATGTAATTATATACGTGTTTTCCGATGGTCTTAGGCCCCCAAAGGGGCCGCGACCCACAGGTTGAGAACTGCTGGCCTAGGCCAGGAGATGACGGCAGTGCCTTTGTCTGACCCCTGAGACCGGCTCTGGACACGCCCTAACATTGTCCTTTTCCTTGGGATGTCTGCTCTTCTGACTTGCTCTTCCCACATGGAGGCCCCTTTTAGACTGTGTGGTGGCAGCCTCAGCTGAGCCCGGCCTTTCAGTCATTCCGATCAGGCACCAGGCCTCCAGATGAAGGCCTCCAGCCATTCCTGTCCCCAGCGGAGGCCCCAGACACGGTGGGTGGAGCAGAGACAGGGCCTTCCTGCTGTGCCCTGACCCACAGAGTTCACGAAAATCATAAAATGCCCGTTGTTTTAAGCTAATTCGTTCTGGGCTGATTTGTTACTCAGCCATAAAGAACTCAAACATATGCCACGTTTTTTATTTAGAATAAGAAAGTATAGATGTGGTATTTACAAATTAAAGTTTATCTCGCGCCCTTATTTACAGATGTTAAATGTTATTTGCTGTAAAGTTAAGAATCGATTAGGTTTTTTTTTAAAGTAAACATCAACTCTCCAACACACTGTATTTAAATTCTGTGATTAAGTATTCTGTCATTAGAAGAGGAGTGAATATTGAAAAAATATCAGGTTTTGGAATCAGACAGACCTGGATTTGAACTGTAAACTTGAAACTTACCAGTTGTGTGAAAGTCAGGTGGCTTACTTTTCTATATCTCATTTGTCTACTCTATTAAACGGGATAATAATATCTACTGATGAGGAGTTGTGGGAGATGCTGAATTACAATAATTGTAGCACATAAATAACAGTCATTATCCCCAAAGAGACCTCTGGAGAGAAATGTGCCCTGGGAATGGGAACCTAAGCAACTTGCGGTGGGAGAAATAGGAAGGTTTCTGAACAAGCTGCCCCCTCAGTTAATCCCTAAAATGAGTATAATAACTAGGTTAGATTTTCTCAAACTTCTGAATTTCAAAAATTTTCAAAAAAACTTCAAAAGAAAAGGAATTTTCTAAAACGTATATGTAAGTTCAAAGAGTCAATAATAGGGAAGACAATCTTAAAGAAAAAGGGAGCTGGAGATCTTATTTTATATATTACTAGAGGCCTGGTGCACAAATTTGAGTGGGGTCCTTGATTGTGCACCAGTGGGGTCCCTTAGCCTGGCGTGTAGGATCGGGCTGAAACTGGTTCTCTGACATCCCCTGAGAGGTCCTGGATTGGGAGACGGTGCAGGCCAGGCCAAGGGACCCCACTGGTGCACAATCAAGGCTGGGGAGGGACATGGGAGGTTGGCCAGCCGGGGAGGGACCGAGGGAGAGCTCCAGGGCATGTCAAGCCCATCTCACTTAGTCCGGATTGTCTGGACCCCAGCAGCAAGCTCACCTACCGGTCAGAGCATCTGCCCCCTGGTGGTCAGTGCACATCATAGCGAGTGGTTGAGCAGCCTTAGCATATCATTAACATATTATGCTTTGATTGGTTGAATGGCCGACTGGATGACTGGACACTTAGCATATTAGGCTTTTATTATATAGGCTTTTATATCAAAATCAATTATAAAGAGTATTTAAGATCCTGTGGGTTTTGGAACAAGGAGAGGCAAAGTAATGAAGGAAACAGAAGAGAGAGTTCAGAAATGCACCCACACGCATTTGGTCACCCGATATGTAACAAAGGTGACAACTTGGATATTATGAAGAATACAGAGGAGGCATTGAGAGGTGTGAGGAGAACGTGAAAGGAGTGTCATAGAACCAAGGGACAGGAAAGCTTCGGGGAGGGGAAGGGGGAGGGGGAGGAAATAGACAGTGTCAAGTACAGCAGATTAAACTGAAAAGTTGCAGTCCATTAAACTGAAAAGTGACTTTGAACTTGACTTTCAAGTGATTGTCGCAGTTCAAGTGTGAGCTCTTCCGGCCATGTGGACATGAACCAGATTGTAGTGGTTTACAGAGCAAGTGGAAATGATGGATTAGAGATAGGAAGTATTAGGCTGCTCCTCTGAGAACTCTGGGTGGGAGGGAAGGCAAGAATTCACAGCAGGTATTCCCTATTTAGCTATTAATGATAGCAGAGTCTCGTGCATGTCTGAAAGCCGAGGACACCGTGAAAGTTGACAGGAAAAAGGAGAACACACTTGCCATGAAGGTGTATTATATTGCGAGTCCAGAGGAAATTCTTTGGATTCCAGGGGAGAAAGGAAGATGAAGTGTCAAGAATAACATGAGGTTAAACTGTATTTTATGAATCTTTAAATGTCTCCAGAAACTATTAACATTTCAGTTAAAATACCCCAATTATTAGATCTCCTCAGTTATATCTCAAAGGCCTTTTATCTGCTTAAAATACATTTTTTTCAGGCCTAAATGGACTATAAAAAGTAATGTAAGGGACTTGTGAGCCTTCTACTCACCTTAAGAAATAGAACAATTGAAGACTCCTTTGGACCCCATTTCTGATCATAACTCCTCCTCTCCCCACTTCCTCCCAAGGAAATCACTGCCCTGAGTTTGGTGTTTATAATTCCTGAGCATTTCTTTGTATTAATGCATTCATATTGACAGATATTGTTTTACACATTTGTATATTTAATTTATTTTTAAAATATTTTTTCAATTACAGTTGACATTTAATATTATTTATAATAGTTTCAGGAGTATAGCATAGTGGTTAGACAATTATATAATTTACAAGATGATTCCCCCCAATAATCCAGTACCAATCTGAAACCATACATAGTAATTACTATATTTTTTATATATTTTATTGATTTTTTTACAGAGAGGGAGAGGAATAGAGAGTTAGAAACATCGATCAGAGAGAGACATCGATTAGCTGCCTCCTGCACACTCCCTACTGGGAATGTGGCCGCAACCAAGGTACATGCCCTTGATCAGAATCGAACCTGGGATCCTTCAGTCCGCAGGCTGACGCTCTATCCACTGAGCCAACCTGGTTAGGGCTATTACTACAGTTTTTACTATATTCCCTATGCTGTCCTTTACATCCCCATGACTATTTTGTAACCACCAATTTGAACTTCTTAATCCCTTCACCTTTTAAACACAGCAACACCCCTCCCCCACAAATCTGGCAACCTTCAGTTTGTATATTTTAAATGGATGGCATTGTACTATATGTATTCTGTAACTTGGTTTTATCCCTCAATATTTTTGTGACACTTATTTGTGTTGATACATGTAGTTCTAGTTTATTAAATGTATAGTATTCCGTTACATGATTATATCATAATTTATTTATCTTTTCTCCTACTGAATATTTCTAGGATTTTCCAATCACAAACCCTGACATAATGAACATTCTTACATATTACCTTGTACACATGTGCGAGAAATTATTTATGGTAAATACATACCTAGGGGTAAGATTGCTGGATTATTGAGACATGAACATGCTCCACTTTGGTAAATATTAGCAAATTGTTCTCCAATGTAATTGTTCTTATCTACGTCACAGTTTGGGGAAAGTTTCAGCTATTATCTCTTTAAATAGTTCCTCTGCCCCATATGCTCAGTCCTTTCTTTCTAAAGCTCTGAATGGATCTTATCAGAACTTATTAACCTATTTCTCTTTCATATTTTCTACCTCTCTGAATATCTGATCATTTCTTCATTTTTATTTTTATCATTCAACTAGTTTCATTAATTCTCTCCTTAGATGCATGCTATTTTATTTTTTAAGTTTTTAAAATAATGTATTGGGGCAACATTGGTTAGTAAGATCATATAGGTTTCAAGTGTACAATTCTATGAGACATCACCTGTAACCCGCATGGTGTACCCACCACTCAAAGTCAAATCTTCCATCACCATGTATTTGACCTTTTTCTCCTTTCTCCCACCCCTCACCCCCTTCCCTCTGATAACTACCATACAGTTGTCTGTGTCTATGAGTTATAGTTTGTTTGTTTTTCTTGTTTTCTTTCTTTTAGTTTTAAAATATTGTTTTTTCTTTGCGCCAATGTTAGTGGGACTTCAGAAACGGTAGAAGTAACTGGTATAGTTTGCCTCCATCTATACCCAGGAGTAGGGTACATTTCTTCTCATCCTCCTTCACCAAGCACATTGCTTTGTGTTTCCACTAATAGTGCTCTTCAGAGGTCTGGTTTCAAATCCCACGTTGGCTGGGCCTTGTTTCTTCTCCTTTTTATGGTCCTTTAAACCAAAACCTCTACTTGAGCCATTGTAAAAATCCCTGCAGACAGCTTGTCGTGAACACTGGTTTATGACTCTGTTTTCTTGTTCTTTCAGGAATTTCTCCTACTTTCTTGTGAACTCAGCTTTGCATTAAAAAGGATGCCAAGCTCAGCAGGATGGCTCAGTGGTTGAGCGTTGACCTATGAACCAGGAGGTCACGGTTCGATTCCCAGTCAGGGCACATGCCCGGGTTGCAGGCTTGATCCCTGGTGGGGGGGAGTGTGCAGGAAGTGGCTGATCAGTGGTTCTTTCTCATCATTGATGTTTCTGTCTCTCTTTCCCTCTCCCTTCCTCTCTGAAATAAAAATAAAATTTAAAAAAGAATGTGAATTATATTTTATGTTGTTTTACAGAAGGACATTTCGGGGCATGTCATTCACCCTGTGATTAAAGATGGGAGTCTCCTTTAGAGTCTTCGTCTCTCGAGGTTAGTTAGGCAGATAATGTCATATTCATTCATTCATGTATTCATTCATTCATGTATTCATTCATTCATGTATTCATTCATTCAACAAACATGATCCCGTGCTGCGTGGAGATGCGTCCCTGTTATGCATGTGCTCAAGAGGCCTAGAGAACTGAACAGAACAGAGCAGTTTTGAGCAGTGTCCTTAACTGAGCTTAAGAGGGTCTGCCAACCTGGAGGTTGAAAGAACCGCAAAGTAACATACACGAGAGGGCAACTAACTAGAGTGATGGCGATCATAAAAGGAGACTTGCTAATATAATGGTACTTGGCTCTTTGGGAAAAGATATTTCAATATGACACACAAAGAAATGGGAAGTTGATGCTTTCTCAGCCAGAAGCTATTATGATTCATGTTTCACCAGAAATTTCTGAGGACTCTGAGCTGACCACTGGGACAAGGAAAGATCGGGATGACCAGAGATAGAGAAACTGGCTGAGAACAACTATAACAGTCCAGTGACTTCCACTCAATATATTTTTCTTTTGGGGGGAAAGAGGAGTTTATAAAGATGTCAAAGTTTTCAAATGTATTTTTTTAAAATGTGATCTAGGATTCCAACTTTATTTCAACATCACAGGACTGCTTTGAAGTTCTGTTATTGAACATTATCTAGAGTCATTTCTCTGCCAAATATCTCTAGGTAACATAAAAATATTTAGTTCTTTGTTGTTTGAAGGGGTTTTCTAGATATGGCAATTCTAAAACAGATTTGCTTGTAACACCATCTAATTCTGCTTTCACTCTGTGACTTCAGGTAGCCTGCATTGTACAAATCCAATATATTTCTGAAAATATTTTTTTATTTTAAAATTTCAAATAGCCTGAGCCCATATTTTCTTATTTTAAGTGAGAAAAATAAAAAAATTATTTCTTAAAATCCCAGCCAATCTCCCCCATATAGTACTAAAACACTCTTAGAAACCTCTGTAATAAAAGGTATAAAGAATTTAAAACACCAGTTACATTTAATGAACTCAGTGAGTATAGCTAAATGCTCTGTGCAACCATGTTGTTCAACATCCAATACAAATTATATTGTCCACTCTAACTTCTGAAGTTTTTTTATTCATTCTCCTCTCACAAAATGCTTTTCACTCTTTTTTTAAAATATATATATATATATATATATATATATATATATATATATATATATATATATTATTGATTTTTACAGATAGGAAGGGAGAGAGATAGAGAGTTAGAAACATGGATCAGCTGCCTCCTGCACACTCCCTACTGGGGATGTGCCTGCAACCAAGGTACATGCCCTTGACTGGAATCGAACCTGGGACCCTTCAGTCCGCAGGCTGATGCTCTATCCACTGAGCCAAACTGGTTAGGGCTGCTTTTCACTCTTGACTCTCTTTTAAGTGATTGAGTTTTTCCAGGCCTCCTTGGTTCATGTAGTTTTTTTCATAGACGTTTTCCACTTTCTTAGAAGGCATTTTCTCTTAACAATGTGGGGAAGATGACAGCGATAATGCACAAGTTTCAACAACGCAAGCAAGAGAGGACCCATCTTGCAGGGGAAACAGCTAAAACAGGCAGCAGGGCCCCCACGTGCGCTTGCCCAGACTTGTGGTCAAGTGATGAGTCTCCACTGGCCCTGGCATGCAGATACTTTATACCAGGATTTCAATTAGGGTGATGCATGTGGGGCAAACATGGTTTCAAGTCATTACAGGGAACGTTTGGAGAGTGAGATACAGGTAGTAAATTCAATGTCTGTAATGTGTCCTGTACCCACTGTCTTTTCTAAAACAAACCAACCAACGAGGAGAGATTTTTATAATTAATAAAATAAATACAAATAAAATACTAAAAAATAAAACCAGTTATCCTGTCTTCTGATTAGACAACAAACTTTTTAGTGGGAACGACCTGATTGTACAACTCAATCTCACAAATGATGCCGGTTGCCTCAATGGTGGCAGGCACTGTGCCGGGCAAAGAGCTGTTTATGACACAGATAAGTTGGTAACCTTGCTCCAAGAAGTATTTGTTTTCTCCCAGTTTCCTTGTCAGGATTCCATGTATTCCATGTAGGAAAATGGTTATTTCCCCATAGCCCCACCTCCTTAAACAAACCAAATCTTTCCCCAGCCATGGCCAGCCAATGTAGAAAACAGTCTGATCATATTTATACTGATATTCCTCTGAACTGTGATTATGAAAAAAGAGCACCAGTGATTAGGTCATTCAAGGTTGTGTGTGATTTACGCGTGTTTTAGAGAAAAACAGAAAGATATGAAAAGTACACAGGGTGGATTAAATAAGCTTCTCCCGTGAAACTTCAACGTTTGGCCCGAATTACTTCTTCACTTAACCCTTCTTTTCTTGTTTTGGGAAAGCTACCTTTACTCTCTTCGATGAAGTTTCCAGTCCCTTTCTCTGCCTCAGGGCTTCTGATAGTTCAGGGGTCACAGCCTGTAACTGTTTACTTATGCTTCCTAGAAAAAAGGCAATTATTCTATTTCATTCCTTGGTTCTCTGAATAGACTCTGACGTATTTCAACTGGCCAGCAGACTTCCAGAGGAAATCTGGCTGTATGCTTCCAGAAGTGACCTTCCCTTTCTTTTCTTCTTGTGCTTAGAAGAGGAAAGAGCAAGAAGACAATGGCAAGCCCTGACAAGCACTGTGTACCCAACAGAACAAAAGGTTCTCCCAGGACCCAGGGCACCTGTCACTCACCCAGGCTGACTTCCTCCCCTCCCTACCCCTTAGAGCACCCCAGGGCAGTATTCATTGGGGAGGCAGCTTGGACACACTTCCCCAGGCCAGCACTATCTGATAGAAATATAGTGTAAGCCACATATGTTATGTAAAACCTTCTTGTAGCCACATTAAAAAAGTAAAAATCAACAAGTAAATTCATTTTAATACTATCTATATATATAAAGAGCCAGAGATACGAATGCCGCCGTGCAATCAAAATGACGACCGGTCATTATGATGCCCACTGCGGCCAGCAAATCAGTCGATCAGGGGGTGGGGCCAGCCGGCCAACCCCCCTGCGGCCATTCCCCCCCACCAGCCCCGCCCTCGATCGGCATGCCCCTCCCTGATCGGCCCGCAGCCCCTCCCCCTGGCCAGCCCCATCCCTGATCACCCCTCCACCCTAATAGAGGGCGGGGTCACCGGCCAATATCCCACAGCCTTTACCCCCAGCCGGCCTGGCTCTGATCAGGCTCCAACTGGGGCAGGCCAGCCGACCAACCTTCTGCCATCTCCTCCTCCCAACAGGCCCTGCCCTGATCTGCCAATTGGGGCTGGGCTGGCTGTATCCCACCTGTGCACGAATTCGTGCACTGGGCCTCTAGTACTTTATAAAATACAATACACTCACAAGATTATCTTTCAACATATAATCAATATAAAAATATTAATGAGCTACTTTAGATTCTTTTCTTCTTACTAAGTGTATTTTACATTTACAACACATCAAATTTAGATTCTCGGTTTTAAGGGGAGTCGTTAAATTGTATGATTTTTATAGTTTCCCGTTGGAACAGTTTATGTGCATACCTAAGGTGTTCCAAACATCCTTAAAAGTTCTCATCACTGAAAAATCATTCTCCTTTCATGTTTGCATCCACATGGATAAAACTGGTTCATCTTTTTAAATAATTGCTTTGACTTTAAAGCAGTGATGGCGAACCTATGACACGCGTGTCAGAGGTGACACACGAACTCATTTTTTTGGTTGATTTTTCTTTGTTAAATGGCATTGAAATATATAAAATAAATATCAAAAATATAAATCTTTGTTTTACTATGGTTGCAAATATCAAAAAATTTCTATATGTGACATGGCACCAGAGTTAAGTTAGGGTTTTTCAAAATGCTGACACGCCGAGCTCAAAAGGTTCACCATCACTGCTTTAAAGCAAAAGATACCAGTTTCAACTTGATGTCTGTCTAGGTAAATTTATTAAGTCTTGTGTTAGCTCAGTAGTATGGACATCAAACTGAGAGTTGCTTTTCAATCAGGAAATACCACTTTATCAGCATCGAGTTCTTCACATTTCTCTTGTAGTTTTCCAGCCAGTTTACATGATGCAGTCAATTACAATTAAAATCTTCTACCTATTGACTCATGTAAGAAAAGTGTAAAAATCATTATTACTGATTATGTTACGAAAAGTTTCAATTTCAACGTAACCATCTTGCCTCTGCAGCTAAGTCACAGATACGTTTTTCCTTTCCTTGGACCTTCAAATTTAGCTTATTGATATGCAGGGTGATAGTGATGTAAAAGGAAATCACACAGTGATTTTTTTCTTCGATTACTGGATATTTGGCAAATATTCCTTTATTTTCAAGAAAATCTTGAATTGGAGTTAACAGTATAGTAAACCTTTGTAAAACTTTTCCATGATTCAACCAAAGAGCTTACAATTGGTGAAGAAGTCATGAAGCCATTACATTCAACTGCCTTCGATTTCTTTCAATACTTGTAATGATTCATTACATTTGCATGTGTACACTGCGTGATTTTAACATCTGAATCCAGGACAAATTTCATGGAGTCTGCTGCAGGAAACTGAGCATAAATATTTGTAAGATGTATCACACAGTGAGACAAAGACATAAAGGAAACATTAGTTTCTTTTTAAAAATTCCAATAAATCTGGATTTTTGAACTAGCATAGCTATGTTGTTAGAAATTAATTTTTAAAATATTTAGCCAAAAATGTTCTTTGACAGATGTAAAGTATTGAAAAATATCTATGCCATGAGTTAGGTATTTTAGGGCATGAATGGATAATATTTCTTTGTAATTTAAAATGTCCTTGGAGACAAAACAAATCCAAAGGACTAATTGGGCAGTGTCTTTTATATCTTGTGACTCATTTAAAGCTAAAAGCAAAAAACAAAACAAAACAAAAAACCTTGCAATTTTTTACAGTTTGAGTCAATTAACCTTTGAAAATGTTTAAAAGGTCTTGTGTTCTTTAAGCAATTGTTTGGTGGCTTAATTGAATTTCTCTTTTTGTGAAGTATCTGTTTTTAGTATTTTTCCTTATAATTTTATAACAAAATTTTTGTAACTGAAATAATGCTTTACTTCAGCAAATTGCAATTGCCATTTATTGTGAAATTTATGACAAATTTTTTCCAATGTCTCCTTTTCTCTTATTTATTTATTTATTTGGTGTTTCCATCATAATACTAGTTTTTGCACCTCTATGCAATTCTGCCACAGTAGAATGTGAAATTCATTTTGAACTTTAAAATTTGTCCATACTTATTTTTTAAACCAGACAGATAATTTAATTGTGTTACAGCTACAATATTTTTATTTAGTTGTTAATTATGATTTATATAAGTATCACTGTAACTTGTGCTGTCTGCTTAAAATATTCAAATAAACACATGTTGCATTGTGTATAGGAAAAAAAAGGGGGGGGAGGACATCTGTAGTACCCTCAACAATAAAGATTTAAAAAGAAACACAAATAAGCAAAACAAAAAAAAACCTATTCGAACTGAACCACTCTGTGGGCATGAACTAGATCAGTGAAATGTTCACATGTATGAGGTACAATGCATGCACTGGACATGCGCACCATAATATAATATCTTTTGTAAGAAACAGTGAAAATGAAATGTAGTCTTAACTAAATGATCAGGTTGTTGGAAAGATATTTTACATTGTTGTTAAGTTAAATAAAAAATATAGTACCTCAGTAGCACTAGCCACATTTCCAGTGCTCAGTGGCCACATGTGGCTAGTGGCTCTCCTATTGGACAGTGCAGCCTCTGATAGTGTAGTAACCGGACCACGTAGACTCCTAGCTAACTCTGAAAGCCCTCTGTAAGGGATTTTTATTCCATTTCCCTACATGAATATTTTAAAATGCACATGAACAGATATTTTAAAAATATGCTCATGCTATAATGCATTGTGACTCATCTAAATAAGGATGGAATAAAATAATATAAATTAAGAATAAAAAAAGTTCAACCTTCAGAAATCTAGATTTCACAAATTCCACATTTTCTTTATTACATATTATTGTAAATAGATATTGCATGCGAACCATTTAACACACAATGCCTGGAGTATAATAAGCCACACAATTGTTTGTTTCCCCCCTCTGTCATTTAATTGCTGATAATTAGGAGCTAAAAGAGTTTGGTGCTGTAGTCCATTTGCTGCTGCTGCTGGGGGTGGGGGGTGAGGATGGGGAGGGGGGCACAGCCGAGGGTGGTGGCTGAGATCTGAGGCTGGACTTCTAAGGCAGCGGTTGTGCTCATTGCCGTCCCTCTCCCCAACCCCTGACCCCATCCCTGACTGCCATGAGATGGAGCTTGCTCACCACATGAGCAAGCTGGCATCTTCTTGCTAGCCCCAACCCCCCTTTAACCCCATGTACAGGGAAAGCTGGAGAGGACCTTACACAAGGGCAAGATTGGAGGAAACAAAGGACTACGCCTTCATTTAGCAATTGTTTTGAATTCGAGGGATCTACTGCTGTGATCTACATTCTTCAGGTGCGGAAATGGAAGCTCAGAGAACTCAAAAGTCACATAGAAGAGTGGACTGCAGGGGCCCTGCTCTGACTAGAGTGAAAACTGATCCCAAAGACTTCAGAACCCGAGTCCGTACTGCTTGGGGAAAGAACACTTTCGCTTGACAAGTGATTGGGCTGGGCTTACCACCAGCCTGCACCTTGTCAAAACAAAAGTCCGTATTGCTCGGTACTTTCTTCTGAAGAAGGTGTCTGTGTGGTGCCACATAGAAGTAACAGCGAGAAAAAGCAACTTAAATAGCAGCGTGATTCATGTCGACCAGCTGGAGAAGACTGTATAAAAGTGCCCTTTTAAATTTTGATGAATGCTTACTCAGGTCTATGATTTAATTGTGGTGTCATTAATATTAATTAATGTTCCTTCTGGCAATAGCTAAGCTGCAAATTCAATTGCTTCTTAAGACCTCTCCCAGTCAAAGACAATAAAACAATGCCGCTGGTTCCAGGGAGTAAGGCTAGCTTTCCTGTTGCATGGGCAGAGGGACATGCCCCTAATTTTCCTGGTATTATAAAGATTCCAAAAGGAGCAGTACCAGGTCACTGCCCCATTGGGCGCCCTTTAAAGTTGGTACTGTATCCGCCATGAGAGTCCAAGTGTTTCTCTGGTGCTGTTTTCCTGAGGCAAGAAAGAAACAGAGGTGAGCCTGAAGTGTGAGTTATGCACGAAATGACTTCGAGGTGCCCAGGTGTCCTTAATGACGTCACAAGGCGAAGGAAAATGTATTCTTTAATAGCGCTTTGTTCTTACACAAAGCACTTTTAACCAGTGATACTAGAAATAGAAAAGTGAGTGTAAATGGGAAGCCAGCTCAGTGGACTGAGGGGCCATAGAGATTTGAGGGATGAGTGAAAGATGACAGGGGTTTTACATTTTCATGGCTCAGAAGTAGAAAAGTTATGAACGAGATACATTTCAATGGTAGAGGATCAGGGACCATGTGTAGAAATCTATTTGAAGATGGATGGTTGGGGCCAGTGAACATTCTAAAAATTAATGGTCATCTTACCTCCCTTGTTTGGGACCTGTGCTATCACTTACTGAACCCCATTCATATTGGCACAATGTCAAGGGGTTATTCCATAACAGGCTGATAAAGGTCTGAAAGAGGCGAAAGATTTATAGGAGCTGGTGTTGCCATCTTGCAACCGGATGTGATTTATAAAGCCAATGCCAGGCCATCGATTCTTCCACCCATTCAAGTTTATTCATCTAGTCAACTAGCATGTGTTTCTATGAGTCTGGCACTGCAGGCACTATGCTAGGTACTGGGGATGAAATGGTTCATAGCACAAGGAGCTTTTGTCTTATTGGAGAGATGATAAGAAAACAGGCAGCAACATCAGAATGAGTATGCAATGGTAGGAGTGGAATGGCGGGGTTGTATGATGATTCTGTGTTCGGCCTTTTGAGGAATTGCCCAACTATTTTCCACAATGACTGCACCATTTTGCACCCCACCAACAATGTACAAGGGTAGAACCAAAAGACTTTCAAGGCAGAAAGGATCCCAGAGTGTACTTAGCGCCCCTACGTTACAGCTGGGAAACATTAGTAGTTTAAAAATTCATTACCATTTTTTTTATCATTGCCTATATGCCAGCCATTGTATATACATTATTCCACTCAGTCCTCTCCAAAACTCTATAAAGTGTTTATCATCTCAGTTTACAGGTCAAGAAACGAGTGCACAGAGAGGCTAATTAACATGCTGAGCATCTCACAAAAGGTAAGTGTTAGAGCTGAGCTGTGAACCCAAGCCTGTTTCTAGTCTCTGAACTTACTTTTATCTCTCTGTGTTTTTTAATATTACCTGGGTACAGTTTTTAAAACGGGGTTTCGTTGTCAATGAACAATGGCACAGGCAGGAAACCAAACACTTCGTTGCTATTGTTGGGTAAATATAGCAACGGTGCTGGGGTTTTTTCTTTCCTGAATCTTCTCCAATGTATTTGTCTGTATAGCGACCATATTCTGATCCTGAATAAACATTCTGCTCATGTGGACGCTGTGAGCAGTTGGAGGGCTCATCCGATTTTCACATCTGTCTTTCTGTCCTTGGTGGGTGTGATTATCACCCACCTCTTGCGGGACTTTCTTTGTTATTGATCGCATTTCCATATGCAGTGCCTGCAGCCTTTCTTCCCAAGCCCCTCTTTCCTGTCTAAGACGGTTGGTTCACACACCATTGTTAAACACAGGCGGGTTCTGTCTTTAGCCAATGATAACATTTCCTCCAAGAAATTTCCTTCTGCTTCTCTGCTTGGTGGGTGTTTGATTTCACTCATTGGTTCTGTTTAATATCCTCATTACACAATGTATTGTAGTGTGGCTTCCTCTTCTTCTTCAGCCCTCTCAGCAATGTAATTGGCCATTTGGGGGGGTCATATTACTTTTTTTTTTCCACCTAGGATTTCAAACTCTGTTTTCGGTGATACTGAGAATTCTTCTAGCATGTTCCCCAATCTGCTCTGTTGACAGGCAGAATGAAAGCACACTACAGAGGAGAAGTAGCCCTTGCTGCTATTCCCCAGTGCCTTGTCCAAGGGGCTCTCTTTATTAATCTCCTCCTCTCTAGTAGCTTTCTAGATTTTCAGAGACTTCCACTGCCTCTGGTTCAGCTGGCTGCCCCATGCATCCTGCTGGTTGTTCTGGCTTCGTAACAAAAGTAATTCACAGTTGTATACAGCTTTATGGTTTATAAAGCCCATTGGAACACGTTGTGTGACTTGGGCCTGACTTAAATGCAGTAAGTAAGCAAGCACTGTAATCCTAATTTATAGATGAGAAGCTAGGATGTCAGGAGGTTAAGGAATTTTCCCAAAGCCACACAAATTAAATGGCAAAAACAGAATGCAGGCATTATATTTTTCTTATATTTTATCAGCACTCAAGTATAGTCCAATTCTTTCTGGCTTCTAGTAATCAGATTGTGAATTTTCAAAGTAATTACCAAGAAGCTAATGGAAAACAAAGAGGAGCCTGGCCAGTGTGGTTCAGTGGTTTAGCATTGATCTATGAACCAGGAGGTCACGGTTTGATTCCCAGTAAGGGCACATGCCTGGGTTGCGGGCTCGATCGGCATTAGGGAGGATTTTGTTTCTAAACACATTCTTGTTGTTGGCAGAATTCAGTTCCTTGTGGGTGGAGGACTGAGATCCCTGTTTCCTTGCTGGTCATCTGTCTAGGCTGGTCTTGGCCCATGTAGGCCATCCACATTCCTTGACAGGTGGCCCCCTTCATCTTTAATCCAGCAATGGGGCCTCGAATCCCTCTACTTCAGATCACTGGCCTCCTCTTCTGCCACCAGCTACAGGAAACTCTCTGCTTTCAAAGGGCTCGATTGGTTAGGTCTGGCTCACCTGGATAATCTTCCTATCCTAAGGCCAATTGTGCCATTTACCATAACCTAATGACACGACTAAAATCTATCCTCTTCACAGTTCTAAGGGTTTTGCAGAATCTGTAGACCAGGAGCATCCTGCCTTCTGGAGAAAATACTGTTTTTCAGGCACACAAGACCGGTTTCTCCCCACCACCTAAATAACATCAGAGTCCTTGGTGAGGCCTGTGAGGGATCCCCAAAACCTCTCCAGCACTAATTATTGATTTCCTCAGGCAGCCATACTAGACTTCTGAGTGCTCTCAGATGTCTGATAGACCTTTCCTGATGTTAGTCCCAAGAATTCCTAAATATCTTCACCACTCCCCTAAAGGTCCTTTGGCTCCCAAATCCTGAACATCCCCCTCTCATTCCTGACCCATCTCTTAGTGCCCGGGACGGCTTGCCTCAGCTTCGCTCACTGACTGATAACAGTGGCCCCTGCCCTGTGGTGAACCTGACCTTCTTCCCTTAAGGGTTAGCGGGTATCAGGTCTGGTCCTTCCACTCCCATTTAACAGCCAATGACGGATTACACCTGGGCTCAGCTCTGGACACCGCTTTTGCCTCCTCTGCGTTACCGGGTCAGATAAACATTAATGAATGTCTCCTTCCCAATATCCCACCACCCACTTGGCACCTTCTAGTCATTTCTCATTTCTGATCTGGTGACCACACTGAATTGCAAGCTCATTTGTTGAGCTGGTGACAGACCTCCCAGGGCCCAATCAATACCACAGTCTGGAGCTTCAGACTATGATCCTCTCAAAGTCATTTGATGCCCTTTTTGTCCCTAGGGAGGGGTGTTTAGAATTACAGCTGTAAAATGTTGTAGTATTGTAACATTTTCCCAGGTGCCTCGCTGTTTAAGATAACGGCCTTCCTACAAGAGAAGGCTTTTGCCAATGAAGACACATTTTACCAATGGAGACAGGGAGGCTCAGAAAGTTCAAACAATGTGCCTAAAGGCACAGAACTGCAAAGTGACAGAAACACCTGATTGCGCCTCTTCCACCCCTGTGATCCGTGCTCCTCAGGAAAGAATAAAACACATATCCCAGAGCGCCTTAAGCAGTGGGAGCCTGGCGCTTCCTCACTCGGCGGCTCCTGGCTGCTTGCATCCCATCCGCTTTCTCAGGCTTTGATTTAGGAAACGTTCTGCAGCCGTCGGTGCTGTCACTTCTGCTCCTGGTTCCATCTGCTGCAGCGCTCAGATCCCAACACCGTGCTCCGCCGTGAGGGGTTTCACAACCACCAGAACAGCAAGCCATTCTAGCACAGTCGCGGTCAAGTGCCAGATGGATAAATCCTGTGTAGAGTGTGCAGTGTGGGCAGCAGCGGGGGTCTGCTTCCTGCATGGGGGGCTGTGCCTGGGGTGGGGTAGTTCTGAGCAGTAGAGATTGTGTGTTTGGGGCATGTCTAGGCGGCAGGCAAACCCTGTGGCCAGGCGCCCCTGACTCCGGGCAGACAGGGGATGTGGTGAGAGTGGATTCCTTTGCTCTGACCCTGGTTGGCTCAGCACGGCCATTTCAGCGTTCCCCACAAAGGCTGCGCTGGCCAGGCAGGGCCAGTACCTGCCAAGAGCATTGTCTCCCAAGGGAACTTTCCCAGCTCATATCCTGTGCCTCAGGCTGAGCGGGGCTGGCCAGGCTCTGTGTCCACGCTCTGTATCCACCCTCCTCCGTACCGCACCCTCCATATTGCACGCTCTGTACCGCACCCTCAGGACCGCGCCTGATTAGACAGAACCGGACCCCGGTTCAAGGACAGCCAAACTATAGGCTGACCAGCCACCATGAGGTGGCCTGACAGGAGGCACTTCTTCCCTCTCAGATGTGGTCAATCAGGTTCTCACTCTTTTTAAAAAATATATATATATTTTTTATTGATTTCAGAGAAGAAGGGAGAGGGAGAGATAGAAACATCAATGATGAGAGAGAATCATTGATCGACTGCCTCCTGCATGTCCCACTGGGCAGTAAATTGACTGGGAATTGAAGAGTGCCCTCTGGTTCATAGGTCGACACTCAACCACTGAGCCACGCCGGCCTGGCCAGGTTCTCACTCTTGAAAATATCAACTGGAAATGATTGAGAATACCAGCCAGGTGACAGAAAGAGAGAACAGTGGACACAAAAAAAGGGGCCAACGGCAAGAGGGACAGACAGAGCCCATTAGTGGTGGAACTGGGAACTCCTGAGACAGAGGTGGCCGTCAAATTGATCCAACGCTCAGAGTTCGCTCAGAGTTGCCGGGGGTCCCGGAGTTCCTCCCGATGACTCCCTCTGCTTGGACTGTTTCTGCTTGTGGTTCAGAGAGATTCTAGTTGCATTCATTATATTAGGAGGGTTTGGGATGCAATAGAAAACCCAACTTAAAGTGGTTTAAATAAGAAAAACAACCCATCTCATTTAACAAAAACCTGAGGTCCCACCCCACCCAGGTTGATTAATTTAGTGGCTCAGTAACGTCACGAGTTTCCTGACTTCCTTCCCTGTCACCCTCAATATGCCACTTGTTCTTTTAGCCCCATTTCTTTCATTGTCCAGAAAACTGGTGCAATTCCAGGAAATTACATCCAGAGACAAAGAAGGGGAAATTCTTTTCTTGTGTCCCTTTTAAAGAGGGAGGAACGTTCTCCATCAACTCCCCATATCTCATTGGTTAGACTCACACCTGATGCCCATTCCTAAATCAATCACTGGGGCCAGCATGGAGGAAGCAGCCCCCCACCCCCACCCCCATGCACAGCCTGTCTCTATACTTTAACCCAGTCCGTGACAGCTTCCTGTTAGCCAGGAAGAAGCTCACAGTGGTATCTGTTCCACTTATTGCCTCAGACCTGACAATTAAGTTCTAGTTCATGAGATGACCTGGTTGCATTTGTTTCTTTAACTCAAAGAGTCAGCTACCATCGAGATCCTCCTTAGCAAGTGGAGGGACTGGTCCATAGCAGGTACACGCGTAGAGAGTGTTTGAGAGTCCAAGTGGGTAAGTAAATGCCGTATCACACGGGGCCCTAAAAGCCTCCTTTACTTTCCAGTATTTCATGGGGTCCCACAGGTTTACACACCCACACCCACAGGCACCCACACTGAACACAGACTGAGAATGGCCCTATCACCCTGCCGCTAACCACTGGGCTCCCAGATTAGATCTCGCCTTCTTGGGCCTCCTAAGGAGTGTGGCCATCCGCCTTTGGGAGGCAGGCCCGCTCTGGCCCCCATAGAGGCTTTTCCATTTATTGCAGTGGCTCTCAGAACGCCAGCGTGCTGCACAGAACCAGCTGGAGGGCTCCTGGAATAAAACTGGCTGGGCTCCACTCCCGGGGGGGTCTGACTCAGAAGGCCTGGGGCGGGTGGGTCATGTGCGTTTCTCAGCCCCGGACAGGACTTTGAGAATCAGGGCTCTGGGGCATCCAGAAGGGCAGCACCTGAGGCCACAGTTTCTTCTGCAACAAGGAGGACTTGCGTCCTGGTTGCTATCACCACCCCGCTAGGTAGCAGTGGCTGGCTGGCCAAGCTTTAAAAGAATAGAGGAAGGCTGGAGGTGGAATGTGGCCTCCTGTGGAGCCGGAGAAAGCAGAAGGGATGGATTCCCCAGGTGGCAGGGTTTAGGGAGGCAGATGGGCACGGAGCCTCGGGCCTTTCCTGACCCTGTGCTTTCTTTCTCGCCTGAAAAGTGAGCGGGTACCAGCCCCGTCCAGGGCCGCAGGGTTGCAGCCGGGATAAGGAGAGGTGGGGTGAGAGCGGGGCAAATGCACAGCTGTTTGTGATTGGCGGTCTTACTGATCACCATGAGGGGAAGGAGTCCGGGCGGTGTAAAGGCCCCTTTGGGGGTTCTGCACAGGGGCGTGTCTGGGTTCCCTGTGCTCCTGATCTTCTCAAAGCAGGTGCCCACTCTCCGGGAGTCCCGCTCCTCCATCCTGACTTAGGCGCAGGCCTGCGCCCGCGTGCGGACAGCTCTGGAGAAGGACAGGATTTTCTTCCACCATCTGCTCTGGGGCGCGGAACCCGAGGTGTACGTCGGGGAGGAAGCCCGTGATTCCCGCCCTCAAGCTGCTCCGCGGTGGCCAGGCCCCCAGACCCTGTGCAGGCCGCTGGGCACAATGGCCCAGGGAAGCCCGCTCGCCCCTCCCGCGCGTCATCCCGGGACCCTGGCCCCTCCCGCCACCCCCCCATCCCCCGCCGACTCGGCCCCGCATTATTCAGCGCCCCGCGTCAGCCTTGGCTCTGGCCCCTGGCACCAGCCTCCGGGTTTGGCTGCCTCGGCCCCGTCTGAACCCTGCGGGCCGCGCGCCAGGCCCCTCTCCAAGCCTCCGGGTCGGCACCGGCTCCTCCTGCCCGGCCCTCGCGCCCGTCGTTAGCGCTGGCGGAGCGAGGGCTCTGCTGGAGGCTCTGCAGACGTGTGTGCCCCGGGCTCCCCGCTGGACATGCCCGCGCCCCACGCGGATGCGCGCAGGGAGCTGCCCAGCGCCCCGGTGCCTGGCGCCGCCAGCGTCCGCCCTGGCCGCCGGCTGAGCGCCGCTCCGCGCCGGGCGGGGTGGGCGCAGCTGCTGCAGGGAGGAGCCGCTCGGAGCCGCCGGGAAGTCCCCCGGGCAGAGGTTTTGGGTCGGGGCGCGCCCCTCAGGGCTCCCCAGCCGGGCGGGATCCAGAGGCGTGGAGCTGTGCTGCACGCGGCTTCCAGCGGGTTCTGGGTGGGGGCCTCTGGGTGAGAAGCGGAGGACTCGGGTTGGGGATGGGGTCTTGGTCCCGCCGTTGGCCAGCTGTCCAGTCCTGGGAAATCCACTCCAGCTGTTTTCCTGACTGTAAACGCTGCTCTCATGTGAGTGTGGGTTTCCCACGCCGCTGACCTATATTGTTTTTATCTTCCCCACGGGTCGCTGGGTAGGTGTGACCCACATTCTGCAGATGGAGTGGGGGCTCATCCCGCAGCGTGACCTGCTAAGGTGACACCACGTGTAAGTGGGAACCTCTGACTTGAAACTGCCTCTAACGCCAAGACTGGGCTGCCTCAGGGAGCGTGGACATGGACAGACAGGGTTTTAAAAATGTAAAACAGTGATAGATGCCGTTCTCTTCTGACCAGCCCTCAGGTCAGTCCAGGCGAGAGCATGGCCATCCTGCCTCCCGATCTCCATGGCAACTCTTTCCACGGACAGTCAAGGTTCCGAGGAAGGGGCTCAGGACTGGGCACTTCTGACAGTCGGCCTGGCCTCCCTCCCTCACCCAGAACCAGCAGGGACTTTTATTCTTCCGGTGCCTGTGGCTCAATGGCCTTGAGAAGCAGAATGGCTTTCCCGGGTGTGGCGTTTTCCCTCTCCCACCAGTTGGGCAAAAGAATTTGCTCTCGTGTCCAGAGCGGGAGAAGCAGCTGGGAGGTCCACGCAGTAACTCTGGACCACCATAGCCCAGGCAAGGGACCTCTGGGAGGCTGGCAGTGTCTCGAGGTCCTCATCTGTGGCCTGACATTCACTCTGCAGGTAACATCATTGGAATCCGAGAGAGAGAAGAGAAGGGCCTGGGTGTCAGAGGACTTTGAGTGCTAGTCTTTGTGAAATGAAATATGTTCATACTGCTACTACTACGACTGGTCTTGCCTGACCCCACAAGGGTTGTGCTAAGGCTCAGAATGGATAATGGGAAGTATGCACGCCCTAGAAATGCAAGGTGGTGTTATTCACACAGACCACTGGGAAGAACAGGGATATACAGATGAATGCCAGCATGGGACCCGTCAGGCTAGCAGGGGAGATAAAATGACTATACAAATAGTGAAAGTACAAGACAACAGTGCATGCAGGTGCCACGCAGCTATATCCCTGAGGTGCCAATTATGCTCTTTGGAATAACGAAGAACCTGAATATATCTATCTGTCTGGGCAGCCTCTAACATTCCTACGCCTACTGCAGGAAATCCTTCCATTCATAATAGCTCTAGCCTAATTGTCTCCCCTCTCCAGTGTCTCCCCTTCTTCCCATTAATGTGCATCTGTAGCAGGATTTTTCCCCCCCGGGGTTGGTAGTGGTATATTAGTTTCCTAGTACCGCTGCAAGGAATGACCACAAATGTGTGTGTGTGTGTGTGTGTGTGTGTGTGTGTGTGTGTGTGTGTGTGTGTTGTATGCTGTTGAGTCAGTTCCGACTCCTGGAGACCTTGTGAATGAGTGTTCTCCCCAGTGTCCTGTCAGTAGCTCTGCACGGTTTCTGTGGACTCCTGCCTATAGCTTCTTTTGCGGAGTCACTCATCTCATAGTCCAGTGGTCGGCAAACTCATTAGTCAACAGAGCCAAATCTCAACAGTACAACGATTGAAATTTCTTTTGAGAGCCAAATTTTTTAAACTTAAACTATATAGGTAGGTACATTGTCATTAACTTAATTAGGGTACTCCTGAGGCTTAGGAAGAGCCACACCCAAGGGGCCAGAGAGCCACATGTGGCTCGCGAGCCGCAGTTTGCCGACCACGGTCATAGTCGGCCTTCTGCTTTTCCTACTGCCCTGTTGTTCTCAGCATTACCCTCTCTTTCCAAGAAGGCAGGCATTCTCATGGCGTGCCCGGATGAAATGGGACACGTTGGTTTTGTCGTTTTTGCCTCCAGGGGTGTTTCAGGCTTAATTTGCTCCAGCACCCACTTGGTGGTCTCTCCAGGGGTCCGGGGAATCCAGAGAGCACCCCTTCAGCACTGTTTTTCAAATGAATCACCCCCCTGCCCGCCCCCCTTCAGTCTTCTTCACAGTTCAACTTTTACATCTGTACATAGTAATTGGGAATACCACAAACTCAGTGTTTTAATATAACACACATTTATTATCTCACAGTTCTGGAGGCCAGAAGTCCAAAATGTGTCTCTTTGGCCTAATATCAAGGAAGCAGCAGGACTGTATTCCTCCCGGAGGCTCTAGGGGTGAATGTTTCCTTTAGGACAGTGGTTCTCAACCTGTGGGTTGCGACCCCTTTGGCGGTCGAACGACCCTTTCACAGGGGTCGCCTAAGACCATCCTGCATATCAGATATTTACATGACGATTCATTACAGTAGCAGCATTACAGTTATGAAGTAGCCACGAAAATAATTCTATGGTTGGGTCACAACATGAGGAGCTGTATTTAAAGGGCCAGAAGGTGGAGAACCACCGCTTTAGGAGGACATCTGCATTCCTTGGCTTGTGGCCCCTTCCCTTGTCAGAGCTGTCAGTGTTCTGCTGAATGTGTCTCATCCTGCATCATCCCAACCTGCTTCCAGGGACACATCTCCTTCTCCGACTCTGACCCTCATACCTCCCACTTCTAGGGACCTTCCTGGTTACATGGGGCCCCCATGGATAATCCAGGATAATTTCTTCATCTTAGAATTCTTAACATGATCACATCCGTCAAGTTCCTCTTGCCAGGTAAGGTGACATATTTATAGGTTCCAGGAAATAGGAACCTAAACAGATCTGGGGCGGGGGGGGGGGGGGGGCGTGTACTTAAGGAAATTAAAATCTAGAGCCTCAATCAAAAATAAGTTTTTAAGAAGAAATATAAAAGTTCAACTCTCCCTCTCCTTCGGTTAACCCCTAGAGTGCCAGGAGCGCTATCGTGCTCCTCCTGCAGTGTCACTATTCGATGCTAGTAGTTCACTCTTTATGTGGGGGAAAAATTTTAAAAACCTTAACTCAAAATGCCTTGGCAATTTTAGCACAGTTCCTAGGATATTGGTTGGCACTCAAAGGGTTAAGAAGTAACATAGCAGCTTTTTCTAGAAATGTAACACATTCTGAAAAGTACCTCTGAGTTTCTTACTATACCCATTAAACATGAAACTCCCTACTATCAGGGAAAAAGAAACGATGGGTAACAGCAGAATCACATAAAAGGAAGGGAGAAAGGCTGGGTATATTGGCAGGTTGCAATATGTGCTTCAGTGGGAAGGAGGCTGTGGCCCTGTGGAATGATTAGCTGCTAACCATTGTTCACAGCTCTTCAGCCGCTCTGCTCTGCAATCCTTTGGCGCTATAGACTTCTAAACATTCTTCAAGCATTAGTAGAGCCTTGGCTCCTGTTCCACAAGAAATCACCTAAATAAAAATAAAAACGGTGCTGCTGATTGAAGTGGGCATGTGGAGCCCCTCAAGCTCTCCGGTTAAGTTCTAGGAACATAATTTGAAATCTGTTTTGTGAGGTTCTTTCTCCGAGTAAAAATAATAAGAATAAAGTTAGAAATTAACATGCAGAGAACAGAAATAGGGAGGCTGCCATGTTGTAAATTATCCTCCTGCTGCAGAAACAAGGATCATCATATTCTCCAAGAACTAGCTTTCATTCTGAGACTCGGTCTCCCCACCTCTGCCCATATAGCTTAGGCTCATCTATGCCACAAATCTGCGTATTTTAATTAGAAAGGGGTTCGTGGGCAATATGGTGAAAAGTGCCAGAAATTGGAGCCTAGATGGATTAGCTCTGCCTCATTCGTTCATTCATTCATCATATATTTATGGAGTCCTTCTGTGGGCCCAGGACTGGCTTAGGTGCTGGGGACATATTAACCGGGACCCCGCGTGCCCTTTCACAGTCTGGGGGAAAGGGAGGGCCAGGCAGTGCACAAGCAGGGAGGTTCTGCGTGGACTACCTGGAACTCCGGGTTGGGTAGGGCCCTATGTCAGGGGCTCGGGGAGGAGGGCCTGGCAAGCTTTCCAGGGGGAAATGGTGTGTGAGCCAAGGCCTAAAAGACTGCAGGAGTTACTGGCAGAGGTTGAGACTGGAGCTGGCTGGGATCATGGAGCCAAACGTGCAAAGCCAAGCGATGGAGAAGAGCCAGCGCGGAGAGGTGGGCGCGCTGGATGGGTCCGCAGGGGCAGAGGATGCTGGCGGGGCCCCTGAGCCCATCACGGACCGGGCTTTCTCTCCCGGGCAGGGAAGGAAGCCATGCAGGGTCCCGAGCAGACGTGACCCGGCGTGACCACGTGCTCCTGGCGGGCAGACTGTGACCTTGGACAATGCGCTTCCCTTGTTTTCTCCCGAGCGCCTGGCTGATCCCGCAGGTCGTTTCCTGCTGCGACCTGGACACCGCGTGGCCAGGGAGCGCCCGTGGCCCGGCCCCGAGTGGGGCTCTGCAAACTGCACCTTCCGGGGCTCCCCAGGCCCCAGCCTCAGGCCCACGCGATTTCTGAAAGTAAGAGGTCGGGGCGACCCTGACCAAAGGGGCGCCACCAGGACGCGGGTGGCCCGGGATTCAAGGAGAGGGGCGCGCGGCCTCCCAGCGGCCGGGAATCCTTCCCCAAACCCCGGCCAAACCGCAGCTCCTGCTTCTTATCGCGTCTTGGGGACCTCAGAGGAAGGCTGCCTGGCCCGGGCGGCTGAAATCCGCCCATTGTTTCCTCCGGGGACGCTGCACCGCCGCTCGGAGGAGGCCGACAGCAGCCCCCAGCCGCTCCGGCCACCGGAAGCGGGGGCCGGGCTCGGGGCCAGGAGTCGCCTGGCGTCTGCGCAGGCGCAGGCCGAGCCGGCGGGGGAAGCCGGGCGCGGCCGGGGATCCGCGTCCCGCTGCTGCCCTCTGGTGGACGGTGGGCGCCACGGCACGGCCGCTTCCACCCAGCAGCCGGCCGGTGAAGGGCGGGAGCGGACTGGCAACCCCCAGCCCGGAGCCCGGCCAAGCGCTGTGTTTTTCCAGGTCCGCGCAGGGCCAGGGAAACCCGGCGTGTTTGTTTGATGGGAATGGATTCCTGGAAAACTACACGGAAGGTGCCCTGCACATCGGCATGTACTGTATTGTTTAGGAGTCAACAGAGGGTTCAAGTAAATGTCCGGTGATAGCGGTGCCGGGAACCCCTGCCCCCTCCTCCTGGCCTTGGCTGTTCCCTGACCTTGAGCGAGGAAGGCATTGCAGGCCAAACAACCTAGCTGCTCTGGGGAGGGGAGGAGGCGGCGGCGGGGGAGTCAAGACTTTGAAGTAAAAGCTGGCCTGCCCGGCCCACAAATCCCACCCCCAGGCTCTCTAAACGGGGTACCACCTACCCTTGTGCCCACAGGAGGCAGAATATCACTTCCAGGGAGGAGAGCTCTCTGCAGGGCAGGGGTGAGGGTGGAAGGGTCGTGGGGGACCCTCCCAGTCGTAACAGTGTCTGAAGGGCAACCCCAACAAGGATAGATTTAGGAAAGGAGAGTGGACCCCACCATGGAATTCAAATGACGTGGCCTCGGCCGATTAAGGGACCACACCAGGAACAGTTCCTCCTCGCCAGCTGGGCCTGCGGAGTCCTCCCCAAGTCCTGGCTCCCAGTAGCTTTGGTCTCCCTGGGTCCCACCCTGTTCTTATCTCAAGAAGTCACTTTGGAATGTTTCCTCTCCTGGGATAGCAAGATGAGTCATGAAAGTCGTCACCCCCTCTTCCCCGCGTAATTCCGCCCTGTTGCTAGAACTGCTGCTGGGGAATGGCTTCTATTTATTATTATTATTAATAATTATTATTGATTTCAGAGAGGAAGGGAGAGGGAGAGAGAGAGAGAAACATCAATGATGTTTCATGCTACCCCAGCTCCCACTCCAGCCCACTGGTGCGCATCATCCGATGACACCAGAGTTGCCTTTTGAGCCTGTGCCTGGGTTTTTGGTGGGAAGAGAGCGATTTCAGGGACAAATGGGATGAACTGGTAAAGGTCTTCCCACTTTTGCAGAGGTCACACCTTCCATTCGGGGGCTAGTTCCTTTCTCTGGCCTCCGACCCTTCCCCCTGGCTGCAGATCCGGGGGGTATCACCCCACCCCACGTGCCCTGCACAGGCTATGGGAGCGCTTCATGGTGGAGGTTACCATAAGGATTTCCTGTGGAGGAAGACGTCTGAACATGGTTCCAGATGGTTCACAGGGCGGACTTCGTATGGTGACACCCATGTTCTGTGTTCTTCTAGAAAGGTGCAGACTGGGTGACCTCATAGGAGAACTGGCACAAAGCCCCGGTCACACCGGGGGCAACTTGAGACCCAGAGAGGGGGAGTGATAGGCCCAGGTAGCTCAGCAAACTGGTGGCCGAGCTGGAATTAGACCCCAGATCTCCTGGCGCCCAATTCATTCATTTGTTGCACACATCTGTTGAGGACCTACTATGTGGGAGGTGCAATGCTAGGTGCTGGGAACACAGCTGTGAATAAAATGAAGTGTCTGCCTGGGGCTTATATCCTCTGGTGTATTTGGGGAGATTGTGGGTAAGCAAATGAGCACAGGTATCCCACCATACCATGTGGCCAGATGTGCTATGAACCTCTGGGCTCCGGTTCCCCTGTCCTGGGAGGGAAAGGTGTGAGGGGTTGGGAGGAGGTGCTAACTTGCACCTCAGTCATTAAATAAATATCCCTGGTGCCTCCGTGTGTGTGTGTGTGGGGGGGGGTGCTACAGGGGATACACACATACAAGAGCAGGACCTGCCTTCCAAAGCTTGCCACTCAGCCTGGTGGACAAGACCTGCTTCTTGGTATTGTCTTTGTATCGTTACGTCTGTCATTTCTACGCTCATTGTTTTCTTCCTCAAGGAGGCTTGTAGAAATTCCGACTGGTGAGCGTCTGCTTGTGTCTCCCGTCCCTGGGAAGTGACTCTGTTCTTGGGGTTCTATCAGGGACTGTGTCCTAAGTAAAGCCTGGACTGTGTCCCTTGCTTTGTGGGCCCTGGGCTGTGAGGTCCAAAGCTAGACTCTGACCTACAGGCCTCCTCTCCACCTGGGTCTGTTGGACCTGCTTGAAGAAGGAAGAGAAGGGGGCAGCCTGGGCTCAGAGCTTTCATCCCCGTCCTCCCTGATTCCTTGTTTTGATGGAGGAACATTTCACTCATTGAGGAATAGTTTACCTACCATCATATGCACACATCTGAAGTGTACAGTTTGATGAGGTGTGACAAGCATATCTAGACACAAACCATGACTCTACAAAATGACAATTTCTATCACACAGAAATTTCCCTAGGCTCCTTTAGAGTCAACGCCCCCCATCCCCCCGATCCCTACCCGAGGTGAGCCTTGGTCCAATTTCTAGCACCAAAGATTAATTTTGCCCGTTGTCTACCTCCATATGCATGGAAATATGTAACATGTACTTCTTTTAAACATATCTAGCTCCATTTACCCCACATATGTCTTTGAGATTGATGCATGCCTTTGTATATGCCAGTAGTTTTCTCTTTTCTTTATCACTGAGTAGCGTTCATTGTATGCAGGCCCTATAGTTTGTTCATCCAGTCACCTGTTGATAGACAGGTAAGTTGTTTACAGTTTGGGACTCTTACAAATAAAGTTGCTGTGAACATTTGTATATCAGTCTTGAGCACCGACCTATGAGCCAAGAGGTGATGGTTTGATTCCCAGTCAGGGCACATGTCCGGATTGCGGCTTGATCCCCAGTGGGGGCCATGCAGGAGGCAGTCGATCAATGATCCTCTCTCATCTTTGATGTTTCTATCTATCTCTAATCCCTTCTTCTCTGAAATAGATCTATAATAATACAAGTGTAACATGCTAATTAGAACAGATGTCCTTCCGGACAAAGCCTCAACTGTGAGGGCTGAGCCCCTTGCATGAATTTCGTGCATTGGGCCTCTGGGGTGCATATATATATATATATATATATATATATATATATATATATATATATATATAAAATAAAAAATATATATATGTATATATATATATATATATATTTTTTAAATACAATGCACTCAGAGCTCTGAGGAGTGTGCGATTCAGCGGTCACCCACGCTATGGACGTTGTCTTTGTGGGAAACCACAGAGGAGTTACTCCACTCCCTGAGCCTCATTATCTTGGTAACCAACTGAGGTAGCAGAGAGCTGTCCTTAGAAAACAAAGGCCCGGAGCTGGCCAGATAGAGCGGGGGAGAAGGACTGCAATGGCACCCCTCCTTTCTCCCTGCGTGGGGCCCCAGGAACACAAGGACAGCGTAGGTGGGCCTTGAGGACGCACACTGTGTGGCCTTCCTTCCCCCACCCTCTCCCACCCCAGCACAAGCTGCAAATAAGATTACAGCGGCTGGGAAGGCAGCGTCGGGAAACGTAAATGATAAACGTGCCTGGGGTAATTGAATAGCCTTCTGCTGAAAAACGAGCGCTCAGAGTTCATCATCAAGACGATGCTTTACCGGAGGGAGGGGCGCTACCTGCCCCGCAGCTCTAACCCTCGGAGGCTCCGCAGGGGGATGCAGGCTTTGGCTTGCCACGAGGGCTCCTTGGGCCCGTCCAATGCTGGAGTGAGCTGCCAGGTGGTAGGCAGTGAGCTCCTTGTCCCCCGCAGTGTTCAGGCAGGGGTGGGGCGAGGGCGCACCCCATGATTACTAAAGGGGCCTGTCAGCTCCCAGATTCTGATTCTAACATTCTGATTCTTCAGGCTCAGCCATCAGGTATCTATCGAGAGCGTTCTGTATCCTCAGCTCTGGGCTCAGTGCTTCGGGATAAAAACACATACATTACAAAAAGGCAGCAAACCAGTTTAGATGGCACTTCCTATGCACCAAACAGGATTCCAAGTGCTTTCAGGGATGTGCTGATGGGATCTGCCCGGCTGGTGTGACTTTGGGGTTGAATGTCAACCTAAGAACCAGGAGGTCACAACTCGATTCCCAGCCAGGACACGTGTCCGGGTTGCCTGCTCGATCCCCAGTGCGGGGTGTGCAGGAGGCAACCGATCAATGATTCTCTCTCATCATTGATGTTTCTATCTCTCCCTCCCTCTCTGAAATCAATAAAAATATACTCGATTCTGGCAGCAACCATAGGAGGCAAGTCCTCTGCTGTCCACATCTACAGGGGAAGAGACTGAGGCACAGAGAGTCCAAGTAACTTCCCCACATTCACGTGGATCATAAGGGGAGGACAGGATTCAGACCCAGGTGACGGGAGAAAGAATGCAATCTGATATATTCATGTGATTGGGAATTGGTAACACAACCTCCGATCACGTGAATTCTCCATCTGGAAGGCGGAGTCGAAGGTTTGAAAATGGGGGGGATGATGGACGAGACCCGGGGCTGAAAGGCTGTTGAGCCCTTTTTGTCAGTCCTCACCTCTAAGTCGCCCTCAGAGGGGGCCGAGGGTGGATGCTGTCCCCTGGAACAACTGCTGGCACCCCCTTCTCCCCCCCACCCCCCGCCCAGCCCAGCCCACCTCCCTCACTGCTCCTTGCCTCTTTCTCTGGTTATCGTAATTATTTGGGAATTTAAAGAATAATCTGTCACCAAGTCCTCCTGAACAAATCGAATGTCAGGTTTATAAAACAACCTAATAAAGCAGATGGCATTACCCACTGGTAAATCTCTTCCCCGCTTTCTGCCTTCCCCCCACCCCCCAACTCCGCGTCTCCCAAAGCTGACAGATTATCCGTTTATAGGCAGATTAATCCTGAACAGTATAAACACGGGGAGAAAATTACACTTTCTTGTCTCCATAATTGATAAGAAGGAGGCATTAATCTAGAAAGCCCAAGGAAAGGCCCATCTGTCTGCCCAGGCAGACGTGGGGGTGTCTGAGAGGGAAGGAGACCCGTCCATCTTCCTGTCTGTCTGTCTGTCTGCGTTCTTATCAGAAACCTCTTTCCCAGGGGCTTCCCTTCGTCTCCCTGGCCCTAGGCGCTGGGCACCTGCACCCTGAGCAGCCCCATCCCTGTCCACGAGGCAGGCGGGTTCAAGGTCCCACATTTCAGCATCAGAGGCCAGCGGCCCAGGCTCTGCCTTCTCTCCAGGGGCTCCCACGGTTGAGATGTGATTCCGTAAGTTCCCCGCAGGTGCCCGCTGACTTGGCCTTGAGGGGATCCCAAGAGAAATGTGTATAATCAGGGGTTGCTCCCGTGTCCCCCTGACTCTTGACTATTGCTTTAAAACTTTTTGCCAACGTGCACACTCCCCCTCCCTTCCTCTCTGGAGGCACCTTCCGGAAGAGGCAGCTGGAGGCATGAATTGTCTGCTTGAGGCCTGTCAGAACCGTCAGATGTCACGCTCGCCCAGTCCTCTCTCGGGAGGAGGCATGGTGGTGGTGGTGGTGGTGGGGTGGGGGGCGGATTTCTGAGGAGACTCTGCTTTGGAACAACCATCCCCCTCCCAACTCAGACACAATGGACAACAAACACCCCCCCCCACACACACACACCCCACCACCACCCTCCCCCCATTCCATGTGAGGAATTTAGGGCTGGGCCCCTTCTGTCTCTGAGCCTGGAATGGCTTGAGGTGGGGATGAGGGAGCCTGTGGGGCGAATAGATGTATTAGAGTGGAGACAGGGTCCAGAGGAAATCCTGGCAGATGCCAATTTGACCAGAAGGAACCTGTTGGCCAGCAGGACCTCGAATGAGAGAAGGAGGAGATAAAAATGGGGATGGGGAGGGAGAGAGGCAGAGAAGACAAACAGAAAACACGGAGGGACCCGGAGACAGGGAAGATGGAGAGGGGATGAAGGAGAAACAGAGAGTCCAGGGCAAGAGAGTCCTTCCTGCCTTCAGGATGCTGGGCATCCCTTAGGATCTGGGAATCTCTGTTCCCACGCTGCCTCCCACAGAGCACGGCGAGGTTGCTGGCCACCAGACAAGTGGGCACGTTCCCAGTGACACCCCCTGACTCTGTGCGGAGATGCATAGGGTCCCCCGAGTCTGAATGAATCAGAGAGGTTTCACAGGTGTCCTGTGCTTCACAAACACTTCACCTCCTCCCCCAGACGGTATACCAGCTTTGAGAGTGGACTATGGGAGCGAGTGCCAATTGAGGTCGCCCAGGGCCATTTTTCTATGCAGGGGATTGGAGGACACAGTAGTGCTTCCAGAAAAGTGTTCCAGTCTTTGCTTTGGACCCCAAGCTCTTTGCACGAAAGGCACCTCCTGCTCCTGGCTGGGCTTTGGATGGCTGCAGCCAGCGTTTCCCAGGCTGAGTCCCTGGGGCACTAATGGTGCTTGAGCTGTTCTTTGGGCGCCATGATGAAATACTGGGTTCACAAAGTTAAACAATGTCGTTTCCTCTCTTTTCCTCTGGGTATTTTTTGCTTTCCTTCTCCTCTCCTCTGGCTGACTTGTGTCCTCTTCTTCCTTTGTTTTCGTCTATAAACAAAGGAAATATTTTCCTTCTATATTTTAAAGTATGATGGTGGGTTTGACACAATCCCAGTGAAACTGTGCCTACTAACTCATTGGGGTTTCATGATTTCCCTTTTAAAAGAAATCATTAAGTTCTGTTTTTTAAACTGACAATTATAATTTTAAAGGAGAAAGAAATAGTGACTGTAACCCGATGGCCCTGAAAGCTTAGAGGTAACATCATTTTCCTTTACCAACTTTAATAAACATAGTTGCAACATGAATTGTAAAGTAATGACATGTAAATGAGCAAGAGCAGCGGTTCTCAACCTGTGGGTTGCTACCCCTTTGGGGGGTCAAACGACCCTTTCACAGGGGTCGCCTAAGACCATCGGAAAACACACATATAATTCCATATTGTTTTTGTGATTAATCACTATGCTTTAATTACGTTCAATTTGTAACAATGAAATTGGGGGTCACCACAACATGAGGAACTGTATTAAAGGGTCGTGGCATTAGGAAGGTTGAGAACTACTGATCTAGAGAAACCAACAGATGACGCAATTTTAGCCCCTTAACTGTAGTAATTAATGCTGGATGCACATCTAAGGTTTGAAGGGTTAGTTTTAATAGATGTAAGTTTGGGTGACAAAATAAATTTTTGTTCTTATTCTGCTTCTAACAGTCTCAAACTTCCCCAACCAATTAACTTGTTACTGTCTAAAGAGGCATCTTTTTAATTAGGAAAACTGAGTTTCTTTGTGTCTTCATAAAGTGACAAACCAGAATCAGTCCCCCACATGCTGTTAAGAGGAGGGACTTTAAAATATATATATATATATTGCCCTGTGCTGGACATCCTCAGAAGATTGAGAGAAAGGCATAAATGCTATTCCTCCCCTTAAAAAGATAATACAGAGTGAGATTTTTTTTAAATCCACTCTGCCAATCTCCACCTTTGAATGGAAGCGTTTAAACCATAGCATTTAATGTAATTATTGATATTGTTGAACTTAGTTCTGTCATTTTACTATTTGTTTTCTATTCCCTCCCCCACCCCCTTTTCTTTTGCACCTCTAGTCCTCCATTCCAGCCTTCTTTGGGATTATTTAAATTTAGTTTTTAAATTATCATTTAAATAATATTTATTTAAACAACTATTAACCTTTGAAAGCATCTAGAGAAAAAACTACATATACAGGGGAACCAAAGTTTTAATAACTGGAGATGTTTCATCCTCATAGGCCATCAACAGACAGAGCAGGGAGCCAAAGGCATGGCCTCAGGCTCATTGATGTAGCAAGCACCCTCCACATACCCGCTCTGATTCTGTGCCATGTTGGCTGCCTGAGTGCTGGGCTTTTCTTACTCTGAGGTTCCCTAACCCAGAGGGGGTACTGCCTGCCGCCTTTCCATCTAGAATCAGTGGTTCTCAACCTTCTGGCCCTTTAAATACAGTTCCTCATGTTGTGACCCAACCATAAAATTATTTTCATTGCTACTTCATCACTGTCATGTTGCTACTGTTATGAACCGTCATGTAAATATCTGATATGCAGGATGGTCTTAGGCGACCCCTGTGAAAGGGTCGTTCGACGGCCAAAGGGGGCGTGACGCACAGGTTGAGAGCCGCTGATCTGGATGTTTCCCTTGACCAGAACTTAGAGCATTTCCTGTAAACTTCTGTTGCAACCTCTTTCCCTTTGCATCATAAGGATGTATGTTTCTGTCTCCCCAGATGGAGCTGAGCTCCCCGAGGGCAGGCACAGTCTGATAGTTCTCCTCGCACTGCTCGGTGTCTGGCTCGGTGGGAGGTTGGCAGGAAATAAATACTGGATAAATGTGTGTTGAATCAAATGGAATAATACAAGTCAAAAGGAGATAAGTGCTTTAAAAGAGGTGTTTGGGGGAGAAGGACATTATTTACGGTTGGGGGTGTGGAGAGTTTTCGTAAGAAGCCACCATCTGAGGGTTCTGAGTGATGGGAAGGGAAGAGCCCTCAGATCCAGAGGCAGCAGCAGGACAAAGGCATACAAGATGGGCAAGGGCAGGGCGTTTGTTTCTTCTCCGGAGCTTCTTTGCAAGCCCCTTGCGCTTTGGACATAAGGGGTGTTGAGACTAAACTGCATTGAGTGGAATATGGAAGCAGCCCAAGTGCCCATAAATACACAAGTGAGTAAAAAACTGGAAATATATATAATGAAAACTAGAGGCCCAGTGCACGAAATCTGTGTAAGGGGCTCAGCCCTCGCAGCCCGGGCTTTGTCCGGAAGGTTGTTTGGCTGTCCGGTCTAATTAGCATATTACGCTTTTATTATATAATGAATATTACTTGGCCATAAAAAAAAAAAGAGAATGAAATCTTACCATTTGCCACAGCATGGATGGACCTAGAGCAGGGGTGGGCAAACTTTTTGACTCGAGGGCCACAATGGGTTCTTAAACTGGACCGGAGGGCCGGAACAAAAGCATGGATGGAGTGTTTGTGTGAACTAATATAAGTTCAAAGTAAACATCATTACATAAAAGGGTACGGTCTTTTTTTTTCAATAGTTTTATTCATTTCAAACGGGCCCACGGCTGACCTAGAGGGTATTATGCTCAGTGAAATAAGTCAGTCAGAGAAAGACGAGCACCATATGATTTCACTTACATGTGGAATCTAATGAACGAAACAAATGAACAAGCAAATGGAAACAGACTCATAGACAGAGAGAGGACTGGAGTTGCCAGAAAGGAGGAGGGTTGAGGGACCGAGAGAACAGGGGAAGGGATAAAGAAGTACATATCGGGCCTGGCCAGAGTGGCTCAATGGTTGTGTGTTGACCTATGAACCAGGACGTTATGGTTCAATTCCCTCTCAGGGCACATGCCCGGGTTGCAGGCTCAATCCCCAGTGTGGGGCGTGCAGGAGGCAGCTGATCAGTGATTCTCTCTCATTATTGATGTTTCTATCTCTCTCTCCCTGTCTGTTCCTCTCTGAAATCAATAAAAATATATTTTAACAAAAAGAAGTACATACCGGAATTACAGAATAAGTCATGGGGATGTGAAGTACAGCGTAGGGAATATAGTCAATAATAATGCAGTGACTATGTATGGTGCTATTGGGTACTGGATCTATGAGGGAGAGGGTGCTATGTAAAAGGATATGATTATCTGACCACTATGCTGTACACCTCAAACTAATACAAAATAATATTGTAAGTAAATTGCAATTTAAAAATTAAAACTAAACTTCTAAAAAAATCCCTGTCTCTCTAAAAATCAATAAACTATTCTTAAGAAATTTTTTTTGAGGACTCCGAAGAGCATTGTTTTTGTGGGTTGTATTTCGAATACAATATTTTCTGTATTGGAAATTAAAATTAGAATTTAAAAATATTTATTTTCAATTTATTTAAAAATAACAGCAATAGAGGTACTTCATGTTAATATCAATAACATATTTTTATAAAAAATGTTTTCCAAAACAAAAAGACTTCTGAGAAAAGTGGCGTTGTTTTACATTGTTGCAAATCTCTTTAAGCCTGAGTGGATCCCATCTGCTTCTGCAAACAATCTGTTGGGATATGTTGTTTTGGTTGAAATATGTGAAGATAATTTGGCCTCATTCGAATATGTAGTTGGAAAAGGTGGGGATTTTTAATACTCTCTTCTGATAATTGTGAATATTCATCTTTGATGCCACACGAAAACTCAATAAATGGTAGTTTCTTTTTCTTTTCTGTTTTTTTTCTAAAGATTTTTAATTGATTTTTTAGAGAGAGGATGGGAGAGGGAGCGAATGAGAGAAAAACATCAATGTGAGAGCAAAACATTGACTGGCTACTAGGGGTTGAGCCAGCAATCCAGGCATGTGTCCTGACCAGGAATCGAACCGGTAAACTTTCAGTGCATGCGAGGACACCCAACCAACTGAGTCACTCCAGCCAGGGCTAAATGGTAGTTTCTTAAAGGTTATTTGCAATATGAAATTTAAAATCAACAAACCTCTATTTCATACTCTATTGCATATGTGTATGAAAATACATGGGTGATTCTTCTACTTCCAATGGCTCTTTCATTCATGCATGACCTTGTAGAATCATGCATTGGACATTTGAAAAAAAACATGATTTCACTGAGTTATGTAGATCTTCCAAATGCTGACACATTTCATTACACAAGATGAAACTATCCCAGCTTTGTTACTGACCTCATCAGGAAAGATTTTAAGTCCTGGGAAGCTATCAAGTTCATGGCGGTGAGTACAAATTTTCCATAACTCTAATTCTCAAAAAGAAAGTCAACTTTTATCATTGGCCACAACTCTGCTCATTGTTTTCCTTAAAGTGACAGGCTTTGTTCATTTTTGAGAAAATTTGTACCCAAAACGTAAGTCTGAATGACCATAGCTTGCTCGTTGTTCTTTCAAATAATAGTGGCGCCCCCTGAAGGGGTAACTAGTTCAGCTCACAGCTCAGACTCACACGTGCTTCTACTTGAGAGGAGGATCGTGGTCTCACAGGCAGCAGAACGGCATTGTGTGTGTTTCTCAGTCTCACAGAATGTTAAAGAGACATGTGCTCAGGGTTGAGCTTTAATAAAGTTGATTATTTCTACTGCGTCATAAAGGATATTCAGAAGCAAAAGCGGTTTTAAAAACAACAACCGTGAGTGTGTGGTGAGGAAAACATAAAAATAGTTCAATCTGGTGCCATTACTTTGGTTCCTGTGGTGTCAGCAGTTTGTCCACCAGGGTGAGAGCTCATTTGTACAAATAACAACACAGTGAAAAAGACAAAAAATGCCATCATAGTATTACAAACATATTTTGACCTTGTGGACCCCAGAGAGTGTCTCGGGGAGCCTAGGGGTCTGTGGACACCCCTTGAGTAGTGCTGAGCTGGAGAATCAGGTATAGATGGTCATGAGGACTGGCTGGCGTGGCCCCATCTGCCCGAGGAACTGCCCAGCCCCTGCCCCACTCTCTTCAGAGGCTCTAGGCCTTTGCTGCCCACACAGACCATCTAGGGGACACGAAATATTCTCTGCTCAATATTAACTTTTGAATGAATGAATGGATGGATGAATGGAAGGAGTAAATAAATGAAGAAATGAAAGACATTTTTCAGATGACAATATTGAGGCTTATTAAATAACTAGAGGCCCAGTACATGAATTTGTGCACAGGTGTGGTCCCTAGGCCTGGACAGCGATGGAGGGGGGAGGGGGGTGATGGTGGGAGGGGGAGGGACTTTGGGAGGTTGGCTGTGGGAGCGCACTGACCACTAGGGGGCAGCTTCTGCGTTATATATATAGATGTGCCTGTGATCTCATGGCCTCACCACCATGAGATGGCAGCCACGTGTGTGGGGGTCACTCAAGCTTGTGCCTTCTCTACTCCCCCACCTGTCTTGGTCCAAACCCATTTCACACTGGAGTCAGATATGGACTATCCATCTCACTTGCGTGCATTTTCAAACAGCTGACATTGACATTGATTGTAAAATCCCCAGGGAAGAGAATGAGGGCACATGTTCTCCCAGGTCCCTATACCCTAGAATTGGCCTGACTTTGAGTTAGGAGACCCAGGTTCCTAAATAGGGCCTATCAGTATCAGCTCATCTTTAAACAAGGAACTCCACCTCACGGACTTCGTTTCCTAAATCAGTATATTGGGGATGATAATGTACTTATGTATCACTCGGGAAGCCACGGGAAGGCCGGGGACTATGCCTTGGGCGGGGGCGGCGGCAATGGACTTGGAGGGAAGCCAGTGGAACCTAGATGTGTTCCAGGGGCTGAACCAACAAGGCTCTCCAGCATAAAGGGTGGCGGTTCTCATTCGCACCCAGGCCAGGATGAAATGCCCTTTCCACACTCCTTTCCCTTCCCATACTCTGTCCCATTTCAAGGTTGCATGTCCCTTGATGCGGCCACTCGCCTGCCTTTCCATCAGCAAGGCCTTGAAGTCACCTTTTGTCCTGAGTAGAGAAGGCCCTTCCTCTCACCCAGTGAATTCCACAAGAGCTATGGCTTCTTCCTGTGTGAGCCACCGCCTCCTTGTTCTCTCAGCTCCCTAATGAATGGGCCTCCATCTCTGTGGGATAGGTCCCTGCAAGCCCCAGGGTCCCCACGCCTCCCTCTGCTCAGAGGACAAGGCCCCCCCCATGGCCTGCGGATATGCAAGCGCCTCAGCCTGGCCTCCGCCTCCGCCTCCCTCCTCCTCGTCTCCGGTCCGGCCTGAGTGGCCTTTCCTCCTCAGGCCCCTACGCTGACCCCGACACTCACACCTCCCAAAGGGCCTTTGTTGTCCTTGCACATCTTACACTCTTCACTCCGGAAGGGACCTGGGTGACAGCGAATCTAACATCTCACTCAGTTCAGGTGTCCCTTCTAGAATCATCTCCATTAAAGGGTTTCCCTGGATTGGAATGGCCTCTACATGTCCGCTCCTCCCAGGAGGCACCACTTTGTCCAGTAAATTTTATTTGGTGTTTTGTCCCTTCCTGCACCCTAGCTCCTCCCCTCAGGTCCTAGCTTCCTCCAGGCCCCATTCAGGTCCCACTGCTCCAGGCAGCTTGTCCTGCCCACCAAGCCCACAGCCATCTTTCTTCCTTCTCCTCTTCCTTGATGTGGTTGTTAACAACATAAGTTTTTTTGTTTTCGTAATTGTGGTAAAATACACATGGCATAAAATTTACCATTTTAATCGTTTTAAGTGCACAATTCAGTAGCATTAGTACATTTGCATTGTTATGCAACCATCACCCCATCCCTCTCCAGAACTTTCCACTCATCTGAAACTCTGTCCTGATTACACACTAACTCCCCAATCCCCCCTAGTCCTGGCAACCATTCCATTTTTTGTCTCTGTGAATTTGCTCTAAGTCACTCATATAAGAATCATATAGTATTTGTTCTTTTGTGACTGGTTTATTTCATTGAGTATAACATCCTCAAAGTTCATCTATATTGTAGCATGTGTCAGAATTTCCTTCCTTGTTAAGGCTAAATAATATTTCCATATATATTTATATATCCCATTATGTTTTTCCATTCATCAGTACACTTGGGTTCTTACTACCTTTCAACTATTACAAATAGGCAACTGAGTTTTCCGTGAGACAGAAGAGTTTAAATCTTAGCTTTGTTAACTTTCTAACTTGGATCAGATGTTTAACTTTCAGGAGTCTCGGACGTCTTATATGAACAATGCAATGGTTTTGTGCACCTTGTAGGATGTGTGCAGGCCATGAAGGAGAGAAGGGACGTGCAGTGGTTGGTGGCGAGCACGCCTGACAACTAGGAAGTGCGTCGTGCACGCTAGGAAGCTACTTGAATCACACAGTGTCACTTGCCAGTGCTGCTCTGTAGTCAGTTCCCTGTCTTCGTTAATCTGCAGTCGCTCTATCCCCATATCTCATGCTAGAAATCTCAGGGGGCATGAACTTGAACATAATAAACAGTCACTGACTCTTTGTTGATTGTTTGACTTGGGGAGGGCTGTGTGTGTGTGACTACGTAAAAGCACGAGTGTGAGTGTGAGTGCGTGTGGGCATACATGTGTGTGCGAGCACACAGGCTCCCTCAGGAGCAGCACACTGGGTGAGGGTGTGTGCTTGTGGTAGGCAGGGTTGGCATAGAAATATTGCCCCTGCTGACAGCATATACATCTGTGGGCCCGGGGGGCAGTGCAGGTGAAGGCGCTGTGCCCACTTATTCTGCACGTGCTTGCCCCGCCCTCCCGGCTCTCCACGCTTCTCTCTCGGGAGGGTGGGAGTGTGTGGCGCGGCGCGTAAGTGAGCTGGGAGCTGGGGAGCAGAGTGGCAGGGCGCCCACGGAGCACTTGCCATTGCAGATCCTTTGTTCTGTGGAACCATTCCCCTACCCCCACTCCGTACACACCCTACAGAGTTGCTTTCTGTGCCAGCCTGGCCTCCCCTTCCCGCAGCCCAGCAGAAGGACCGTCCCCGCGTGGCTTTTGCAGGCTCTGGCCTGGTGACAATGCGGTCGCCTTCCTGGCACCTCCCCCTCCCCTGGCCACTTTGCCTTGGCAGGTGTGAAATATTAATTGCCTCACTGGGGACTGGGCTCTTTCTGTCTGTCGTGTCTGACCAGAATACCATTCTCTCCTGCAAATATAATTACGTAGCGGGGCGGGGAGGGAGGGTGGATGGGAGAGGGAAGGGGGCTGCAAGGGAGGGAGGGGGAGGGAGAGTGCGTGGGAGGGGGGTGGAGTGGGGGCTGTGGCTTTTTTCTTAATCGCCTCTCGCCTGTCTCTTAATGAGGAGCTGAGCTTTGCCACATGCTGAGATATTTTGGTTAATTATGAAAGAGAAAAGGACAAATTTGTCACGTCTTTTGTTTTCGTTCCACCACGTCTCGCGGTGACAGCGGTGACAGCGGTGGAAGGCTGATGGACGGCTCCGGTGGCAGCACCAGCTGCTCACACCTCCTCCTGGTCCTTGAGAGGCGGGGAGGGGTTCATGGGACCAGGGGGCCTGCAGGGGTGACAGGGCAGATGTGGGTGTGGGGTCTGCCTGGGCTGGGAGGGGGAGACGCTCCTGCGCTGTCCAGTCTGGGTTGGTGGCCTTCGGCTAATGCCCAGCGGATGGAGGCTGAAGTTGCTGTCAGCAATCAGAGCGGACAGGCGGTGTGCGGTGCCTCCTAAGGTCTTGAGGAAGTAGGGGGGCATGTGCATCTGGAGAGGGGGTGGTGAGCATATACGGTGGCATACTCCACGAGCTCGTCATCGAATGGACCACCAGGGGCTGTGGAAGGTCGCCCTAGCTCTCTCTAACTCCGCTCACCTGGCTCAGGTCGCTCCTGGGTCTCGGTTCTACTTCATAGCCTTAGACCCAGTAGGAGCCCCGCCTCCCCGAGCTTCGAGATGATGAATTGCGTGTCAATTTGGCTAGGCTACAGTGCCCAGTTGTTTGCTCAAACACCAGCCTAGATGTTGCTACAAACCTATTTTTAGGTGTGAGTAATATTTACAAGCAGGCACTCGGAGGGAGGCAGACTGCCCACCCCAGTGTGGGGGAGCCTCATGCAATCGCTGACGGACTTCAGAGCAAAGACCCAGGCTTCCTGAGCAAGCCGCGCTTCTCCCTCCAGCTGCCACCTAGATCTTCCCTGGGCCTGTCGCCTTCCAGCTGCCCCACAGGTTTCAGACCCAAGACTCTGTCAACTTGGCCCCGCTAGTGTGGCTCAGTGGTTGAGAGTCGACCTATGAACCAGGAGGTCATGGTTCGATTCCCAGTCAGGGCACATGCCCGGGTGGCCAGCTCAATCCCCAGTGTGGGTCATACTAGTACAAGAGGCAGCCGATCAGTAATTCTCTCTCATCATTGATGTTTCTATCTCTCCCTTCCTCTCTGAAATCAATAACATTAAAAAAAAAAAAAAAAAAAGACTGGGTCAACTTTTACCTTATGTTCCTGCTCACCCACCGACAAATTTCAGATTCGCCAGTTCCCCCAACTACATGAGCCAGTTCCTTAAAATAAATCTATCTATAGGTATATAGATATAAATAGATACCTATCATTTGCTCTGTTTCTCTGGTGACTAATTCATACCATTTCAACCCTTACCTGCAACCTGGTCGTCTCCAGCCTTAGTCTGTGAGAGCAGAAGCTAAACGGGGTCGTGTAACACCCCCTGGCTCCAGCAGAGGATCCGACTGTAATAGGCCTTAATATGTATTTATTGCCCATGGAATGAGTTATTTGGGAAACAAGAAAGACCTACATCCCTGAAACCAATCAAATCACCATCCAACGCAGCACAGGCCGTTCCTGCCTTACAAATGGATTGAGTTCCAAAAATTCATTTGAGTCAGTTGTCTAAAGCCTTTTCCCATAACAACAAGGATATCAGCGCTGGCAAGGCTCCCGGGCTGGCTGCCAAAAACCTATTTAACCCACAGTATAGATTAAGTACTGCGCATTTGCCATGAAAAATGGTAGAAAACAATACTCTTGCAAGGCTAGTAATTAAGAGAGAAATGTGATAGTATTGAATAAAATGGGTAATTTTTTATTTTGCATATTCGAGTTTGAGGAACGTGCATGAGCAGTAGAGAGGACTCACGGAAAGTCTGAATGGAATTTCTAAATCTTTTCCAGGGTTTTAGAAGTCAATGAGACCAAGTCTCTATTTGATTTCATTTTTCTGCAAAACTCGAAGCTGGTCCTCCCCCTCATTATATGGCATTATTAAAATTGTTTTATAAGGAGGCCAGTTATTGGTCTAAATTAAAGTCATTATTTTGTTCACAAATGTAACAACATGGGAGATACGTAATCCTCCGGTGCTTGGGCGAGAGTTAGAGAAAACAGCACAGAACTGATGACGGGGAATGGCTGTGTGGGCATGAGAGTGTCAGAGATGAAGTCCGCGGGCCAGGAGGCATGATGCACTGGAAGGAAGGCAGGCTGGAGCAGATACCCAGACTCCCAGGGGCATGGAGGGGAAGTGGAGAGCTGCCCGCCATCAGTTCCCCCACCAATCACCAGGAGGCGCTGTTGTCTCATCCTGGGGTGGGCAGCCTTTGAGGAGTTGTTGGGATAAGCGGGAGGGAGGGGGTGTGAAGGACATTTCCAAGCTGGGAGTTACTCCTGCAAAGCCACTCTGAGGTTATAGAGATCCAAAGAATGTGTTGTGGACTATAAATACCCTAAGACAGTGGTCCTCAACCTTCCTAAGGCCGCGACCCTTTCATACAGTTCCTCATGTTGTGGTGACCCCCAATCATAAAATTATTTTCGTTGCTACTTCATAACTGTAATTTTGCTACTGTCATGAATCATAATGTAAATATCTGATATGCAGGATGTATTTTCATTGTTACAAATTGAACATAATTAAAGCATAGTGATTAATCACAAAAACAATATGTAATTATATATGTGTTTTCCGATGGTCTTAGGCGGCCCCTGTGAAAGGGTCGTTCGACCCCCAAAGGGGTCGCGACCCACAGGTTGAGAACTGCTGCCCTAAGAGCCAAAGGCGGGAGTGTGGACAGTGAGTGAACCACAGATAAGGTGAGCCTGGGACCCGCCTTGGAAGGCCAGCCGAGTGGGGCCCCAGGAAGGCAGGGGGCGGGCTCCATGACCAAAGGGCCAGTGTGAGCAAGTTCCTGCGGCCAGAGGAGCCTGGGGAGTTCCGGGAGGGGAGATGAGTCCGAGGTATTGACACTGTGAAGTAATGCAACATAAATGGGACGTTTGATTGGGGAGTGTTTCTCAGGGTTGGGGGCGGGGGGGGGGGAGCAAGACAATGAGGTCTTTTTAAAAGGAGTAAATAAAAGCGTTCTATTTTGAAATGATTTAAGGTTTACAGAAGAGTTGCAGAGAGTCCAGAGTTTCATGTACTCTTCACCCAGCTTCCCCTAATGTTAACATCCCATGTAATCACAGTACTTTGACTAATACGAGGAAATTAACATCAGTACAGTGCTAGTAAGTAAACTGTAGACTTCACTCTGGTTTCACCCATTGTCCAATTGATGTGCATTTTTTCTCGTCCGGGATCCCACTCAGGACAAACGTTACACTCAGTCAGCCTTCATCCCCTCTAATCTGAGGCAGTTTCTCAGCCTTCCCTTGTTTTTCATGATCTCGACAGTTCCGAGTATTTTTGTCAGGCATTTTGTAGATTGTCCCTCAGTTGGGTTTGGTTGATACTTTCTCACGGTTTGAGTGAGGTTTGGGGTTTTTAGGACACAGAGGTGAGGTACCCTTCTCATTGAATTATCTCAGGAATCACATGACCTCAACATGACTCATTCCTGGGAAGTAAGCATTTCAAGGCCCTCTCTACCGGCCATTCAGCCAAGGTTCCCCGAATACCCAGCATTCCTGCCTCCAGGTCCCTTACTGCCCAGACAAACTAGGGGAGGTCTCCTGCTCTGGAGAAGCGCTTGCTCTTCAGGATTCCACATGGAAAAGTCACTGTTATGCCTGACCGGTGTGGCTCAGTGGTTGAGTGTCAACCTATGAACCAGAGGTCACGGTTCCATCGGTTTGATTCCTGGTCAGGGCACATACCTGATTGTGGGCTTGATCCCCAGTGTGGGGCGTGCAGGAGGCAGCCAACCAATGATTCTCTCTCATCATTGATGTTTCTGTCTCTTTCTCCCTCTCCCTTACTCTCTGAAACCAATATATTAAAAAAGAAAAGTCACGACTTTTCCCTTTTCATATTCTCTGTGTTAGAGGCCAGTCACTTAGTCCTGCCCACACTTAAGGGGATGGAGGACAGCATTTATGGAGAAACATTAAAACCACCAAGAAATAAGTCATATTTGGGTGGAAATGCTTTGAAGCTACACAAAAATCCTATTTTGATGAGTTCATTGTTGGGTAAGTGGATTTTGCTTTAACCTTGGGACAGAGGACACATGTGGGAGATTGAGACACAGGGTGATGGCTCTGGGGTCCCCAGGATTAGAGATTGGTAACAGCCGGAGAAGTTCTTTCTTTGCCTGTGGCCAGTCACCCAGTGACTTGTGCCAGGGCTGGGACTGACCGAGTGTTGAGAACCTGGCCAGGGCCTCTGCGGACGTGGTTGTGGTGCTGAGAGAAGTGGAGGAGGTGGAGGAGCTGGAGGAGAAGCACAATTAACATGGGTTCCTAGCTCGCAATTCGTGGCCATCTTTTCCAGCGGAGAGCTCATCAGTCATTCGGCTGTAAAGGATTCTGCCTTGTCCCCTGGCTTCCCTGCCTGGCCCTGGGACGGGCCAAATGGGGAAGATGCTTCTTTGAAAGCCTTACTTCTCAGCTGTGGCAGGAGCCTGCTCCCCGTGCACTCGGGAGCTGTCGGCGGCCTCCTGGTTAGGGCTGCAACCTGACAGCACAGATGCTGGCCCACTGACTGTGGTCTGTTCCTGGTCAACCTCCCCTCCACCGCCATCTCCTCCCCAGATTTGGGGGATCGTGAACATAGGGGACTCACTTGAGCTCTGCTGGTGTGCAAGTAGCAGCAATTAGCTACTCTTACCTCCTTACGTCTGTATAGTGCCATGCGCACTACAGCATAAAAACGGAAGGTCTGGTCCCCAGTGACTTGCGACTCAATTCATCCTCTGGAATGGTTGAAGACTGGATCAACCTTCCAGGAATCTGGGGTTATCCTGTTTATTATCCTACCGTGTAGATGGGTGCGGGAGTGGGGGTGGGTGGGGAAAGTGCCTCTTATTCTAAGCCTACGGCCAGGCCTCTGTACTGTAGGTTCCCCATTTCCCCAAAGAAATGAGCAGGCAGCAGAATGAGACTTATGCCAAGAGATTCAAAGGCTCTCTACACTGAGGTTCCCCTGGCCGCCAGCCCTGTGGAGAAAGGGCCTGGTACCTGGAGTATGATTGATACCATGGACAGGCTGGTTCTACCCAGGCCTTTTATTTTTTTCCCCTTACTGCATTATTTGCATTCGGCGAGGAGGTGACACATTCTAGAACATCACCTCCCTTTTTCATTCCCGGAATCTAATTGTTACTTCTGTGTTTGTGAAAGATAAAGGATAAGCAAGAATGCTTTGCATTAGGGCATCATTTGTAAATGCTTTATAATTATTTATGAAATTATCCTGCATTTTATAGCATGGCGGTAATAACTTAAATTGATGTATTAAACATGCGCAGCCATTATTTCAACAATATTAAATGCACCTCCGAAGAATAATCATTTCATAAATATGAAGAAAGCATTCAGAAGTGGCACCTTAATTTAAGACATTACGGGCTTCGTGACACCCGCAGCCACGACCCTTTCTCTCGAAGACAGATGCAGTTTCTTATCTGGCGGCAGCGTTGTTCCTCTTTCTTGAAGTGAAAATGAACGCTTACATTAAAATATATATTATCGAGGTCATTTTGGCAATGTGACGAAGCAATGGGAGAGCAGATAAGAAGCAGAATCTCCAGGGACCAGAACAAATTGGACAAACCTTATCTTCCTGGTCTCCACCTTCCCATGCCCAGGTTCCCCTGACTCAGCTGATCTGGGAGATCTCCTGCAGGGCTGGAGGAGGGGTTCAGAACTGACGGATGGTGGAGACTGTTATGTTTTCCCCCTCTAATGCCCTGGCTTTGGGGCTGCCTTGAGCCAAGGACACGCCAAAATAGAAGATCCATTTCGCACAGGTCTCTGCAATAAGGGGGAGAATCCAGGAGAAATGTGAAAATTGGGAAACAAGGGTAGGGAGAAAGGAAAAACATAAATCCCAGTCTGTTGTTTGTGAGAAGCTGGTTAGTTTAGTTTCTTTTTTTTTAGACAGGTTAGTGGATCCAAAGCAAATCAGCCCATCTCCCTGGCAGTTCAGCTTCAGTCTTCTGCTGGTGGTGCCCTCTGCTGGTCACTGTCAGAATTTCAGCATCACTCCTTCCAGGGTGTTAAGGTCCACCAGGAACGAAGTGCTTTCCGCGGCCTAGTGTTTTATAAACGTGATCTTGTTCCATTCTCACAGAAGTGATTGGATGAGAAAACTGAGCCTCAGAGAGTTTGAAGTGCAGGTCCAACCTCTGAACTGTTGGACTATACTGAGTCAGCCGGCGAGAGAGCTGACCTTAGTAGCTAGCCCTGTTATCTAGCTCCAGGCCCACAGATGGATGCAAATCTAGGCTGCAGTTGTAGGCCATAATCGAGAGTCTTAGTAACCCTATTGGAAGTGCGTCTTAGCCTCCACCTTAAATTCAGCAATATCTCAAATGGGTCTTTGACATAATATTCTTTATTCTGAGATCTGGTACGCAAATACTGGAAGTCTTGCTGATTTCTCTTGTACTCTCTCTCCTCATACCCAAGCCCCATCAGGGAGATCTGTCAGCTGTACCTTCAGAATATACCCAGAATCTGGCTTCTTTGTGCCATCTCCACTATGACCATCTTGGTCTGAGGCGCTGTCCCTGTGTATTTGTGATATTGCTCTAGTCTCCTCTTCCTGGCCTTCCTGCTTCTACACTCTCCTTCTGTCCCTGTGCTGTCTGTTCTAAACACCGTGGTCAGAGAGAGTCTATGAGAACGTATACTGAATTGTGTCTCTTCTTCCGTCTCATTCTGGGGAAAAGCCAAGTGGTCTTACACTGATCTATAGGACATTATAAAATTTGGCCACTCTGCCTACACCTGGCCACTCTGCCTACACTTCTCTCTCATTTTCTCACTATTTGCTCACTCTGTTCCACCTGCTTGGAATTCTTTGAATAGGCAAGTCAAGCTCTGCCTCTGAGCCTTTGCACTGGCTGATCCCTCTGTCTGGAATGCCCTTCCTCCAGATATTCTCATAATCTACTCCCTCACCTCCTTGGAACTTCTAGAATGCCACCTTCTCAGTGAGGCCTGCCCTGACCACCTATTTAAAATTACAACCCACTCCCCTCATTGTCAATCTTCCTTCCCTGTTTTGCTTTTCACCACAGCACGTATCACTTCCTGGTATGTTATACAACATACTTCTTTAGTAGGTTTGTTGTCTCCCCCACTAGAATGTAAGCCCCTGAGGGCAAGTTTGCATCTGCTCTGGACACTGCCGGCTTCCCAGGAATCTGGAAGAGTGCCTGGCGCATTAGAGGTACTTAGCCAATACTTGTTAAATACACAGTGCTGGTCCTTGTCCCCAGTTGGTGACAGGTAGGGTGACCAGCTGTCCTGGTTTGCTCAGACCGACCTGGCTTTAGCACTGAAAGTCCAGCATCTTGGGAAATCCCCGAGTTTCCGGCCAGTGGGGACTGCTGGTCACCCAAGTGACAGCCTAGAAGGGCATCAGGAAGGCCCTGTGTCCTCAGGGGCGAGCTGAGAGTCTGGAGGAGAGGCCCCTCTCCCCCCACGTCATTAGGGGAATGGCTTCATCTCAGGTGAAGCCTTCTGAGTTATTGAAATTGCAGCTTATTATGAAGAAGAAAGTGAGTTTCTATTTCCTTGTAAGTGGCACAGGAGCAGACAAATGGCCATGTAATGATGGTCCAGTGGAGCGATTATTTGCCTGAGATGGAGCGGCATAAAGCATCCCTTTGATGAAGCTCTGCCTCTGCCTTCCTACCCACATGGGGAGGTCAAGTTCAGTGGCCAGTAAATCTTCCTCGGGCCTGCCTGCCCTGGGGCTGCCGTCTCCGCACCAGCTCACTGGCTGGCCTGGTCCTCCTCTGCCCGGCTGACCCCTGGGGCTCCTGGCGTTGGAGAACAATGACTGTGAAGACAGAGTGTCTCCCCTGGGAACCGTGGTTTTGAGATTCTCAAGCTTTCGTGTCAGGATCACCGGTGCGTAGAAAAACAGTCTGGCCCACCGGCAGAGTTTGGGGCGCAGGGTCCGCGGATGAAACTGGAGAACTGCATTTCCCACCAGTTCCCAGGTGCCGCTGCTGCCCTTTCTGAGCCCTTTCTCAGGAAGCTGCTCTTCTGGCCGCGGGAGGCCCTTCCCTGTGGCCCCAGTTCCAAGTGTTCTGTCTCCTTCACTCCTGACGTGGCCAACCCCAACTCCCCCAGGTTACACTGCCTTGGGCTGTTGCTCAGCCCCCATTGGCAGCTGGTGCCTGCCGCGCCCAGGCCCGATCTCTGTCCACGCACCTGCTGCCTCTCATTTCAGGCTCTCACTGGAGGTGGGGAAGAGGCCCCGTAGGCGAGTGTCACAGCTGGTTCTGCCCTGGCCAGGCCTCTGTCGGGGGGACTGGCAGCTGCTCTCAGCCTGGCCCCTGCCTCTGGCGAGGCCTCGTTTTCACCGCGCCTTGCTCTTCCCCCAGCTCCACGTCTGCTATATGATTGGATCCTTGTTTTCGTTTCTGCTCGGACCCTGGATGCTGTAGCCAGGGCCCTGCTACCAAGACCAGACTTTATTGACCCCTTTCACTGCTTCCCTGGTTTTCTGACTGTGGTATGCTCTGAGCCAGTGGGCGGCAAACTCCTTAGTCAACAGAGCAAAATATCAACAGTAAAGCGATTGAAATTTCTTTTGAGAGCCAAATTTTTTAAACTTAAACTATATAGGTAGGTACATTGTTATTAACTTAATTAGGGTACTCCTAAGGCTTAGGAAGAGCCACACTCAAGGGGCCAAAGAGCCGCATGTGGCTCGCGAGCTGCAGTTTGCCGACCACGGCTCTGAGCAATGCCTCGCCCCTGAGCCATGCACCTGTGAGTTCCACCCTCAGTGCATCCTGAGGGCCAGGCCACCCCTGCTGCCCTTCCTTCCACACCATGTGTCTGCAGCAGCCCCAGCCCCGGTCCTCGAGGGGCTGGCCCACCCGGTGGCAGTCCTGGCTCCAAGTCCTCCCTCCAGGAGCCCACCAGCTGCAGCCTTTCCTGCAGGCTGGGCCAGGTACTGGCATAGACAGGTCCCAGGTTGTTCCTGGGGCAATGCTGGCACTTGGAGAGGTAGTGTTGCTCAACTCCATGCTGCCGTGGCCAGGGAGGGGTGGGCTGAGCTGTTGGCTGGGCTCCCAAGCCCTTAGGATGAGGGACAGGTGGTGGGATTTTATTGCGTTGTTATCAATTATAGGGGTCCTTCAGCAGTTGCTGGCTGGGAATAAGAGGAATGAGGAAGCTTGTGGGTTTTGTCCTAATTTGTTTGGTTTGGGGCTGGACCCCAAGCTCGGAAACCACAGTAATTAGCACAGCTGCAGAGTTGGGCACACGCAGCACACGCTGTCGTTGCTCCAAGGGCCTGGGCCAGCACCACTTCCACTGGCTCTGACATGGGCCTTTGTCAGCTGGGGGGTTGGGGCAAGATTGTAGCAGCGGATGTGGAGGGACGGGGCTCTGAGCGCCCAGCCTTTCCTCCCATCTGTTTTGGTCTGTGGAACGCTCCCCCATTTTCTGAGTCTGGGTGGGAGCTGGGAAGGGAGGGCGGCCGGGGATGAGGAGGGCAGAGGAGAAGGGGTGGCACAGCCTCTGAGTGGCTTGGAGGCTCATGGGAGAGGCTGGGTGTGGGGCTCGCTGAGCAGGGACAGCAGGGAGAAGGGAGCATTGCAGCCACGTGGCAATGGAGCTGTGCGGGGCCCGCATCTGCCACTGGCCAAGACAACGAGAAATTCACAAAGGAGCTCTGAGTGGGAAAAGGGGAGGCAAGAGTCAGAAAAGTGGGGGGCCTTGGGCCTACTGGGAGGGGCTCCGTGTCACCCGCAGGCAGGATGGGGCTGGGGGCCTATTGCCATGGGGAGCACAGCACTTTGATCTGAAGCACATTCCAGGCCTGTCATGGTGCCACGGCTGTGGGATCTATGACGTACACGGTGGCCATCCCACAGCCTCCCCGGGCGCTCTGGGGCCACCCTGGCTCTCCCCTGTCCCTCTCAGGTCCTGCCTGAGATGCCCCTTCTCAGCTCCCCAGTGTGAATGCTGGGTGACCTCTGTGTGCTCAAGAGTGTCCAGAATCTGACGCTTGCTGACTTTAGTTCTTTGCCTTTAATTGCAGGAGGGAATAATCGCAGGAAGGGTTTAGGGCAGACATCAGGAAGATACTCGTACTCATAAAAATAGGCGAGGACCAGAAAATCATGCCTGCGGGTTGTCTCAACAGTCTAGACAGGCAAAGGGGTCCTGCTGATAGCCGATCTCTCTGGAGGCTGGGGCAGAGCCCACCGACCAGAGACACGGAGGGTTCTGTGCGCAGACTTAAGGCCAGATGCACACCTGGGAGCTGAGACGCACCAACTCCCGTTTTCTTCCGTGGCTGTGTGGTCTCCTTGTTGTGTGGCCAGAGGGTCAGCCCTCTCAGTGCCACAGGGAGCACAGAGCCACTGGGAGACGAGGTGGGAGCGGATACTGGCCTCGGCCTGCTTTAGGCAAATGACCCCCGCCTCTCCCAGGTAGAGTTCCATGGGACACCCTTCCTTCCTTCTCCTGAGCAAGCCTAGAGTGTGTGCCTTGGTAAATGGCAGCCTTTGGATTTTTCTCCTTCCCTTGCCATTCCCAAAGGGTCTGAATGGACAGAGGAAGAGGCAGGGAAAGGATAAGACACCCAGATCCTAAGAGATGGCCAATGCGGCGAGAGACCAAGAGAGAAGTGGGTTTAGGGTTGAACACTAGGCCTTTGGGCTGTGGCTACATTTTGGGGTGAGGAAGATTTGGAGGGGCTCCCGTGGATGAGCTGAAAGCCAGAAGGACTCTGCCAACAGGGGACCTCAACATCGTTGTCCCCTACACTTTCATCTTAACAACCTGACATCTCTCTGGAAGCCTCATTGCACTGGCTCCACTTCTGTTCCCCATCTGTAGGGAACTCTGACTGAACAGCAATGATGCCTATTTTCTTCACTGTGGTATCCTCCGGGTCTAGAACTTAGTAGGGATTCAACAGAGTTGGATCAATGAATTTACCCACTGGGCCCAGAGCTGGGCATGGTGGCGAGATAGTAAACATCAGTTGTTATCAGCCACTAAATTTCGGGGTGATGTGTTACACAGCCACAGATAACTAATATACCCATTTATCACGAGTTCTTGATCTCTGGGATTCCTTCAGACTCCCTCTGTTTACCACTGTCCCTACTTACTATTCTTTAGCGTCCTGACTCTATCCCCGCTATTCCATCATATCATTAGCTCCTTCTCTAGCTGCTTGGTTTGATGATCATGTCTTGGATCTTAACATGTGGCTGTGACCTTGGTATCTCTCCAGACACAAATGTTAGAGTCTGCCTTCTGACTTCACATGTCATAATCTTATGTAAGAAACAACTTCCTGAACTCCACCCTGGCCAGACCTGCCTTTCACCTGCTCCAGGTCTGACCCAGGAAAAGGATCAGAAAAGCAGCTGACTGACTCCAGCAGGAAAGCGTAACCAGCAGCTCTGGGAAGATTTTTAATGAAAGCTGAAACCACCTCCTTATCATGAGAAAATCCCTCGCATTGTAGCCCTTCCCCCCATTCTTAGTGTTCCTATCAATCTGAACTTTCCTGCATTTGTTAGCTGATGGATGGCAACTGGTTGGCTCATGACTTTGTAAAAACAAGATGTTGTTTTTTGGATGTTTTTCTTTCCTCCTTCTCCCTCCCACCCTGCCTCACTTAAAAGCTTTCATTCTTTAAGTCTAGTCAGTATTTCATTCATTATAATGATTGTTTTTGGAATTTAGATTGAAATGATCGGGCCTGGGTTCCGTTACATGGCCTGGTGACTTAGGGTAAACAATCTCTGAGTCTGGGAGAGTATATGGCTACTTTTTCTCAGTCATTCAGGTCTCATGCTAGTTTGGGCCTCAGAGTAAAATCAGAGGCAAACCTAAGGGTGGTCATAGAACTGGAATTCGATTCTTGCTCACTGGATTGCCAGCAGATACTCTCACGTTAAGTTCAAAGTTCCTGGGTGGGTTGGGGGCATCTAGACTACGTTAGAAATAGGACATGATATTCCTCGTCTCTGTCACCAGAGAAATGATATACCAGTAGATGGAAATGCTTGGTAGAAGCCATGACTGCCTTGCCTAGATGCATGTCAATGTTTGCTGAAATGATGAACAAAGATGAAGGCCCACTGAGGACCCGTGTGGCCACTCCACCTGCTCTTCCTGGATGACTTTATCTGTGACCATCCTGCAGTCATCACCAGTGACCCGACAACTCCCAAAGCATCAGCGCCAGGCCGTTATCTCTCTTTAGCTCCAGACCCATGTCTCTAGCAGCTCACTAGATGACTGCCCTTGAGTGTCCCTAAGACACAAAAGCTCCTCATGTCCAACATTGATTTGCTTTCACCCAAAGCTGCTCCAGTCCTGTCTTTCCCATCTCCTGGAATCCCTGCACTTTGCTCAAGGCAGACAACTGGGGTCAGGTGTGGCTCCTTCTCCCTCACACTGTTCTTGGGGTCAGTCACTGAGTTCGGTTCATTCTCTCTCTCGAGTGAGACCACATCTCTCCATCTCCACGGTCACCCCCATGTCTCCTCGCTGGCCTTTCGCTTCCTGGGTGGCCTGTGGCCAGTCCCTCTCCACATTCCTAGCAGAGAGGTGAGCACAAAATATAGTTTGATTTATATCATTTCCTGTTTAAAACTACTCAGACTTTTTATTGCCCTTGGGTTACCTGCCCGATCTGTGAGCACGGGTGGTAAGGCCCTCCTAGCTGGTCTGATCTGGCCCCGCTTCCTTCTGTGGCCTTAGCATTTCCATAGCACACCTCAAATGCTAGGTGTCAGGCAGGGGAAACACCTTTTGGCGACTCTCATGCCTTTGTACACAGGCTTTCCTGGGGGAATAGCATGGGGATCCCCTCCCCTGTGGCTCTCCACGTGGCCTGGGGTTCTCCTCTTTGTCCTTCCAAACTCAGCGAGGCTCCACCTCCTCTGAGGAATCTTTCCTGCCTTCCAAGTCTGGGTGGCTAGTTCCCGGGTTGCTCCCACAGCAGCCAGGGTTTGCTCTGCCATTGCAAATACCTGCTTGCCCCTTCGAGAGCAGGGACAGAGCCTGGTCCCCAGGAGCAGATGAGCAAGCAAATCACTGGGCAACAGAGGAAGGTGCCAAAGCTACGGCAGGAGGTTTTCCACCTTCTAGGTACCAGGACATAGTAAAAGCCTGCCCTGCCCCATCGATCCAGCAAGGAACACTGGCTGGTGCTATAACGCGATGAGTGCTAGACCCGGGGTCCTGAGGCTGCAGGTCTGAATCCTGACTCTGCCTCTTATTGGGAGAAGTTACTGAACATCTCAGCCTCTGCTGGCTCAGCTGCAAAGCAGGAACCACAGCACATACCAGACAGACTTGGTGTGAGGAGCACACAGGGCAGCTAAGGTGCCCATCTCAGGAAATCGTGGCTGGGAGAGAGCCGTCCCCTCTACGCCCACGGGAGCCTGTGCCCAGGACAATGAACTTGGGCTGTCAGGAGCAAGGTTGACAGAGCACACTCGATAAGGGCCAGGTTGTCGGATATGATAATAATAGTCTCATTTATTAATATAAAGGCCCTCTAATAGAGGCGGCACTTTTAATTAGCCCACACAGCCACGATATTAATTTTCATCCAGAGTTATTTAAGTCGGAGGGCCTTCCTCCCCTCCTCGGCTCGCACTTAGCTGGAGGGCGATGGGGAACGTTTGTAATTGGATTCTGTGCGGGACTTAATTATAAGGAGACAATAAAGCCCCTGAAATGCGGCAGGTCCTACCCTGCTGGCTCTTATTTTCCAGAGACACACTCAGGCCAACGAGGGCGCAGATTTATCTAAATTGTAATTTTTAAACTTCCCAAAGCTCGCCTTCCTGGCCCCCAGGACCGAGAGGACTGCCGGGAGGACCGATTTGCGGGGAGGAAGGCAGAGGTGGGCTGCTCACTCCGTTGCTGTAATCAAGTCTGTCGCTCCCTGGGCCACTGAGTGTCTTCCCCGGGAATCTCAGGAGTGTATTTTCTTCCCTCGGCCAAATGGCTTATTAATAGAATTGGCTTATTTATATCTCACCCAGAAAATCCCAAAGTGAGACAGCAACGGGGAGATATCGAGCCAATTAGTTGTTGGGCTTGTTGTCGTGGGGGGGAATCTAGTTATTAATTTACTGCCCTTCACCAGTGGCAGAATCGATTCGGAGGAAGCCAGAAGGAAAAAAAGAGGAAGAAGGAGAAAAAACCCCACATGTTCTGACCACCTGGGAAAACTCAAAGAGACGAGGCTAAACCATTTATACCTTCATCAAAGCTGTCCCACCGTGGGGAGCAAGGAGTCAAAGGCCCCGTTCACGGTCAGCCAAGTGCTTCGAGCATCTACTGACCATCTACCGTGGGCCTATTTGTACACATTATTGCATTTGGTTCATACAACCCCTGTCAAATGGGCTTATTTCACCCACTTCCTAGAAGAGACATCATTCATTCATTCATCCATCCATTCAATTTGTTGAATCCCCCTTGGAGAGACAATAATGGACTAGAAAGAGACTACCCACCAGGGGCATACCTTCTGACTCAGATGGAGACACTTGCCCAAGGTCATCAGCCAGCACTCATACTTGGCAAGACGAAGCTATGAACACTGGTAGGTTCTGCCAAGGCCAAAGTCTGGCGAACCGCTCTGCCTTCCTTCTCCAGATATTGGGTGTCATAAAAATTCAAACCTGCGATATTAAATACTTAATATCACCCAAATTCTATGACTCTCACTGCTGTGCGGTAGTGGACCCAGTGGCCACTCCACCAGGGACTCTTCTGACTGGGGAATTTATCATCCGGAGAAATGTTTGAGGTTCCTTGAGCTTTGAGGAGCCTCTAACTGCATTTGTCGAGGTAAGAAACTCCCCAACAGGTAGAGAATTTCTCTAAGAGTTTACTGGAGCCAAACGGACAATACCAGTATATGCTACCTACAGCATTCTTTACTTAAAAAACATCAGAGAGAATAAAAGGAAACAGCAAAATGTAGGGTGTCGGGTTCTGTGGGTGGCATGGCCCCCTACAAAGCATATATGTGAGGGCCCATCTACCTCCCCAGCACAGCACGGTGTAGTTTAGGACCTGGAAGAGGAGGGTCTGCTGAGATGAACTCAGGGGAGAGGATTTTTGCTACACAAGCAAGTGATTTTTGCTACACAAGCAGTCACTTCCACAAGTGATTGTGGAAGATGAGGAGCTCAGGGTTACAAGCCTAAAAAGAAAGTTACTTTCTTAAAAAGAAAAAATACAGTCATCATTACACTTGTAAGAAATTCGGGGTGTGGGAAGGTGGGAAACAGAATAAGTAAGAGATAAAGTAAAATTCACCCACGATCCCACTGCCCTGCTCAGATCACACTGTAACATCTTGTGGAACATTTTCTCAAACATTAACAATTCTTTCTGAGCATAATTTTAAATGATAATATAACACCCCATCTTGTGGCTATACTATAATCTACTTAACTTTGCAAATCGTGGGGGATCTCCAACCCCATAGTGGAGACTTAATTCGTGTCGACTTACTAAAGATAAGCGATACAAACATGTATGTTTGTCCTTATTTGTACTTGCTTAAAATTGAAGTGGAATTATTGCAACAGAGAGAATGAATATTTTAAAGACTCTTGAGGTTTATTGCCCTATTGCACTCGGGAAATATGGTTCAGATTTCTATGGTGTGAGCAGCGTGAGAGTGGGCTCATCAGTACACCGTGCTTTCATCAATATTCTGCATTGACTTCCCCAAGTATTTGCTAATTCGTTAGGGCAACAGATGTATTTCATTATTGTGTTTGTTTCACATATATTGATTGCTAGTGAGGTTCAACATTTCTTTGTACGTTTAAACCCATTATTTGTATTTCTTCTGCTATTCTGTTGTTGTTCCTTACACATTCTTCTTTTGGGTTTAGTGGGTTTTGTTATGTATAAAGACTATTTTATATTTCAAGAACATTAATTTTTGATGTTTTTGTTGCAGGCATTTTTCTCGGGTTGATTTTGCTGTTTATTTTATTCCCTTTGATGTTTTTTATGGAGACGGTTTGAATTTTTATGCAGCCAAATATATGTATTTTTCTTTGTGATTTCCCCAATTGCTTTTATGCTTAGAAATTTTATCTCCACACTGAGATAGAAATAATAATCTATATTTTAGTCTAAGTATTTTATGATTGCATTTTTTTACACTTAACTCTTTAATTCATCCGAGGTGTATTTTGTTCTATGTTGAGGGATAAGCCTTTAAATAGGCAATCATTTAACCCAGCATCATGTATTAGAGAATGTTTTGTTTCCTCACTGGCTCTGATGCCACCTTTATCACATGCTAACTTTTTCATAAATACAGACTATTTGAGCTGTTATTCTGTTCAGTTGGTTCTTGTATTATAATCACACTGTTATAATTATTGTATCTTTATAGATTCAGACATTGTTGTATATGAAATGTAGCATTTTATTATCTGGTAGAACAAATCTTCTACAATTACTTGGTTTAAAAAAATTGGCAACTTCTGCTCATTTTCCAGATGAATTTTAGAATCATGCTGTCTAGCTTCAGGAAAAAAAAAAAAATCTCACTTGGGACTTTGAAAAGGATTGGATTCAACATATATCTTAATTCATGAACCGTTTGCATCTTTATCCTGTGCAGTCTCACCATTCAGGAAAATGACACCTTCTGGCTTTCCCTCCCTTTCCTTTGTTTTTTCCAGGTTTAACTCTAGTCTAAATGAAATCTTAGTGCATACTGTGAGACAAGGATCAAAATGGATTCCTTTTCAAATAGCCAATTTCCCCAGATCCCGGTTTTTGCATAACTCACACCTTCCCCACGATCTAGAAAATTTATTAAGTCCTTATGTCTGTATTAGAGTCTGTTTCCAGGCTGTCTAATCCCACAGATCTGCCTTTTCTTGTGCTAATGCCACGCTATTTGGGTTATTGTCTGGTCTTTCCCTTGGAAACGACACCCCCTCCAGATGGCTCTTGGAGTCGCTGCCTGCTTTTCCCAAACCAGGATTCATGTCCTGAATACAGAGCCAGCCCTTGACCAGAGCTTCTGGTCGGAAGCTTTTCAGTGGCCCGAGGGACAGAGCAGTTTGATGCCAGGTTTTGTTTGTTTTGTGTTTGTTTTTTAATATGAGAGGGGAAGGAAGAGAGGCAGAGAGATAGAAACCTCGATGACAGAGAAACATCCATCAGCTGCCTTCTGCACGTCCCCTTCTGGGAATCCAGCCTGCAACCCAGGCAGGTGCCCTGACTGGAATTGAACCGGTGACCTCCTGGTGCATGGAATGACACTCAACCAACTGAACCACACCAGCTGGGCACGTTTTGGTTTTTAGTTGCACAAACACTAAGGCTGATGGAGACTGAAGACTGATCCTTACCCACCCCTCCCCCCTTTATTTTTAGTTCAGATGCTGGCCCTGGGGCCTCCAATCTCCAGACTCCCCCAGGGAAGAACGAGGGAGAATGAGTGGCCTGAACATTCCAGGGAGGTGGTGCAAGGTAGTAATACCGCTGTACTGGAAACCTCCTCGTTTCTCAAGGCCTGCTCTGTGCCAGGCCTGTGCGAAGGCCATTGCATATATTAGTCTAATTTTCACCAAAGCCCTGAGCCCACACGACATTTGACACACTAGAAGACAGGCTCGGAGGGGGTGAGAAATACCTCATATCGCCCAAATTCTATGATTCTCACTGCTGTGCGGTGGCTGATCCAGTGGCCCCTCCACCAGGGACTCTTCTGACTGGGAATTTATCATCCGGAGAAATGTTTGAGGTTCCTTGAGCTTTGAGAGGCCTCTAGCTCCAGCTCTCCTGGCTAACAGAATCTGGTGATATGAGGCCCAGGTGTTTGAAGCTGGTCACCTGAGCCAGGGCTTGGTGCTCACCTCCCCCCCACCCTTAGGCTAGTGGGCGCACCTGAGCATCCTCGCCATGCTCAGCCACGGAGAGACTCTGGTTGGTCCTCTCTAGGTGAAAAAACAAGTACCCCCAGAGTTCGTGACATTTGCCGAGCTAAGAAACACCCCAACAGGTAGAGAATTTTTCTAAGAGTTTACTAGAGCCAAACTGACAACCTATGCTAGGCTGCAAGATCTGAAACGCTCCTGAAAGTGACATTTTGATGCTTCTTTTAGGCATTTGAAAGTAAGGAGGGAATTTAAGGGCGATTACCTGCAGGTGGGACAAAGCAAGGTGGGGATAAGACGACGGGATGGCTAGCAAGATTATGTGCTCTCTTAAGGGAGCCCAGCGTTAGGGGCACTTGAAGTGACATCCAGGAGCTGGGGCATCAAGCCACCTGCAGGTGGGAGGAGCAAGGGAAGATGAGAGTGGGGAGGCCAGAGTTCTGAAGGAGTCTCGGAGATGAGACAACTAAACATGGTTTTGTGTGTTTGTTTCACCAGCTTCTGGTGTGTGCTCCTTAGCTGGGACTCTTGGTGGACTAGGATTGTACGGACATTCGTGAGCTCAGGAGGAAAAGCAGAGGAGGTCATTCCAGTTTATTCCTCTCTGACCTGGACCTGGACCCCGCCCTCCCCCACTCCCATTCCTGGCCTCCAGGTATCTGCATACCTGGTTGATATCTGCCCCTTTTCTCCTTGGTTACCTAGCAAAGGCTGGGATTCTATCAGGAAACTAAGGATTTCCTCAGGGTTGCCAGGGCCTGGGGTGAGCGGAGAATGGAGAATTATTGTTAATGGGTAGAGTTTCAGTTTTGCAAGATGAAAAGAGTGATGAGAATGGGTGGTGGTCATGGTTGCACAACAGTGTGAGTGTATTTAATACCACTGACCTGTACACTTCAAATAGTTAAGAGGGGAAATTTTATGTTACGTGTATTTTAGCAGAATAAAAGCATCACAGTGAATGGATTTGCAGATTACACGCCCACCTTCAGCTTCAGTGTTTGAAAGCAGACTGATGTGTCTTTTCTTCACTGTGATGGTTAATTTTTTTGTCTCAACTTAGCTATGGTGCCCAGTTGTTAGGTCAAACATCATTCTAGATCAGCCGTGGGCAAACTATGGCCCGCGGGCCGGATCCGGCAGTTTGAAATGAATAAAACTATTGAAAAAAAAGAGCGAACCCTTTTATGTAATGATGTTTACTTTGAATTTATATTAATTCACACCAACACTCCACCCATGCTTTTGTTCCGGCCCTCCGGTCCAGTTTAAGAACCCATTGTGGCCCTCGAGTTAAAAAGTTTGCCAACCCCTGTTAGATGTTTCTGCAAAGCTAGTTTTTAGATCTCCATTTACGTTCAGTAGACTTTGAGCAAAACAGGTTTCCTGCCCTAGTATGGGCGAGCCTCACCCAACAGAGGAAGGCCTTCAGGTAATACAGGTTTGCCAGAGAAGACATTCTGCCCCTGCATCGATGCTTGCCACAGTCACTAGCCTGCCAGCTTGCCCTGCAGATTGCAAACTTGCCAGTTCCAGTGATGTGAGCCGATTCCATAAATTCCCTAAAACCTCTGCCTCTGTCTTTATCTACCACTACACTACACACATGCCCTGTGCCTCCAGTCCACTTATGACCCAAGCCAGCACGGCCATGGGTGAACCTGAGGGAGGTGGTCGGTGAAGGATTAGAAAAGACAGACAAGAGAATAAAGCTGGGCGTTAGGTGGGACGCTGCCCACTCTGATGGAGAGACAGCGCCACAGCCTGCAAGCCGAGTCTTTATTTTATAGCCAGATTCCACGAGGCCAAGTAAGGGCGTGGTCAAGGTGTTTACAACGTTCTCGCGGGTTTCGAATCTACTCAATTACATGCACCTGATCAAGCTTTGTTTACTTGCTGCGGCTCACACAGCCCATATCACTCAGCCATCTGGGAGCCGCTCTCCGCACTTATCTTTCTCTGTTTCACCTGCCCTGGGCCCGTGGGCCTGCCCTGCCTCCTGACTGTCCCGGTAAAGGGTATTTTACCTGCGAGGCCCCAAATAGTTTTTGGATCCTGGTCCTGGTCAGGCTTTCGGGAAGCCATCTACTGACCTGTGGCCAACAGGACTCTGTCTGTGGCTTGAGCACATGGAGAGCTGGTTTGACCCACTTCTCTCTGCTACTTTCTATTTACCTGTAGCATTTAAAAAAATGTTTTTATTGATTTCAGAGAGGAAGGGAGAAGGAGAGAGAGAAACATCAATGATGAGAGAGAATCATTAAGCGGCTGCCTTCCCGCCCCGCCCAACACACACACACACACACAGGGGAGGGAGCCTGCAACCTGGATATGTGCGACTGGGAATCAAACCATGACCTCCTGGTTCACAGGTTGACGCTCACCACTGAGCCATGCCGGCTGGGCTACCTGTAGCATTCTTGACTGGCTGGTTCATGGCTGACTCTGTCTTTGGGTAAACCCTTCATTCATCTCCTGCTTTCTTTGCTCGGCATCCAGGCCTAGTCTTCTGAGCGCTTACCTCTCAGTACCAACGTTCACATCTGAAACCTGTGAGCATTGATTCCGCTTCGTCCACAGCCAGATAGGATCCCCATCTCCTCCGGCCTGTACGTCCTGCGGGACTGTTTTACAAAGAAGGATTTATGGTTAATTCTATCTCTCATTTACCTTTTGTAATATCTATGGACCCCAAGATTTATTTTACCCTATTTAACTCCTACAACAACCCTACTTAATACATAGCATCCCCATTTTATAGAATTGAAAATTGATACATAGAAAGATGATGTAACTTGCCCCAGACCACTCAGCTTTGGGATGGAATTCAACGGTGGGCAATTGACTCCAAGGCCTGTGCTCTTAGGGGTATGTGAAACCCAGCAATTATCACGGGGTCGGGAGCGAGGACGCAAGAAAAATGAGGCAGAGACATAAAGCGAAGCCGGGAATCAGGTGGAAAGTATATTACTATTATTAGTGCTTACATATTATACATATTATTAGTTAATATATGTCATATTACTTCATAATATATTATTACCCCATAGCAAGAAAGTCCTGCACATGTGCTACTGGCGGGCCCCAAATTTGGCTCCCAGCTTCTGGCAGCCAAACGCAGCGGGACCTCATCTGTATTTCAGCTCCCTGGCTGAGCAGAGAGGGCTGACAGCTCATGGTGTCACTATGATCAAACACACATCACCAGCAACACCCACCTCCCCGAATTCTTTCTCTCCAGCGGCTTATCATGCACGTTTTCCCTCATATCGAGGAGCCCAGCGCTCCCAGATGCCTGTTGCTGCAGGTTGGCAACATTACTTTGCACTTTGCAGGAAAAATGAAGAAAAGGGATAAATCTTTCTCTCCTTGCATAATGATTCGCTATTGACATTACATTGTAAATTCTGAGAAAGCTGCAACGTTGAGACGTGTATATCTAATGGTGCCCAGTCTAGTGTGATGCTAACTTCAAGCGATGAATCAATAGCGATGGTGTGGAACAAATATGAATATTGACGAACGCTGAAGATGGGTCCCCCGTCACCTGCTTGTTACAAGAGGGAGGATCCATTTCTGGAGAAGATTGCCAAGGATTCAGTGGTTCTAGAGCAGGGGTGGGCAAACTTTTTGACTCGAGGGCCACAATGGGTTCTTAAACTGGACCGGAGGGCCGGAACAAAAGCATGGATGGAGTGTTTGTGTGAACTAATAGAAATTCAAAGTAAACATCATTACATAAAAGGGTACGGTCTTTTTTCCCAATAGTTTTATTCATTTCAAACGGGCCGGATCCGGCCTGCGAGCCGTAGTTTGCCCACGGCTGTTCTAGAGGTTGTGCAGTAGGAGGGGCATGCGATCTGAACTCTGGAGTCAGACCTCAGAGGCTCTACCACTGAATAGCTGTGTGACCTTAAGGAAGTCCCTTAACCTCTCTGGCCCTCAGGCTAGAGAAATGGAACACTCCTATCATGTGAGATTAAGTGGCCTAAAAGAGGATGTTCCCATGCTTGGAGTATGATAGGTGGTTCCTAACATTCATTTGTTCGTTCATTCATTCATTCATTCATTCATTCATAGCACTGTTACTGGGCGTGTGCTGTGGGCCTGGCACTCACCTCTGTAAACAGGACAGGCCGGCACCGGTAGACTCCTCTCCCTGCCTCTTCCTTCCTGAGGACGGCACAGTTCCTGCAGCGGCTATTTGATAATAGAGGCTTTCCAAGTCCAAGTTGCTAAGGGAAGATGGAACTCTCGGGTGCAAGGACCTTGTGTAAAGGCCTCCTCCATCTGGTCTGTGTCCCAGCCGACCCCAGGGCCCCATCAGACCCTGTCAGAGGCCCTTCTCCGCTAACCACACTCTTGGCAGGAGCTCGCCAGGGCCACAGGTCTCTGCTGAGAAACCATCCCACCTTCCCACTGCACCCAGCGCTTCAGGTCTGCGTTTAAAAGAGAAGCGGAGGATGGTTTAATGTCAGTAACATTCGTCAAATGGCCCATGGCCCCTGTGCTCACAAACCAGCCCTCCCTGCAATGGGAGACAATGCACTTATAACACACAGGCCTCAGCAACGTTGTGCCTGCTCTTCCTGGCTCTTTAGGCTGTTGTGTGCATTTTTCTCACCCTCAGGGCCAGCATTTGCATCTCTCCTGTCTCTTAGGAAATGTGTGTGTGTGTGTGTGTGTGTGTGTGTGTGTGTGTGTGTGTGTGTGAGAGAGAGAGAGAGAGAAAGAGAGAGCACCATAAACGCAGAGGCTGTGGAGTGAGGGTGATAATTTTCTCTTTGAATCTACGACAATTCTACAGCTCCAGCACGCACTGTATCTATGAACAGTCACTTGTTTCCATGCTTCTGTCTTTGAGCGTCAGGCCCCATTCCTACAGCGTCACAGTCCATCTAAGACTGGCCACCAGGCCAGCAGGGTCTGCGTCTCCCCTGTTCGGCTGGCAGCTCCGTGAAGGCGGCAGCTACCTCCGCCATCAGATCGGAGGCTCTCTGAGGGCAAGGGCTGCTCCTCCTCCTTCAGGAGTTTTCACTCCCAGTGCCAGGCACACAGCGGGGGTCCAGAAACCAGTTCTGACGTCATTATCATGAAGGGAGTGACCAGCAGTTCTGGCGGCTCAGCTGAGATGTCAGACGAGCAGGTTGTCCAGTTATCCTCACCCACGCCCTTCACCAGCCGAGGGTGGAAGTGTCACTCACACACTTTGGGATATGAGCAGGAAATATAGGAAAACGGACATCCTCAGGTCAGCCTAACTGCTTATCTTTTTAAACAAAAAATATTTTAATTTATATTAGGGAGGAAGGAAGAGGGAGCGAGAGATAGAAACATCAATGATGAGAAAGAATCATTGATTGAGCCCACAACCTGGGCATGTGCCCTGACCGGGAATCGAACCGTGACCTCCTGGTTCATAGGTGGACACTCAACCACTGAGCCATGCAGCCAGGGCCTAACTGCTTATCTTCTCCCTCTCGCTGTGCTGGATCTAAAGGCACCCATGGCCTGGCACCTTTCCCCTGACCCCTTTCATCCCTCAACTGGAAATAAAAGAAAAACAACAAAAATCCCTTCCTGTGGCATGGCTCAGACACTCCATTCCCAGAGTCCACACACTGCAAGGCTGATGAGCGCGGATCATGTCTTTCTCATTCCCCCCCCCCAAAAGTATATTTTTATTGATTTCAGAGAGGAAGGGAGAGGGGAGAGTGAGATAGAAACATCAATGATGAGAGAGAATCATTGATTGGCTGCCTTCCGCACTCCCCATACTAGGGATCGAACCCGCAACCCCAGCATGTGTCCTTGACCGGGATTTACCCGAGACCCATGAGTCCACAGGCCTACGCTCTATCTGCTGAGCCAAACCAGCTAGGGCTTCTCTCTCATTTTTAATTTTATCCCCGGGCACTTGCCACAATGCCAGCCCATGGTAGATGCTTAATAAGTGTTATGTACTAATGAGTGAATGTCATTTTCAGGAAGGGCTGGGTGGATCGCCTCATTCTTGGGAGCCCGTATTCACTCCTGGGAAAGTGCCACAACCCGAAGTGCCTGGCACTGTCACCCTTTTTGGAAGAAAAGCTATATTCTGGGGTCTTGGGGCTAGAGGGCAGTGTTCACCTATTGCTGCAAGCAGAGCAGCGTGTGTGTGTGTGTGTGTGTGTGTGTGTGTGTGTGTGTGTGTGTGAGAGAGAGAGAGAGAGAGATGACTGGACATTAATGAGCTCTGGCTCCACAGAGAATTCTAGAAGTCCCTCAAAACAACTTAGCTCATCTCCCCGAGATATCCTGCTTCTTAAATGTGCCGGGAAAAGTTCGTCTGCGTCTAGGCGGCTGAACAATCAAGTTAATCTGAAGAGTTAAGGTATTTTTTAATCCAGTAAATTTTATTTATATATAACAACAGTACAAATCGCGTCCTTGGCTTGCAAAATAGGAGTGTTTCATATTTACAATAGGTACACAATAATATATTAGAATAACAAAAAAACCTATTTTATTGGAACATCTTAAATACTTCATTTTCTTCCAGTTTTATTTTTTAATTCCGCAACACCTGTAAAAACAAGAAAACCAGACAACGATCGCTGCATTTTCTTAAAAATATAGCTATCACACAAATTCCAGTGTGTCAGGAAGAGTGGGTTTGGGGAGGAGAGGTTGTGGGCAGAGGCGGTGGGCTCAGGCCCCTAGTGTCGTGGTACAAGGAGCTGGTCCCTTCCTCCCAGACACACCTGAGGACATCTGCTCTGGATGGAGGGCACTAGTTTCCATTTTGCTCTCCACCTGCAATGCCAGGAAGGAGGGTAACAAGTCAGGGCCTGGACCGAAGCCCAGAGGACCGCCCATCTTCCTTGAGGCTGGGACAGGGGCAGGGTGAGCTGCAGAAAGGGTGGGGCCGGTCTGAAGGCGGAGCTTCTTTCAGGTGAGGAGGCCGGATGAGGGGGTCCGGGGAAGCCAGTGTCTCAGGTTGCCTGGCTGGGCTGCTGGGCTGCTGGGCTGTGTGACCAGCAGTGGGCTGATCTCTCCCAGGTCTTTCCTGAGTCCCGGACTGAAACTTGGTCTTTCCTAGGTGGCATCGCTGAGCCCAGTAGCTAAAACTTCACTCCTGGGGGAAACCGGGAGAAGGGAAGAGAGGAGGGAGGTTGGAGCGAGGGGGAGGATGCTGCCAGTTTCTCAGAGCTTGCTCCCGGGGCTCCCCAAGGCCCTGAACTCCATCCCCGAGTCTCGCTGTGGGATCCACTCCTACATGGACCCTGTGGCTGTGCGGCTGCTCGCGTTTTCTCGCCGTTGGAGCCCCTGGGCCTCCTGTCTGCAGCCAGGCCTCCCCCAGAGCAGCTGGCTCAGTGTTTACCGGCTGCAGGTTCACGGGGGCAGGTGTGGCAATAGGGAAGCGCCTGGAGATTTAGCGGACGGGACGAGGCTTTCAGGCTTTCTCTAGGTGTTCTGCCCGGGCCATTTGCAGTCTGTCACACCCATCCTTACTTCTGCATGCGCAGCGGGGCCATTTCTTGTCCTCATTTGGTGGAAATGAAGGAAGTTCAGGGGCTCGAGGAGCAGGGGAACTGTCGCCACAAGAGACAGTGGTAATGGAAACGAGGGAGGCTCTATTGCCCACGTGATGTCCCCAGAATAAGGTAAGGCAGCTGGGTAGGTGGGCTTTCTTCTCGCCTCAGGCCTCCTTGCTTAGAAGACTCCTGCCCCCTGCAGGCGAGGAAGGAGAACTGCGCCTGCTAAGTTGGTGGCAAGAACCGGTAGCCTGGAGAATGTAAACTTGCTAGAAGGTCCTTCTGGGTCTTGTTCGTTGCCTTTTCTCAGCACATACAGCGGTGCCCAGAGAACAGTTACAGGTCTGAAGGTTCCCTGATTGAATGAACGAATGAATGAAAAAAAACAGGTCCCTCCCTGTAGTGACCGACCGTTGACAGCTGATCCACGAGTTCAATGACCGAGCTCTGCCAAGAGGGGTGCTCTTAGCCAGTGGTGGATGGGAAATGGTCCTGAGGGGTGCGCTGTGAGGAGGGGGAGGGGGGATGGCACAGCAGCAGTCGACACCAGGCTGAGGGTGGGAAGCAGCAGGCCGCTGGAGTGACTGGCTCCACCATGATGGACATCTTGTCCGTCTCCGTGTTGCCCAACACCTTTCTGGGGTCCTGTTCCTTTTCCAGGGGATCGTCTTCTGTGCAGATCAATAAAACACAAGCCGGACTGCCTTTCCAGAGACACCTCCTTCCTGGCCTCCCGCCAAGGTGGATGGCTTCATTGGGGGAGAGGCCGTGCCTTCATACGTATCCTTCACTCAAGGTCAAACCGTCTTCGAACTGGATAACAGTGATGAGGGAGGCCAACCGACTGCCTCTCCTCCCTGTTCCACAGGGTGGACTCCACTGGTCCTTGGTGATCCAAGGTCAAGAGCTGGTGGAGGAGGACTAGGTGAGCCGCCAGAGAGGGGGCAAGGCTCTACAACCACTTGCCCTCCTAGCCTGGCTTGAGTCCAACCTACGTTTCCTTTTCCTTAATTTCTTTCTCAGGGATGCCATTTCCCTTGCCAACCCAACTTCCCCAACTCAGAAACGGGGCCAAGTCTCTTGCCAGCTTTGGCTCTTCTCTCTGCGTCTGTGTGCCTGCTTTCTTCAGTCTACCCGCCACCCCCCATCATCCTCTACCTCTCCAAAAACCTTCAAGGAAGCACCCCCGGGGGCAGTGAGCGGCCACCGGAAGTAGCTGCTGGGAGGTGCTCAGGTGGATGCCCAGAGGTAAGGGATGGTTAAGATGCCATGGAGATGTCTAACTTGCTTTTGCTTCTTGGTGGAGCCAAGTCCTGGGTGCCAGTTAGAGCAGAGGTGTGATCAGAAAGCCTGCGTGCAGAACTCAGAAGTAAAATGAGGCGAGCCAGAATTTTGTGTGTGTGTGTGTGTGTGAGTAGCACAGAGTTCCTTCTCACATTCCTCTTGCTCGTATCTCCTCTCTTTTCATCTCCATAAATCATGGGCTCTGAGCTGATAAGCTTTGGGTGCTGTGAAGAGTAAACACTTTGGCGTAGTGCGGAAGGCCAGTCATTAGTATTTCTTTCAGGCTGTTAATAGAGCCCAGAGAAACTTTAACAGAAGAGGATTATCAGAAGAAAGTGGCCTTGGCATGGCTGATCGGGAATTAGAATGAAAACAAGCAAGTTTCCTGAGTATTTCGCTGAATGCTTTTCTCTTCCCATTTGTCAGCTGCATTCAGGCAAGAAACTGGAGCTGGGAGCAGGCGATGTCTGCTGTGTGGTCAGCCCAGCAATCCAAAGCCACATGCCAGCGATGGAAGCCAGCCCTCCGGCCTCCCTCCCCCAGCCCTTTCCTGGGAATCCAATGTGGTCAGCAGAGCCTCTGGAAATTGGAATTGTTTGGAGGTAAATCAGGGCACAGAGAAGCTGGGGCCCAGAGTTAATTACAGAGGAAATGACTCTGGTCTGGTCTCTCTGGGGATGGCTGGTCCCGTTTCCCAGCATTGCAGCCCCTTGACAAGGAGGTGGGAAGGGGAGGTTGGTCCGCTCCTGCCTCCCCCACTTCCCATCCCTTTGCCTCTCTCTTGTCCTCCTTCCCCCACACTTCGGTGCTGCTTGTAGAGAAGTCGGAGCCGTCTGCTTGGATCCTTGCCAACGTGGGAGGCCCGGAAACCCGGATGGCTGTCCCAGTCACCGAGGTCTTGTCACCAACAGAGGGCCTTCCTCTTGGTGACTCCCACTGGCTCCCAAGAGTCCTCTGGACCAGGGCTTGGCGCGTGGGTCTCTGCTTGGAAACTGCACTCCGGAGAGCTGGTCATCATGGTTTTAGGTGCCAGCAGGAGAGAGCAGGACAGGAGCCCAGCGAGAAACCGCCCACGTGTCCTTCCAACTCGTAAGGACAAGAGAGGCAGAAGTCATGTGGGGATCGACAGTCTTTTCTCCCCAGGAAGTGCGCCATCAGGAGCGTCCACATGTGAGCGAAGGGTTGTCTCCCCTCGCCAGGCACAAGAGAATGAAAGAAACCGAGCAGAACAGGAAAGCCCGCGGCTTCTGTAACGATGCTCTGCAGGTACTGCTTGCTGTAAACATGGCTGGATGTTTGACTCTTGTTTTCTCTCTAACGGTGAAAACCACCAGCGGATTGGAATGGAATCCAAAGCCACACACTCATGCCCCCACAAGGAACCTCCTGGAGGCCTGGCCCCGTGCCTCCAGGCCCTCTCCCCAGGGTGCCTGGTTCAGGACAGTGACTGATGTGAAGGCGGAGCTGCGCATGTCCTCAGGGAGGCCAGTCGTCTGGTCTGAGAGAGGCCCACCTCTCCCCCACTTCCGCTAGGAACTTTGGGGAAACCAAAGGGGAAGGTACCAAAGATCAGCTCCTCATTTGTTGAGGTTTGGGATTAAATAAAACACACACACACACACAGACACACACACAAAACAAACAAACAAAGAAAAAACAGTAGCAAAAAGCATTGGTACTCTAGAGACACATCTCTCGAGAGATGAGAATATACAGGTGTGTGGTCTGTAAAGCTCAATTCCCCATCCGCCAGGCTGAGCTGCTCCACGGCTTTGCAATTGGCGCAAAGTTCTGTAGTTCCCACGCTCTCTGGCTGCCGGGATAATTCCAGGTTTTACTGGCCTCTAGTTTTGCAAAGTGTTTGGTGCAGACTTGTGCTCATTCTTCTTCTCCTCCTTTTTTTTTTTAATGCCAAGGGAAAAGAAACAATTTCCCCTCCGATTTTTCTCAGCATCTCTGTAGGTGTGTTTTTGTTTTTTTTCCCCTGGCATTTGGAGACAGGAGTTAGATAAGGAAGGAGGGCAGGGGACAAGAGAAGAAAGGGGGGATAGAACCCAGAATTCAACAAAAGTTGGACGGGATTAACAGGGAAACTTTTTGTTTTGTTTTATTTCTGGTTTTCCTTTTTCTTAAAAAAAATTAAATAAAGTTCTCATTATTTCCCCAATATACATCAAATGAGTTTTCATGCAAAGCAGCAGTCACAGAGGCGGAACCGTGTCCAGCTGGCGCCTCTCGGCTTGAAGAGCCGCCTCCTCCGCGGCCCTGCTCCTCTCCTGTGCGCCCTGGGGTGGGCGACGCCCATGGTCTCTCCCTGCAGGATCCGCCTGGCCTGCGAGGAGACTTGGCTGGCGTGGCTCCCCTCTCCCCGGGATGGGGTCTCGGGGGACAGCAAGCTCTGGGGTCCGATCCCCTTCACTTGTCCTTCCTTCCGAGACGCCCAGTGTCACAGCGTTCACGGGTCCCTCTGCCCAGGAACAGGAGGCTCCGTCTCTCAGCTCTCGATGGACATAGCGTTTATGAGCTGTTCCACCTTGTAGGCCAGCCGCTGGCGCCGGGCCTGCTCGTCCTGCTCCAGCGCCCCGATGAGCTGAGGAACAAAGCAAAGGCGGGAGACTTCAGGACTCAGGACAGGAGACGCCATTTCCGAATCTTCCATCCTTCTATCTGCCTTTCCCTTCTGCCCTAATGAGCATAACCTTAAGTAATGTATATGCTTAACTGACTATGTCTGTATATCTGCATTTATATATGTATGTGTGTATAGATGTATATATTATGTATGCATGTGTATATATGTATGTGTATATAGTATATGTTATGTATGCATATATGTCTATAGGGACCCTGGACAGCACAGGGGTTATGGGTGCTGACCTCCCAGATAGAAGATTCTCGTATAATTACAGTCAACCCTCTGCATGGGTGATTCCCAAAGAATGTTTCATCTCCAAACAACATGGGTTTGACCGGTGCGAGTTAGCGGAATTGTGGTCAAGTGAAAAAATCCACATGCAAGTGGATTGTGCAATTCAAACCATGTTTAAGGGGCAGCTGCGTAGCTAAGGTGTTTGAAAGAACATCTGGCATACAGGAAGTGCTATGCAAGTGTTAGTTACTGCTATTATCATCGTTATCATTACTGACACCGCTTTCAGGCACAATGCTCATGTGTGACAGGTGGATTCCCCGAAGCTGTCCCGTGGAACTGCCACTCATGTGAGGGTCCACCTGCGTCTCTGAAATGTAACTGGCGCGCTGTGCCCTAGTGCGCACCGCTTCATTGTTTAAGGAAGAATGAAATTAACCGCACAACACTTTCCACTGGAAAACAACAACATTGCTAAAAGTGTTATTTATTGCGTGACGACGAGTGAAAGACGAGGCGATGTGTAAGGAAGTGCTGGGTGAGTGGGGGAGGCGGGGCTGCCTTGGAAGGATGGGGGTGATTTTGGAGCGCAGGGGTTTTTGCCTCCATGGATGTGTTTTCTAAATGACCCTCTGATGCTGCTATTTCAGGACGAGCCTGGCTTGCTGCGTGTGGGTGTCTGTGCCCCGGGGCCCTGTCTTACCTCTTCGCTGTACTTGCTGACGTAGGAGTAGATCTCATTGAGGGCACTCAGCATGTGGAACTCCACAGCGTGCAGGCGGGACTGCTCGGCGAGGTAGGCGTTCATGTCCTGGTCGCTGATGGCAGGCAGCTTGGCGATGTCTGCATAGTATCTGCCGTGCAGAGGACAGGCTCTTTGAGGTGGGGCTTGCCCTGACCTGGAGCCCCTCGCGAGCACAAGGAGTCCCCATTCACTAGCGCCTTCTTATTTCTCTCCTGATGTGGCTTCCTCTGGCCTCTTGCCTCAATCTGAGGTCCCCTAAGGCCAGGTTCCATCTGTCTGTGAGCTCCTGGCTGCAGTGCCCCCCAGTGGTGAAAAGCCCAGACTCTGAGCAGAATCCTTATATTCAAATCTCAGCTCTGCTACCTGCTAGCTGTTGAACCTTGGGCAAGTGACTCACCCTCTCTGTGCCTCAGTTTCCTTATCAGTAAAATGGGGATGATGATACTACCCACTTCACAACTCTGTCGGAGATTTTAATGGGACGGTACAGACAAAATCTTTATCACAGTGCTGGGTGCTTAGCATGTGCTCAATAAATGGTAATTAGGATGATAACGACCTTGACCTGATTTCAAAGGCCACAGAGCTTCCCTTCCTCCCCGCAGCAGGCAGTGTAGCCAAGGGAAAGGATGGAGCAGGCATAAAGGTACCAAACACAGCTGTGAGTGCTGGGTCAGTGAAAGCCACAGGGTGGGGACAGGAGCAGGCAGCGGGCAGGGGCCTGTCCTCGGTGCCACTGACCTCTCCACCCAGCTCTTGTAGCTGGGGATGTCCTTGGCGTACAGCAGCTTGTTGGACGGGGAGTCCTTGCCCAGCCGGTGCTCAGACGTGGAGCAAGAGTCCATGAAGGTCTGGGCCACCACGGAGAGGCAGGCGTCCGTGATGCTGCCTTTGTGGATGTCAAACACGAACTGGGGGTTCTTGATCACGTTCACCCAGAAGCGCAGAGGGAGGCTGGGGGAAGAGGCGGAGCAGAGCCTGAGGGTTGCACCTCGGCCGGCCGCACCCCTGATGCCGGCCACTAATATTCCTCCCTGCCCCCCAAATTCAAGTTCTCTCTCCAAGGGGCAAGGAATGGAATGACAGAAAACTGGTCCAGCCAGGCCTGCAAATTCAGCTCAAGCTGCTCCAGATCCTGAGAGAAACGGAGAGACGTCACTGCACCCTGATGGGCTGACCCTGCTCTCTAACAGCTGGGGGTGGGCGAGGGGCGTTCTGTTCCTTCCTGGCAGCCGTTTCCAAGGGCCTCCGTGCCCCGGGGCAGCCCAAGTACAGAGAACGGCACAACTTTCTCAGGGCTGCAAACAAAGCCACCAGGCTCCCTGAGTCCCTTCACAGTGCCCATGCCATTGTGGGGAAGGCGGCAGCCCGCAGCCCCAGGCACGGCCGGCCTCCGAAGGGCACAAAGGGCACCACCTGTGCTCCCCGCCCAGCCCAGGCGGCTTCCCAGGGCAGCCCCGGCTTCGTGGGCTGAGGAATGGGCTCCCGGGGGACAGGTCTTTCAGGACTCTCCCCAGGGCTTTCCTGTGTCTCAGGCAGGGGCACAGGGAGCAGAGGAGGCCATTGTTGGCGTGGAAAGGACCCGCTGTAGCTCCGTTTTTCCCACCCCAAGAGGAACCCATCAGTCCTTAGGAGGGTCCCTTTGGCAAAGTGGGAACTCATCATCGGAGCAGAATGCATTTTCTCCACTCCTCAGGCCAGGAGGAGGGTAAGCCCGTTTAGTCCCCTTCAAACCCAGAACAGCTGCTGTTTTTTCCTGCCTTTCCCAGCTCTGCCTTCTCCTCCAGCTGCCTCTGGGGCCTTAACTCTTTTGGCTCCTCTGTGGAGTGAGCGCTGTCCTCTGGCTTGTCCCTCGGGCTCGAGGTGATGGTCCAGCCACCCAGCCTACCTCTCCTCTCCTGTTTTTCCTCTTCTCTTGACTCCGATGGACCCCAAACTTTCCCGAATATCTTAGTCCTGTCAACTCTGGGGAAAGATCTGCCTTGCCCACTCCAAGCCCTTCCTTTAGGTTTTCTGCTTATCTTCCAAAATAAATGGTAATTAGCCTGGCTGGTGTGGCTCAGTGGTTGAGCACCGGCCTATGAACCAAGAGGTCACGGTTCGATTCCCAGTCAGGGCACATGCCCAGGTTTCAGGCTCCATCCCCAGTAGGGGGTTTGCAGGAGGCAGCTGAGCAATGATTCTTTCTCATCATTGATGTTTCTATCTCTCTCTCCCCATCCTTTCCTCTCTCTGAAATCAATACAAATCTATTTAAAATAAAAAAATAAATGGTCATGAGGATGATGATGACCTGGCTTCCCATAACCTGGGAGGAGCTGCCCCCACTTAGAAGTGACGCATCTCTTCCCCCCTCCCTCCGCCAGCCGTGGGGACCTCCTGACAGTCTTTCTTTGGGCATTGGGGGCTTGAGTCTGGGTAAGGGGACTCCCCACCACCACCGCAGGGGAGGGAACTTCTATGCCTTGGACCTGGCTTGCCACAGGAGGCACCGAGATGGGGAGAATCCAGACTTTTCTTTTGATTTCCCTGAATTTGCCTACTCCCCGCGCTGGACTGGGATCCTCCCTCACAAAGGAGACATCCATGGCCCTGCCCCTGGGGACACAGGCAAAGGGCCTGCCCCGGTGAAGTGCACCCTGGGCTCCGCACCCACGAGCACGCGAGTCTCTCCACTTCACTCCCCTGCGATCAAAGCTGCAGGCTCCGAGGGGCTCAGCGGCCATGACACACCAGAGAAGGAAGGGACAGAAGAGACCGGAGTTGGGTATTTCCAACGTGTTTTGCTGGTTGCTAGGACTTTGGATTCCCAAATAACAGCCGGGGCCCATCTGTGTCGGCTCTGTTTTCTGATGAGACCGCTGGCTCCAGACAGCTGTGTGGGCTGCTTGCCCAGCCCCATGCCTGGACCTCCCCTCTCTACTCTCTGTCTCTTTCCCGGAGGAAGGGTTTTGACTCTGACTCCTGGCCAGGCCCGATCGGACCTGAAAGCCAGCCCTTCGCTTGGCTTTTGGTTTAGGTTCAAACCCAGGAGAGAGAGGTCTCAGGCCAGTGGCCTGTGGGAGCTGCCTCCCACGCTGGGTCTGGCTGCGGAGGTGACTTTCAGGGAAGAGAGGGCAAGCCTGCAGGACATCTGCCCGCTGCTTGCTGACAGCCACAGGGTAAAAACTTGGCCTTCCGGGACCAGGTTTGCAGGGACCTCCTCCTGATCCGTGGGCTCAAGTCCACAGCAGGTGTGAGCTCTCTCCGGAGCATGGGCCACCTTCCTCGGGGCTCCGGCTTAACTCAGGGCTCCCAGATCTCAGGAAGTGCCTTCTACTCAGGGTGCCCGGCGCTGCCCGGGCTCTGAGGCTCTGCTGCTAGTTCTCAAATGAGGCGCTTTGCGTAGGTTCCCCCAGCTCCCTTTCCCTGAGAACAGACACCTCAGAGTCAGGGAGGAGGTGCTTCCCGGGGAAAGGTCTCCACCTGGAAGGGCAGAGCTCAAGTGTGCGTCCTGGCGCCCGGCCCCAAGCCAGGCAGGCCCCCCCTCGGCGGCAGCGGGGGACCATGGTGGCTCTGCAGAGCATATGTGCGCTATTTGCCCAAGGCGCCTGGGCTTACCAGCCACCGCCAACAGGCTCCTCTGTCCCCCTGGCCCCAGCCCCTCCCACACACAGCTCGCAGCCTCCCCAGGCTCCCCAGGGGTTACCAGTTGCTTTTCCAGGTGTGCCGCACATCTGTGTCGTGGATGCTGTGTCTGTCCGCCTGCTCATCCAGGAAGTCAAACATGTACTTGATGGCCAGGGGGAGGGCGCTGCCCCGGTGCACAGTGCTGAACAGGGTCTCGAACAGGTCGTCCACGAACTTCTGCAGGGTGCCCTGGGGGAGGGGCAGGGGGGAGACGATGAGGTGAAGGGGAGGGGAAAGAAGGGGGACAGCAGGCAGCAGGCGGGCAGAGCAGATGGTGCCTTGGACCCATCCCGCCTTGGAAATTTGTCTGCGACTCCAGCCTGAGCAGACGGTGGAGGGGTGGGGGGCGGGGAGGTGACTGTTGGGATGTCGGGGAGGCAGGAGGGCCGAAATGGGCTGCAGATTCCTGAGAAGCTCTGCTCCGGCGTGCAGCCACAGGCCACATTTATGCAGTGTCCATGCCAGGAGGGAAGACAGCGAGAGCTCGGAGCCCAGGCTTCCCATGGGAAAGGGGGTGCAGGCTGATAGGAGAGGGTGTTTGAAGAACCAGCCGGAAGACTGGGAGCCTCCTGGCAGGAGTATGGCAGGGCCGCAGAGGGTCTGATAGGTGTGAAAAGGCTTATGATGTTAGGGGCCTGGGGTAAGTGGTGTCTGGGGTTGGGGCTGGAGTGAAGGGTCCAGATCTAACCCTCAGGAAGAACCCTGACCCACAGGGCCTTGGAGGGTGTCTGTGGAGGGACAAGGCTGGGCCTGGGCCCCACAGTTCGAGGTTCCAGGAATACCTCTGCCGGCCAGGACAATGTCTAACCTCGGTGTCTCTTTGTTGGCCTCTCATTAGTCTTAGGCGAAGCAGAACTAAAGACATGTGGCTGGATGGTGTTTTTTGGTGCCATATCAGGAAACAGGTCTGAGAGCTGGAACCTGGATGCCACTGTGCTGGAACTTCAGCGGCATTTTTGTGGGGCCAGTGGGGAGAGTATTTGAAACCTAGCCCTGCCTGGCCTACGTCGCCGTGTGGTGGCCACACTGACAGGCCTCTTAGTTCTCTGCGAGGGAAGCGGGGAGCAGCTTCACATCACAGTTTCCAGCAACGCAGCCCCCGCCCCCGCAACAGGGGCAGATGGGATTGGGGGGGGGGGGGAGCTTTCTCTGTGATTATTGGCAGGACCAGGCCTTCCTTCGTGCTTTCCCTCCCGTTGTGGCCAGCAAGTGGGCAGAAAAGGCAGTGATGGTGAGAGCCGGCATATCTGTCCAGTCAGCACCAATAAGAAAACCACAGTCTGTTCCTAAGGGGCTCGGGCAGATGTGGGAGGGTGATGCTGGGCCTAGGAGGGGGCCAGGAGCAGCAATCGGGCTATGAATTTTGCCAAAGGGAAGAAAAGAGCGGTGGCTGGTCCCGTGGAAAGCCTGCCGGGAGGCCTGGGCCTGCTCCTCTCTGGGTCCCCTTGAAGGACGGACGCCGTGATGGGCCGAGCAGAGCAGGAGTTACCTTGGTGGCCAGCAGCCGGGTCAGGTAGATCTCCGACACCATCTTGCTGCCCCGGTCACCCTCCTTCTGGTCCCCGTGGTCGTGGTTCTTCACCAGGTGCCACACCTTGACCCCGCTCTCCAGGTCTGGGGTGATCATGGGGGCCCGGGACCGCAGACTGTCGGGGCTGCCTGTGTACCTGAAGGAGGAGTCTGAGGAGAAGGGGGCGGTGGGGGCCTGTGAGCAGCTGATAGCAACATCCTTGCCTGAAGAATCCTTCTAGAACCCCTGCCCGCTTGCCACACCCACTCGGAAGAAACCAGTTTCCATTGGAAGGGGACTCCTGGCTCCTCCTGTGGTGGGGGGGAGGGGGGGTGGTGGTTAGGGATTCTTGGTTGGCATGAGGACAGCCTGAGAGCTTTGTGTAAAAGAGGATTTAGGAATTCTGGGAGCTGGAGAGACCTGGGGGATTTCGGAGTCCCCCGCCCCTGATGCTTCCAGCCAAGATGATCAATAGGTAAAATGTCAAACAAATATTTCCGCGAGGGCCTGGGGGAACCTGATACTCGGGAGCTGGGAGCTGTGATCCTCCCTCTTTGCAGGTCATGGGGCCAGAATCGGAACGGCCGAGGCCTTTGGAGCCGCTGGCCTCCGTCCTGAGGTGTCCTTCAGCCGGAGAGCCCAAAGCCTCAGTGCACAGGTGGATCCAGAGGAAAGAGAGTAAGAGCAGCACTGGCACCTCATCCCCAGAGGGCACGGGGGGCCCTAATGCTCCTCAGTGTGGACAGGCTAGGACTGTGAACCGACTGCCCAAACTGGGACCCTTTTGAGAGCAAACGGGGCACTATTCCTACTCTCGCCAGGACAACAGACGTAGACTGGGATATGTGAACCTCCCCCATCCAGGTGCCCCTTGAGCTCCTTCACCAGGCCTGGGCTATCGAAGGAAGGGCACAGGGTGCCACCTGCTCCCACAGCTCTGAGGAGGTGGGCTGCTCTGGGAACCACTGGACTAGGGAGGGAGGGAAGCTAATGAGCAAAGGCCTCTGACTGGAGGCAGCAGCAGTTGGGGCTTCCCGCCATCAGAAGGGACAGCGAGTGGTCCCTGGAGGGTCACAGGAGGCCGGTCCTCACCATATCTGCTGATGGACGTCCGGGAGATGCTGGCAGAGGCGGGGATGTTGTAGGAGGAGGTCTGTTTGGGGACCAGAGCCACCACCGATCTGTCGGACACCTAGAAGGGTAGGAAAGGTACAGTGCGGGTGACTGTCGGCATCTTGCGAGACTGAGTAGACAAGCACTTCTACACGGTTATGGAGAAGATGTGCAGCAGAGTGCAAGCAGGTCAGGAATCCCAGAAGTAGCAGATTCCTGCCATTCAACATGGCAGCACTCCCACCTGTGGCTACTGAGCCCTGGGAGTTCGGTTAGTTCAAACCGAGATGCACTGAAGGTGCCTGAACTGAAACGTGCTACAAATGAATGTTCAGGCCCTGGCTGGTGTGGCTAGGTGGTTAGAGTGTTGGCCCATACACCGAAGGGTCGCCGGTTCGCTCCCTGCTCCGGATCAGGGCACATGCGGGAGGCAATTAGCCGATGTGTCTCTCTCACATTGATGTTTCTCTCTCCCCCTGCCTCCCTTCCACTCTCTCTCAAACGCAATGGAAAAAATATCCTCAGGTGAGGATTATAAATAAATAAACAAGTGTTCGGTATACACTGGGTTTCAATGACTTAGCATGAATAAAAAAAATACAAAACTATCTCATTGATAATTTTTATATTTATTGCATGCTGAAATGCTAATTATTTCAGATCAGTTGGGTGAAATAGATATATTGTTGACACTAATTTCATCAGTGTATTTTTAGTAGAAATGTAAATGTGGCTTGCATCGTATTTCTATTGGCAGTGCTGGGCTAGAACCGGCCCCCTTCAACCTTGTGAGTTATGGACAATGATGCCCATTTTTCAGAAGAGGGAATCGAAGCATCAAGGGGATAAGCAATATCTTACAAGGTCACACCCTGAGCACCTGGAGAGACACCGTCCGCAGCCAGGTCTGCCGGCCCCAGAGCACCGGCTCTCCTCATTAATCAAATCCTCATTGGGATTTTATTTCCAGTCACACTGGTCTGAAGTCCATTTTCCTTTCTGGCTCGGATTTCTTTCTGGCCCGGGTCCTACAATGCCTGGGCCACCTTGAAGAGTTCCTCACACAGAATGGCTGCTCTTAGCGACTCAGAGAAAAAGACGCTGTCTTGCCCAGTTCTCTGCGAGGGTGCCCAGCGCAGCACCCAGCCTGGAGGGCAAGGGCTGATAAATGAGGAGCCATATTGAAGACATTTGGGGCCATTGTGATTTAAGATTACCCTCCATCCAATAAAAACGGAGAATCCCCAGAATTGTGATGATCCAATTAAACCCCTAACGCAGAGGGAATAAAATAGCTATAATAATGTTATGGGCCATAAAACATTCCTATTAAACCATTTTTTATTTTAACAATTTTTATGAACTTTATAAGTTTGATTTATAGCTGCACGAGTCATAAAACCATCTTTCTGGGTCTTAAATTGTCAGTCCTTCTCTCCCACCAAAAAAGAATTAGATGTTGGGAAGTCGAACTATAAATGAACATTAGCGCTAACGAGATTCCCTGATAGCTGGTTTTAGTGGTGGTGTTTAATTTTACCCTCCCCATAAATCTGCAGGAGCCCAGGAAGATGTTAACATCTCTCTGTTAATTAAGATTATGCAGATTTTCTGCCCTGGGAGCTCCAAGGACCTTTGACTCCGGGGAGGGTAACTAGAGGGCAATCTTTGACCTGATGGCCTAAAGCTGCAGGGTCCTGCCTGGGCACAGGCCCGAGCGGTGCCAGGCTCCCTGATGCCCAGCCGAGCCACCTTCAGGACCTCCAGCAGTTTGCAGCATCAGCACCAGGTCTGGAACCAGGGGGAACTCTGCACTCTGTCTTTCAGGAACCCTCCTTGCCCCTGTCGGCCTAGAAATGATACTTTGAAAGCCTGGGGGCAGGAGGTTACACCCCCAGAAAGGACAGATGATCTATCGTTTACCGCTTGTTGTCACCTAAAGGAAGAGTCACAGATGCCCCCCGAATGAGCACAGTTCGACTCAGTTCCAGGTCACCAAATCTCTCGTCCTCAGTCTTTCTCTTGGCCAACAGGCAGTGCAAGTCCATGGTCAGGATGCCCAGCTGGGTCTGACCTTGGCTCTGCCACTTCCTGGCTACATTATTCCAGGAAAGCCACTTCACCGCTCCGGGCCTCAGTGGTCTCTTTTGTCCAGGGGATAATCATCTTGTCTAGGTTTGTTGTGCAGATTAAAGGCCGCGGGCCGAGCCTGGTGCCCCGCGAGCACTCGCTGAGAGTTGGCATTATGCTGTTATTATGAGCAGCGGCATCATCTCCGGCCCCCAAAGGGAGGGATACTCCCTGTGGTCCCCTGTCACTCAGGGCTAGCATGTGGGAAGTGCTGCGCATCCAGTAAAGCTCAGTAAATATTTGAGGAATGAATGAATACATGAATGATAAATGGCATCAGGGAATTGGAAGTGCTTTGTGTGACGAGCACTGTAAGAATAGAATATTCCATTCTTCTGATCGAGGGCCATCGGACGGACAGCCCCGTCACAGTGTTAGGGCGTCAGGGGCAGAGAAGAGAGGCCTCACTCCTGCCCTGGAGACACTAATAACTCGGGGGCAGGATGCTTACTCCGTTTGGCACTTTCTTCTCCAGCTCAAATTGGTTCATTACAACTGTTCTGCAGAATACATTAAGCACCGTGAAGCCGGGGCGGGTGGGATCAACACGAATGTTTGTGGCTCCGTGGATGTGAGTATGCACCCTGGGCACCTCACCTGTTGTTTCTAATCCTTCCAACTGCCTTCACAGTTGGATTGTTATTTTCATCACACAGATGAGAAGCCCGAGTTTCGGTGAGATTAAAGTCACACCACCGGTGAGTGGGGAAGCAGGGATTTCAATAAATACAGGTCGCAAAGCCCTTTCTCCTCCCACTACAGCACACTCCTCCTATCTGGGGCAGGGATGCTGGCCCATAGGGGATGCAGCTTGGAGAGGAGCGGCTCAGGGGTTCCCCAGTGCCCCTGGAGGCACCCAGTCAGCTCCTGTGGCTGTGAAGGTCCCTGATCTCCTGGTCACTGGCAACTCGGTACCTCAGAGCCAAGCCTGCCAGCCCCCGCACCCTCCCGTGTGAGGCGCAGGCATAGGAGGATGCTATTAGTCAGGCAGTCCCAGCGGGCCTTGCAGCCTCAGGCACTTCCTCTGGTTGGTTTAATTTCCCTTGGTGTCTCTCATTTTCAGCTCTATTTTATAATTTTCTCTGAATCCCCACCTGCCTACCTGTGCTTACTCTTACAGGAGCCCGAGCCCGGAGTGGTTACCATGGGAGGGGAAGGAGGAGGGGATACCTCCTGGATCTTTTCTTCTTTTGCTGGGATTTTTAAAAAAAATTATATTTTTTTCTTTAAAATGTTTTTTTTTATGTTTGTTTGTTTGTTTTTGTCGTTGTTGTTAATCCTCACCCGAGGATATTTTTCCATTGATTTTTTAGAGAGTGGAAGGGAGGAGTAGAGACAGAGAGAGAGAAACATTGATGTAAAAGACACATCAGTTGGTTGCCCTGACCAGGACCAGGGATCGAGCCTGCAACCAAGGTACATGCCCTAGACTAGAATCAAACCCGGGACCCTTCAGTCCACAAGCTAACGCCCTATCCACTGAACCAAACCGGCGAGGGCTGGGATTTGGGGATTTTTTTTTATTGTTCATTCAACAGGCAGTTGAGTTCTGCCAGTGTGCTAAACACTTTACCTGCTGCATTTAACCTATTCCGCAGGACTTTAAGGGCAGGGATCACCATCAACCCTATTTAACAGATAAGGAGGACGAGAGCTTCAATCATTTCCCCGAGGACGTCAGCGAGCCAGTGGCAGAATGTAAGACCTGAAGTCAAGTCTATCCCAGTGGTCGGCAAACTGCGGCTCGCGAGCCACATGCAGCTCTTTGGCCCCTTGAGTGTGGCCACGAAGTTTCAATCGCACTGTACGTGCGCGCCTGCACGTGGTATTTTGTGGAAGAGCCACACTCAAGGGGCCACAGTTTGCCGATCACTGGTCTATCCAATTTCCTGCTTTGCTGTGCACGAGAAGCGTAAACTGCATGAGGCACCTACAGTTGGTTACCTTCGAGGCAGACTTTACAACATGCAATTTCCCTGCAGAGGCAGGGCCTCCAGGATAGCAATGCCTGGCCTCACCCCAGGCCAGTCAGCCAGTTTCTCAGGTGGGCCTGGTGCTCATGTGTTTGATAAGTTCCCCCAGTAATTCTAATGGGCAACTGTGGCTGAGAGTCACGGCTCTAGGATCCGGGAGAAGGGGAAAAGGAAAGATCAGAAAACCCCTTTTAGGCTTTTCAGGGCCGAGGAGCCAACCTTGGAGGGGAGGGGGCATTTGGGACAAAGGTCCTGAAGCAAAGCCGCCTCCCACACCGAGAGGCCCCCCCTCACCTGGTAATGCATCAAGGTGTTGAGCCGCTTCCAGTCGCCCTCGATCTTGGTGGTAATGTCCTCGTCTTGCAGCACGACCCTGGCGATCCGGCCTTGACGCCACTCTGGGTGGAGGGGTCACTGTGAGGGGGTGGGGCTGCCAGCCAGGATCACCCAGTCCTACCTTCTCTAGGGACCTGCAACCCCAGCTTCCTCGAGCTGGTGCAATGGTAGCACCTAAGGCATCTAGGCCTCCATGGGGTCCAGACAGCTGGGCAGACGTGTGGGCCTCCCCAAAGGCAGCCCCATCTGAGCAGTAGTTCAGGCTGCCCCTCACTGGGCAGGACCCAGTCACGCCACAGCCCAAATGCCCTCCTTGGAAGCCACCCCTCACCCCCGCCCACGCCTGCCCCACACTCCAAGCCAGGCCTCCTACCCAAGTCCATGTCCACGGCTCTCGGCCGCTGGGAGTAGGGCACGTTCTTGTAGATGGCGTCGAGGATCTTCTCCTTGACCTGCGTGATGGTGTCACAGTTCAACACCTTCACTGGGATCTCCGGACTGTTCTCGTTGTCGGGGTTGACACAGTTCAGGATCTGTAAGCGGCCAGAGAGAGGGAACCGGAGGGAGTTGAGGGAGGAGACGAGGTAACTCTGTTCAAGGCCCCCTCCCTTTCTGGGGATGTGGGGTGCCTCTCTGTCTGTGCTTCACTTTTGTTCACCTCCCTGCCATCTGCCAACAACAACCTGAGCCATTCTGCCCGCCTGTCCTTTCTCAGAGAACCGGGACTCGGCTTCCTAGCTCCTGGATGGCTGGGGGTTGCTGTGACCCTGGACCCAGGCGTCCTGGCTTCTGAGATGGCCCCTTCCCCGAAGCTTCTCTATTAGGAATCCACAGACTCACGCTCTTTCCCATGATGCCAATTTCCTCATACTTAAGGGTGGGTGATATGTTTTCTCCACCCTATATTGTCTAGGGTAAACTGAGGCACCAAGAGCACTTTGGGCCCACCAACTGAGATGGCTAGAAGGCACCCAGGTGGTCTGCCTGCCCTTGGAGCACAGGGACTTGCTCCCAGGCCAGTCGGTCTCCTGGCCTCTTTATCGACCCCCTCAGACTGGCTGTGGAGCCAGAGGGTGAGGTAGAGATCAGGGCAGGAGGTTGGCGCGGTCCCCCGAGCTCCGGGCCTCCTCACCAGGGTCTTGTACTCGATCTGCTGGCGGATGAGCTTGTCCTCGCTCAGGGAGTAGCGGGCCTCGCCCGTGATAGCGTCGATGGGGCCCTTCTCCATCTGCTGCTTGATGGCGCAGTAGAGCATGAAGAGCGGCTCAGCTGCGCACTCCTGCGGGCACAGGCGGGGCGGGCGTGTGGCAGCACCAGCCTCCTCCCTCCTCTCCCAACCACCCGGCCAGGTGGGGCCCTGCTCCTGGGCGGTCCCCATGCAGCCCCGGGGGCAGGCCCAGAGGAGCGGCCCCCCCATCTCGCTCTCAACTGCGGCTCCCGTCTCACTCCCACTCACCTTCAGGAACTTGTGCAGGAGGAAGGCAAACCAGTTGGTCAGCATCTTCTCAGCCACGGACTCTGTCCTGGGGAGGGAGAAGGGACAGGGACAGACCTTTAGGAGGGGTCTCAGGGCAGGGCCTGGTTTGCTGGGGGCACGGAAGGACACAGGGCTGAGAGCCAGGACACCTGGGTCCTAGCAAACTCAGCCAGTAACCACAGTGGGACCTTGGGCCAGACAGAAATTTCTTCTTTCCGGGCCTCAATTCCCCGTGATGAAGGAGTGGTGCTGCCATCTGCAGATAAAGGTGCCCAGTCCCCCATCCCCCAGGGCTACAAAGAACTAGTTCTCCCTCCTCCCTCCTGTCCCTCTGGGATTGCTTGCAGGCCGGAATACTGTACTCCGGTTCACACGTCCAGAAGGTACCTGGTACCTGCCCTCCAACACTCAGAGTCAGACTGCCTGGGTTCAAATCCTGGCTCTGCCATGTACTGGCGTGCGACCTTGGGCCAGTGAGCTCACCTCTCTGAGTTCCGTTTCCCCATCTCTAAATCATCATCATCATCTAGCCCACAGGATCGCTGTCAGGGTTGAGTGAGTTAATAGATGTAAAGTGCTAAGAATACCACCTGGTATCCTGCCAGGTGGGGTCACTGGGGTCAGGTGGGATCTTGGATCCCAGCCCCTCCGGTAGAGAGCAGTGTGTGTGTTTCACTGAGGGGGGACCTGCTTCTGCAAGCACCACCCGTCCCCGCCCCCATCCTGGGCTGCAGGTCTGGGGACTTGGGAAGGAACAAAGCCGCTGTGACAGGTCCTCAGCGATGGGGACGTGGAGGGGCGTTTTACCTCCCCGCACGTGGTGCAAATTATACCCTCTGGTTGCAGTAAATCCCCGGCATTTGCCAGGGCTGCTCAGCGATCAGGGCCTGGGAGAGAGTGCTGATGTGGGAGAAATTGCAGCTCTCTCCCGGGCCCCTCCCAGCACCCTCTCCTGCATTGTGCCTGAGATTAGCTCCAATTTAAATACAACGGTTCTTAGTGAGAGTTGCTAATGCTCAGATTGGCAGGATAGAGGCTCAGTCGCCAAATAACAAAGCCATTCTTTCTCCCTTCTCACCCCACGTGGGGCCTGGAAGCCTGCGCCCTTGCTCGGAGGAGGCTAAAGGGAAGGCGGCGACATAGGCGTGGTGCATTCCAAAGCTGTGCTCTGCTTCCCAGAGCTCCAGAGGGTGAGCTCTAGGGATGGGCCCCAAGGTCTCCAGCCCTCTCCTCTGCCAGGAGAATGGCAACTGGGCAGGGGGCATGCGGTGGATGCTGGTGATTCAGGTCCAAGACGCTGGGCCCGGGAGGCACCGGCCACACCAAGTCTCTAGCCTGCTGCTGTCCAGTAGGGCCTTCTGCTGGACGCAAATGCTCTCCTTTGGCCGGGATGTGGTGACACCGGTGGAAGGTGGCTAGTGTGATGGAGGGGCTGAATGACACGTTTTGTTTCGTTGTAATGGATGGTCACATGTGGCTGCCATGTTGGACAGCACCGCTCTGGACACGCAGGGAGGGACAGAGATGGTGAAACAGGTGCTCTCAGTGTCGTTTTATCCCGAGGAAACTAAACAGCAGAGGCCATGTCACTGGCCCACGTGTACACAGCCAGTCGGTGGTGGAGCTGGAGTTCAAGCCCAGATCCGAGCCAAAGCCTGTGCTTCTCCATCAGGCTTAGCAGCTGCAGACACCACACGGTGCCCGGGAGATGGATTCTGTTCTGTGGGATGTGCGCGCACAGGCCCTTCCGGGAGGAACCCTCTGGTACCATCTACGGGACCTGCTCTCACGGGCGGTGTCCCTGGTCATACCCGCCGCCCTCCGGGCCTGGCCTCAGCTCACCTCCGGAGCAGCAGCTTGGGGTGGTTCTTGTTCTCCAGGTTCTTGTCGATGAGGTCGGAGAGCAGCTGCTTGAGCACGTCGGTGGCGTACTCCAGGCGGCCCTGCAGGCCGGTCATGATGAGCGAGGCCACGTTGCCGCGGTCGCGCATGGAGAAGCTGCGCTGCAGCTCCAGGGTGCGGATGAAGGTCAGCAGGAAGACCTTGTTGTTGATGAGCTGGGCGAAGAGCTTCAGCGCCTTCTCCACATGCTGCTGCCCGTTGCCCTGCACCTGGGGCGGGCGGGGCGGGGGCACCCTCAGCGGACAGCTCCTGGCCTCCTGGCCCCCTCTCCCTGAGGGTCTTCCCCCCACCCAAGAGGATGTAGGCATGGCCGGGCTCTGAAGGCCACAGTCTGCTCTGACCTTCTCTGGGGTTGGGAGGGTTGGGCTCCAGGCGGGGCCCTGGGTGCAGATGCCATCCACCTGATTCTCCCAAGGACATGATAGGAGACACCCCGCAAAACCCGCTCCGTTGACTAGTCTCCCCTTCATCTCTGTCCTGATTTATCATCTTCAATAAGATAAACCAACCAACAAACTTCACAGAATCCTACATCTTTCCCTAAGCCACCTTCGATCCATTGGAAAATGAGGCAGAATTGTAGTTAATGAATTCAGTTATTCACTTAAAAATGACAAACAATGAGCCTCGCCCTGGAATCACCCCAGAGCCTGGGTGCCCCCCTGGCTGTGATCTTCCCGATTGGAACTGTGACAGCTGTTTCCCCTCCTCACTTTTCTCTGAGCTGCCGGGCCCCATCAGCCTGTCCTAGGATACCCAGGCGCTGCGTCCCTACTGTGTGGCTGGGCCAGGGAGGCGGGTGTTACCTCCAGCTCCCGCAGGACAGGATGGTCCTCGATGCCGGGGAACAGGACGCGCATGGCATAGGTACGATAGTCCAGGTAGGGGATTCCTGAGCGGTCCAGGTCGCTGGTCAGCTCAATGATGTCTGTCTGGAGTTCAGCAAAAGCTACAAAAGGGCAGCAGAGACAGGGAGGCTCAGGACGGGAACCCCAGCAGAAAGGGGAAGGTAGGAGAAGTTTGTGAAGAAGGAGGGGGGTCTGGGAGTACAGATAGGGAGGGTTATAGGGGTACATCTCCAGAGGGGATGGGGTCTCTCCAGGCTGCCTTTCTTAGGTGGTGGGAATATGGGTGATTTCTATGTTACTTCCTTTTTGGTGTTTATCTATAATTTTTAATTTTCTTTGTACGTACGACAAGAAAAAGGAAGAACACCATGCTACAGGTGCTAAAAGCAGGTGAGTGGCCAAGCAAAGACCAAAACAGGAAGCTTTGACCCCTCCTTTTCAAGCAAGAGAATAAATCAAGATGCAAAAGCTTGGGGGACAGTAAAAATCAAAACCACCATGAGATAGTGTGGCTGTTACAAAAAAATGGAAAATAACAAATGTTGGCAAGGATGTGGAAATATTGGAACCATCACATATTGCTGGTGGGAATGCAAATAGGTGCTGTCACTTTTGAAAACAATTTGGCAATTCCTTAAAATATTAAACAGAACTACCATGTGACCCAGCAATTCCGCTCCTAGGTATCTACCCCAAAGAACTGAAAGCAGGAATTTGAAGAGATACTTGTACGCCCATGTTCACAGCAGCATTATTCACAATATTGGGGTGGAAATAAGCCAAATTTGCAAGATGAATGGAGAAGCAAAATGTGGTCTATACAGTCAGTGGAATATTCTTCAGCCTTAAAGTGGAATGATAGTTTGACACGTGCTACAACATGGATGAATCGTGAAGACATTAGGCTAAGTGAAATAAGCCAGGGACCAAAGGACAAGTACCATACGATTCCACTTATGTGAGGTCCCTAGAGTTGTCAATCTCATGGGACAGAAAGTACAATGGCAGTTGCCAAGGGCTGAGCAGGGGGGCGTTATTGCTTAGTGAATACAGTGTTTTGGTTGGGATTGAGAAAGTTCTGGAGATGGATGGTGGTGATGGCTGCACAACGTGAATGTACTTAATGCCACGGAACGGGAGGAGGGGAGAGCCCTGGGGTGTAGAGACAGTGAGGGTTAAAATGGTAACGTTTGTGTTATGTGTATTTTAACACACACACACTCATATACATGAGAAACAGAACAAAACCAAACCCAGCCTTGGGGCACCCTGGCCATTTGGCCCTCAACCGACAGGGGAGCACCCCCTTGGCGCAGGCCTGTCTCCTGGTACCCTCCTCTCCCCTCCTCCCCAGCCCTGGCACCGGGAGGAGCCCCTGACCGCCTTTGCTCAGCCCAGCTCTTCCCTCTCATCCAGCAGAGGGCTTGTTTCTGGCCCTGACGTTTGCAGCAAAAGAAGAAATGTTTTGATTCCTAATGGAAATGTTTACCCAGAGAGCTCACTGGGTCCTCAGCCCCCGGGGACGGCAGGTACACTCATTGCCTCACGGCTGTGGTTGCGTGGGAGACCGGAGATGGAAAAACACACACTCTCCACTCCCACACACATCCATGGCCAAGGACACCACAAGCGCAGCTTCAGAGCGCTCAGCCTGCTGCACGGAAGAAAAACAAACCCTGGAGTGGGAGGCAGGTGAGATGCTCCTGCCATTCCTGCTGCTGCTCCTGCTGCTGCCCCTTCCACGTGCCCAGGGCCTCTGCAAAAGGGGCCAGGCCCTCCCACGTGGGGGATCGGGAGGCTGAGGTTCTGATGGAGGGGGACTGGGGCCCTGGGAGGGAGATGAAGGCAGCCAGACTGAGGCACGCGTCAGGGCAAAGGACAGACCAATGCGATCAGGCCTGGGCCTCACTGTGGGCATTAACAGGACTTCTCTGGTCCCGAGGGCACAGGAAACGGAGGTCAAAGTGGAGCACAGTGGCTGGGGTGGGGAGGAAGGAAGTGAAGATGAGCAGATGAGCGCTGTTGGTAAGGAGGGAGGTAGTAAGTTCGCTAAAGGCAGAGTGCCTCCACGCACCTTCCTTACACTCCAGGGCCACACGGGACTCCAGGTTGTCCATCTGCATCTGGAGCCTCTTCAGCGTGAGGTCGTTTTCTCGAGACTTCCGCTTGTAGGCGATGAGGACGATGATGACGATGATGAGGAGGAGGCTGCCGCCCGCCGCGATGCTGACGATGGCTGGCAGGGTCAGCAAGCTGTCTGAGACGACACTCACCGAGCCCGGAGAGAACACCATCCCGCCCACGTGGACCTGCGCATGGCACACACACAGACGCTGTAGAGCCTTGGCATGCCATCGGATCCTCATCGTTTCAGAAAGGACACGAGAGACCACAACCACACAGTGTGGTCTGTATTCAAAACAACATCCTGCTGATTACCTAGTCCCCCTCCCTCCATTCTTGTGTTCTCAGCTGCTATACATTTCCCATTTTAATGCAGGACGTGGAGAGGGATATGGACTAGAAGGAAGAGAGAGCCTTTGTTAGGGCAGATCACGTATGTACGGTGAAGAGGGGAGGACATAATATGAAGAACAGGGAACACTCACCATGACCTTGTGCTGCCCCGTGAGGTTGGGGGGCTCGCAGAGGAGCTGTGTCTCAGACACAGTGACGGCACACGGGGTCTCTCCAATCAGCACCGTGTAATTGAGTTTGGCGCCTCCAGAGGCAGGAGGGCAGAGGTTTTTGCCCTGTAGATAACAGTCATCTTAACAGGAATAATTGACACATGCGCTCAGAAGTTAATTGCCTTTTTCAAAAAAAGGTGAAGGGATAGATTAAGGAGGGAAGGGCAGCAGTGCAAAAACCAGTGAGTGACTCCATGGTAAGCTTTGAGAGGACTTCAAACAGCCACAATTTAGAGAGAAAGAGAGAAAGCAGATGGAGGAGAGAAAGAAGGAGGAAGACAGTTGGAAAGAGAAAGGAAGGGGAGACAGAACACTAAACAAGTGAAAATTTGGGGAGGACACCTCGGATATCAATGGAAGCGGTGGACTAACAAAACTTGTCCCAGGGACGTGACCTCCTGAAATATGTGCACAGGTTACAGTGGCCACAACAGCGGTCAAGAAAGGCAATGGTGACTTTCAAGTTCACGGCAGTCCTTTTGGGTCCCCCGGCTCATGAGAACAAGCAGCAATACTCCATAGTGTTTCTCAGGAATCTCAGGTGCAAGATACAGGGTGGGGCAAAGGTAGGCTGACAGTTGTTCCTATGGAAAAGAATCTATATAATAAAAGCCTAAGCAACCATTATGGCGGAACAACCAGAACGACTGGTCGCTATGATGCGCACTGACCACTAGGGGGCAGACACTCAATGTAGGAGCTGCCCGCTGGTGGTCAGTGTGCTACTACAGGGGGAGCACCACTCAGCCAGAAGCCGAGAGGTAAGGAGCCTGCTGGTAAGGAGCAAGGGATCCTGGATTGCGAGAAGCCAGCAGGCAGACATTTCCTGAGGGGTCCTGGACTGTGAGAGGGCGCAGGCCGAGCTGAGGCCCACTGCTCCCTCCCCAGTGCACGAATTTTGTGCACCGGGCCTCTAGTAGCATAATAATAACACGAGAATAAATTCTGTGTTCCGCATACTCACAACTGTAAAGCTACATTGCCCCACCCTGTACATCGCCCGATGGGTCAATATCTACAAATAAGCTCCCTTTACAGGGGGAGGACAGCTTTGCGAGTCCATCCTGTGTAGAAAAGAGAACATAAAAGGCAAAGAGAGAGGATGTTCTCTACCATCCCTGCCCTCCCCACGTTCCTACCTTCAGAATGATGGGGGATCCTGGCTTCTGATTCAAGACTCCAGTGGGGCTGAGTAGTTCGAAGGTTGGGTTGGGGTAGTAGATGAACTTGGTGTCATTGTAAATGAGCAAGGACTGGACATTGTTAAAGACAAAGCCAAACTCGTCTGGCCGTTCCACAGTGTCCAGGCCGGGCCGGTAGTCCGTGGTCAGAGAGGGTGCCAGGCAGGTGAGGGTGGTGTTGTTCACAACTTTACACACCTGCAAGGCCCAGAGAGCAGCATTCAAGCGCCTAGCAAGCGACCGGGGGTCTGTGGGGCCCCTCCCACCCTCTGCTTGCTTTGGCCATTACTATTAGGCTACTGCTTGTCTTCATTAGATAGTGAACCCCTTGAAGAAAAGGGCTGTGAGACTAATTTTTGGGGGGTTGCATTTTAACCTCATTCATACATTCATTCATTCATTCACCAACATCGCTTGAGCGCCTCCTTTGTGGCAGGTGCTGTGCTAGGAGTTGGGGCTACCTGGTGAATAGTCACAGTCTACAGGGGGAGACGAATGATTCAAGCATGATCTAGTCCTGGCAGAAGACTGAGAACACAGGAGGGGGACGAATGGATATGAGGAAGGTCCTGGTGGGGTGGGACCAGGTATAGGGGACTGTCAGTGTGTGGCCATGGGCATGTGTGTGAGTGCACATGGCTCACGGAAGCTTCCCCAGGGAAGAAATAAATGAAATTTAATCTGAAGAATGAGTGGGACTTACCTAGACAAGGAGAGGGAGAGAGAGGGGAACAAATCCCAGCAAAAGCCCAGGATGAGAGCATAGAAGGTTTGATGAAAACGTGGGATGCGGTGCTGGGTGTGAGTGTCAGTATGGAGGGGAGCTGGGGGTGGAGCCGGACATAGTGTGAGATAAGCACTTTGCTGGCACATAGTAGGTGTTCAGTTAATGTTTACTGACTACATTGATTCATGATAAGGAGTCTTCAACTCTTTAAATGTTCTACGTAGAATCTCTCTCTCTTTTCCAACCAAGTCCCCTAACTTCGAGGGAATGTAGCCGTGGTATGGACACTGGGTTCGGAATGTCCTTTCTTTATTGGTGGACACTGGTCTCCCAAATAAAATCCTAGCTGGGCTGACCCCTCCTTAGCACGAGGTGTGTCATGCTCTCCTCTGGCTTAGAACTGGGGCCGCCCGAGGCCGCAGCTGGAATGAAGAAACCACTACGGGATCCACGTGGGGCTTGGGAAGAAACTTGGACTCCTAGCTCCCGGCTCAGTTTCGGTCTTGGGAGCCATGGTGTCCCAGCAACAGCCAAGGGCATCTGTGAGAACTCGGCCTGCTCAAGTACACACTGTCCTGGCAGGCCCGCACATGTGTGTCTGGCCAACATACGCACACATGGACTTCATGCTCAGAAAACAAGGCCGTGTGTGAAACTGCAAAAAGGCTGCCACTGGCACAGAGATGAGGTCAGAGCTCCCAGGCCAAGTGTTAACCCTCTGCTCCCAGAGGCCATTTGCGTTTCAGTCAACGGCTCACCGAGGGCTTCCTGCCATCTTGGAGGTCAGTCCCCATCCCCACCCTTTTCAGCTCACACTTCAGCAGCCCTTAGAAGCCCAATCTCCCTCTCATGTGCCAGGTGGGGACACTCTGGTGCAAGGAAAATGGGGGTGCAGTTTAAGGGTAGAGTTGAGGCAGGGAGACTGAAACCCCGGGCTTTGCGGGCAGACACACAGCCAGGGTGCCTCTCTTCCCTCCCCACCCCACCTTCTTCCCCGCTCTTTCCAGTTCCCCAGACTGGGCTCCTCCGGGAACACGCAGATCACTCCCAAACAAGCAGCCTCTGTTTGCTTCCTGCCCGGTGCTGCATCGGCATTTCGTTTGCCAAACATTCCTTGGGGTTTTGCGGCCTTGGCTTTGGCCCTTCTCACTTTTCACTAGGGGCTGCTTCATGGCCCAAAGGCAAGGAGAGGCCCCAGTTGGCTGAGGCTGCCATGGGGCCCAGGCTGGGCTGAGGGGCCCAGCGCTTCTCTCCCACCACCCTGAGGGGAAGGCCCAGGGCGGAGTTCAGGGGCTTCCCACTGTGGAGCTGGCCCTCCCTCTCCATCTGCCCGCCTGCAGGCCCCAGGCAGGTCACTACTGAAGCTGAGGGCCCCAGCCCCGGCTTCTCTTCAGTGGCTTCCCCGGACCAGCGTCAGCCTTGGAGGCCGACCTCGTCAGGCACATCCTCACTCTCCCGAATTCTCCCTGTGCCACGTGAACCGCGCCTCGTACTGTCTGTGTCTGATGCTTTCACATCTGGGCCTCGCTGACTCTGGAGGGACTGCCCCTCCCCAGACTCGCCAACCCCTAGGGACCATCAACAGCGTGCCGCCTGCTAGCGCGTGCTTTCTAAGGCAGACAGCTCATCAGCCCACACCCCAACCACCTCCTTCCACACTGTGGGCAACTATCCACCTTCCCTGACTCTACCAGGGCTGGGCGCCAGACAACTAGGGCCCCTCTGCCCCACGGCCCATTGAAATGAGCATGATCCAAACTGGCCCCAAACCTGCCTGCCTTGCCTGGCTAGTTCCTTCCTGTGGAAACCAAAATAGTTGTCTTTCCTCCTTCTGCTTCCTAACCTACTCTGCGGCTTCCTCTCCCCAACCCCCACACCCCATGGCATGCCCCCCTTTCTTGGGATCTGTGAGTATTTTGTTATTGTTTGTTAATCCTCACCTGAGGATATTTTTCCATTGATTTTTAGAGAGAGTGGAAGGGAAGGGGAGAGACAGAGAGAGAGAAACATCGATGTGAGGGAGACACATCCATTGGTTGCCTCCTGCATACACCACGACCAAGCCTGGGGATTGAGCCTGCAGCCAAGGTACATGTCCTCGACTGAATCGAACCTGGGACCCTTCAGTCTGCGGGCAGACGCTCTATCCACTGAACCAAGCCGGCCAGGGCGGGATCTGTATTAACAAACTATCCAATGGCAGTCATCTCCTGATCTGTTGGCCTTGTCATACCTGAATAATAAAATCTAAATTTTAAAAGTGCGGCTAATTTTGGGGGAGTTTTATTTTTCCTGAGTGTGAACTCGCCATTCCCATTCCTACCCCTCACGCTCTTCCCTTCCACGTAGGCCCCGGAGTCGGGCAGATGGAGGTGGTCTGTGAGCTATGGGGCCGTGGTCCCAGTCTGGAAGTGGAGTTGGGGCACGGATTCTTTACCCAGGGGTCACACTCTACACCCGGGATAAGGAGACATGTGCTCCTCTAGCGCAAAAAGCTGTGATTGTGGGGTGTAGAAGGTTGCAAAAGGTGTCCCCATGCCTGGCATGATGGAACTCCAAGTCTAGGAGCATCTCATGTGGTTTAGTTATAAAGGAGTTCAGTGGTTGAGCATTGACCTATGAACCAGAAGATCAGGGTTTGATTCCCGGTCAGGGCACATGCCCAGGTTGCCGCCTCCATCCCCAGTGGGGGGTGTGCAGGAGGTAGCTGATCAATGATTCTCTCTCATCATTGATGTTTCTATCTCTCTCTCCCTCTCCTTTCCTGTCTGAAATAAATAAAAATATATATATTTTTTTAAAAGTCCAGATATTTGGGATCTAGCTTGGTCCTGCCACCAGTCATCTGCATGGTTGGGGCAAGTCATTATTCCTTTCTGGCCTCAGTTTCCTCAGCTGTGAGGGGGTAGGCCCAGATGACCCCTGAGAGCCTCCAGGTCCAGCCTTCTAGCATCCTGTCATTTAGTGCATTTCTGTTTCCTAAGGAAGCCTCAAGCACTCCGGGAATGTGTCAGAGATGAAGGTAGACATAGAGCCATCCTCCCCATCAGCATCTCAGCCTCGTCAATCCCCCGAAGGTCGAAGCAGTAATGATAGCCATTTATTTGAAAAATAATGGCCATAATTCATAGTGCCAGCATCTCCTGGACTATAATTATAAATACAATAACGTTTCAGAAAATATTGGCCAAGAAGAGCCACTAGAACAAACTAAAATATTTATAACATATCAGACATTCTGCCCTTATGATAGAAAACTTCTTTAAAATTACAAAAAATCCATAATGAAAGAAATTGAAGTACATGGCTCTGCTCAGAGGAGTAAAGTAAAATGTTCAACCTGATCATCTTAGCAACCAGCATGGGTTTATTCGCATGCAGTGACTACCATTTGTCAAGTGCCAACCTCGTGGGGGCCAAAGGCTGCAGGTGACCAATCTGCCCGCGAGTCTTAGCACCATGTGAAGTGACGGGGGATGGAGGATCAGAGAGGTTAGATGACTTGATCATGGTTGTTCAGCTAATCAATGGCAGTGCCCTGCTTCCAATCCAGAAGTACCTGAATTTGGAGTCAGAATTCCTTCACCCTCTCACAACACTGCTGCTTATCGGACCTCAGAGTGAGCATGTCACACAGCAAGAGCCCTTTTGTGCTACATCTTAAGCTCAGAAGGCACTAGGTTGATGCACTCATTATATCACCTTCTGACAAGAAATGACTATCCACATTAATAAAATGGAAAGATGCAAATTGACCGTACCTTTGCAACACCCACCAGCCAACCAGGAGTGAGTATGCAAATTAACCAACCAACGATGGTGGTTAATTTGCATACGCAGACACTGAGCGGCCAGGGGCAGGGCTGGACGCTTGCGTTGTCGCCATGCCAATGACGCAGGCATTCCAGACTGCCCCAGCTGCTCAGGGCCTCTGAGCAGCATGGGAAGGCAGAAAAGTGGCTCCAGCCAGAGTGAAGGTGGTGCTGGCAGCCAGGGGAAGGAAGGCCTATTCTTGCACGTGCATCAGGCCTCTAGTGCCATAATTATAAAAATCATTGTCAGGCTCAGGCGTTTGGGAACATGATTCTGGGCTCAGTCTTGAGCCATCTTTCTTCTCCTACATCCAGTGCCCAGCACAGAGCTCAGCACATTACAAAACACTGATACATGCAATATTTGCCGAGGGCCAGGCGACCAGTGGTTACTCACATTGACAGATTCTTTGCCATTAAACTTGACTCGGATCCTTGGCTCCTGAATGACATCCAGGTTGGAGCCTGTGATGGTCAGGGGTGTGTGGCCACTGGGAACAAGCAGAGGCTAGGTTAGGTAAAATTCAAATGGCCACCACCTCACCCCTGGATCCTCTCACAAGCCATACTTGGGCTGAGAGGCTGATGCCACGCGGTGCATTCCTCCACGCCGTGCCTCACCTGGCGATGCTCCACTCCGGCTCGATGCTCTGCACCTGGGGGTCCCCTATGTACTCAAACTTCAGGCTGTTGTTCACACGGGCTCGGTCGACACTCACGAAGACAGGAACACAGCTCTGGCCATTGGACGATGGGGGTGAGACACACACGATCTCATTCATTGACCGCCTGGTGGGGAGACAGCAGGAGGGTTGTGAAGAAAGGCGGGGGCAATCGGGGTGCCCTCTGCTGGAAAAGGAGCTTGTCTCAGTCTGAGGGTGTGGCCAGGAAGTGTCCTTGGTCCTGTGTACTGTATACTATGGAACACTCCCTTGTCAGTATCCTCTTTCCCTGACATCCAGCTCTGGTTCGATGAGGAGAGAGTGGCTGGAGGAGGGGATTAGAGAATGAAGCAGGGGCTGGGCTTCATGCGTTTCACTCTCTTTTCTGGATTTTTCTAGAAAATGACTATTTAACTGATGCTTAGAGTCTAGTCCAGGGGTGGGCAAACTTTTTGACTCGAGGGCCACAATGGGTTCTTAAACTGGACTGGAGGGCCGGAACAAAAGCATGGATGGAGTGTTTGTGTGAACTAATAGAAATTCAAAGTAAACATCATTACATAAAAGGGTACAGTCTTTTTTTTTTTAGTTTTATTCATTTCAAACAGGCCAGATCCGGCCCGCAGGCCGTAGTTTGCCCACGGCTGGCTAGTCAGTCAGTTAATAAATATTCATTGAGTCCAGCAGGCATGGCTCAGTGGTTGAGTGTCGACCTATGAACCAGGAGGTCACGGTTCAATTCCCGGTCAGGGCACATGCCCAGGTTGCAGGCTCGACCCCCAGTGTGGGACGTGCAGGAGGCAGCCGATCAATGATTCTCTCTCATCATTGATGTTTCTCTCTCTCTCTCGCCTTCTTCCTTCCTCTCTGAAATCAGTACAAATATTTAAAAACATATAAATGCATACATAAATAAATAAATATTCATTGAGCACCTACCATGCAGAAAAGTGAACACTCAGTTCTTGCCCTTAGGGAGTTGATGGTCCAAGGAGGAGATTATCAAATACTGGGCGAGTTGGGTTATCATCCATGGATTCTTTAAGAATTCTCTCACCCCCATTCAATGTATTTGACAAATAGTAGGTGTTCAATTTTTTAGGCCTAAGAGATGTCCTGAGGATGAGCCTGGCTTGCTGAGGGCCGAGGCCATGCAAGGTCCATGTTTCTCAAGTAACCACAGTGGGGACCTAGTGAACGTGTGGCCTGATGGTGACGGGACAGCTCCTGGGGGCCTTTCTCATCTGCAGTCTCAGGGCTCTCACTTCTCATTATTGTTAGAAGCACCCAGCCCTGTGATTCATGAGGTGCAAACGGGCTAGTGCTATGTGACCAGAATGGTGTTTGGGTCAAGGATGCAGCACATAGGATGGAGGCAGGCAGGCCTATGTGTGAACATGCACAGGAACATGTGTGCATTATGTGTGAACCTGCACAGGAATGTGTGTCCATATGTGTGAACCTGCACACGAATGTGTATATATGTGTGAACATGCATAGGCCCGTGTGTGCATATGTGTGAACCTGCACACGAATGCATATATATGTGTGAACATGCACAGGAACGTGTGTACATATGTGTGAACCTGCACACAAATGTGTATATATGTGTGGACATGCACAGGAACATGTGCACACATGTGTGAGCATGCACAGGCCACACAAGGACAGTCTCCCAGTGCTCCTTCGAGCGCATCTCACCCATAGAACTCGCAGGTCTGGTTGCCCAGGTACACAGCCACGCTGCTCCCAGCTCCAAGATAACGGCCCGTGATGGTCACCATGGTGCCTCCGGACTCTGGGCCCCGGATGGGGTTGAGGGACAGCACGGAAGGGTTCTTTGGGAGGAAGCAGAGAAATGATCACAGCTCAGGTTTTGTGCAAAGGGACGGACACAGGCTAGACTTAAGGACAGAAGGAGGAACCATGTCCATGCTCTGAGTGGAGGTACTTTTCCTGCCCTTTTGAATCCCACACACTCTCTCCGCCTCCCCCTGGAGCTGAGACCCTTTCTAAGAGGCTTCGGGCATGTCCAGGGAAGACAGAAAGGTCATGCGTTGGAATTAATTAACTCCCCAGGGAGTCTCGTGCCCATAACATTGATGGGAAGGCAGAGGTGACACTGACTAATCTATCAATTAGTTTACAAATTGAGAACAATTTGAAAATGCTTCTCTATCTAGAACCTGTACTGATTTTTTTTGGCACAAAATCGATAGGGCTGGATAAAGCATCACTGCCTGGATCAGGCCACCCTGAGGCTAAAGTCCTCCATTAAGGGCCACGCACATCTGTCCATGCCTCCCTAAGCATGTGAAGGACACGGTAGTGTCCCTGGTGCAGAGGGCTGTACGGGAATGTTAGACATGGCTTCCCCGTCCTGCACCAGGAGGATAGATGGCCCATTGCTGGCTGGGGCTTTTCAGTAAGCTCATTAAGTTGTAAAATTAAGCCTGAAGCTTAGAAGAAATGTCATCAGGCAGCCGACCTGAGTCAAGAAGGATTTGCTTCTGCTTCTACAGAGGGCGGTGGGGCAGAGTGGAAAGTGTATTTAACTGAGCAACTACACAGGCATGAACTAGTTAGTCCCCATTAGCCACTCAGTAGCAATGAGCCCTGAAGCAAGGCTCTGGATCGCCCTGGGCTTTCATTTGCTCCCCTGTGGAGAGCAGGGTGAGCTAACGCGTCTCTATAGCTCCTCCCTGCTCTGGCATTCCGCAGTTCTCTCTGCATCTGGTATTACTGCATTTGCCTCTCACAGAAGACCCCGTCTGTCTGTGCAGAGGATGGGGTAGGCTGGAGGCAGATAGCCAAGGTTCTCTCCAGCCCGAGAGACAAGAATACAAGAAAAAGGTGCAGATGCCGGGACAGGAAGGCAGAGACGGGAGAACCGACAACAAGCAGTAAAAATGCTGCAGAGAACAGCATCTGTGGTTTAGAGATTTTTCAAAACTCTCAGCAAGGCTAGTTTGCCCCCACCTGCTGGTGCTAATACTTCCTAATGAAGCCAGGTAGGTAAGTGTCAGAAAAGGGACTTAAGGGCCCGAAGGCAAATGATTGATTCAGTAGGCACCTTAAAGGAGGCCTTTGTGGTTTTGCTACCTGTTGCCTGAGCACAGAGAGATGGTTTCAGGTGTGAATGTGTGCTTACTTGCGTGTAACCACACCAACACACAGAGCAACTCGCTTGTACACCCCACTCCTGCGATCCCGCACAAAGACACGGTCCTGCAGGATTTCAAGGGCCCCCGCTAAATTCCTACTTACAATATCCTTGGCAGAAAACAAAGCTTGCAGTGAATCTAGACCAGCGGTTCTCAATCTGTGGGTCGCGACCCCTTTGGGGGTCGAACGACCCTTTCACAGGGGTCGCCTAAGACCATCGGAAAACACATATATAATTACATATTGTTTTTGTGATTAATCACTATGCTTTAATTATGTTCAATTTGTAACAATGAAAATACATCCTGTATATCAGATATTTACATTACGATTCATAACAGTAGCAAAATTACAGTTATGAAGTAGCAACGAAAATAATTTTATGGTTGGGGGTCACCACAACATGAGGAACTGTATTAAAGGGTCGCAGCATTAGGAAGGTTGAGAACCGCTGATCTAGACCTTTTTAATTGGGTCCTCCAGGCGCTCTGGCCTCATTAGGCCGAATTAGGCGTGAAGATACTACCTCAGCAGGGAAAAGGGCCACCCCTCCCTAGCCTGGGAGGTGCTAAGATCTGAATTCTAAGAAAGGCCTGATTTTGCCACGTTTAAAACTCTGACCTTTGGCTCTGCTGGGCTCCAGTCTTCACAGAATCCTTAGTCACACCCCCATCCCACTCGGAAAGACAGGCTTGCAAAGTGAGGCCCTAGGTTCCCTTTTCTGGTCTCTTGGCGGTGGTGCCTGGCTTGGGAGGAGGTGTGTGGAGGAGTCCAGAAGGAAGTGTGCCCTTGCTGGGAGCCTGCATGAAACCCCACACTCACCACAAAGGTGTACTGTTGATGGGACTTGGTCATGAACTCTGGTTTGCACTCGCCAATGCACAGGCGCACCGGCCCAGACGTGGTCCCCACGAGGGCATGGCCCATCTCACAGACGATCCTGAGAAGAAAGCACACCTTCCAGTGAGAAGCCGGGCAAGAGCTGGCATCCCTGCCCCTGCTGCTCACTGTCACAATGAATGACTCCTCACAGCCTTTCAACAGTGCTGAACCAACCAAGATGCAGCTTGCTCACCCATCTGAGCTGTGTGACCTTGAGAAAACAGCTTTCCCTCTCTGAGCATTAGTGTCTCATCTGTGGAGTGAGACGTTGGATGAGATCATCTCTAAAGCCCCGTGTGCCTCCAAAATGCCCAATTCTCTGAACAAGCGTGTGGTACCCAGTGCCTAGTGCAGTGCCTACCCCTGGGTGGCTGCCTGCTATTTGTGAAATAAACCGAATGCCCAACAGAGAGGTTCTGCCCAATTGAGTGTTCTTTCCCATGTGACAAGCCAACACTGCAACTCTCCCTAAAAGAGGGAGCGAGGGCCTATTTGCCGAACTGATTCAATTGTGGTTTGCTTCCTGCAGTGAGTTTTCAAAAGAGAAGAGATAATCCGGTGAGATAGTGAGAGCCCAGAACAGGAGCCTGGAGCACAGCGGGAGGAGTGGAGTCCTGTGGCAGCGGGCGAAGGGCTGGGAGGCAGATGAGTTCATTAGGACAGTGGCGGGCACTGGACTCCCACTTAATCAAGGGCTGAGCGCAGGAAGCTGCTGGGGGAGGCGGGGACCCAGCCCCGGGGTTGGAAGTCAGGTCTCGTGTTAACAGGAGAGAGAGCTGGAGAGGAGAGGGATGCAGCATTCTCTCTCATGAAATGCAGATCGATACCCCCCAGGGATGACTTCCCTGGGGCCTGAGATAAGTTACAACAAGCACAACCAGAGACTGGTTGCCTTGGCCACAGATTAGAAATGGTGGGTGGCTGGAGGGACTGAAGCAATCGGGTTCTTGGGGAGACCTCTTGCCTGGAATGGTAGACGTGGGGTGCGTGGGAAAGGGTCCCACCAGGCAGAGCAAAAAGGAACCTGGGGACAGAGACAATGATTTTCCTTCCCTCCCAACCACACGTTAAGAGTTCAGAGCAGCCTGGCACCCTTGGTAGGTTTGCTTAGTGGGGAGTCAGTAAAAGACCCCCCCCCCCCCATCCCTCACCCCCGGCACTAATCCCCAGCCTTATCCTGGCCCGGTGGGGAAGATCGGCTTTTAACCCAGCGATGCTTATCTCAACCGCTTCTCTAGGAAGGAAGGTAACTAAACCGAAATTTCATTCCGATGCAATGAAACCTGCATTAAACAAATACACCGCATGCTCGCACACACGGCGTGCGCGGATCTCCATTTCCTCCATCACAGTTAATCCCAAATAAGCACTTCACTCCTGGTGAATATTTACTTAACATGCAATAACTGTCTGGCTACGTTTAGCATATTAGATTCAACAAGCAAGAACTGAATCACAGGGACGGCTACTCTCCCGTCCCTTTCTCTGTGAATGAATACGTTAATTATGAACCCAGAGTAAAGATGAGAGCGATGATCAATTAGTATTTTACACGTAGCTGTCTCCTCAAACCTCATTAGCAGAGCATCGGAGAAGCCTAATTTATGGCACTGTGTGTGGTGATCTCAGTGCTGCTACCTGCGTGGAGTGGCCACGCTCAACCTGCCTCCTGGGCCCTAGCGCCGGCTGCTGTGTGGGGCCGGGCCACCCTGCAGACCATGAGGAGCTCCAGAGGCACAGAAGAGAAGTGGGCAGGTATGTCTCCTTCCCTCTCTTCCAATCAGGGCTTTCTTGTCCCTCACTCACCCCTCTCCCCACCCCCCACACTTGGACAATCTGTGCCGAAGTGATTCTCAAGAAAAGGAGGAAGGAATCATGGCAGGCTTGATATCGTGGCAAGAGGAAACATGAGCATATGTGAAGGTCATGGGCATATCTGTTCCTCCTTGGGCCACCCCAGGGCCTGTCGAGGAGAAGACAAAGCCTAGACCGGCTTCAGCTGTGCCTGGAGGGCGTTAACAATGGGCCAGGACCTCTGGGCACTCTGCCTTTTCTAGAACATTCTTTTTTTTTTGCTCAGGGTTCATGTCCCAAAAGATACGCCTCACATGTCAAACACCTGGGAGAAAGGGGATGCATAGAGATGGGCACTGACCAGGTGTCCACGGCTGAATGGCTACAGTAGGCTCTGAGTGCCTCGCCTAGAAAGGGGTGATGTGGGGGGTCAGGGGCTGGGCAGGGGGGGCTGGACCGCTGCAGCTGACCCTCTCCCACTGGTGGAATGAGGTTCCACTGCAGCGAGTGAGCGGGGAGAGAGGCGGTGGGCTGCGGAAAAGGGTCGGTCGGTCTCAAACAGGTGAGAATCCTAAGGAACCAGGCAGCGTCGTAGAAGAACTCAGTGCCCTCGAACTCTTGTCCCTTTCCTTCCCGGGAGCCAGGGCTTGCCTCCTGGAGTGTATCTGTTGCAGGTAGCTGTTCTCTGAGCTCAGGGACAGGGGCAGTTCCAGGAGACAGGAAGGGCAGCCGCAGGGAGTGGGGAGGTTATCATGAGGAGTGTGGGTCCGGCCAAAGCAGATTCTGCGTCTCCATAGTAACAGGAGCTACCCTGGACTGAGCGGTGACCTGGCAGGCACTGGGTAGGACAGGATCCTGTGTCCTCAGCCTCTCCTACTGGGAGGGTCTGATGAGCTCCTTTTATAGACAATGAAACTCAGGCTCCGAGGTGCTCGGTGACTCACTGTAGCCACAGCTCTGTTAGCCGCAGTGCCCTATTCAAATCCACGTCAGCCGGCTCCAAAGCTCATGCCTTTGACCACTCCACCGCCTCTGGGATTAATGGAGGGACCTGTGTGTCTGTTGGGAAGGGGCCAGGGTCAACATGGCAGCCATGCTGGGGTGGAGTTGAGGTTGCTGTGGGAAGAGGAGTGGGGGAGGGAAGGCCTGGCTGGGGTCCCAAAGCCCCGAGAGCTAACTACCTGTGCCCCCGCCTTCCTGGCTGTCAATGGCCACAGGCAGCGGTGTGTGCACCACTTCCTCCTTCGGGCCTTACCAGGGGGCCAAGTTCCTGTGGTTTGATTTCTGGAGGCCGCCTGCCTTCCCTGCCTCCTCCCAGTGTCCCTGGTGGCTCTGGGCTCCCTACGCGCCATTAGGAGACAACAGATGGCCATGTTTTCTCCTGATAAAGTGAGGAGTTGGACTAAATCCCTGTCCAGCAGTTACTTAGCTCCAGCGTTTGAAGGCTTGACTCCTCCTGGTTGGCAGGGATTTCTGGAGACACATTAGTGCCACCAATGAGCTTTCTAATAGTGGGAGGAGCAGGCCCCGTGGGGCACACACTTTACCCCTTCTGCCATCCTAAGGACCACAGACGTGACTGTAGGGACCATCTATGTCTACATACCCATTTTCCAGATGAGACATTTGAGGAGCAGAGAGCAAAGTTACTTGCCCAAAGTCTTCTACCTAGCTCATCAACAGCTGAACTCTTGGCCCCCTGCCAGTGCCCTCACACCCACCCGACCACCTCCCTTAAATTGGCATAGGCGATCGTTTTCAGCCCAGCACTGTGCACCTGGGGTGGGGGGCACAGGCATCCAACACCCATCCAGCTGTGGCTGAGTTCACAGGTGCTGAAGATAGGAGGGAGGTGGTCTGAGCCCTGGAGCTGAGAGTCGATCACACAGAGCCCCCGTCCCAGGACTGGCTCCGTTGCGGCCTCAACCTGCGTCCCACTGCCCGGAAAATGCCCTGTGGTGGGATCCTCCGGCCCTCGCAGTCCTGTGGGGTGCCGACTGTAGGACTAAGTGGGGCCCTTTAACCAACATTAACCTAATTGCTGAGTGATAGATGGCAGGCACCAGCATCTGGTGAGCCATTACCGTGCCTGCTAATCCTGCCTGCAGCCAGGACTCTGCACCGTGCACGGCGAGCCAAATCCATCTCTCGCAGACATCTGTAACGATTGTGCCTGCTGCTCCCTGCCTGGGATGGAGGCTTTAATGATGTTAACAAACTCTGAAACCTCGAGAGCAGTGATGAGCCTGGCACGGCTGGAAACCAGGGTTGCATCCCGCTGAGGCGCTGGGCGCGCCCGCCCCTGCGGCCTGCCCTGTGCCCGGAGGCGGTGTTGGTGGTTTTCTAGGGCGACCACCAGCCTTGGCAGGGAGCCCTGGTCCATTCTCCTTCCCAGGCTCCTTCCAGTTCCTATCAGGACTGTCTTCCCCGTGGCCCTGAGCGAGTGCAGAGCATTTGATTTCATAGATAAAACTTTCTTACATTCGTAGGGCACGTTACAGTCCCCGTGTTCTCATCTTACTGAATTTTCCTCAAAACCCGTGCAGCAGGCATCATGGTTTCCATGAGGCCGATGATGGTCAGGAGACCGGACAGATGGCTAAGGTCTCGGGGCTGGGCAGGGGAGCAGCCAGGACTCAGAACACTTTTGCATCCCAAACCTCATGGCACGTCCATGTCCCACTGCCCAAGCTCTTCTCACCTCAAAGCCATACCCCTCACCCACCCAAGTCCTTTCCCATGGCATCTCCCCAAGCTGGAGACTTAGCTCATGTCTAGAGGCACAAGGCAGGGCCTGGACGCCCCAGGGATTTGGGTCAGTGAGACCGAGGGGCTAGCTCAGCCTGGCAGGGCACTGGCCCCTGTAAAGCCATTGACTGTGAGGATCTCTCAGGCCGGCCTGGCTCCTGCCCACAGCTGTCCCCTCCTCTCCTGGCTCAGAAGTGCTACTAAGTCACGTCCCTTTTCCCTCCCTCCTCTCTTCCTGCAGACCCTGCCAAACTTTCCCCACATGCTCTCCTCGCAGGGCTAAGTTTGCCGGTGAAGGATCCCACAGGAAGGAGCTGCAGGTTGAAGGATCAGGCTCCTTCTCCCCTGCTGGCAGGCGTCCCACCCAGCCTCAGAGTCTGGGAGTTCACCCTCTCGCCCTGACCCAGCCCTGGGCCGCACTGGGATCAAGGCCCCCGAACCTGGAAGCCACTTAGTGATACATCATGAGATTTCCAGGCCACTCTCACCCCGAGTCCACCCCATCGCTGGTCAGGAAGGGAAGACTCCAGGCCCTGCTCTGCCTTGGCCATTTGTGCTCTGAGCGAAAGGGACAGGTTTTCACTCCTTTCTTGCTTTGTAAAATGACGATAACTGTATGTACCTCGCAGAGTCCTGACCAATGAAAAATGAGATAATCGGTGAGACTGTGCAAGTGCTGATAGAAGAAAGTGATGCCATTTTTATGGTCGCTGATGCCACTTTTATGGTTGCTACTAAAGCTTGGTTCTGGGGGTGGGGGTCAGAGGGAGGACCTGAGGCTGCAGGGGGCAAAGCTTAGGGGGAGAAGCCCCATCCCCAAGCCGTGCTCTGAGAACCCCTGGCAGGGCTGTGTTCTCTGAGGAACGAGGGTGACCTGACCAGACTTTATGTGACCAATGATACAGAGTGATCTGGCTGCTCCCCGCCTTTTCTCCTTTGAAGGGGAGGCACCCCTCCTTGTACCCTCCCGCCCCCGCTTCATGCCCGCCTCCTGCCCACCAACTCCACAGTGGCCGCCACTGCCAAGTGAACACCCAGATTGGAACATATGTCACTCGTGGTGGAGCCCCGATCGCCTGTCCGCTGCGACATGCCTATTTTCTAATTTCCAGCTGACATTTCCCTTAGTGAAATAAATGAATTTGCTCCGGCGGAGGCCCTGCTCGGATTAAGCTGCTGTCAGAGCCCCAGGAGCCAAACAAATTGTTGCCCACAGCCCACCTTGCGGAATGCATTCCAATGGGGCCTGGCGGGGAGGGGCCGGGAAGAGGCGGAGCCTGGGCTGGCTGGGAACTGACTCAGTCATGCCAGCGGGCAGGGGGAAACTGAAGGAGGGGCAGCATTGCACAGGGATCCCTGATGCCAGAGGAGCTAGGGGACAGGGAAGAGAATAGACTATGACCTTCTGAGAATGGAGGTGGGAAAGGACAGGGCCCTGGGTGGACTTCTGGGGGCAGGGTCCACGGGAGAAGGGAGATGGGAAATGACTCTTGGAAAAGCCCCAGAGAAAGGGGGGTGGAGGGGAGTCTCCGCCCGCCCAGAAGCTCCCCTGGGAAGGGGCAGGCCAGAGCAGACCGGACTCACTGCTCAGCGATGATGTACTCCCCGGGCAGGGGTGTGCAGGGCACCCCAGCCACCTGCACGTGATGGGCGATCTCGGAGAAGTCCAGACCCAGGTTCACGCCGTGGATGGTCACTCGAGTCCCTCCTTCGGGTGGTCCAGACACTGTCAAAATCTGTGGGAGGGAAATGGGATTAGCAAGCCTGCAGTCAGTCCTCAGGAGTACAGACAGCAGCCTCCACTGCCTTCCTGAGGGAGGCGCGGGGGACTTGGATGGACATCTGGAACCTGGGTGAACAGCGAGCGTTTTCTCTACTTTGTAGCTTGTCTAGGATCCTGGCACCATATTTCTTATACTACTTCCTCGGGTCTTTTGGTCATTAACTCATTCATTCATCCAATTATTAAACAGAAAACAGAAAGTACTAGACTCAAGGAATAAAACCATTGTTTGAACCATTGTTTGAACATGTCTCTAATTCACCAGTTGCCTGATTGTGAGAGTCATCTCTACCAGTCTCACCCCAGGAGCTCCCGAGTACCAAACAGAGGGTGTTTGTGAGCATTCTCTACACCAAAGAGGCCTTGCAATTGTGAGGTGCTGCCATTGCCACTCCTGCGTGCGGGACTCTGTGGGAATACAGTGATGAATGCACAGGAAGTATGCCCGCAAGGAAGTATGGTTGAGAGGAGAGATGAAGGAGGCCATACACAATGCTGATGCCGGGCACTTGGTGGATTCCAGGCAAAGCTGGGGGATCCCAGAGGAGCCTGAGGTGAGGCAGCAGCAGAGGGATGATCAAAGATGGGAGGGTGTTTTATGTTGTTCTGGAAAAAAATCCCTGTGATGCATGCTAAAGCTCCCCCTTCCCCCAACAATAATAATAACTTTAGGATTTCCCAAATTTTGCTGGCTTTCTGTGAGTAAGTATTATTTATGGATTCATTTCTTAATCCAGTCACCACATGATGACTGTCTCATTTTGCTCTGGCCCAACAGGGAAGGGAACAGCAGAATCAGGCTCTCCCAAGGCGTAAACTTCTGTCTAGGGCAGTGATGGTGAACCTATGACACGCATGTCAGAGGTGACACGCAAACTCTTATTTTTGGTTGATTTTTCTTTGTTAAATGGCATTTAAATATATAAAATAAATATCAAAAATATAAATCTTTGTTCTACTCTGGTTGCAAAGATCAAAATATGTCTATATGTGACACGGCACCAGAGTTAAGTTAGGGATTTTCAAAATGCTGACATGCCGAGCTCAAAAGGTTTGCCATCACTGGTCTAGGGAGAGATCAGGCTCAGGAAGAATGCAGCTCTTAGAGATCCCACGGATGCCAGGGATACGTTCACACCGTGGGCCACAGACATCCAAAGCTGAAGGACATCAGACCAGAACCCAGTCCTAAGCAACAACACGCAATTCAGAACTGGAAGGGGACTTGGGTATCTTAGTCTAAGATGCTTATACAACCTATACACACAGTTGTAAGGAAGTCCAGGGCTCCTTCCACGACCACAGGAAAGGCAAGGTGGGGAGAGAGGGAGGGGGTTGGTCAAGGCTAAGAGTCCACCAGACTCTCCCGGATGAGGCCTCTGGGCAGAGAGCTGCAGCCTTGGTTCCTTCTGTCCTTAGGCCCTTCTGGGGAGCTTGCCCTTATGCCCATACGTGCTGGTGGGGTGGCCAGTGGGCAGATGAGTCCGGGCACAGATGACAGGTGAGTGTAGGTGAAAATGCTGTTGAAGGCTCTGGAAACTCTTCCACCTCTCGCCTTCCCTAAGGGGCCCTGCTCTCTTACTGTGATACGGGCACCGTAAGTTCTGCCACCAATTCAAACACGAGTTCCCAGGTGATCGTGGACTGAGAAGAGATGTTGGGGATGGGACCACCACCATCCCTCCTCCCTCACTGCCTGAGATCTCAGTAATTGGGCTGCACAACCAGGACCTGAGATCACTCTGACCTCCTGACATCCTCCCCTCCCCCCCACCCCCCCGCCATCGCCTGCAGGCCTTATAAGGTGCAGCCTCCTTCCTTCCTTGTCACCCCAGGCCCTGAACTCATCTCATGCAGGGACTCATTTCACCTAAGTCACCTTGTCTATGGCTCTGACTCCCTTTCATGGGAATAAAACATCCCACCTTATGAATAAAACCAACAAGATTCATGAAATGAATCAATGGAGGGAGAGTGGAGGGGCACACAGGCATCTCCGAGTGCTGGCGTGAGTGTGGGGGGAAGGCGGGACAAATTGGAGATAAAAGCGCTGGCATGAGGAACTGTGGCCCACAGCTTTTCTGTCCCTGGGATGCTAAAAATAAGCAATACTTGGTCTTGGCTCTCCCACTCTCCCCTGGCAGTGTCTCAGGTCCCCGGGCCTCCTGGACTCTGCAAGATGGACCCTGGGCAATGAGGACCATGGAAGGGGCTTCTCCCATGCCCCATGCAGGAGCCTCTGTTGGAAGGAATATTGCTCTCAACAAGCTTGAGCACCTGGCTGGCTCTCTTTTGATCCACTTGGAATGAGCTCAGCTGGCCCCTCTCCCCCTCCCCCAGCCACCTGGATGGCAGGAACCCACCTACTAAAAGCAATTGACAAACCTGTGGTGATTGGTTCACTCTCCTTCCCCCACTTTTATTTTTAAAAATGCATTCTTTTGCTCACTGCAGTTAATTACAACCTTTCAGAAAAACTGTGAAATGAAATCTTTCTGGAAAGACTAAAAATATTTTCGTCTTGCAGGTAGCATGTAGGGATTGTATTGTGAGGAGGCAGGGGTGTTGGCAGGTTCCATGGGGCAGCTTCCTCCTGCTGGCAAGTCGTTTAGTATCCCCTGCCCACGCCTCAGGGTCAGGGTCAGGGACATGGTCATGGGCACTGAGCTGCTCAGAAGCGTAAGCCAGCTTATACTGTGCAGGGAAGGAAGACTTAAAAAAAATCATGAGCAAGTGTCATGATCTTGGCATGAAGACACATGTTGAAGAGGTAGATAGTTTGGGGCGTAGAGACACCAGCCTGATCTTTTCTAAGCCAGCGACCAGCTGCGGGAATGCAAACCTGGAGAACCAGAGTCCTTCTGAGTCATTGGAAAGCACCCGGGGAATGCTGGGGCCATGTGGCTCTTCTTCCCTACAGGGCACACGCTATGTGCTATGTGACATGCTATGTGCTTGCGGCCAGCACCTGGGGTAGGGGGCGGAGGCATTCAGCATCCATCATGCCCTGGGGCTCACATCTTCCTTGATTAAAACAAAACTGATGGGTAAAAGTCTGGATTTCCCAAACATAGGTGAGGTGGTGAGCATTTGATTTGCACGAGAATTCCCAATGCCTCCATTACTGATGACTTTCAAATCTATATTGTTGGCTCAGACCTGCCTCTCGAGCTCCACATCCATATATCCAATTGCTACTGGACACCTCCACTTCCACTGTGTGTCCCGCAGGCACCTCACATTTCACCAGGTCTAAAAATGAACTCTTAATTTTTTCTCCTTCCACCTCTAACCTCATTATCCTCCCAGATTCTCTTTCAAGGTTAATGGAATCACTGTGCACCCAGCCGGGAATCTTGCATTTTCAACTGTTTCCCTCCTCTTGCCTACCATGCGTAATGCATATGGTCGGCAGGCATGACCAGTTCTTACTCCCAGGTATTTTTTTGAATCTGTGCTCTGCTCTGTGCTCCAGACCAGGTGATAAGCAGGGCTCTACCACCTCTCACCCATGCTAACAGCCAGAACCCCATGTTCCTCCCTTAGGTCTGACCTTCATGAACACATACTTGCCCAGTTACTAGCTGCTTTAAAAACCTGTCAAGGCACCGGCCCTTCAGGTTCTGACCTTTGTGACTTCTTCATCCACATCTGCCACCCTGTACTATGTCTTCTGTACTACGCCCCCCCAGATACCGGTGATTCTCACACACACACACACACACACACACACACACACACACACACGCACACACGCACTTTAAAATTTCTGGGCCTTTGCTCATGTCGTTGCTCTCCCCTGGCTTACAAATCAGAGAGAGTCAGGTGGCGCTCTGGGCTCAGAGTGCAAAGGGACAGGAAGGTATCCTGTTGGACACAGCCCCTGCTATCTGAAGGCTTCCACGTGAGAATGAGTGTAAGGGCCTTGATGCCTGTGCAGTGGCTGGGGTGGTAAAAACGCAGGCATCCTGCTTTCCTATTTCGCCTCAGCACCAGGTATTGGGGAGATGCTACAGAGGGGAGGCTTGATGAGAAAGGATCTATTCTCCAGAGAGGGGGTGAGCAGGATCCCTCAGGACACCCCCTCAGACCAGGCAGCTGCAGTGTCCCAAGCCCACCCTGGAGACTAATCCTAAGGCTCTTTTCTTAAAAGCAGCATTAGAGCCCGGCCCATGGGGCTCAGTGGTTGAGCACTGAAATATGAATAAAGCAGGTCACAGTTTGATTCCTGGTCAGGGCACACGCCTGAGTTGCAGGCTTGATGCCCAGCAGGGGACATGCAGGAGGCAGCGAATTGATGATTATCATCATTGATGTTTCTGTCTCTCTCTTCCTCTTCCTTCCTCTCTGAAATCAATTATATATAATTTTTAAAGCAGCATTAGATTGCAAAGCACCCAGTGTAGCACTCACAAAGCTTGTTTCTCTCAGGAGCAAAGTCTTGCCCATCCAACCCGGTCTATAAAGAGGTAAGTTGCTGGAGTCCCAGGTACTGCTTATAGAACTCCAAGGAAGGTCTTGCCTTCTGCCTTGCAGATCAGGAAGGTGTTGGGCTACAGCAGAAGGGAGAGGTGAAGGTGAGAGGGCAGGTGGAGTTACACAGATTTCCCCACTGACAGGGGAGAAGATATGGCCGGGATGGAGAGAGACCATCCGATGCTCAGGCAGTGTCTGTAGCAGGAAGAGAGTGGCCTCTGGCGTCAGATAGACTTGAGTTTGAATTCCAGCTCCGACACGTGTGGGCTGTGTGACCTTCCATCCCTGTGTCCTTATCAGAAAACGGACAGTGATGCTCGCCTCACAGGGATGTTGGAAAGTCCCTAATGCAGTGGTGGGTTGGAGAGCAGGCCTTGAAAGTAGGCCATTTCCTTCCTTGTGTTCCCCCATACCTGTGCCTTCCTAGATCACAAAATCACGGGGTGGCAGTGTTGGTCGGGAGCTTTAGAGGGTGGGGCTCTTCCTGCTGATCTGGAAGGAGGACACGTGGACCAGACACACATAACCTAGATGCTGGGGTGGCCCAGCTGGGAAGAGGTGCCCTGGGTTGACTGGAGAAAGCCTGGGAGGTGGCCTGCAGCCTGGGCTTGGGCAGGGAGTGGCTGGGGTGCTGAGGACAGGGCCTGGGTTTTGGTGGGTTCTGGGCCCTGCACAGAAGCATAGTCTGAGCCATGCATCACCTTTTCTCCTGGAATAAATTTGGGAAGACACTGGTCCTGTCTAAAATGGTCCACATCCCTTCCTCCCGTCCTTCTCTCACCACGTCTTTTTCCCTTGGCTAGTAGCCGTTCTGGGGTAGGCACTGACCTTCATAATAAATGCAATGGATTATTTTAAGTAATTCAGTAATTCTGAATGAGACATCCACACAAACAAGTGGTTTGGCAGTTTGGGCTGAGTGTGTGTGTGTGTGTGTGTGTGTGTGTGTGTGTGTGTGTGCAGTGGCTGAGGGCGTGGAGAGAGGGAGAAGGAAGCTGAAAACCTGTGAAATCAGCTGGCAAGATCTTTAGATATTGACTCATTTCAGCCCCGTGCTCTGAAACCTATTATCATGTGGACCAGAGAGCTATTTAAATTCTCTGTGGTCCTCGGCAGTCAGAGCCCGAAGTCAGGCACGAGGGAGAGAGGATCCCAGAAGCAGCTGCTGTTGCTGAGGGGGGCGAAGGGGGCATGACGATCTCCCCTACGTTCTGTGCTTGCTCCTGCTGGGACCCCCTCCCTACCCACCTCCCTGAGCTCTGGGTCCCCACAGCTAGACAGCTAACTCCCATGTGCATTTGAAATGCCCAGGAAGCGTGCCCACTGCGAGTCAGAGGCTTTCTCTGACTCCCTGGGGTAGGGTTGGCAGCACCTTCTCCTACACGCCCACTGCCCTCTGGGAAGGTCCCGGGACAGCAGAGCCCACAGGGACTGTAACTGCCTTTTCCTCATCGAGTTGATAACTATCTTGGGACAGGGACCCTCTCACATTAGCTTAGCAACCTAATACTCAGCGCGCTGCCTTGACAGACATCCCCAGCTCTTGTGACTGGGAAGTGCTGGTCTCGACCGGATTCTGGAACAAACTGCCCTTTCATGACGGCTGGGAGCATGGAGGTGCCCAGTGTGGCTGGGGATGCTGCTGCTTCTCCACGTGGAATCATCAGGACGCTCTTTCTGCATCTCCCCGGCTTTCATGTAAGCCAGTTTCCGCTGTGATTCCGCATCGAACGGACGACTTAGCAGCTGCCTCCTCATCAAACATCTTTCAGACACTGAGGACGGCCAATCTGTCACCCCTGGCCTTCGCTGCTGTGATTCTCTTAGCCTTCTGTCGGGAGATCTTGTTTTCTAAGCCCTTTGATCACTGCAGATGCTGGTCTTTGGACCTCGGGTTCCCGTGCGTCCTCGGAGAGGGTAGTGACCCCTAGGCTTGTGCCCAGGACTTCCTTCCCTTGTCACGCAGACATTCCCCAGGCCGGTCCTGCGCAAATGCGAGGGCCAGGGTAGCCCCTTGGTCTCCTTCCCCTTCCTTTCTTTTCTCTCTGGGCTTCCTTCGCCCGTTTTAGGCACCTCTCACCCTGCTAGTCTCTCCTCCCTAAAGAAACCTTTATTTGCATCTTAATGGGACATTAGGTTCCGGTTATTACCTTGTCTTAAGAGTACTGGCCTTTTAACTGGCTGTAGGCTATGAAGTGTTTGTCTATTTGCAGGATTCGGAAGGAAAACGTGGGAACGCATTAGGGCGAAGGGCTGAGTTCAGCAGCCCTAAACTCCATCTGAGAAGCAGTCACTGACCAGGCCTGGGTATAAAGGGGTTAGTTAGTCTGAGTCCTGGCCGAGCACTTCTTCATCTGCTCATCTTCAGCCAGAGGATGTGGGGTGAGGCTGGCGTGTGCTGATGGCAGGGGACTAACTCGGACAGTCTTGTGTCCTGCTGGGTCCTCTCACGCTCAAAGCCTCCCAACACCTCTGGTTTGGAGAGCCACTTCCCCAGCTCCCCAGACCCCACTGCCCCGCACCGCGGCTGAATCTGTGTTCCTGTCCGACTGTGTCACGTGTGTTTCCACCGTGGGTGCCGTGACCTGGAAACCAGTCCCCATGCTGCTGCACTCACCCTGATTCTCATGGAGCAGTTTGGAGGGAACTGTGCCACCAAGCCGCCCTAGGGCCAGCGCAGATGCAGCCGGTTAATTACAGCTGGAGAGCTCCCAGGGGCTGCACCAGGGAGTGGTGAGGGAGGTGCCAGGCCCGGGGCTCCGCAGCCTGGGGAGTGTGGGGTGGGCCATTCCTGGGGCTCAGGAGCCTTGCAGGGGTGGAGTGGGGGCCTCCTGCTGGGTCCAGGCTTAAGGGGTCAGAGGAGAACCCCTTCTTGGTGGGCGCCTCACAAAGCCCAGCTCCCATCCTGGAACCCATCTTCCTCTGGTTGCATCTCTTGTCTGATAGACACAGTGAGAAAAGACAGAATCCGGCATCCGCTCCAGGTCATTAAAGATTCTGCTAATGATGACGACCGGCTCTGCACTTACTAAGTACTTATCATGAGCCAGGAATTGTGCCAAGGGCTTTACATATTTATCCCATGATGCGCTCCAAACAAGCTTGGAGGGAGGGACTATTATGATTGCTATTGTATAGATGGGGAATAGTGGTCCAGAGAGGTTAAGTAACTTGCTCAAGGTTGCACAGGGAGTGGCAGAGCCCAGCTAGGCCTATCTAACCTGTGCTTTCAGCCTCGGCACAACAGTGCCTGAGCTGGTCATCATCCCACCCTGGGGCAGATCCTGGGTCAACTCAAGCTGATCTGCCCATGGGTTCCCTCTCCTCAGGCCCCCGTCCCCTCCCTCAGCTAAGGCCAAGCTTGCTGCTTTCCAAGCTCTGAGTTTGGCTTTGCTGGTCACTGAGGTCTCTCCAAACTTCTCAGCTTCCCTCCTCTCTCCTCTCTGCCCCTGTCCCTGTGACTGTACCCCCCTTCCCTCCGGCACCTGTCCCTGGGAGTGGGCACTGGCTTTCTCCCCATCCCTGCAGCGGGCTGATGCCAGAGGCCAGCCCTTCCCTGCCTCCAGCCCTGTGGTGAGAGTTCCAATTGTCTAAGTGAGCCCAGGAGAGGGGTTGAGAATGGTCTACTGGTCAAAGGCGGGCTCTAGCATCAAGTAGCTGAGGGTTAAGTCCCAGTCCTAAAACTTACTAGCAGTGAATTCAAGGGAGTTACCACACCTCACAGAGCCTTGCTTTCCTCACCTGTCCGATGGGGCTGGCAATTATAATAGCTCAACCTCCTAAAAGTTACTGTCGGGTCTGAATGAGTTAACATACCTGAGATGCGAAGCCCCATGCGAGGTGCCAGGTTAAGCATTCAGTGACTCTTAGTTAATTATTTTTCTTCTTATTATTTTATGAGTAAGAAATCGGGCAGAAGGTGGGCTAGCTAAAGACCAGAGGAAAAATGTCTCCTTTTTTCTAAAAAAAAATTGATTCTAGAGAGAGGAAGGGAAAAAAAGAGGGAGGAAGGGAGGGAACATCGATGTGAGCGAGAAACATGGATTGGCTGCCTGACACACACACCCTGACCCAGTACTGAACCCACATCCTGGGTCTGTGCTCTGACTGGGAATTTGGTGTACGGGATGGTGCTCCAACCGACTGAGCCACACCAGCCACGGCAAGTGGCTCTGGCTCCTATGCAGGTGAGCCTCTGGTGTTGTTCTTGGTGGGGACTCAGGTCACATTGTGGATCAAAGCTCAAGCATCCCACAATCAAGACAAGTCTGTGAGGACAAGGCTCATCTCCTGACTCACTCCTTTCCTGTTGCTTAGAGCTTCCCTAACCATAGAGAGCAGTGATGCTGGCATTGTGCCTGCGAATGCTGATCCCACCCTGGATCCCAAAGACACCTGATGCTCATCCAAGATAGCACATTGTCACAGTCTTTTCCAACTTGGGGTGTGTGTGTGTGTGTGTGTGTGTGTGTGTGCGCGCGCGCACGTGGGTGTGCACACTCTTCACAGTGGGCGAGAGCCCAGCTGATGGCTCTGCAGGAATCTATAGCCCTGGCGGTGCCAGCTCTCCTACCCGACATGAATCCTGGCTGCCTCTGTCTTAGCTGATAGGACATTCAAAACCTAATTGTTATCTCAGCAGAGTAACTCCATTATTCATCTTGACACCATCCCCCGTTAGCGGTGTGTTGCAGGGATGTTATATTAATGAGGCCTGCAAATAAAGGAACGGGGATCAGAGTGCTGACTTGTTTCTCAGCAACGTGGGCTACTTCTCTTGTATTTGTCGGGAACTTTGCAGCCAGTCACTCTGGCCCCGGGCAGGTGGCGTTTGGCCTTTTCTGCGGAGATTTGAGGCAGCCTTGCAGATACTGGTAAATACTTGTAAAAGCCCAGCTCCCCAAACGGTTTCACAAATGCATTTGAACCTGAGGGAACCCAGGGGGGAAATCTTCTTTAAGTCATTTGGGCAGGAGGGAAGCAGGAGGAAGCCAGAGTGATGAATCCTGTCAAACAGCAACATGATTTAGGCTTGGTCTTGGAGGGAGGTGTACACGGTTTTCTGCAACGGGCTTTCTTTCCTAGGAACATGTACCTAAGATAACGTTAAAGAGAAGGACTATCTCCTGGGCAGGGACTAGTGAGGTGTAGGGGAAGTTGGTGAAGTTGAAAAATATATAAAGCAAAAGCTACAAGGTGATCAATGGAGAGACAACTGCGTCCTGGCCTGCGTGTACCCTCACTAGGCAATGTGGCAGGTGACTTCAGAAACACACAGGGACCTTCTTTGGGATCCAAGTGGTGGTAGGTTCCTGGTCACGTCCTGAGGGTCCAGCACTGGGGACTCACCCCTTGCAGTTCTGGCCATTACTTCACCCTGACCTCGTTCTCAGCTACAACTGTGGACCACGGGACCCCATCCTCCGGGTTCTCCCTTCGGGCTGAGATCTGAGCCACCAGCCTAGGGAACTTCCAACTTTCACCTGAACCATCACAGAACTAATAAAGACAACCAGAAACCAACCAAATCAAGTCTGGTGGCTTTAAGAAACCCGAAATTAAAGTTACATCTGCCCTAGGCCGGCAAGAAGTGACATCCTTAAGCTCAAGAGCACCCCAAAACGCTCTTCCTGTTTTCCCCCCACTCACAGGAATGTGTGGACCTAGTTATGTAACGGTTTTTTTTGTTTGTTTTGTCTTTTAAGGCTCAATACAAAGCACAGCCAATGCTCTCAGCTTGTCTGGCATCTCTTGGCTCTTCCAGAGGATTCTGACCCTGGGCCCAGGCATTTCTGATATACGTGGAGTGGAGTGAGGTGTATAGCAAGGGAGAACCCCTCCACTCCTCTGACCAAGAGCGGTCACATGGCATGGTGGGAGAGTCTGCTTTCTGGAGTCAGCGGCCTGGCCTTGAGTTTGCTCTGCCACGAACCAATGCATGACTTCCGGCAAACTGTTTACTTCCCTAAGCACAGCTTCCCCAACTCTTAAATGAAGATACTTATAACCATCTCTTAGGCGTCGTAGGTATGCAAAGTGCACAGGTCCTGGCACACAGCAGTCTCGTTAAGGAAAAGCTGTTATTGCTAAGACTCCCAGAACTAGGATGCGGCTCATCGCTTCGTGTCCCTGGCCTGAAGTTTGTGTCCTCTTAGGCGTGGAGAGCTAGGACCCTGCTGCAGTCCTCTTTCCAAACAGGAGACGACAGCAAGGGGTGTAGATTAGAAGTGACCGTCTCAGGTCCTTCGGAGAAAGCAGACTGGCTGCAGGGCAAGCAGTTCCCAGCCTCTTTCTGGTGGCCAAGTGCAGAGATAGGCTGGAGTTCTACAGAGAGAGGCTGCATTGTCCCGCCTCCTCCCCCAGGACTAACCTATCAGCGAGAACTTCAGGCCTCGCCCAGTGCATGGCATACAGCAGGCACTCACTAAATGAATAATGAATGAGAGAATTCATTTCCTTAAAGCTGGGCATCTCCTTTTTTTCACAGAATGCTGTTACGAGGTGAACTCTGTCCCCTCCAAATCCGTATGTTGAAGCTCTAGCTCCCATTCCCGTAGACTGGGACCTTATTTGGAGACACGATTTACAGAGGTAACCAAGTTCAAACGGGAGCCTTAGTGTTGGCCCTAATTTAACATGACTGTGGTCTTATTGTTGTAAAAGCTGGAGATAGACATGAACCCAGAGAGAACAGCATGTGGACATGAAGGTGGAGATTGGGGTGATGCTTCTATAAAGCCAAGAAAAGCCAAAGATTGCCACAACCCCCGAAGCTGGGGGAGAGGCATGGAACAGACTGTCCTCACAGCCTCAGAAGAAACCGACCCTGCCAACACCTTGATCTTGGACCTCTAACCTCCAGAACTATAAGAAAACAAATTTCTGTTGTTTAAGCTGCCCAGTTGGTGGTGTCTTGTAACTGCCGCCCTAACAACTAATACATTCACTTTGAGTGGAGACCTCTGTCACATGAGCCCCAAAGCCCCTGGCCTTCCCAAATTTCTCCTCCCAAAGAACATAGTCTGTATCCTTCCCCTTCCTCCTGGATGCTGCCCACTCACAGCCTCTTGGAAAATGTTCTTTCTGAGCCTTCCTGTCTAGTGGGTGGCGCGTCACATCCCCCTCTCCGAGGTCCCAGCAGGACCCGAAGCACACGCTGGGAAGAACAGAAACGCGATGGGCCAGGCATCTCCCCTCCTGGGCTTTCCCACCCTCTGCACGTCGCCTGTTCCTGGGGTTGAACAGGTGACACGTGCACAGACATCCAGGATGACAGCTGGAGTGGGAGCAGCCGGGGATGCCTCCCACGGGGGACAGCGTCATTATCACAACACGGGCTGGCTGGGAAGGAGCAGACGGCGAGTCCTGAGGGGGTCCTAACCTGAAGTTTATGCAAACTGGGAAATTCGATAGGCTGTAAGGCTTGTCTTACATGAAACCTCCATAAGAGATGGGTCTCTAGGGGTGGGCTTGGTTGTCATGGAGACAGCGGGGGGGGGGGTGTAAGGGGGCGTTAAGGAAGAACACAGCTGTTCATCTAACTAAACTCGGGCCCACTCCTTTTCCTAAAGCAGAACTCGTTCATTCGGGGCATCTCATTGAGTTGCCTGCCCCTGGAAAGGTCAGCACCCATTCCAGCTCCACTGGGTTTCTAGCTTTGGAAGTTCTGCAGCCCCCAGCAGCCTTCACAGCTGTCATAGCATCCTCCTCTTTCCACCCCTCAAGAAGCCTCTTCATAGGAAATAGCTTCTGTTTGCACGGGGGCTTGCACTGAGGGGATACCCATAAGGGCCAGAGACAAGGAGGAGAAAAAAGGCATAGATCTCATAGAATTCCAGGGACAAGGAGGAGAAACAGGGCATGGATCTCATAGAATTCCAGGGATAAGGAGGAGAAAAGGGCATGGATCTCATAGAATTCCAGGGATAAGGAGGAGAAAAGGGCATGGATCTCATAGAATTCCAGGGATAAGGAGGAGAAAAAAGGCATAGATCTCATAGAATTCCAGGGACAAGGAGGAGAAACAGGGCATGGATCTCATAGAATTCCAGGGATAAGGAGAAAAGGGCATGGATCTCATAGAATTCCAGGGATAAGGAGGAGAAAAGGGCACGGATCCTATAGAATTCCAGGGATAAGGAGAAAAGGGCATGAGTCTCATAGAATTCCAGGGACAAGGAGGAGAAAAAGAGCATGGGTCTCATATAATACTAATTATTTTAAAAAAAGACCTATCCTAATGTCAAGGAATTGGCCAAAAAGCTGAGGTAAAGAAAATAAGTTAATTCTTCTTAAAAGTTACTTTAAACAAGTTATACATTTTGGGCAAAAAAAAAAAAAAAAGCCATAGAAATGAGGTCATGTTCTTAGCACATGCTATGGAGGGGCACATGAGGCTGGTTTCCCCATTCCTAAGAAGTTAACTTTGATCCCGTGGCTGAGGTTGCACGTGCCAGGTGTTTTTGCTGTGAAGTTAGTATTTCTTATTGTAATTCATAAGTATCTTGGGGGAGATAGCTTGAGACTATGTACATATCATATTTCTCATCATACTTTCATCCACTAATTTTAACATTCATTGGCCATTCTTGCCTCAAACAATTATCACTGTGAGTTTTGCCAAACGATGGTTTTTCTATTTCCATAATTCCCTCTACATTTCGGAGCTGAAATTCTAGTATAAAGAAGAGCCTTCTCTCTCCTGCATGAGTTGTTTATTTATATCACTGAGGACCATCAATTCTTATTTTATTCTATTTCTTACAGCCCATTAGGATCATTATTTATTTTCTTGCTAAAATTGCCGCAGATTTGCCCACTGGGGCCAAATCAAGTTGGCCCCTGTGCCCTTTTGACACGTAACCTACAATTTTTTTCTTTTAGTGCTCACTGCCAGAAACATATAACCCGAATTTAATCATGAAGAAACATCGGGCAAATCCACAAATTGAGGAACAACCACAAGATAATTGGCCTGTATCCTCCTTCGACAGTATCAAGGTCATGAAACACAAAGAATGATCAGAGCATGAAGGGGACATGACAATGAGTGTCACCTTTGACCCTGGGCTGGATCCTGGACCAGAAAAAAAGGACTTCAGAGGGACAACAGGCAAAATGTGAACGAGGCATCTATAGGAGATGGCATTATTGTATCAACGTTAATTTCCCGATTTTGATCATTACATTGTGGTTATGTAACATGTTAATTTTAGAGAATCTGGGTGAAGGATACATGGCAGTTCTATTTTTGTGCCTTTTGTTAAGTCTGCAATTATTTCAAAAGTTAAAAAAATTGAAAATGGCTTTTACAGGGAGAGGAGGATAGGTTGGAAGGAGGAGATGTAAAGTGAAAGAAAATATTCCTGATAATAGTGAGTCAAACGTTCCAAGCCCGGGTCCTCCTTCCCCCCATGTCCTGTCCAGAATGATCTGCCCACAGTGGCTTGGGGCACAGCATGGATTTGTCTCTCCAACAACATGCACTTTCCTTCCTCCACCGCCTCTGCTTGAAAAACACCAACAGGAGATCCCACTGCTCAGGGCCTCTGGCTCCTGCTGCTATGTTCTCTGGGAAAATCAATTACAGCCTAATTACCTCAGGGGGTTAATTAGCATCGTGTAGCTGGGTGTCCTCTGTGAGCAGAGCAGCCTGTCAGTCCCCGGTCAGTGAGCAGGGGCGGTGGAGGCAGAGGTTTCCCGGGGAGAAGCCTGCTTTGGGGCTTGGGGGCGGGGGGCCTGCCAGTCAGGGAGTAGACAACATGGGGCTGGAGCAGCAGCCAGGGTTGGCAGAGGTGGGAGGTGATGGTGGAGTCCCCGGCTCATTTAAGAGCCCCGATGACACAGGCACAGAGACGTAGAGGCCACAACTGCATCAACAAGAAGAATTACAGAACAGAGCACGTTTCAGGCCAACAGCTGCTGGAAATCATGACAATCGGGGTGAAGGCGTGGAGCCCTGAGCAGGTCGGGGAGCCAGCTGACTGAGAGCAGAGGCTGGGACAGCCCTGTAAGCATTCTTTCCCGCGAGATAAATAAATGCACAGGGGAAAGCCAGTGGGCCCCGTCACTGGCCACATCCGAAAGTGCAATGGGATTGGAGAAGCCCAGTCTTTGACAGGCAGTGTCTCTCTACAGTCTCAGAGCACCTTCCTATTGGTTGCCCGAGGGCCTGGGTGCAGAAACCACCTGCCCCCAGCACTGCGTTTCCCCTGGGATATGCTGCCCTGTGGATGGCTGGCCTCTATCTGGTCCATAGCAGCTAGACAGGTCTGATATACAGGAAGGGGAAGCACCACTGCTTGTTTTATGTAACTTGAGCAAAAATAGTAAAGTGAAGGCTTTAAAAATGGTTTTATAATTAAATACATCCAAGCTAAAATTGGGGCTCTGACACTTAACGGCTGTGTGAACTTGGGCAACTCACTCCCTTCCTCTGAGCCTCGTTGTCTTCATCTGTCAAATGGAGCTGAGAATGGTTGTGAGGACTGCCTGAGACCGTGACAACCAAAGCCACTACATGAATATGTGCTCGCTCTCCAAATGACCCAGCTGTAGGTGAACAATATTCGTTTGATCTCAAGGGTTTTCTTTTCTCTGCTCTGCATCTTGGATATGATCATAAGGATGCTTCAGAGGTTTCCCAGGACCCGGCAACACAGGGGAGAGCAGAGGTGCTTTCTTTGGCCGGAAGTGAAAAGGAGGCAGGAAAAGGGACAGAGCTTCTGCTCAGAAAAGAGGTAGAAGAGGAGCGGCCCGTCCCTGACTTCTTCGAACACAGACCACGGTGGTACCTGCCCAGGCCTTTTTATGCCTCGTAACCAGAGGAACGTGCAGCTAGTTTCGTGGCACAGGTGACAGTCAGCGAGTTGGGAGCAGTGAAGAGTGATGAGTACGTGAACGCCGGCAACGTTAAATTCAACTATGCCTCTCCCAGGCCGTTCAAACCCCAGCAGCTGCATTTCCATGCACATCACCTATTCATCGTCCTTTGCAATTTGCTATTCAGGAAACATCATTTTTCCCCAGGATAATTAATTACCTGTTTCTTCCCATTAAAATGCACACAAAACTTGGGACAGAGTAAACCCTGGGAAACGGCACGGTGGCTGATGGAGCGCCTGCCTTTACTTCCTCCGTGTTCAACTGTGCAACTCGGAGCTAATCTCAGCTGCTGAAATCGCATTTCTGCTGAGAAAAGCGAAACCTGCTTTCTGAAACGTTCACCGGCCACGTGGCCAATTTCCCATCCAGTGCCGCCCCCGCTTCCCGGCCAGCAGGCCTGGCTCTGCCTCCCTTGTTGGGTGCACGCACACTCTTGTACAGGCGCGAGGGCACACTTCCATACACTTGTCACTGACCCCTGGATGTGGGCCATCGAGACACCCCCGAGAGGCCAAGAATTCTTCCACAAAGGCTCAGCTGGCGCTCCTGTCCCACTGCCCTGGGGTCAGCTCCTGGCCATCCCGTTCTGCTCTGGAACGCGGGGGGGACTCACCTCGGTGATCTGCGGGTTGGAGCACTTAACGTTGTGGCTGGACCAGTCGAGCCAGGGACTGGAGGGGCTGGCACAGTGCTGGTGGAGGGTGCACCTGCGCTCGCCGCTGCACCAGCCGCACTCAAACTTCCGGTCGGCCTTGAGGCACAGGCCGCAGCTCTCCCGCTGGGCTGCGCACTTGTAGAGGTGGACTGCAAAGACACGGGGGTGGTCTCAGAGGGGGTGGGACGGGTTCTCCCAAAATTTACCCTCCTCTTACAGGTGTGACAGAAACGTCCCAGCCACAGATAACATCAATAATAATTGCAATCATTGCAAGAACAATTGATGAATAATTAACAACAAATGGAATATCTTAGCAATCATTTCAAGGCAATACAGAGCTCTAGCTGGTTTGGCTCAGTGGATCAAGCGTTGACCTATGAACCAGAAGGTCATGGTTCTTTCCAGTCAATTGCGGGCTCCATCCACAGTAGCGGACATGATCCACAGTAGTGGGCATGCAGGAGGCAGCCAATCAAGGATTCTCTCTCATCATTGATGTTTCTCTCTCTCTCTCTCTCTCTCTCTCTCTCTCTCTCTCCCTTCCTTTCTGAAATCAATAAAAATACATTTTAAAAAAATAAAGGTTGCCAAAACCGGTTTGGCTCAGTGGATAGAGCGTCGGCCTGCGGACTGAGGGGTCCCGGGTTCGATTCCGGTCAAGGGCATGTACCTGGGTTGCGGGCACATCCCCAGTGGGAGATGTGCAGGAGGCAGCTGATAGATGTTTCTCTCTCATCGATGTTTCTAACTCTCTATCTCTCTCCCTTCCTCTCTGTGAAAAATCAATAAAATATATTAAAAAATAAAATAAAGGCAATACAGCAAATAAGATTATTTAAAAGTTCTGGCTCCAGATTGAATCAGATGAGGGCTTTAATGGAGGCTTCACCCCTCCTTAGCCACGTGACAAAGACTTTGACCTCCTGGAACCTTGTTTACTTAATCCATAACATGGGGATAATCGTCGTTTGCTGTGAGGTTTGAGTGAGATGTAATATATTCAGTGCTAAGCACTGGCATGTAACATACCTGATGTTCTGTACCTGCTTGTTATCTTTTCTTTGAACACACACTACCTTCTTATGCTGGTACCTCTCTGACTCACATGTGGCCTCATCCTGAGACGGAAGGACTAACTTCCCCATTTCACATAAAAATGCAGCTCAGAGCTCAGCCGGCATGGCTCAGTGGTTGAGCGTCAACCTATGAACCAGGAGGTCACGGTTCGATTCCTGGTTGGGGCACATGCCCAGGTTGTGCGCTTGATCCCCAGTGTGGGGTGTGCAGGAGGCGGCTGATCAGTGATTCTCTTTCATCATTGATGTTTCTATCTTTCTTTCCCTCTTCCTTCCTCTCTGAAATCAATAAAAATATATTTTAAAAAAATGAAGCTCAGAGACTTGTTCACTCTTAGAGCTCACTAAGGTGAGTGCACCCAAACTGGGATCCTGAAATTCCAACTGGCTGTGCTGCTGGACTGCAGGTCCTGAGCAGGGAGGCACCTGGCCCGGGCACAGTGGGAAGTGGTGGGTCAGGGAGAGGCGTCAGAAAGGCCTGGCAAAGTAGAGGCAGCCCTGTTCATGGCCCTGTGGATGGAGAGGCTGTCCCCCGAGAGGACAAAGTGGCCACTGAGCAGGTCACTTTCAAGTCTGCAAACCCATTGCTGCTGCTCTGGCATTTCCTGACGTAGAAGCCCCTGACCGGCCAGTTAGCAGAACTGTCTTGTGAGCCTGGGGTTTAGCTGTTGCCTGCTGGTGTTTTGAACTCAGAGTTCCAAGCAGAACCCATAGAAGTAGAATACTCGGAAAGTGGTTTTCAACTCAAGCCAAGCAGACACAGCTTTCAGGAGTCCTGGCGTGTCTCTGCGGGAGGCCGTGAAATGCCCCAGGGAAGGCGTCGTTTTTTATTCTTCCCACAGGTTCCCATCCTGTTCCTCTGCTCTGTCAGCACCCCCAGTCCCAGCTGCAGGGACTAGATTTAAACCTCCACCTGCCCATGGCTTCCTAGGGTAGGAATCCTAGAAGACGGGAGTCTTACACTGAGCAAGCACACACTGAGCATTTGTCACTGTGCACACAGGGCCATGTCTAGCTCTCATGGGATGCTCAGGATGACCTTGAGAAAAGGGCATCCTTTCCCCCTGGCACAGATGGGGAACCTGAGGCAGAGAGAGGAACGGTAATTAGCCCGAGTCCACATTGCTGTGAGTGAGAGAGACAGGGCGTGACCCTGGCTTGTTAGAATCTAGAATGTGAGTCCTCAAATACCATGGCCTCTTCCACCCAGCATGGTGCGTAGCTCCAGGATCACTGGGGCTGTGGGAGGGAGACGGAGGTGAAGATGGCATCGCCCGTGCACTCAAGAGCTGCTTAAAAGTTGTCCCGCACCGCAAGGGAGGGTGCCGATGCGACAGCTTGGATTGGCCATGTTTCTTTCAGCTCCAGGTGCACAGGCAGCCTCTGGGAACCGAGCCTAGAAGCTCAGCAGGGGAAACATCTATCTCTCAGCGCCGAGAAAATGTGGCCTGGGTATGAGGAGAAAGAGGAAAACCCAAAAACCCTCGCTGGCTCAGTTTCTCTCCCCCAGTGTAAGCAGCATGGGCTTTCAGGCAGCGTCCGGGACAGGGAGCTGCAGCCCATGGATCCGAAGCCTTTGCAGGCCCTGCTGTGGCCTTGGTCTCCGTCCCGGTGTCCCTGCGGTGACCCTCAGGCGCACAGGGAGAGGCCTGTGGCAACCCTAGCTGTTTGAACTGTGGTGAGGCATGTGGCTCACGGGGGGGGGGGGGGGAGTGTTCTGGAGGAGGAGCCGTCACACCCCACAGTGGCCTCAGTCACTGGGAAGAAAGAGATGTGTTTCAGCGTTAGCTCTCTTGGTTCTCTTGGTTCAAATCCTGGCTCTTACTAGCTGACTCTTGGTCCCTTTCTTTCCTTTATTTTTTCCAGCTTTATTGAGGTAAATTGACAAATAAGGTTGTATCATATTGAAATCGTGATGCTGTGCTATACGCATACACAAGGCAAGGATTCCTTTCATTTAGTTCATTAACACACACAGCCTTCACCATACACATAGTGAGAACATGTAAGTTCTGCGCTGCTTGCAAATTTCAATTATACGACACGGTGTTATTAACTAAAGGCACCATGTTTTACATTAGATCCTCAGATCTTATTCATCTTCTAGTTGAATGTTTGTACCATTGTACACAGCTCTCCCTGGTTCCCCCAATCCCCAGCCCTGGTAACGACTCTTCTACTTCCTGTTTCTCGGAGTTTGCTGTTTTTTTGTTTGTTTAAGATTCTACATATAAAGATATCATACACTATTTGTCTTAAAAACACAAAACACTTTGTGAATTGGCACATTTGTGCAGGGCCAGGCTATATATAGCCTGCATCATTTCAGTCTTAGTATAGGTGCTGTCGAAGTGAGCACTCTCGGTCCATTCCTTAACCTCACTGGGTCTCGGTTTTTTAATCTATAAAATGAGCATAATACTGGTGCTTACCTATCCTGGTTGTTGCAATGATTAAAAAAATAATTTCAGCCTGGCTGGCATGTCTCAGTATTTGAGCATTGACCTATGAACCAGGAAGTCATGGTTCAATTCCAGGTCAGGGCACATGCCCGGGTTGCGGTTTCGATCGATCCCCAATGTGGGGTGTGCAGGAGGCAGCCAATCAATGATTCTCTTTCATACTTGATGTTTCTATCTCTCTCCCTCTCCCTTCCTTTGTGAAATCAATAAAAATATTAAAAAAATAATCAATGCGTGCTCATCAAATTGGAGGTACCTTTGTCATTCTTGAAAGCATGATGGAATGTTGGTATTAACTGAACTGAGGGTAGCACCTGCCTGGCCCATAGGAGGCGCTGCACATCATGAATGAGGGTGACCCTCCGGGAGAGTCCCCCTGCATCAGCCCAGCTCCCTCCTGAACTTCCTGCGCCAGCTGTGCACTTGAGTCCCCACGCTGGCCTCTCCCACCCACCCCAGGACCAGGGGAGCAGCCTTGAAAACCTTCTTTGTGCAAGGACGGGGCCAGAACCTGATTGGAAACAAGATCCCCATTTTCCAGGGAAACTGGTGGGACATTCCCCCTGCTGCTCTCCTGGGTCAGGTTCCACAGACACTTCAAAGTCTCTGGGAGCCGAAGAAAACCGCGATGAGCCGGCAGCCACAGCGGATGCTCTGGTTGTAATAAAACAGGGATCCTCACAGGACTCCTTTGATGGCTCCCAGTGTTGCTTTCGGACCCTCGGCAGAGTTCCGCTGACAGAGGCAGTGTGTTATTCCTGGCACAGCGGCCGCACGCTCCGATCCCGCCAGCCCCGGTCCTTCCCAGGGTCACGGACGGATCAAAACTCTACCCAGAAGCAGCCGCTTACCTTTCAGGTGCTGAGGGTTGTCGATGATGAAATTGCCATTCCACACCACGGCAAAGTCCACGGCCAGGTTGCTGATGTCCATCCCGTCGTACTGGTACTGCAGGGGAGGGCAGAGGCACATGCTGGTGAGGTTATGACGGGGGGCAGGGATGCTGGGCGTCTCAGGGGACCGGGACTACAGCAGGAAAGAAGCTAGGGACCCTGGTTCCCTGGACTGAGAAAGCAGCAGCGGGCCAATCTGAGGAACCCCATGTGCCGCTCAAATATCTCTGTGGCCCACCACCCTGGCTCCTAATCACTAAGGCCAACAGGATCCAGGTCAAACCCCTTAGCTCGGCATTCAGTGCCTTCCAGGTCCAAACTGACTCCTCCAACCTTCTCTTCCTCTGCTCTCCTCCAGAAGTCTCTGAGTCCACTTGACTGCAAACCAACTCGCCCACGTACTCCCCTCCCCCCCACCCCGCCCCGGTGCCTCCATTCCCTCCTCACAAGGAATGCCCCCCTCTCCCTATGACATGGTCCTTCCCCCCCTTTATCTTTCTGGTCTAGCTCAGACTCGCCTTCCCCAGGTGTCTTCTCTGACACCCCGGCCAGCCCGCCCCAGGCTCTCTGTCCCCTGGGGTTGCCAACTTCTGCCTTTAACCCAGGACTGCTTTGCACGGTTCCCCGTGCAAGTCTACTCTCTCCAGAGGTGCATGTGCTGCCTGTAAACCCCAGAGCCTTGAGCAGAGCATGTGTGTAACACACGGTTGGCTGGGCCCTGCATGGTCCTTTCTTCCTGCAGGTGAGCTTGACCTTGGTCAGCACTCTGCTAGGGAAGGGCCCAGAGCCTCACGGGCGGATACCTGATCAGTGCTGCCACAAACGGCCTCAAGCTGTGGCCAGGAGTCGATTCTCTATGGTGCTGACCCCACAGAGGACGTGTAACCCCCCCACACACGTCAGAAATCGCCTCTCTCGGTGGCCCAGGCCCTGTGTCTTTGTGAAGGGGACCTCTGGGAACCCCCTCCGTGGGGACCGCCCCAGCCCTGGCCACTTAGCTCTCAGGGCATGTCCCCATCAGCCCTTTTGCCCGGAGCCCCTCCTGCCACCTTCTCCCTTTGTTGTTCCATTTCTTTCTTGTCCCAACTTCCCTTTGTGCTTGGCGGCCTTCCACCGATTACAAATTCCATCAAGCGCCTGTGACCCGGCAATCTGACAGCTCCCTGATAAGCGGCCCAGATCCTCTTTATCTCTCCCGGGCGAATTAGCTTCCCTCAACACCTTTGTCATGTCACCCCCATCTCCCGCTGACCTCCCACCTGCGGAGACAGGGAGTTGGCAGATAGAAGATCTTCTCCGGGCTGCTATTATAATTAAACACCTCGGGCTTTCTGTCTGGCCTTCGGAATTGGTTGAACCCTGGCTGCTCTTGAAACTCACGGCCTCCACTTCCTTCCTTCCCGCCTCCCCCCATCCCATCCTGCTTCCTGCTGGTCGCTCCCGTGCAGCGCCCTCCTGTTGGTTTATCCACTCCCCGAACGGGGACGGGGTTTGCAGGGTCTGACCGGCTTTGGCTGAAGTTTCGCCAAAGACCTCAAGAGGCACCCATCCAACTCAGAAAGGGCACAGAGCACTCCAGCTCCTCTGACACCATCGCCTGATCTGTGCTTGCCGAGGGGCCGGACTGTGGACCTGGGAGGTTCTGGAAGCTGGGGCAGGCCAGGCTGAGGCCTTGGCAGGGGTGAGAGAAGCCCAGCTCCCAGCAGGGCCCAGGCCCGAGTCCTCTTACCGAGCTGTTCTGGCACTGGACGCTGGAGCTGTTGAAGCGCAGGGCGGGGACCCGGTGGACGGCCCCCTGGATGCTGAGGACACACTCATAGCCTCGCTGGCCGGACTGAGGCTGGGGCAGGTTTCGAGCCTTAAGGGTGATGGGCTTTACTTCCCCGACGGGTATCAAGATCTCCTCCGTGGGCACCAGCTGGGGACAGTCCTGGGGGAGCAAGCAGAGAGGTTCCGTCTGTCCGGCTCACGCCTTCCTGCTCACCTGAGCCAGGGCAGAGGACAGGGCCCGATGCCAGGCCCAGACCCTCTGGTGTCCAGGTGGGCTGCCCAGGAGAAAGACATGCCTCTCTCAAGGGGCACGTGGAGTCAGCAGGGAAAATGAAATCGATCTCTTAACTCCCCGCCTTGACACTGTTATTCCTAACCCACGAGTTGTCCTGGATCTGGAATGTGTGAAACCCTTTAGGAATTAATTTCCAGGCACTGGTGTGGCAGGCTGCGGATTTTATCTCCCGAGACACAGGATGAAAGAGGCTCCATGCGCCCCTGCCTCCAACCTGGAACCCCCACCTCTCGGTTCCACTCATCTCCCCAGCCGCTTGCACAGTCCCCGCCTGAGGCAGTCTGTTATCAGCGGCCTCAGCTCCCAGCTCCCACTGCGGCCTTTCCAGGAGGCTGGTCAGCCTCCCAGCAATGCTCTAAACACTGGCTCTGGCCTTTTATCTCATTTCATTACCAGGCCCTGCATGGATGCCGCGTTGCTTTGAGAAAAAAACTGAAACACACACACACACACACACACACACACACACACACAGGTCTTGATGGGGAGAGGCTCTGAGAAGGACCCTGAGAAAGGAAGTGATTGCTTTTCCTCATTTCTCTTCCTAGATGTTGCTTCTCCAGCTCTCCGCAGCCCCGATCCCCTGTCCACTTTCTCCCCCTCCAAGGAAGACAGAGTCCAGAAGCCTCGCTCCGTGAGGACCTGGCTGTCACCTCCCCCTGCAACCATTTCCTGTTTCCAGGGATCAACTAGGGAAATTCTGGAAGATGGTGCCTCTCTCCCTATCCCCTTCCCGTCCGCTGGGGTTCGCAGAGGGAGCGTTGGGGAGTCCCTGGGGTTGATGTCCTTACCCTGCAGAGGGAGCTACTGGCATTGAGTGCCTGGGGGCACAGTCACATGCAATACATTGTCCTAATGCTGGCGGCGAGCCTTAAGGCCCAACACTGCTCAACAGGCAACGGTTAGCAATGGACAGCCTTAGAGGGAATGGGGAGAGCTGGGCTTAGGCAGGCTCTTCCTCTCTCTGGGCCTCAGATGCAGGCCCTTCACAACCTGGTCCCTGCCTACCTCCTTCGCTGCGGGTTCTTGTGCATCAGGGTCCAGCCATGTAAGCTTACGATTAGTTCTGAGGGGCCAGCCTTACTCATCCGCCTCTGGTCCTTGGAAGGTACTTTTCTCTCTATGGGAAACACTCACTCCTACCCCCCCCCCCCCCCAATCTTCCTCCTGGCCCACCTTTAGCTAATTGCCTCTAATTAGTCTGCAAACTCAGCATTTCCTTCTTTTTCTTAAAAATAATTTTTATTGTTTTCAGAGAGAAAGGAAGAGGGAGAGATAGAAACATTAATGATGAGAGAGAATCACTGACTGGCTACCCCCTGCACACCTCCCGCTGGGAATCAAGCCCTCAATCCAGGCATGTGTCCTGACCAGGATATCGAACTGTGACCTCCTCCTGGGTCATAGGTCAACGCTCAACCACTGAGCCACACTGACGGGGCAGCATCTCCTGCTTTGGGAAGCTGTCCCTGACCCTCTCCCTGCACTGGCCTTCAGGCTGGGTTACGGATATCCTCCCCTGATCGCATCTAGACCTCAGAATTGGATTCTGGTTGGCTTGCCTTTCTCACTGGTCTGTGAGCCTTGAGGATCAGGCTCTGTGTCCCCAGTCTTTACCCCAGTTCCTGACAGGTAGTGGATGCCTGGTCATTGCTTCTGGGAGGGTAAATGAAAAATGAGAAAACAAAGCAGCAGACAAAAAGATCTCTAACTTTCCTTCTAGATCTTATTTCTAGATTCTTTACAGAGGAGGGGACAGCCCTGCCTTCTGGACATCAAGACACCTGAGAAGGAGTTTGATTCCCAAAGCTGGGTTGGAAGTGGTCATTGTTTCTAGAATCACACAATTACCAACTTGGCATGCCCGTGTCTATTAAGAAATCTGAGGATTTACGAAAAGCTGGACCCAGGGGAAATTTCCCACAGAAACCTATCTAGGAGGCCTGCAGGAAGCTCCAGGTGCTGACCCTGGCCTGCGGGCCAGCTGCATGCGAGGACCCAAGCAGGCGAGGTTTCCACGAGAGCCGGGGTCACAGGGCGACCCCAGACAGAGGGGTCCCTGTTCAGAAGCCAGTCACTCAAGCTGCCAACTCATAAACTTGCTCTTTGCCGAGTTTTCACCTTCATTCCCTGCGGGTACTCTTGACAGAGTCTTTCATATATTTATAGCCAAGAAAAAAATAAACACCACTTTAGGGAAACCCAGGCATCCTATGGAAAAGGAGGTACTGCTTCCTGTGAGTGGCTAAAAAAAATCCCCATCGAGTCTAATAAATTGGAATGTTAATTTAGACTAGAAATGAGGCTGAGGTACAGTGTGTGTGTGTGTGTGTGTGTGAGCGAGAGCGGGGGGTGTGGAATAAATCTTCAGACTGGAACTAGTTGACACATTGTAAATGATGGCCATTGTTTTTCATCTCTAATGAGCCCAGAGAACAAATTCAAATTTCAGTAGCAGAGCGTTAAAGATATGCTTTTGGGAGTAAAATGTCTTGGGTTAGTAAACAGGACTGTAGAATCCTTTTAACTTTGACAAAAATAGATACTTATATAGGGATTTGTTTTATTATGTGTAATATTATAGATGCACACACGTGTACACATCCTTGCTCTTTGTCTGGGCTAAATCTGATTCAGTTTGGAGATTAAAGAATCAAAAGAAGAGAGTTTATGAGGGCTCTTAGGAGTTTGTTTGTTTTTTCTTAAGAAATTCTAAACATTTTACAAAAATTCCTAATGGTCTGCTGTTTCAGACCTTCTGGCACTACATTTGAAGACAATGATCAGGGGCTCCAAGATTGCCCCAGGAGACAAGGATGTCTTAGGCTTTTGTTTGTGTATTTGGCTGCTTCTCTCAGGCCATAGAGAGTAGGATTCGTACTGCTCATCTCTCGAGCAAAAGAAAAAACTGGTTGGTGGCCAGGTACACTGCCTCCTTGGGAAACAGGGGAAGACAGGGGCAGCGAGTTGTGGGTGGAAATCAGTGGCCAGGGCTGAAGGCAGGCGCAGTGGAGCGGGTGGCCCAGAAAGTTGCCGAATTGTCGGAAATGCAATACCTCTGGGACTTGAGGAAGGTGATGGCTTTCATCCGCTACAATGAGGCCTCTTCAACCTGTTTGCTTCTGTGAGCGCGCGCGCATGCACACACACACACACACACACACACACAGTTCCTGTCCTAATAACAAGAGACAAAAATCCATGCCATGATTCTTCTTCCCTGGGATGTAAGGACTGTCGTTAACATCCATAAAATGCCCATTGCTACTACTGGCCCCCTGAGCGTGGCCTGGCCTCTCTAGGTCATCATATTCTTCTGTTTATAGGCGGAAGCATCACCTCCTTAGCAGCCACCTGAGTTGCCATCAGCATGACCAGATGTATCTGGGAATGCCCCAGGGGCACGGGGAGCCAGGAGGAGACAACAGGAGCACAGGGAGGGCAGGACCCTGGCACAGGAGCCCCATGGCCTTAGGGTGGCATCGCCCTCCCGTTTAGCTGTGCATCGCCAGCGTTCAGTGCTGGGGACCCTCCGCCCTCCGAGACTACTTCTCCCATGTGAAAATGGCATTATCTTCACCCACCGGACTTCAAAGAGCGAGAGCAGCCAGCATCCTGGGCAGCTAATCGGATTTATTTGGTTCTATCTTTCCCCTGGGGCAGGGCATAAAGAAGATATTTATGTATCTACATCTAACTAGGCCTGGCTTAGCCATGGAGGGAGATGAGCTTTTAAAGCTGAAAGCCATACATACTCCCGTGCACTCCGCTCGCTAACACCATGTCGCAGCTGGATCCAGCCCGGAGGCGGAGATTTGGGGGGTCCTGTCAGAGATCCGCTGTGCTCTGAGCGGGGGTGGGGAGGTGGGGGGTGCAGGGGAGGGGAAGTTTTAGTTCACGACCTTAAGGGAGTTCAAGAGATGGTTCAACTGCAATTCCGTTTCCTCATCTAGAAAATGGGGCTGATAATGAGTGACAACATGAACGTGCATGAAAGGGTATACAAGTATGTAAATGGTAATACATGGGATGAACAAGGTTAATATTATTCCTGTGTATTTCTCTCATGTGTATACCTAAACCTCAGTTTATTTTTCCATAATAGAGTCCATTTCAGAGAGTAAATGAGATATACAGATATTTAAAATATTGCTTGTATAGTAAGCACTCAATAAATGTTTACTGCTGTGTTTTCATTTTTGCACCGCATTCGCTCCAGAAGAGCAGTTCCTTGTTGTCAAGTCTACGAGTGGAGCTGGGCCACCAGCCCTCTGGAAGGAAATGGGCAGACCTACCGCACGGGCCGGTGGCCTCTCTCTGGGTGTGGCACTACTGACCCACCTTCCAGGGGCAGTATCTCCATCCACGGAGAAGGGTCCCTCCACAGCCTGAACCCTTAGGACCGACAGCCACGGGCCAGACCAAGGTCAGGTCCACCAGTGTGGCTGTGGCCATGCAGACAGACACGCTAACTGGCCCTGGTTTTCTGTAGAAAGCATACTGTACTCAGCTTTTTTTGGACGCTTGAGTTCTCTGTAGCCTTGGGCAAAAATCCTGAATTTGTAGCATCTTGGTTACTATATGTGTCAAATATGAATTATGTGAAACTGCAGGTCTGTTGCGAGAATCAATTGAGATGCCATATGTCAGTGGTTCTCAATCTTCAGGCTAACCTGGGATGAGGCCCAAGAATTTGAATTTCTAACAAGTTCCCAGGTGCTGTGGCTGCTGCTCTGTACCACTCATCCCACCCCCCCGGCCCCCCACACACGCTGAGAGCTCCTGTCACATGTGAGAGAACTACAAATGTGTAATGCATTCGTGTTGCCATGCAAATCAACGGAGCTAATCAGTTATATGTTGTTTCTAGGATGTACAGACCTAAAATTTTGGGGGTGCCTTACTGGAAGTATAAGAGATATTCTAGGAACTCCAAAGAGGCACCTACGGGGTTTCCAGTCCCCAGAAGAACCTGAGGCTGTCAGAGAACCTAGTAGAGTCAGGGGAACCTCTCCCAAGTTGGACACGTGCACCTTTGCTGCCCCACATTTTCAAGAATGAGGTTCCCATAAGCAGAGCTCTGGACAGAGAGAGCAGGGTTGGGGGGTGCTATGTGCTGGGATGGGCTGCACAGCAGCCAGGACTGGCAACTCGCTGGGAGCCTGCACCTTATTTCCCTTCCTGAGAAAAATCTGGGGCTGATGGAGTCCGGGCTTCCCTTACCGCCCATCCCAGGACCCTGCGGCCTGTGCATATGAGCAGGAAGAGAGGGGTCCGCTCCATTCCCGCTGGGGAAGGTGGGAGGTGCGGGCAGACAAAGGCACCTCTCCTACTCCAGGGAACCTACGTTAAGGAGAAAAAGCAAAACTAAAAGGCTATGGGAAGCCTCTGGGTGGACCCCAGGCCTCTTTCCTTATTAATTCAATCCTGAGATGCAAGGGGTGGAGGGCAAAAGCTTCCTTCAGGCCCAGCTCTCTGGACGCCTGGACCTCAGGCCTGAATCTCAGCCCCGGGGCTGCGAGGGAGCTGTGTTCCAGCGGCTTCTAAACGGCCGAGGGAGGCCGGCATGCTTCCAATTAGCCTTCTGGGGCCCAGCCCCCCGGCCTCCACACCAGGCAGTTTATTTGTCTTGCTCTGTGACACTCCTGCCCTCGCTCCAGCTGCTGGCGGTTGCTGGCTTGGCTTTGGGTTTCTCCTGCCCGAGGGGGAGCCCCTAGGAGCAAATGCAGCAGCTGTTCCTTCTTGTCCAGAGCTCGCTCTCTCTCTCTCTCTCTCTCTCTCTCTCTCTCTCTCTCTCTCTCTCTCTCTCCTTCTCTCTCCCTCCCCTCCCCTGCCCTGTGGTCTATCTCCATTTATTCTCTTAAGGAACTTAGCAGTTTAGAAGTGGCCAATGTGAAGGTCAGTCTCTGAGACTATTTTGATCCTTTGCTGCCTGTGCAGGTCTTCCAGTGGCTTCTGCACTTCCTGGCCGCCCACCTCCCAGCCTTCACATTCTTCCATTAACTCCCAAGCTGGGGTAACCAGCCCACTCTATTCCCTGGGGCTCTCAGGCCTCTCCTACCAGTGAGAAGACAGGCCTGAGAGCAGTTTCAGCTCCTGCAGAATCCCGGGCTGGGATGGATTCCGAGGGTCCACTAAGACCAGTGCACTGCTTACTGACCAGCTACGTCAAAGCCCAGCAACTGGCTGGAGGAGACACCTTTTCTCAAAGGTTTTCAAGCAACTAGGTATCCCATCGTGAGGCACCTGGGGGTGGGTCTGCCTTAAATCCCCTTGGGCACCGTCTATGTTTCTCTTATATAACAGGCGAATTCCATTTTTCTGGCTGAATATAACACATATTGCTTCAGAAACTTAGAGTTCAAGGCCAAGAGTATGTGTTTGGGAAACCTTTCAAAGGCCTACTTTCTTTTTTATTTTAATTTAAAAAATGTTTTTAGCTTTATTGAGGTGTAATTGACAAATAAAATTGTAAGATATTTAAGGTGCACACCATGATGATTACACACACACACACACACACACATATAGGCCTGCTTTCTCATGTTTATCCAGCACATCTTTCAAGATTAGGAGACACATGAGACTCTATTTCTTGATATATTAGACACATAGATCCAAGGAACCCTTTTTATCAATGGCATTTGGGTAGAGTGGTCCTTGGTCCGTCCATTCTTTCAGGCATGGATTCCACAAACATTCACTGAAGAAGGCACTGAGGACTTAAAGGGAAGATGTAACCTTTGCCTTCAAGGATCTTGTGGTTTCGTGCAAGAGGGAGACATGTACAGTAGCAATAAGTGCAAATGCTACTTGTCACCTATTTATGTTTGTGGATTTCTAAAAGGTAGACTAAGAGAGGATGGTTAGCCCTAGCCAGTTGGGCTCAGTGGATAGAGTGCGGACTGAAGGGCCCCAGGTTCGGTCCCAGTCAAGGGCATATACCTCAGTTGCAGACTTGACCCCTGGCCTTGGTCGGGGCCTATGTAGGAGGCAACCAATCAATGTGTCTCTCTCACATTGATGTTTCTCTCTCTCTGTCTTTCCCTGTCCCTTCCACTCTCTCTAAAAGTCAATGGAAAAATATCCTCACTTGAGGATTACAAGGAAAAAAAAAAAGAGGGATACATGTATATATGCACATGTGCATATGTGTGAATGCATAAAGTCTCTACAGTTGTTCAAATGCAACCACTGGCTACCCACAGGTATGAAAAACACTGGGAAGGGAAAGGGTAGTTGACCAAGCAGGCTTCATTGTTCTAAGGCATAGTGCGAATATGTAAGAAAGTTAACATCAGTGAATAATCATTGGATGGAATATTCATAGACAGAGAGGCAATTGGTTTTTTTCCACTGTTTTGATAACCAAGGTGGGTCAGGCCTTAGGGATGAAACATTGACTACATAATAAAATGGGACTTTTAGCAAGGCCTGGTTCTTTTCACTCACTGAACTTCTCTCTCTCTATAGGCCACCCACCCAGTCATACATCAGAGTCAGAGAATCATTGAATTTCACACTTGGAAGAGAAGCTGGCATGAAAGAATGGTTGCGAGGGAATGTTCTATTGAACTAGACTATGTCTGCAGCCAAGCAAAGGGCTTACACTCAAAGAATAAACGCCATTCACTGCACTTTTCTAGACCATGGAGTCTGTTTGGTGGGATATGTTTCCTCTAAGCTTTCAGCCTCAACCTTCAGTTCCCTTCAGGTTTTTGAATTCATAGAGTCTTAGGAGTCTAGTAGCTACAGCGCACTTCTCTGCCTCTGGGGTGTTTCCTGCCACTTTCTGAACTTTATAACAACAGGGCTTTCTAACATGTAGAATCTCTGGAAGAAGACCAAGCTGGGCCAGGGCCAGGAGATGGCCAAGCTGCTGGATTGACCATCTGAAAGGGAGGGCCACTCAGATTCACTGGGAACAATGCCAGGCCAAGGTGATCCCCATTTACCTCTGAAATATTGATCCGGCCCTCCTGGAAGGAGCAGGTGGTGGGGTCGTGAGTACAGAGGTTGCGGTACTTGCACCAATGGCAGCGGAAGGCGCTGTTGACACAAGACAGGCACCTGCAAGGACAAAGACAGTCAGAGGCAAAGAGAAGGACACAGAGAGAGAGGATAAGGGCACCAGGCAGCCTATGTATCCTGATGTTAGTCTGTGATCATAGTCTCATTCTCAGGAGAGTATATTGATGGGGCAGCCCTCAACACTGATCATTGTGGATTCTCCTTCTACGCTATTCACAGGACGAGAGAACTGAAAAAAATAAATGAGTCCAGAGTAGAAATACTGTAACTTATGAAGCAGAGGTGTGCTAGAGCTGGCCTGTATCAGTTCATGAGAGCTGGTTATTTATATCCTCAGGAATTTTTCAAGTGGGTTGATAGCTTGAAATCGGCCACAGGGAGTATTTACACCACAGGAATTGGCAAACACTAATATGAGGTTCCCCGCCCCGGATTGCTGGTGGTTAAACATTTCTTCTAGGATAGGCAAATTCCACTTTTCTGGCTGAATATAACAGATTGTTTCAGAAACTAAGAGTTCAAGGCCAAGAGAGTGTGTTTGGGAAACCCTTCAAAGGCCTACTTATAAGACAAAAAGGCTGAAAGAGCACTGGGGTAGAAACTGGGCAGCTCTGATTCCAGTCTTGCCTCTGCCTCTGCCACTGGGGTCACCCCGAGTCAGTCACTCCAGCTTCTGAATAGGAATTTTCTTCATCTGTCTGTAATCAAACTTTCCTGGCTCCTCTACAGGGATTTTAGCATCAAACCAGAGAATGTATAGGAGATGGTTTTGAAAAATACAATGCTAAATGTATTATTTTCAAGCCCTTAAATGACCTGTTATTTCAAACTCTCAAATATTTGTTAATGATTGGTTCACATCACTTGTGTTCCTGAGCGTTGGGAGTTAAACAGTATTAAATGGAAACGTTGGCTCTCCAAGTAGCCAGGCATAGGTGGCAATAGGCTGTGTGGCTCATGCATTTTTGCCAGGGCGAGCGCTTCCCTCCCTGCTGTTGTACCTGCAGGATGTGCATATTATTTTGGCGCTCTGTGTATGACCGGACCATTATAATGGGAATGGATTCTGTAACCTGGGGCTGGTCTTCCTGCCACTCCACAGCTTCCCTAGCCGAGCCTTTCATGACCGGACAACCTGGAAGGGACATGGCGGGTCTGCAGTCTGGCACCACCTGGTGGGGGGCTCTCATTACACTTGGGTGGATGGGGCTCCATCCCTGGGGGCCATTGGCTGTGTGTTGGGTGCGTTAGCCAACTGCATTCATCTCCCCCTTGGCGATCATTTGTTTCCCCTCCCGATATGCCCAAAGTGACTTCATTTATGAGCTTAGGCCAGATTGACTGATTCTTGCTAACACCTTACGATCCAGCAAGTAAATAATGACAATGGTCCAAGGATGATGACATGGGGTCTAAGCCTGGCTCTTCCAGTGACTAATTTTGTGCCTTTCGTTGAAGCACTTGTCCTCTGCAGGCCTCAGTTTCCCACACTAAAAGGAGAGATTGAACTTGGTTCTGTGACTTGTTACAATGAATGCCAAGAGAGATAGTTTTTGGTAATAAAAGGATGGAACCCGTGCTGTCAAGGAGACCCACTTTTTTGTCTTCCCTAAAACTTTGCTTGGGACAGCATCTCTGTTGCCATAGCAATGCATGGTTGAAAGTGGTGACATCACGCTGGACTGCCATGGAGGTGAGAATGCGCTCACAAACAGTGGGTTCCATCACCACTGTGTTGGAGTTTGAGAAGAAGGTTGGGAGGTTCTTTTCCCAAGATGCTCGCATTTCCCAGAACAGGGATAGCTGGGATTAGAATGCAGTGGTTAGTGGGCAATGTTGTCTGTTTTGACTTCAGCCCTATTGCCCTGGCTCCTCCCCCCGGACCATTTTTAACACTGTCCTTTCTCAGCACATCTGTTGACTTGTCCCAAAGGGGCTCAGCCATGTCTCCTTCCTTAACTACTGTGGAGGCCCTAGAACTCTAGCAGATGATTCTAATCATCAAAATCAAGAGCAGAGCAGGGAAAATGAAGACTGGCTCATTGGTCTATTTCAGTGGTCAGCAAACTGCAGCTGGCGAGCCACAGGCGGCTCTTTGGCCCCTTGAGTGTGGCTCTTCCACAAAATACCACATGTGGGCGCACACGGACAGTGCGATTGAAACTTTGTGGCCCATGCGCAGAAGTCGGTATTTTGTGGAAGAGCCACACTCAAGGGGCCAAAGAACCGCATGTGGCTCACGAGCTGCAGTTTGCCGACTACTGGTCTATTTTAAGGGCTAAAGATTGCTCTCAGGTTTAGCTACAAACAGACCCTCTCCCCTGTGGATGCTGAGCCCATCATGCCCACCCTATAGACTTGATGCCTTGGACTTCTGCCTATTATGTA